>NC_058092.1:89913888-90521111 GCF_020171115.1 Neogale vison
TTCAGATATCTCTTTTTACTCTTAAAAGAAACGAGCAACTGATCACTGATATCACGGAGAGGAAAATATTGTGAAAGATAACAGGTGTTAAAACTCTGCTGAAATTTAGACAAAGAGGCAATTTCATAGTATTGCATCATCTGCTTAGTAGTGTTTGTGAAATGTATGAACTGTTCTCCATGGATATTTGAAAAGAGCATTAAAGTGATCATAGTATTATCATTGTCTAATAAAAGAGAAGGTACTTGGCTCACTCATCTTAAAGGAAATATTAAACTCCTAAGCCACTGATAAGAATCTGACTCATTGATCTGTCTTACTTCTACAATAAATATAATCATTTATGTCACCGAAGGGAGGATTTTTTTCAAGTAAATGAAATACAAGGATTATTGCAAACATCTTGGTAATCATTATTACAAGTATATCATTGATTCCATACACCTGTAAAATTGTAATAATAAGAATATTCATTTATGTTTACATGTCCTCTGTCAGTAAAATTTAAAATCTCTGATTTAAATGAATGCTATTTTGTTTTCTGGGAGTGCAAGCATTAACTGTCAGTTTTAGGAGACAATTTCAAACATGTATTTATAAATATTAAAAACCTCATGGAAATTCTTCAGAAAATGCTTAGTATATGCTCATCTAATTATCATGTGGAAACTTAAAATATGTTTTTTGTTAGAAAAACTGAAGTATGACAGCTCTGTTGTTTAATTATAGATAATAGGAAAAAGATAAGGTCCTAGAAAATCAACAAAATAGCAGACTATCCTGATAGAAATGTACATATCTAAGTTCTGATTAATATATAAGAATAAGTTATTGTGGTTTTAATTAGCAATTTTTTGATAATCAGTGAATCTGAATATGTTTTCATAAGATTATTGGCTTTTTATATATTCTCTCTTCTGAAATGTAAGCTTCTATTTCATATGTGATTATTTTTCTTAATTTATTTATAATATGTATTTAAATGATGTGGATATATAACCTCTGTCAGATGTATGTATTATACATAACTTCTCTCATTTTAACTTGGTTCTTAATTTTATCACTTTACTTTTCATACTTTTTGCCTAACTTCTAAGGTCATGGAAACACTTTTTTCTGTTTTGTTTTGTTTTCTTTTCTTTTCAAAGCATTTTATCATTTTACTTTCACATTTAGATCAGAAATATATCTGAATTTATTTTTGTGTACTATAGGGTAAGGGTTAAAATATGTTATTTTCCATATGGATAACCAGTGACTCAGCACTGTTTATTGAAAAGATGGTTCTTTTCGCGCTGCAACATTGTTTTTCATAAATCAGACAAACATATATGTGTGTGTCACTTTAGGTTATCTGTTCTATTCCACTGTTTTATCTGCTTTTGTACCAGTACCAGTATCAGATTGCTATGACTTCATAATAATTATAGCATCTTTTTTTATGTTCTTGGCCTTTGACATTAATATTTAGACTTGAACCTGACACATTTTATAAGCCATTAGTTTACAAACTGAACAAAATTTCAGCACATAACTACTAGAATAATTAACTGTAGCAGAGTGCCTTAGTTACTGAGCAGAAAACAAAAGGAAAGAAAACGGTAATAACCAAAATAGTCACTGATGTAAGAATGGATCAGTAAACCGTGGTATTCACAAAATGAAATATTGCATCAGGAAAGAGAATGAAGTTCAGTTTCAAGCTACAACAAAGATAAATCTCAACATCAGGTGTAGAATGACAGTGTTTTATAAAGTTCAACAAGTAAAACTACTTAAGAGATACATAGATAGAAATAGGCAAGATAAAACGTCTAGGTACGTGTGTGTGTATGATAAAAACATTTTTGAAGAAAGAGATTAATAAAGCCAAAAACCTGATGGGGAAAAAATAGGAGAAACACATAGATTAGTAAGAGGCTATTACGTAGGAAGGTTCTTGGATATATTCTGCTTCTTGCTCAGCAGAGTTTTTACATATATGCTTGAATAAATAAGCCCAGGTTTTTTTTTTTTAAATTGGAATTGTTCTCTTGAAACTAAAATATGGATTATTCAACTTTGCACTTGAGATCTGAAACAATTAGTCAATTACATAAATACATTGGTCATATAAATATTAATTCATTTCATACCAAATCAGTGAACATGGTTGTTTCCCTTAATTTTTTTGTTACTGTTACCTGAAGGACATTTCTATTTTAACTGTATTTCTATATTTTAAATCCTGCAGGCTTCTTTCATCATGAATCGATATGATAACAAAAAATTGGGGGTTATAAATAAAATTCACATAGAAAATTGATATTTTATAAGATCTGAGTAGAATAGAAACCAATCTAATATAATACATTTTGAAAGTTCTAATACCTGGTCTCTTCCAAGAGGAACTTTATGTTTAACCAGATTGAAAGTTGCAGATCTGCTCATATAAATGCAAACTCGATGTGCCTTACAGGAAAGGCCATTTCCTCAATCTAAATCTCTTTAAATATCTAATCTAATATTGGAAAAATTCCATCAGAAAAGTAACAACAAACTTTTCTATAAAGGCCAGGGAGTATCCAAAAGAAAATGGGAAAAATAAATAATTAGAGATATAATGTGCATTAGTTACTTTCAGCAATACATTCATCCATACATACAGTTTATTCTTTTCCCTATACCTCAACAGATCTGTCCCTATAACATAAAGACTACTCTGTGCTTCTAGGAATAATCAAAAGTCTTACTATTTTAACCAGGTATGTACATAGAAGAATAAAGACTAATTTTCACCAGTGTCAAATGAAAAAAGGAGACTTTGAAAATGAATGCAACTTTTGAAAAGAATTGTTGCATGGTGTTTCAAGACACCCAAAAGGAGATGTGTTATATTTTTGCTCCTTTAAGCCTGCTGTTCTTCATACAAAGAATATTATTTTCTAAGAATTCTAAATCTGCAGGCAAAAGCCTGTCAACCAATATCATTTAATAGTTGTAGAAGGAAGACTAGGAAGATTGTTTATGAATCAGATATTATGGGATCAACCTCATTATTTATTATTTGCTATGGTACGTAAAGATCTCTCTCTCTAAACTCTGACTGGACCTCTTTCCTTCTTTCTCTTTATTTAGTTAACTGGTGAGCTCATTTAAGTTCAGTTACCATCTACATGATGGCAAGTCCTACTCGTACATTCTTACCCAAGATGTCTCCTCTTATTTCCAGACTTATGTACTCAATTATTTACTCTGTATTTCACTTAGATTGCTGTAATACACTTCTTATGGTTAACATGTCCAATGCTGAGTTCTGGACATTCTCTTGAAACCTGTCAATTCAATTATTTTGGTAGCACAAGTTGAATCCAGATGCCATCTTTTCATAAATTCAACTTATATTCAATTTCTCAGTACATTCTGCGGACTCTACTTGAAATGTATACCAGAATTTGACCAGTTCTTAGAATCTCCATTGTTACTTTTGCTCAAACCACCCTAACTTTTTATCTCATAATTTGTTGCAATGCCTTCATTGGTCGCCTTTTGGTCTTGCCTTATTACTTTCTCCTATCCAATGGCAACCAAGGGGAATGTTTAGGAGTATTATTCAGATAGCATCATGCCATTGTTCCAAACTCTTTAAAGCCTTTCTGTGAGACTCAGAGAAAAAAACAAAAGCTCTTTCAATGTATCCATCCTCCTGTTATCTTTTTGAAATTGTCACTTACCGCTCTGCTCCTTATCAAAAGACCTCGGTTTCCTTGGTGTTCTGCATACACATCCGACATTTTCCTCATAGTAAGACCTTTGACCATGGTTCACTCCTACACCACTCCCGTGTACTTCTCTGATTAGCAACTGAAATAGTAAGATGGGAAGTCTAACATTTGCTATTGGAGGTGTATTTCATTAATTAATATGTATTATATTAATATCATATTAAATGTAATATTTATGCACATCATTAATATATTTTCATTTCTTTGATACAAATGGCAGAGGTTGTTATTATTGTGTTATATGGTAACTATATGTTTAACTTTTTAAGAAACTGTCAAATTGTTTTCCAAAATGGCTATTCCATTTTACATGCCTCCCAGTAATAGTATGAGACCTCCATTGGCTCTGCATCCTTGTCCATATCTTATCTGTATAAACTTTAAATTTCTAGTCTTGCTTAGGAAGTCTTTCCTGATACTTAGATTGTACCTTTTTTTACATCTTTATCATTCATTCTTTTTTTTTGCATTTGAATGCATAACTCATAACTATGAGTGCTTGTTATATATGGTACAAAATATTTATGTTTACTTTCTTCTGTATGAATGGAGTGCTCATGAGAAATATTGTTCTGTGGTTTTGTTTCCTTATAAGATCTTTCTGTAATTTTGGTATCAGGGCAGTCCTGATGGGGTATTAATATAATTCTAACACTATAGAATAAGTTAGAGCTTTCCCTGGTTTATTTGTACATTTTATATAAATTCTATTTTCATCTCTCTTTAATCAATGATATTACTTTTTAATGCTTTTAGTGCTTGTTCTAGAGTTTGCGATAAACATTTTAAACTAATCTAAACCCCTCTTCAAATAACATTGTACCACCTCATGTACACTGTTGTTACCTCACAGGTCTCTCCCATCTGTTATGACATTGCTGTCATTAATTTCACTTACTCATATGCTATAAAGACCCAATATATTGTTGCTATGAACTAACTTTAAAATCAGTTATCTTTTATTTGTTTATAAGATTTATATATCTATATTAGAGAGGGAGAGAGCAGGGAGAGGGACAGAAAGAGAGAAGAGAGAGAATCTCAAGCAGACTCCCCATTGAGGGTAGAACTAGACATGGTGCTCAATCTCATGACCTTGAGATCATGACCTGAGAGGAATGAAGAGTCAAATGCCCAACCGACTGTACCATCCAGGTGCCCCTAAAGAAAAAAAAAAAAAAAAAAAAAGACAGTTATCTTTTAGATCAATTAAGAATAAGAAAAGCCAAATGTCTTATTAAACTTTTAATTATCCTTTGTTTAACACTCCTCCTTTCTTTATATAGATCTGAGTTTCTGACTTATATCATTTGCTTCTGTCTGAAAAAGTTCTTTTAACAATTCTTTAATTTTTTATTTTTTATGAACATATAATACGTTTTTATCCCCAGGGGTACAGGTCTGCAAATCGCCAGGTTTACACACTTCACAGCACTCACCATAGCACATACCTTCCCCAATGTCCATAACCTCACACCCTCTCCGGCCCCCCCTCCTCCCAGCAACCCTCAGTTTGTTCTGTGAGATTAAGAGTCACTTATGGTTTGTCTCCCTCCCAATCCCGTCTTGTTTCATTTATTCTTCTCCTACCCCCTTAACCCCCCATGTTGCATCACCACTTCACCATATCAGGGATATCATATGATAGTTGTCTTTCTCCGCTTGACTTATTTCGCTAAGCATGATACCCTCTAGTTCCATCCACGTTGTTGCAAATGGCAAGATTTCATTTCTTTTGATGGCTGCATAGTATTTCATTGTGTATATATACCACCTCTTCTTGATCCATTCATCTGTTGATGGACATCTAGTTTCTTTCCATAGTTTGGCTATTATGGACATTGCTGCTATAAACATTCGGGTGCACGTGCCCCTTCGGAGCACCACGTTTGTATTTTTAGGGTAAATACCCAGTAGTGCAATTGCTGGGTCATAGGGTAGTTCTATTTTCAACATTTTGAGGAACCTCCATGCTGTTTTCCAGAGTGGTTGCACCAGCTTGCATTCCCACCAACAGTGTAGGAGGGTTCCTTTTTCTCTGCATCCTCGCCAGCATCTGTCATTTCCTGACTTGTTAATTTTAGCCATTCTGACTGGTGTGAGGTGGTATCCCATTGTGGTTTTGATTTGTATTTCCCTGATGCCGAGTGATATGGAGCACTTTTTCATGTGTCTGCTGGCCATCTGGATGTCTTCTTTGCAAAAATGTATGTTCATGTCCTCTGCCCATTTCTTGATTGGGTTATTTGTTCTTTGGGTGTTGAGTTTGCTAAGTTCTTTATAGATTTTGGACACTAGTCCTTCATCTGATATGTCGTTTGCAAATATCTTCTCCCATTCTGTCAGTTGTCTTTTGGTTTTGTTAACTGTTTCCTTTGCTATGCAAAAGCTTTTGATCTTGATAAAATCCCAATAGTTCATTTTTGCCCTTGCTTCCCTTGCCTTTGGTGATGTTCCTAGGAAGATGTTGCTGCGGCTGAGGTCGAAGAGGTTGCTACCTGTGTTCTCCTCAAGGATTTTGATGGATTCCTTTCTCACATTGAGGTTTTTCATCCATTTTGAGTTTATTTTCGTGTGTGGTGTAAGGAAATGGTAAGGAAATGGTCCAATTTCATTTTTCTGCATGTGGCTGTCCAATTTTCCCAACACCATTTATTGAAGAGGCTGTCTTTTTTCCATTGGACATTCTTTCCTGCTTTGTCAAAGTTTAATTGACCATAGAGTTGAGGGTCTATTTCTGGGCTTTCTATTCTGTCCCATTGATCTATGTGTCTGTTTTTGTGCCAGTACCATGCTGTCTTGATAATGATAGCTTTGTAATAGAGCTTGAAGTCCGGAATTGTGATGCCACCAACTTTGGCTTTCTTTTTCAATATTCCTTTGGCGATTCGAGGTCTTTTCTGGTTCCACATAAATTTTAGGATTATTTGTTCCATTTCTTTGAAAAAGATGGATGGTACTTTGGTAGGAATTGCATTAAATGTGCAGATTGCTTTAGGTAGCATAGACATTTTCACAATATTTATTCTTCCAATTCAGGAGCATGGAATATTTTTCCATTTCTTGGTGTCTTTCTCAATTTCTTTCATGAATACTTTATGGTTTTCTGAGTATAGATTCTTTCCCTCTTTGGTTAGGTTTATTCCTAGGTATCTTATGGTTTGGAGTGCAATTGTAAATGGGATTGACTCCTTAATTTCTCTTTCTTCTGTCTTGTTGTTGGTGTAGAGAAATGCAACTGATTTCTGTGCATTGATCTTATATCCTGACACTTGACTGAATTCCTGTACAAGTTCTAGCAGTTTTGGAGTGGAGTCTTTGGTGTTTTCCACATATAGTATCATATCATCTGTGAAGAGTGATAGTTTGACTTCTTCTTTGCCGATTTGGATGCCTTTAATTTCCTTTTGTTGTCTGATTGCTGAGGCTAGGACTTCTAGTACTATGTTGAATAGCAGTGGTGATAATGGACATCCCTGCCGTGTTCCTGACCTTAGCGGAAAAGCTTTCAGTTTTTCTCCATTGAGAATGATATTTGTGGTGGGTTTTTCACAAATGGCTTTGATAATATTAAGGTATGTGTCCTCTATCCCTACTCTTTGAAGAGTTTTGATCAGGAAGGGATGCTGTACTTTGTCAAATGCTTTTTCAGCATCTATTGAGAGTATCATATGATTCTTGTTCTTTCTTTTATTGATTTGTTGTATCACACTGATTGATTTGCAGATTTTGAACCAACCTTATAGCCCTGGAATAAATTCCACTTGGTCGTGGTGAATAATCCTTTTAATGTACTGTTGAATCCTATTGGCTAGTATTTTGGTGAGAATTTTCGCATCTGTGTTCATCAAGGATATTGGTCTATAGCTCTCTTTTTTGATGGGATCCTTGTCTGGTTTTGGGATCAAGGTGATGCTGGCCTCATAAAATGAGTTTGGGAGTTTTCCTTCCTTTCTATTTTTTGGAGCAGTTTCAGGAGAATAGGAATTAGTTCTTCTTTAAATGTTTGGTAGAATTCCCCTGGGAAGCCGTCTGGCCCTGGGCTTTTGTTTGTTTGGAGATTTTTGATGACTGTTTCAATCTCCTTACTGGTTATGGGTCTGTTCAGGCTTTCTATTTCTTCCTGGTTCAGTTGTGGTAGTTTATATGCTTCTAGGAATGCATCCATTTCTTCCAGATTGTCAAATACTTAGTTTGTATTTCTTTAGTGTTAGTTGTGATCTCTCCTCTTTCATTCATGATTTTATTTATTTGGGTCCTTTCTCTTTTCTTTTTGATAAGTCTGGCCAGGGGTTTATCAATCCTATTAATTCTTTCAAAGAACCAACTCCTAGTTTCATTGATTTGTTCTATTGTTTTTTTGGTTTCTATTTCATTGATTTCTGCTCTGATCTTTATGATTTCTCTTCTCCTTCTGCGTTTAGGGTTTCTTTCTTGTTCTTTCTTTAGCTCCTTTAGGTGTAGGGTTAGGTTGTGTATTTGAGACCTTTCTTGTTTCTTGAGAAAGGCCTGTACTGCTATATATATTTTCTCTTTTAACAATTCTTGCTTGGCATGTCTGCTAACAATGAATTCTCTCTGTTTTGGTTTGTCTACAAAGGTCATTATTTTTTCTTGAAATTTAAAAGATAACTTTGCTTGATAAAGAATTCTGTGTTCATGGCTTTTATTTTTTTATTCCTTTTCTCACATCAAATATTTTACTACATTGTCTTTTTGCTTGTATGGTTTCTGAAAAGAAGTATAATGTAATTCTTACCTTTTTTCTGTATGTGTGTGAGAAAAGGTTTGTTGTTGTTGTTTTCTTTCCAATCTAGTTTATTTGGAAATTTTTCTCTTTGTCTTTGGTTTTCTGAAGTTTGCATATTTGATGATTAATGCTATGGATCAACTTAGCATTGGATGGGCTAAGGATGCCCAGATAGCTGGTAAAACATTATTTCTGGGTGTGTCTATAAGGGTGTTTCTGGAAGAGATTAGAATTTGTCTTAGTAGACGGAGTAAAGAAGATCTGTCCTCACCAATGTGGTGGTCATCATCCGATCCACTGAGAACCCTAATAGAACAAAAAAGTAGAGGCAGGGTGAATTCTCTTTCTCTCTCTCTCCTTGAGCTGGGACATCTGTCATCTGTCTTCTGCCCTCAGACATTAGAGCTCCTGGTTCTCAAGCTTTTGAACTTTGGAACTTCCCTAGCACCATCTCACTGCCCCTTCTACAATGCTCCTTCCCTTCACAAGGTCTTTGGCCTTGGTCTGGGCATCATACTATTCCCCTCCACTGATTCTCAGACATATGGACTCAACTGAATTGTGCTTTTGGCTTTCCAGGTTCTCCAGCTTGCAAGTGTCATATTGTGAAACTCCTGATATAATTATGATGTAATTTATAATATAATAATGACTAGGACTTCATTCATAATCAAGTGATCCAATTCCCATAATAAATCTCTTTTTACATATTTTTTTCCTCTGAGGAACCCTGACTAGTAATAAACATATGATATACCTAGGTGTAGATGTTTTGACGATTCCTTACACTATATTCTCTGAGCTACGGAGCTGTGGGTTTTTTTTATTGTCACTGATTTCTCAAAAGTTTTGGCAATTATTATTTCCAATATGTTTCTTCTCTCTGTTCTCTCTTTATCCTGACTTTTATATTCCAATTGTGCATGTTATGCCTTCTGAAATTGCCCCAAAATCCATAATTGTTCTAGTCACCTCTTTTTATTTATTAAGTTTTTTCTCTTTATATTTCAGATGAGGAATTTGTAACTGTCCAGTATTTATCCTCACTGATATCTTCCTTTGTTAGGTCCAGTCTACAGCCCAACAAAGGTACATTTCATTTCTGTTTTAGTATTTTGAATTTCTAGCATTTCCTTTTTTCCCCCGAGTTCCATCTTTCTGCTTACATTCCCTGTTCATTTTGCGTATTGTCTACTTTTTCTACGATGGCTCTAAACACTTTAATCATAGTTACTATGTATTCTTTATCTGATCATTCTAAAATTTTTGTTGTATCTAAGTCTGGTTCAAATTCTTGATTTGTCTCTTCAGGCAGTATTTTGTCTTGCCTTTCACATTTCTTTGTTGAAAGACAAACAAGATATTTTAGGAAATTGGAACTGCGATAAACAGACCTTCCTGGTGAGGCTTTATTCTAATATGGCTAGGAGTGTGCTCTATTCCTTATTTACTCTAGTTGTAGGTGTTAAGGAGCTTAAAATTATTCTGGTATCTAATGGTTTTGTCTCCCCTGCACCTTTGGACTTCTCTAAGAACTCCTCTTAGCATGTGTTTCTTGCAGCCTTAATTCTCTTTCAACTATAATCCACTTATTTTAGGAAAGTTCTGTTTGTATGGGGACAATATGGGGTAGAAGGTAAGCATCCTATAATCTTATGATTAAATCTCAGTCTTTCAGTGGGCCAGTGTGCCTACGTTATAATGTTCACAAGTGTTTCTTTTCTCCAACCCTTTTTCTCAGGCTAGACCAGAGAGCTGGAGGAATTGGGGTTGGGTAATGCTCCTTCCCTCCATCAGGATAAGGCTCTGATAAAGTCACCTCCTTCAAGTTGTTTCTTTTAGAGAGTCCTCTATATATTTCACACCGGTCATGCTTTCTCTCCCAGGGTCAGTGATTGGAAAGGATCTTTCTTGGCTTTTTATGATGAGTATCTAGTACACGTGATAGTGTTCCTAGAGATACTGACTGAAAGTTAGAAAGAAGGTTGCCATGACTGAGGCTCATGCCCTCAAGCTGTCCCACACTCAGTCTCCAGCAAAAATTCAAGAAAATTTTATGAAAAACTGTGTTCCTCCCAGTTGACTGCTCTAGTAGCATCTGCTCCAGGTAAGGAGATCTTAGCTTTAACTATCTTTACTTGCCTGTCTCTCTAGTTTTGGGAGGTGGTGTTTTGCCCTGCAAACAGTTCTCTGATGGGTCCAAGAAAAGTTCCTGGCTTTTGTTTCTTCAGCTTTTTCTTTGCTCTAAGGACAGAATGACAATTTCCAAGCTCATTACATGTCAGGGCTGCTACTTATTTGTAAAGATTAGTGTTCTGTTCTGAAGCGTTACTCTATCAGCAGAGTTCCTTAGGACTGAGTTAACATTCAGACTTATAAACTTCACCCAGCTCTGATTTTACCTAGGTTTTTAAAAGGTGCGGGTTAAGAAATAACATAGCATTCATTGTATGTGCATAACCAAAATGCCGTAACTCTAAGGAACAACTCCTGTCCCCAGTCTGTCCTTGACCAGAGGGTGATCTGAATGTATGTGGCTACCTTCACTCAGGGAAATCTTTAATTTAAGGGTTATTTAAGCATTTTTTTTTAAAGATTTTATTTATTTATTTGACAGAGAGAGATACAAGTAGGCAGAGAGGCAAGCAGAGAGAGAGAGGAGGAAGCAGGCTCCCTGCTGGGCAGAGAGCCCGATGTGGGACTCGATCCCAGGACCCTGAGATCATGACCTGAGCCGAAGGCAGTGGTTAACCCACTGAGCCACTCAGGTGCCCTATTTAAGCATTTATACTTAGTCTAGACATCTCGGTCAATAACAGCCAGTGAATGTAACTAGCTATCATATATGTGATTTACTCAGCTCCTCAGAAGTGTAATTAACCCCTTAATCTCTGATACACCTGTATCTCATCAATACAATTTATCCTTTGCTCAATCTTCATAATGAGTTTGGTAGTCCCACATATATGCCAGTGGGTCATGCATGTGGTGTAGGTAAACCCCTAAATTATTTTACATTCAATATTTGACCAAAGATCAAGTCTACAGACATTTCTGAGACTAGAAATCCAACTCTTAACCACTTTTTTCCCTTTTTATTTGTTATTCTCAGTTTTCTCTTCTGAGAAATCTGTTTACTACATTGAAGCTACAAGACAATGGGGTGGCATCTTCATTCCACTGAGAGTAAAAGACTTCAGCCTGAGGGACCCAACTCAGACCAAATTTTAAAGCTATTAATATTTTTACATTTTAAATTTAAACTAAGGCATTTCTTGCTTCCAATCCTTATGGTCTATAATTAAGAAATCTACTAAAACTTTATTCTACTTTATTTTTTCTACTATATAAAATTTTCAGTTACTAGAATTAATTTGTGTTCTTAATTTTCCTCTCCTCTGCATTTTTTAAAAATTTGGTTTCGTCTCTGTCTCTCATTAGTTTTCTGTAATTGGAAATGAGTTATCTTCCTATCTCTCTGGAACTCTGTCCCTTTTGAGTGACTTATTCTTTTTATTTGTTAATTCATTGTATTTTATTATATTGTTGCAGTTCCCTAAAAATTGCTGGAAGATGAAAAGTTCTCCTTTTCTGCAGGCATCTAGAACAAAAAATGCAGGTGGTCAGTACCCTGCTGAGGAAGTGTAAGAAGTCCTCCTGATTGAAGGTGTATCTAAACTCTCTACCTTGAGAAGCAGGAAAGACAAAACACAGCTATTCTGCCCCAATCACAGGAGGTGATAGTTAATTGGGTGTGGGAAATTTTTGGAGAGTTCACAGAACTTATCATTAATTTAGATGTGGTGTGTGATATAAAAAGTAAAATCAGTAATGACTTGCAGACTTTCTTACAACAGTGCACAATACAAATATGCATAACTTTCTACTTTCACCCTACTAATTATATCAACCGCTTTTGTTAAGTTGACATTCTGTTTTTATAATTGTATACCTGTGAAAATGTTTTTTCACAGCTGAGCCATATAGAATAGCATTTCATTTCATAGAAAATATTTTTATTTCTCCGGAAATAATAACTGTCTCATTTTTTGGTTATTTTTTTCTATGCATTTAACACATTCATCCACAAACTCTAAGTGTAATTGTTATAAATAGGTAAAATTCCTCAAGAAAACGACAAATTCCATTTTTTCCTTCTCTAACAACCGCCAGCATTCCTTTATCATCTTTTCAGGCTGGACTGATATGAGTCTGCTGCATATGGTTTTAAATGGCTAGGGAAACATTTCTTTCATTAGGAGAGGTCTTTCTTTTTTTGGATTGGAACAGCTTTTCCAAAAATCCATCTTCCTTAATTGCGTATGTCTTCCCAAATTAGGTAATTCCCTATTTTGGTGGAACAAATCCTTTTGTGGCCATCTGAGTAAAAATCCACAAGAAGTACATTTCTGTGATTTTTGAGATCTTGAGTAATGAAAGTATATTTCAACTGTGTCTGCTCTCTTTAGTCTTTTTTCTCTTAGTTATTTCTTTCTAACTGGTTTTGTTGTTATTGTTGTTTTAAAGATTTAGGGGTGCCTGGGTGGCTCAGTGGGTTCGGGCCTCTGCCTTTGGCTCAGGTAGTGATCCCGGGATCTTGGGATCGAGACCCGTGTTGGGCTCTCTGCTCAGTGGGGAGCCTGCTTCCCCCTCTCTCTCTGCCTGCCTCTTTGCCTACTTGTGATCTCTGTCAAATAAATAAAATCTTAAAAAAAAAAAAAAAGATTTATTTATTTGTCAGAGAGAGAGAGTGCGTGCATACAAGCAGGCAGAGTGGCAGGCAGAGGCAGAGAGAGAAGCAGGCTCCTCTCTGAGCAAGGAACCCAATGGGGGCCTCGATTCCAGGGCCCTGGCATCATGACCCCCGCCAAAGGCAGATGCTTAGTGGACTGAGCCACCCAGGCGTCCCTCTCTCTATTTCAATGTAAACTTTTTTCCACTGGAATACTTACAAATGGAATACTAAAATGCAGTTTGGAAGTTCTCTGGGCATGGGTGATCCTTACCCTACAGACAGATGGGTCAGGAAACTGGCTCTTTCATTGGAGAGTCCCCAGAATTCAGTATAGAGTTGTCTTGTTTTGTTTGCTCTTAGATTCATTTCCCCAGAAAAGAATACTCAGTTTGTTGTCTGGGGGAATGTAAACTTGGATTTCATTATTCTGAGAGAATTCAAAAGAAAGAACTTGGAGGTATCAAAATTTATTGTGAAAATGTTCCATTTATCCACCTATCTTTAGTAGGGTGCTTCATCACCTTCCTCTTCCCCTGTGCTGACTGTTCATATTGTAGCACTTTATCTGTTCCAGTGTCTAAGAGCGGACTGTTTACTTCTGCCAACGCTTGGGTTGGGGAAGGGGCTGGCCACTTGATGTTAGGACTAACACGGGATCTGCGGATTAACCATCTCCTCAACCAGGTATTTAATTAAGCCTCCTTTTTTCAAGATTCTAATATTCAGTCTTTAAAATTACCCAAACCTCTGATTCTCTATGCTTTCTAAGATTCTCTATAAAACACTGCTTTTTCTTTCCACTGTGAAGGCAGTTAATTTTCTTTTATTTTTTTCTTAATCTGATATGCTAAGTTATCTTATTTCTTTGTCTTTCTTACACTTTCCAAAGTTTTACTGATATTTACAGTCTGCTTTCTCTTCTTTCCCATCATCTTTGTTTCTATTTTTAAAATTTGCTTGTTTTGTTATGAATTTTAGTGCTGTAATGTCAGAAATATTTTCATCCAGATGTGCCTTACAGTATGTCCCTGCCCTCAGTTTTGCAGGGTTAAATGAAGAACATATAGCAAAGAGAAAAAAAAAATTAAGTTATGACCTTATATCTTACCTTTTATAGTTAGAAAAATATGGCTTATAAGAAAGAAAATATAAGTAAAAATAAAAACTAAAAAGATAATTTAAGCCTACCTTAAAGACTTCTCCACATAAAACTTGAGCCAAGGCAATTTGGGTAAAAGAGCTGAAGACCACACTGAGAACAAAGAAAATGACTTTCGCTTTCAACTAAGTTTTGCATCTGGAGGGATAGAGAATTACAACCTGTCTCTGTCTTTACACCCCCTTTCATTATTAAGCCCATTACCTCATAGATTAATTCTTTTGGTATGACTTTATATATCTTACTACATTTCTTATTTCAGTCTAAAAATGGTATACTCTCAAAGGCTATTTTAGACTTGGAATTTCATAAATACATAAACTTTTCTGATATCTCAGGCATACTTTAATTTTTTTATGAAAAATACACAAAATCACTCTTTTTTCCCATGGTACATATATTTTAGATGGATCTACTCAATATATCCATACCATTGCTAGTTAATAGAAAAACGTTTGTTCTTTCCATACAGAGGGTGCAACAAGAATGACAAATCAAGGCGCATTAGAGCAAGTGTAATAGTACATTAACTATCCTCAGCTACTGCAAGGTGATAATGTCTCACAATTGTCATTTAAAATAAGATGCAGTAAATCATGATGTAATCTCCTTGGTAGTTTGGCTTCCAAGCTACCAAGATAAATTTCTAAATATTCTAAGATAAATTAGATCTTAGAGTATTAGTTTAATCTTAGAAATTTTTAAAATTATCTAAGACTGGATAAATTTCTAAATCCTCTAAGAGCAAAGAATCACTGCAAAGAAACAAATAAACAGGCATGCCTGAGTGGCTCAGTCCCGTAAGTGTCTGCCTGCAGCTCAGGTCACTACCCTGCCATCCTAGGATTGAGCCCTGCATCAGGCAGGGAGTCTCTTTTCCCTCTGCCTACTTCTTCACCCATTTGAGCGCTCTCTCTCTTTCAAAATAAATAAAATCTTAAAAAAAAAAACAAGCAAAAAGAGTAAGGAAGCATTTACTATTAACTTGTAAAGAGAGAAGTATCATAATACAGTGATACTTCAAGTGCAGTGATACCCAAATACAGAAAAGTTTTATCACAATACAATACGGTAATTATTATTCAACCATGTTTAAGTCTGCATGATCCCAATTTACCCTACCTTAGCTAAAAACAACATTAATATGTAGATATAGATCTGAGTTTGGTAAATAAGCTATTAATATGATTTTACAATCATATTAAATAAAAATAATACCATAGGTAAAAAATCAATTTGTAAAAAAATTATGCCTACAGCCCTGTGAAAATAGACTTAATTTTAAGTGTAAATGCAGAGGGAGAAAGTAGAATAAAAGGTATAATAACATCATATGAGAGAGATTAAAGAATTGCACATCTGAAACAGAAAGAAAAAAATCATTAGTATTATGGAAGCAGAGTACTCTGAACACACAGATTTATGCAATGCAAGTCTCCAGGAAAAAAAAAGAAATAGCTTTTTTTGCAAAGAGCATTTTGATTTAACAATAATTGATAAATAAAATTTATGTATTATTTAGAGACAGCACCATTTTTATTAAAAGATTAATTTAAAATACAATGTATTCCTGGGATGAGGCTCAGTCAGTTAAGCATCTGACTCTTATCAATTCATGTCTTAACCTCAGGGTGGTGAATTAAAAAATTAAAAAAAAAATAATGAAATAAAATATATTGTCAATCCCTTCACCTATTTCATCCATTCTCCCACCAGTCTCCTCTCTGGTAGACATCTATTTGTTCTTGGTAGTTAAGAGTCTGGTTTTTGGTCTGTTTTGGGAGATTAATAGTACACGTATCTTGAACACTGATGAATATATGGAAGTGTTGAATCACTATGTTGTGCACCTGAAACTAATATAGCTTTGTATATTAATTACACTGGACTTAAAAAAAGAAAGAGAGAGCGAGCTTGACTAACTTGAATAAATACATACATACATACATATATACAATGTATTAATGATGTATTTATAATAGCAATAGTTAATGCATTATACTTTAAGTTAATCCTTGGGGTCAAATGATCATATTAATACGCAAAAGGGGAGGTGCCTGGGTGACTCAGTGGGTTAAGCTTCCGTCTTTAGCTCAGGTCATGATCTCAGGGTCCTGGGATGAGCTCCACTTTGGGCTCTCTGCTCAGCAGGGAGCCTACTTCCCCCACCTTCCTGCCTGTTGCTCTGCCTACTTGTGATCTCTGTCTGTCAAATAAATAAGTAAAATCTTTGAAAAAAAAAAAAAGTCAATCCTTAGGACTGAAATTATGAGTAATAAATTTGGTCATAACTCTATTAATCATGCTTGTAGATATTTTCTGGAATGGAAACTAATTCTTACATTTTACATTCAATTAGAGCTTTTATGGTTAGTGAAGGAGTGTTTTATTTTAAAATTTATTTTAAATACAGTGCCATAATTAATGCTTTTAATATAACTGTTAGATTTTTCCTAGGTAATGTCTATGAAATTACTAATTGTTGTATTTTGGAAACTGATTATGTGTTTATGGCAGTTTCTATCCCACAACTTTGTTTCTGTTTTCACAAATAATTTATTCTGTTAATTAAATAATAGCATATTGAACCAGGGCGCAGTGGCTTAAAAGCATAAATAAAAAATGACATTGAAATTATGCAATCCCAAATTAAACAGAAATTTGTCTTATTAGTAACAGAAAACAAGCTTCACACATAGACCTATAACAAAGTAGACTTTAAAATTTTTTTAATAAACACACGGACATCTATATAACTAAGTATTTTAAAAATCTCTACAACCAAACCTAGTTCTCAGTACCTAAAGTAAGTTTAGGCTTATTTAGATTCAGAATTTTCACCATTTTTAAAATTTACTCCCTCCACTTAAAAAATTATTTGCCAAGTCACACATATGTTAGTACCCATATCATTCTGGATGATATAGGTACTATATCAGGAAAAAGGATGATCAAACCCAGAGAATTTAATAAAGGAACTATTTACAAAAGGAAACCAACAGGGGGGATATGGTACTCTAGAGATCACATTATAAGTACCATTAGGCCTCAGTAGTCTAGAGAAGAGAACAATTACTCAAACCCTGAGTGGCTGTATGGAAAGGGTCAGGAGCTGTGGGAAGTAGACAGACAACCAAATATAACCTGAGAGTGAGGAAAATCAATGCCCTAAATCTTCTTTCCTCCTCTGTTTTAAAGTATCTTCTATTGACCAAATTCAGCAGTTTGATTTGCAAGGATCTCTTGAAGCAGACTCTGGGTTTAGCCTCTTCAGACGAAAAGCAGCGTGGAGAAGATGGACGGTACCATTGGAGGTGGTACAGTGTCAGCACCACAGACAGTAAATAGTGTATGGCTAATGATATGGAAGAAAAGTCATCAACTTTTAGTTTTTCTGGTTGAAAGATTATTTAGGGAATAGAACATGTGGGGAGTAGCAGAGACAGTAGCCACATAGATAATTAGGAGGCTGACTGTGAAAAGGCATAGCACTATAAATTGAGTTTGGTCTTTAACCTATAGGAAATGATAAGAGAAAGGATATTGCATGATTATGTTTGTTTGCTCTTCAGAGAGATCTTACGGTATGTGTAGATTACAAAGAGTGATCAAAGACATGGTAGGCCATGGGCAAAGGTAACACTTGATTTCAGAATGACAAGTAGGAAGCCACTGATTTCACTCCCTGAGATCAAGAGATTATTGGAGGAGTGAGAGTTTGAAGTCAAGGAAGGGAAGATAATTAGCTCGATTTTAGACATGCTGAATATAATAAGTTTTCAGCGGAATAACCAAGTTAGAATTTCCAGAAAATAGTGGTATATATTCCCTTGGTGCTTAGAAAATACAATAAGTTGGCAACAATTATTTGGAAGCTATCAATCTAGAATGGTAATTAAAGCCAAAGTAGAGAAGAAATTAGACACAGATTGCAAAAGGAAAACAGTACAAATTAAAGCCCCAATATATATCAAGATTTAAAGGAATGAGGAGTTGGGTGGGGTTTCTTCTTTGTTTCTTTGTGTTTAAGATTTCCTAGTCTTGACCATTTGTTTCCTCATTAAACTTAAGAAGTTGTACTGTCTTTGAGGCATTGTACGAGGCCCTTAGGACAACATCGTGAAGTTGTTTAGTCTTGCCTTTGCAGACCTTCCCATCAGAGAGCTGACAGACGATAAACATATAAACCAATAAATATATAACTATCAAGTATGATTAGAATTAAAGAAATAGACTTCAATGAGAATTTGTATTGGAATACACTTGGGTAAGACCTTTAAAAGTCATACTTATTTAAACTGAAGTCAAAAGAGAAGCAGTCAACAGCAGGAAGAGTAAGAATAGAATACCCATCATTTGAAAAGGCAATTGGAAGCCTCTTTTCTTTTACCAAGATCATAAAGAACTCCTACCTTTTCCTCTCAGAGTTTTATAATTCTGTTTTTTAACCTTGAGGCCTTTGGGCCACAACCGTTGCAGAACTGTCCTTCGATGGAGAACTTATATTTCTCCCAAGAAGATTTTACAGTTCTTGGATGTAGAATCTTGGGCTAGAGTAATCATTACACTATGTCTATGTTTATCAAATCATCATTTTTATAAATTATATACACATAATTTTTGTTGAAAATAAAGATACTGATGGAAGTTTTGAATATATTCATTGTTTTGATTTTGGTGATGGTTCCTTAGATACACACATATATCCAAACTTACCAAATTGCACACTTAAGATATGTTCAGCCAATTCTGTGCCAATTATGCCTCTATAAGGCTCTTAAATACTTAGTAATGAAAATTACCTTTGTTCTTAGAAAGTCGCTGTTACTGGGTGTGGTACATAAGCAATGAATCTTGGAACACTGAAAAAATAAAATTAAATTAAAAAAAAAATAAGTCACCATTAAAGGTGAGAAAATGAAAACCACACAGTGAGAAGGGATATTTGCAATACATTTTCTATCACAAGATCTTTTTTCAATAATCACAGAATATTTTTTAAAATAATGACAATATATAATATTGATGAATGTTCCTAGTGTGATTATATAGGCATGTTGTCTCATGCTGCAGGAGGATAAAGTTGTATAGCTTTATTCTAAGGTGATTTATCAAAATGTTATGTATATTTTAAAGCATAAAGTTGCATATACTTTTTTGTCACGAAAGTACACCTCTAAGATTTTGCAATTAAAATATTCAAACAACTACTCTAGATATGTATAAAGGAGTTTGCAGCAGTTTTATTAATAGTTTTAAATAAAGGAAAATTAAGAATTGCTAAAATGTATTATCATAAATTTCAAACAATAGAATTAAATGCTGCCAGAATCAGTGGTGATTTAGGTACTTCAAAAGAAAAAATGTTCAAGATAGATTATGTATTTTATTTTTGCTTACATATATAGGATATATGTATACATACAAACATGTACAAATCACTTAAATTTATGATAACTAACCTCACTAGTGAACTATGACTAATGCTATGAAGCTGAGTTTACAGATTTTTTCCAAATAAAAAGCTTTTTAGAATAAGCAATCAATGAAATGACCTAAACCAAAAATCTATAATTGTAATAAGCCTTTTGAATTAATGGGAAAGAATGAGCATGTGAAGTGAAGGCAATCCCTTTTCTTGATAATAACTTGATATTAGGCCTTTAGAGAATTTATTTTGGAGAAATAAATACACTACAAATCATACTCTTTTTTTTAAAAAAAAACAATTCATTATGTTTTAAGTAAGGTAGAATATCTGAGTTTGAGAAGAGAAAAACAGGAACATCATGATATAAATTAACTTGCTGTCATTATTTTTCACTTCTTTAAAATTAAAAAATGCCATTCATTTGTATAATGCCTTATTCACTTCCAAAGGGTTCATTTAAAACAATAACATTTAAATTATTTCGGTTCAATGGAAACTGCCATGGTAATTGGTACAAGTAGGCAAGGATCATACTAAATGAAATTAGAATTTCCATGCTCTTTGTAGGTTTTGAGAGATCAAAAGAGCTAGACTTTTTATTTTACAAAGTTTGTGCAGTTTTTGCAGTAAAAGGAAAGAAAGAATGTGTTTCTTTACTTGCCACAGAATATTGTGAATGTTATGATTTACAAAAGATATTCTCTGTTTGAAACCCCATACTTTTATGCTTATAGGGACTATGTGCTCTATTTTTCAATCTCATCTTTTCATACATAAAAAGTTCTTTGATTTTTGATCTTATCAAAAATCTTACCATGTACATGTAAATAAATATTGCCCTCATGTAATTTAGCTTGTAATAACATTTCCTAAAAGTGCCTTCTTGGAAAATATTAGAAGGATATATAGTTATTAAATAGTCAAATACATAATTGGACTTTCCTTATCTTTCTCTTACATGTGTGTATAAAACCACTAACTGCTTATAATTTACAACTCTCAGGAAATACCACAGAAATTACAAGTATACCAGCAAGTAGAGTTAATGTATTTAAAACCTGTTTACTTTTACATTATAGTTTGCATTTTAGTTTTATCTAATTGCAAGATTCATACTTTTGAACAGTAACTGTGTGTGAAATTGATTCCAATGTGGAACAATTTTTAAAAATTTATTCCATAAGGCAGTGATCTAAAGTAATAATGAAGGTGTGAAAAGTATGGAAGTATAAGCTCTAATTTTTCTAAATCCTGGATATTCATCTTCTTTAATCTAATAAAATCACTTGAATTTATGGAAGTTAAGGTTGAATTTTTGGAATTTTTTTTCTGAAAATCTTTGGGATTCAGATTGTAGAGGCATTGAGGAAGTATAAAGTATCATAGAATTTGTACAGATATGCCCGTGGAAGTCTTCCTAAAGAGATTGGTATTCTGTAACAGTCATCTGGATCATGTCACTGTCTGATTTGGGAAACAGAATTAAATAGATAAAAGCTTTGAAGGGTAAGGTCCTGATACCCTGCCACTAGGTTTTATGAGTATAGTGAGATAGAAATGGCAAGGGCAGATTTTAGCTGAGGCAGTTTAGAGGAAAGAGGGTCTGATAAATTGCTCTCTTTCCCAAAAGATGAATGGAATAATCCAGCAAAGTCATGAAATATCAGTATACCACAGTCAGAGTTCTTGCTTTAGATCACAAGATGGGTTACTGGATTTGGAGGTATTACCACATTTCATGCTGTTTTGTTTTGCCGATTAGTTGGTTAGTTTTTTTAATTTATTTTCAACTTACTATTGTCATGAAAAATTAAGCATATCCACTGATAAGCAAAGGCAAGTACATACTAGAATATTACTGCATTAGTATTTTAACGAAAATATTATAACCAAACTTCAGTCAATATTTGCATTTTGAATAATGTTCTTGTCATTTTAAATATATTAAACAAGGTTTTAGCTAGCACAATTTTTCTTTATAAATTGTACTTAGTTCACATTCAGAAATTTATAGGGAAAAGAGGTATGCTTAATTATATAAATATTTAAAAAATAATTCAGTTGTACAACTTTCTGCTTTCCTTCTACTGTTTATATCTGAAGGCTTTTGTTATTAACATATAATAATAAAAAAGTACACTCAGAACTCATTTGCAGCAGTGGATGCAGAAAAGATAGGTTTAACAAGATCCATATTATCTTCTATTTTTTAATTGATTTTATTTTATTTTTTTTGTTTTTTAAAGATTTTATTTATTTATTTGATGGAGTGAGAGAGAGGGGGAGAGTACAAAGGAATAGTGAGAGAGAGAAGCAAACTCCCCGCTTAGCAGAAAGCCTCACATAGGGCTGGATCCCAGGATCCCAGGACCCTGAGATCATGACCTGAGCCAAAGCTAAAGGCTTAACCAAATAAGCCACCCAGGCACGCCATTATCTTCTATTTCGTAGGTTCTCTTGAGTTAATTTGCACCCAGGCTTCATTCTGTTTCATGGACTGTGACAGAAATGATATGGCTCCCTCCTGAGAAAAGCAGTTAAGGCCAATGTACCTCCTCAGTCTCTCATTATTTTCAGTATTGACCATGAATGTTATGTGTTGAGATACAGTCTAGATACTTGAACCACTGGACTGAGGATTGCTGTTTGGAGGGTATCCCAGCCAGCATCGGATCTTGTGTGAGAAAGATATATAAGGAGATGCTCCATTGTTATCTAATGATATTTAACATTTCAGGGTCTACTAGTTACAATGGCGTTAACTAACGCAAAGAGCACAGAGATCAATTACACTGGATAAGGATTAGAAGGTGTTGGTGAAAGAGAAGGCAAAAGATTAGCCAGAGTGGACATTGGTAAACTAGCCTTAAAAAGGTAGAAGGGAAGGGGGTAATGATGTGTCGGGGAAAAAAATCTCATGGAAGAAATTATACATAAAAATTAAGACTTTGATATAATCTAGAAAATATTTTCCTGTACTCTATTGTCATGTGATATATAATTTTGATTCTTAAGGGTGATTCTTAAGGGTGATTAAGAAAGTGTGGAAAACTAGACTTCTGTCAATTTTAATGGCTCTGTCTTATTCCATATATCTTACTTTTCCTCCTTTAAAATAACTACAGTATTAGCCAGGATCCTATCAGGAAAGGAAAGCAGAAGCTAATTAGGATATGTAAGGAAGATATAAAAAAGGAGTTATTTACAAAGCTTTGCACCAAATGAAGACAAATATGGCTAGCTTTTGAGTGATTGTCACCATTCTTAGGACCATGAGAGATGAAGGAAGAGTGCAAGTCACTGGAACTAAAAAGGAGAGAGTATTGTAGAAAAGTTACTTTGGGGCCATGGCTTTATTCCAAGAGACACAGCCAGCCTAAATCTATCAAACAGGGAGGGAGTTAGAGAAACTGATACCCTGAGCTTACTCTCCTCTTTCCAAATATGCTGAAAATTGCTTTCGATAACATTGAATTTAAGAGTGTAAGCTAAGGGCTCTTATTGATTATCTATACAGGTCAGCTTCTCGGAGGAGATGGCAGGGTGGAAAGATAATTAATAGTAGAATGGACAGTCAAACAGAAAAATTCGACATTATCCACACATCATAACCCTCAATACCCAGTTCTGCTTTCAACTAGATGAAAAGTTCATGTCCACAACATACATAGTGTGCAGTTAGGATTAGCTACTTTATAATCTGGAATGATAGCAATTCTCTCATATTCCCATATTAAACCTAAAATACTAGTCACTACTGCCCTTGCTTCTATGGCTGGGAGATAAGCCCTTACTTAACTAGTTAGTATCTATAATTTCATCCACTACCCATTTCAGGTTCCCACTAACTTTTATGAGTAACTCAATCACACATGGTTCTTTACTTGATGGCATGATTATGAGTTGTTGGTTATTTTGTTTGTATGTGTTTAGGGGGTGTGTGTGTGTGTGAGGGAGAGAGAGAGGGAGAGTTGTTTTGATTTTTTTTTTTTAACCTGGGAAATATCTGACAAGGAATTACTAAGAGGCACTCTAAAATAACTTAGGACTCCAACTATAGTCTTACTCGCCCCCTTGTCTTGCCTTTGTTATCCACTATACCAAATTGTCAATTGACAAATTGGAGCCACATTGGTTCCTATTGAAATTCCTTCTTTCAATTCACTTAGTCAGCAGCATTCAGGAGTCTAGAATGAATCTTTTTATGTAGTGGTTGTCCTTCACAGAATGAAGGAGGAAGTGCCAGGTCTCTTAAGAGTTAGCTAATACCTGGCACTGTGTTACTTCCTCTGCATGCTCTTGACCAGAGCCAATCAAAAGTCCAACCCATATTCAAAGGAAGGAAAACTAGTCTCCATCTCTTGATGGGAGATTGGCATGAACAATTTTTTGGTGAAATTGTTAGTGACCATCTTTGGAAATAAATGCATCATAATTACTTACTGCCAAAGGTAATCCCAATATTACTGAAATTGCTCGGTTCTAAGGCCATGGTTGAGGGAAACTTGTGCTATAACTTGAATCTGCTATAGGGTCCTTTCTTGCTATAAGCCACACTCAAAACCAATATCCTCAAGGAAGGTGAGTAAAAGAGTTATAGAAAATGTACAATGTGATATATGTTTTCTCCAAACTCTAAAAAGACCCACCTAATATAATGTCATTTTTCATGGTAGTTCATGATTCTCTCACATTAGAGGGAAAAACCTGACTTGCACCAGACCCATGGACTCTTGAAAATTTGATTGATGTGATAGTTTCCAAACAATTTTGCAGCATTTATCTCATAACCTTTGACACAGATATATCTTACTAAACAATTTAGTTTTCTTACTTCCTATTCACCAGATCCAATTAACATAGCATCATCGATATAAAGGATGATAGTAATGCTTTTTGAGGCTCACAGTTTTCCTCCAGATTATATTATGACAGAGATAAAGAGTTAATATTTCTTGAGATAAGACTTTAAGATTTGACAGCATTTTCTTGCCCTCTCAAATAAAAGCAAACTGCTTCTAATTTTCTTTAATGATGTAAATGGAGGGGGGGGAGAAGCATTTTCAGGTCAGGACCTACAAACCAGGTCATAGATTCTGTTCATGGGCTTTATCTTCCCTGTTCCAGAGTTGTGTTGATAGAAAATCGGCAATTTTGGAGGACCAAAATATAGCATTTGGGTTTGCAGTTGTCATTAAGAGATGAATTTTTGTGTTGGCAAAGCAAATCCTCCTTGGATAGCTTTCCATTTTGCTCTAATTTCTTACATCTAATTAAACAATATTTTTAGGCACCAGTCTTTATTGAATCTTTTCAGTGCATATAACTTAGCTTTTGTAGAAACACTTTTCTTTTGCCTTCATATTGCATTGGTTCATATAATTTTAATTAAGCTTCATTAAAATTATACTTATAGAAACAAGTACAACTAACACAAAAGGTTTTGGAAAAACATAACTGACTCTTGGTAAGGTAGCATAAAACTTGAAGGACAAGACCATCATTGGGCAGGCATGTTAGGGAGTAGCTGACTTGCAACAAGTATTCATTAGAGCATTAGCTTGTTGAAATCAAGATCAGTTAAGAGGTAGGTTAGTGTTTGTTCAAAAGACAGAAGACAATCTGATTAAAGGTAGGGCAGGGGACTGAGAACCTGCCCTTTCAGTCCATTTCTTATCTTATTAAAAAAGACAAAGACAGAGAAATGAATATTTCATTAGCCAAACAAGCTAGTTAAATGAGATGTATTAGCAGCCTTAGGTATACAAAATAGGACAATATTTAGAATTCTGATGAGATTATATATTGACCCATTTGGATTTTGCACTGGCTAAAAAATGGGAATGTATTAGTAGCTAAATGGGAATTTAAATTAATTGGCTAAATGGGAACATCTTAGCAAACTTACTATATTAGTTTCTACTGATGCCATAAGAAATTACCACAAACACAGCAGCTTAAAACAACACGATTTTTTTTCTCTTAGAATGTTTGAGGTCAGAAGTCTTAGATTAAAGTTTCTATAGGGTTATGTTCATTTCAGGGGCTTCAGCAAATAGTCTTGTTTCCTTGCCTTTTTTAGCCTTTGCAGGGTCCTTTACTCCTTGGCTCATGGCCCCTGGTATACATCACTCTAACTTCCTTCTTATGTGCTTAAATCTCCTCATACTGAATCTGATTCTTTTGCTTCTCTTTTAGAGGAGCCTTTGGAATTACACTGGATCCATCTACATAATGCAGAGTAACCACCCATTTCAGATTTTTAACTTAATCAAATTTACAACATTCCTTTTGCCACATAAGGAAACATAGTCACAGGTCCTGGGGACTAGGACATGCGTATCTGTGGAGGTTATTATTTAGCCTGTGACACTCAGGAAGGGAGATTTGCAAGAGTGAGTGTCAGCATTCAAAACCGTGATGAAGTGTATGTGATTTTTTCATTCTACTCTTAATAGTTGTGAGTTATTCTTTCATATTCTCCATAATTCTTGTCTGCCAAAAATTTTGCACTATTTCATATCTACTTTTTAGTTCATTATTCTCCAGGTTTTTCTAATTTACCATGTAAAGTATACCTTTTATTTATAAACAATTCCACTTTTTCATTCATAAAATTTCCAGTGGGTACATTTACATAATATTTCTAGTCATTTGTAAATTCCCCAAATTCCCATTAAATATTTCATGTGTAATCACTTTGTACTCAGTATTAAATCATTTCAATATTTTATGTACATGGTGGTATATAAATCTTTATATATTGTGTTTTCTGAATCACACCTGGTTGGCCATTTCCTTATTTGTTATTAATGCATATATACATAATGTATACATAGGAAACATAGTATACATATATATGTATATAAATTTCAAAAATAACTAGTATATAAATCCTACTTATTCAAATCAGTGAACTGATACAAAGTGAATCCACTCTTCTCACCATTCTAGGTCAAAAAGTAGAGAACTATCAACGCCCAGAATTTCCATGTGTAATGTCTAACACAAAGATAACACTATCTTGATGTCTAACTCTATATATTATCTTTTTTAATTTTTTTAAAGATTTTATTTATTTATTTGACAGACAGAAATTACAAGTAGGCATAGAGGCAGGCAGAGAGTGAGAGGAGGAAGCAGGCTCCCCACTGAGCAGAGAGCCCGATGTGGGGCTCAATCCCAGGACCCTGGGATCATGACCTGAGCTGAATGCAGAGGCTTTAACTCACTGAGCCACCCAGGCACATCTATATTATCTTTTTTCAAGATATTTGTATCTTTTTCTTAATTTTTTCTATTAACCATTATGCTAGTACTTTTCATTCATATTATGGTATATAACTTTAATGAATATTTATTTTTTTTAGTTAACATATAATGTATTATTTGTTTCAGGGTACGGGTCTGTTATTTATCAATCTTACACAATTCACAGCACTCACCCTCCCCAGTGTCCATCATGCAGTGACCTTATCCCTCCCACACCCCTCCCCTCCAGCAACCCTCGATTTGTCATATTTTGTTGTTGCACACAACTGCATTCTATGAACATGCTACAGTTCCTTAAAAATGTCAAAAGATATATGGGATTCTTTCCTGTTTTGGATACTATGGATAATATTGCTTAAGATATATTTGTAGGTCTTTTAGTATTCACATGCAAATTTCAGTTTGAGTGAATGCCTGAGTATACGTGGATCTACATATTCAACCTTAGAAGATTCTGCCAAAACATTCATGATGGAAACTTAGAGATGATTTTGTAGTGGTTGTATCAATTTGTTCTTCAATCATTGGTAGTTGGGAGCTCTCATTACTCCATATCTATGTCAAACTTAGAATTATCAGTGTTTAAAATTCAGCAATCATGATAATGTTTGAACTGTCATTTTCCTGATGACTGACTTGAGTAAATATTTATAGTTATACTCTATATAAGATATATTTTTCCATCCTATTGCTTACGACTCTTCTGTCATAATGGCAACTTTTATGAAGAGATTTCTTTTTTATATGTTTGTTTTGTCTAATTTAATTTTAACATTTTTTTAAGGTACTATAATTTCAAGTCTTATTGTAGAAATCTTTTTTATTCCAATGTCTCTTATAAGTTTAGCATTTTTACATTTTACATTTAGATCCTCATATAGTCAGGAATTTCTTTTTGTACACGGTGAAATGCAGAAATCAATTGTCATCTTTTCTCATACTGACAACTAGATGAATCTATCACCATCTTTTGAAAAGACCATTCTTGCTGTACTGTTTTCACAATGTAAAATTTGTCCAAGATGAAGTGTAAAGATATACATGTGTGGTTTTGAATTTCAATTTGTGATTTTTTGTTTGGCTGGTTGGTTGGTTGGTTTTGGTTTTCTACCTTTAGACTGGTAAGACACTCTCTTTCTTTTACTGCCCTTATTGAGATGTAATTGCTATTCAAAGAACTGCACATACATAATAGGTACAATTTGATGAGTTTGAACATATGCAAACATCCATGATATAAGACAAAGAAATAGACATAACCAACACCTCCCAGATTTTTGTGTCCTTTTTTGGTGTGCATGCTAACACTTAACATGCAGTCCACCCTCAACAAATTTTGAAGTGTACCATATCATATTGTTAATTATTGGAATGATGTGATACAGCATAACTCTAGAACTTATTAATATATCATGTCTATAATTTTATATATATTTAATAACAACTCCTTATTTTCCTCACTCCCCACTACCACCAGTTTCTGGCAACCACTATTGTATTCTCTACTTCTATAAGTTTTGACAATTTTAGATAATTTTCATGCAAGTGAAGTCATACTGTATTTGTCCTTCCGTGTTGGCTTATTCCATTCAGCATAATGTCCTCCACATCTGTCCATGTTATTGCAAATTTTTTTTAAAGTAGAATATTATTCCATTCTATATAGATACCACAATTTATTTATCCATTCATTTGTTGATGGACACTTGGGTTAGAGATCCTGATTTTAATTCTTTTGTATGTATATCCAGGGGCAGGATTGCTTGATCAGATGGTAAACTAGTTGATTTTCAAATATTAAATTACCCTTTCATTCTTGGAATAAAACTAATTAATTTTAGATGCTACTAGTCTGATTATTAATATTTTGTTTATAATTTGTCATCTATGGTAATTAGAGGGATTTTCTTTTCTTAATATGTGATGTTAAATTTAATACTTTCACCTCATATGACACAGTACCTGAAAAGTTTTTCATAATATTGGCTTTTTTTTTTTTTTTTTTTTTTTAGATATTTGGTAGAATCCACTGTTGAAGACCCATGATTGTTTAGTTTCATAGGAAATTTTTTATTACAGAGTCCATATTTCTAATATTTATAGGAATATTGGGACTTAAAATGTTTCATATTGCCAGTTTGGGTAAATTACGGTTTTCTGGAAATTTATATATTTCATCTAAATTATCAAGGTTAGCTGCATAAAGTTACTCGTAGTACATCTTCAGAGTCGTTCTAATAGTATCTCTAATGTTGTCCCCTTTTGCATTATTTTAAGATTTTATTTATTTATTTAACAGAGAGAGAGGTCACAAGTAGGCAGAGAGGCAGGCAGAGTGAGGGGGAGAAGCAGGCTCCCTGCTGAGCAAAGAGCCCAATGGAGGCCTCGATCCTAAGACCCTGAGATCATGACCTGAGCTGAAGGCAGAGGCTTAATCCACTGAGCCACCCAGGTGCTCCCCCTTTGCATATTAATATGATCATTTGTGCTCTTTTTTTTTTTTTTATCTTGGTCTGTCATGGTAGAAATTTATTCATTTCATTTTTTTTTAAGATAGCCAATTTGTTTTATCTGTTTTTTTTCTATTTCATTTTTATACTTTAATAACATTATTTTATTTTTTCCATTTTTATGCTTTGTTACATTTAATTTCCATGTATTTTTCAATTTCTTGACACAATGTTTAGGTGATTTTTTTTCCTTTTATATCTTTACAATAAAATAAAGGTTTAAAAAACTATAGATTTCCCATTAAGCATTGCTTTGGCTCATTTCCATAAGGTTTACATGTCATATTTTGATATTTATTTAGTTCTAAACATTTTCTTATTCCATGATGATTTCTTTTATCCATCAATTATTTAGAAATTTTTGCATAATTTTGAAATACATTATATTCTCTAGCTTAGCATGTAGGTTAGTCCCAATACAGACAGAGATCACACTTTGTATAATTTATTATCTTTACAAATATGTTTACACTTACTGCAGGCATTTTTTTTTTTTTTGGTAAATATTCAATGTAGACTTGAAAAGAATATGTACAATGCAGATGTTGTATTGAGTCTTCTTCATTGTTGATGACATTCACATCTTCTATAGTCTTTACCATTTTATTCCTTCTAGGTTAGTTCTCTATAAGTTTACATATGTGACTCATATATAATTATATATTATAGCTTATGTATAAATATATATTATAATTTATAACTTATATAATATATACAATGTGTATTATTATATGTAGTATATAAGATTTATAAATTTTCCTATATCTTATAATTTTCTTTTACATAATACGGAAGGGCAAAGTGACCTCAATCCTTGGGAATATTAAATATCTCTAGGGGTTGAAAATGGTATGCAACTGACCCACAAGGATCTTCTTAATTTTCCCCATAAGTGAGTAATAAATCTAAGGCTTCTAGTTATTTATTTTCAGCCCCTATAGTTTTGACAAAATATCTGTCAGATTTCTTTAAAACCATTTTTTAAAAATTTTGTCAAATGTGGTTTTCTTTAAGTGTTAAATATTTTTTTATACATCTGAGACAGAGTGATACAGAGAGAGAGCAATGAGGAGGGGGAGAGGCAGAGGGAGAGGGAGAAACAGACTCCCCATTGAGCAGGAAGCCCGAAGCAGGGCTCGATCCCAGGACCTGGAGATCATGACTTCAGTTGAAGACAGACACAATCAGCTGAACTACCCAGGCAACCCTGAATGTTTTTTAAAAATATTATTTAAATGTGGTTTTATTCTTTAAATGTGATTCTTTTGATGTGATTCCATGATTTAGTGACTTTAAATTCAACTTCAGATGTGTGCTATTAAACTCATTTCTTTATTCAAATGTCACACTGAATCATGATTATTTTCAGGACTTAATACAATATTGTAGAACTGCTTGCTTCTGTCAAAATAAATAGAGAAACATATTTATTCAAACTCAATTTCTATAATATATGTAACTATATATGTTCTTTCATTTACCAGTCTATTTACCAATTTATCCAGTGATTTATTTACCAGTAATTTTTCATTAAGTATCAAAGAATCTGTTCATGTCTGTGATTTTTAAGGACTGTGTAAAACTATGTTTTATTTTATTTTTCTAAATAAGCTCCATGCCCAAAATGAGCATGACCCCAAGATTGAGAGTCAGATGCTCTTCTGACTGAGACAGCCAGACACCCCTAGACTGTGTAAAATTTTAAACAACATTTTAAATAATTCTGTTTTATCTAAGAATATAAAGATGAAGAGGAGAGGGAGTTGAGGGAAATTGGAAGGGGAGGTGAACCATGAGAGACTATGGACTCTGTAAAACAACCTGAGGGTTTTGAAGGGACAGGGGGTGGGAGGTTGGGGAGACCAGGTGGTAGGTATTAGAGAGGGCACGGATTGCATGGAGCCCTGGGTGTGGTGCAAAAATAATGAATACTGTTATACTGAAAATAAATAAAAAGCAAATAAATAAATATATATATGTACTAACAATCCTTTTTTTATTTGTAATATTTTGTACAATTCAAAGATGCTGAGTGTACTAAGTAGCAAGATAATAATGTAGTGACTAGGTTTATTTATTTTTTTTAATTTAATTTTTTTTTAATTTATTTGACAGACAGAGATCACAAATAGGCACAGAGGCAGGCAGAGAGGGAGGAAGGAAAGCAGTCTCCCTGCCGAGCAGAGAACCCAATGCGGGGCTCGATCCCAGGCCCCTGGGATCATGACCTGAGCTGAAAGCAGAGGCTTTAGCCACTGAGCCACCCAGGCGCCCCCAGGGACTAGGTTTAAATAAGACTGATGTGCTACAAATCTTCCCTTTCTGGTCCTCTTCTTTCTATTCTTGTTCCAGTGTTGATCTCTTACTTTCTTTAAGCTTTATCCATCACCTCTATAGAGACAAACATGAGAGGAATAAATCCCAGCTTGATATTTCATGTTCTTTACTCACATTTCTACATTTTTTTCTCCTGGAATTTTATCAACAACTCAAACACAATCTACCCTAACAAACTTATCAAGTTGTGCACAAAACTGGGTTTCCACTCCTTATTCATGATACTAGCTTTTTTTTTTTTTTTTTCCTGGTAACCCTGAGTCAGATAATAATCATCACAACACTGACATTTATTGAGTGCCTGAAATGTGTCACATTCTCTGACATTCCTTACATGTAAAATGAACATTTAGATGGGACTTCTCTTTGTCTCAGTTTTACATATGAGTAATCAGGAGGCTATGGAATTTTTATATGGTGGATCAGCTATAATTTATGCTTTCAGGTCTAAATTCAAACAATTCTGCTTCCTACCACTACGCAGTATTACCTTAGAATGAAATGTTCAGTTATTTGTTACTCCTCCAACTTTATACTATTCAATAATAAGAGACGAAATGAGTTTTCCTTACCATCTCAATTTTTTTTTAATTATAAGATGTTGGAAAAGTAACAAATGACCATTGATTTCATTCTAAGTTAATATTGCATAATGGCATTTGGAGCAGAATTGCTTGAATTTAGGCCCTCCATGTACAACCTATAGCTAAACAACCTGATGCAAATGTCATTGTCTCCCCTTTACTCATATGTAAAATGGAGACAATATGGAATCCTACTTAAAAATGGGTTTGACATCTATAGCATGCAGGATAATGTCTGTCTTGATAAATAGACATATATTTTCCATCCATTCCCACTTCCCCATTCTTGCAGCTGTTATTTTCTGTTATTAATTATAATCTGTTAACAAACTGCATACTCTCTTAATTACTTTTTCTGATTTAGCTTTCTCCTGTTTACCTTCGGGCTAGTCAGCCAAGCAATTCCACAGACACAGAAAATTTAGACTAATTTGAATAGCAAATCCCTCTGGTTGATTCTCTTCTGTGATGAAACCATTTAAATGGTTACCTATCAAAACTAGATTTTTGGGGCACCTGGGTGGCTCAGTGGGTTAAAGTGTCTGCCTTCGGCTCAGGTCATGATCCCAGGGGCCTGGAATCGAGCCCCGCATGGGATCTCTGCTCAGCAGGGAGCCTGCTTCCTCCTCTCTGTCTGCCTGCCTCTCTGCCTACTTGTGGTCTCTGTCTGTCCAATATATAAATAAAATCTTTAGAAAAAGAAAAAAAAACTAGATTTTATTAGGTTGAAAATCAATGTCTCTATCAATATCTTGTCAGGTAAAGCAAAACAAAATGAAAACAAATTACAACTCTGCCCTTAGCTACTATTATTGTTGGTTGTGGATTAGAAAGTTGGCTCCAAAGGTTTAAAATAAGAATTATAAACAAAACAAAAAGCAAAGTAACCATAAAGGGAGAAAATAACTCCCAACTCCGAAAGGCTTGACTATAATTAAATGGAATATGTTAGCAAAACCAAAAATAAATGTTACCCAAACAAATGTGAATTAGTCAATCATATAATCAAAGAACAAGGAAAGTAAGTAAAGCAAGTGATAGAAATCTCCAAACTTTGTCCAGTATAGTGTGGGCTTTGACCAAAAGACTTGGAAATTGTGGTTCTGCAGGCCAGACATTCCTGAGTGTAGTAATGTATATGAAAGTGGTGAATACAATAAATTTGAATATTATAATCCTTAATAAAAGATGAATATATTAGACTGGCTTAGCCTGGTGCCATTACATATTTGAACAAAATAATTGTGGTGCTCTAATGGCACACATTTACAGCAGGTTTTTCAGAATATGCTGAAACATTTTGCAGATTTTCTAAAGGTGGCAATCAATGATAATGCAAAACAAGCCAGTTTGCCTTGTGTCACAGTTATATATCTAGTTATAAATGAATAACTTAGCATTACAATTTTGTATAGTAGCCTAAGGAAATTTAGTATGACCAAAATGCCCTTTAGATATAAAACTAAATACTAATGGTATGCCAGGAATGGGGACAAATGTTTCCTAAGCCTATGGACTTGAGGATACGGTTTTCTTACAGCATGAATTTAATAAAATTATGACTGACATTATAACTTTTAAGATTCTTAGTAGGAAGCAGAATTAACCAACTCCTGCTAATTTGAGTAAAAACGTGATTAATTCCAAAGATACTGAATAAATCATGGTTTATTCAGAACTTCCTTGAAGCCAGGGAAATAATGCCTCCACTCACAGGGGAAGCTGAAGAAGGTACACTTTCACTTTGGATGCACACACAGATAAGCTGGCATCACAGGATCCTGCAACACTGGCCTGCTTGACAATGGGCAAGGCTAGAGTAGCGACCCTGGCTTTGCCTCTGAGCATTAGGTGCAAATCTACCACCGCCTCCCACTTTGACCTCTATTCTGCCTGTGAAAAATAAATGCTACAAGCATCGCCTTTCTGCCATAAACATTTGGGAAACCAGACAGTATGTGTGAAATAATAGCATCCAAAGGCAACAAAGACTGTGATCTTGGGAAAAGGGGGGAGAAGAAAAAAAAAAAAAAAAAAAAAGGATGTTATACATTTTTTGTAGTTTATTATCAGAGGCACTTTCAAGGTCACAGTAAAGTAGAGGGAATACCTCTTTACACAGGGCAATGGGAAGAATCATCTGAAAAGTCATGCCTTAAAATGGGGCTGAATTAGCCCTAGATAAAGGCCGCCCTGAGCATGCCCTAAAAAAAAAAAAAAAAAAAAAAAATCTTAAAACACACACTTATTTTTATTTGAGTATAGTTGACACATGATGTTACATTATTTTCAAATGTACAATTTAGTGTTTGGACAAGTTGATGTACTATACCACATTCATTTCAGTACCATTACATTGCTATTCTAATATCATTGATTCTGTACTTTATGTTCTGTTTTTATGCTTGTGACTTACTCCTTCTGTAACTGGAAGGCTATACCTCCCTTGCTCCCTAACCCATTCTGCCCACCCTCCAGTCCCTTTGCCCCTCTGACAGCTGCACTTCAGATGGCGAGCTCAGGGAGGCATGAGTGGTTCAGTCGTTTAAGCGTCTGCCTTCGGCTCAGGTCACTATCCCAGGTTCTTGGGACTGAGTCCCGCATTGGGCTCCCTGCTTGGCAGAAGCCTACTTCTCCCTCTGCCCTTCACCCTACTCTTGTGCCCTCTCTCTCTCTCTCTCTCAAATAAATAAATAAAATCTTTTTTAAAAAATAAAATAAATAGGGGCGCCTGGGTGGCTAAGTGGGTTAAAGCCTCTGCCTTTGGCTCAGGTCATGATCCCAGGGTGCTGGGATCTAGCCCCACATAGGGCTCTCTGCCTGGCAGGGAGCCTGCTCCCAACCCCCCACCCCGCCCACCTACTTGTGACCTGTCTAATAAACAAATAAAATCTAAATAAATAAATAAAATGGCCATCTGATCTGGACTAACTTAACTTCATTCCAGAAGAAGAATCCAACACTATTTGAAGGAAAACAACAAAGATCTACAAGCAACAAAATAAAATTCATAGGGCCCAGAAGCCAACAAAAATTACCAGGAATAAAAAGCAACAAAGTAAAACAGGTATCTATGACCAGTAATACAAGAAAAATTCAGTAAATAAAGCACACCAGAAATGACAGAGATGATCTGTTTGCAGACAAAACAATAAAAACAATTAACAAAAATATAAATATTGTCGAGAATGGGAATGAAAACACAGGTAAGAGAGTGAATCAAGATACAAAACAGACTTAAATGGAGCTCGAATAAATAAAAACTGCTGTGTATACAATAAAAATTTCCTGGATGGACTACATGGCAGGTTAAACTACAGAAAGAAGTCTGTGAAATTGAAGTTACAGTGATAGATATTAGCTGAAATGAAGTACAAAGAGCAAAAGGGACTGAAAAACTAAATAGGGATTAATTCACAGATTAGACAGAATAATATTCATGTGTGTGGCATTCTGAATGGAGCAGAATGAGAGAAGGGGGAAGAAAAAATATTTGAAGAAATAATGTTTGCAAAATTTCTGAAAATTATGAGAGGTAAAAATCACAGAAACAAAATGTTCAATGAGCCCCAAACAGAATAAAACTAAAGATAACAGTGTAAAGTTACATCATAATCAAATTGTTGACCCACAATGATTGGGGGAAATTCCTTTAAATCAGAGGGAAGAAAGGACATGTATGTTACATATGCTACAAACATGTAATAAATGTTTCATTTCTTCCAATATGAACAAAGCTATGAAAAGCACTATCTTTATATAACTTTGTGCATTTTCATTTCATTCCTTAAATATAAATTTTTGGAGGAAAAAATAACTGGGTCAAAAACCATGCCATATAAAAACTTTCTACACACACTACTTAATATCCTTTTGAAAGTTTACACATATTAAACTGCCACCATCATTATAAGCACGCCATTAACTATATCTTTATAAAAAATGAATATTGTGATTTGAAATAATTACCAAAGTTGATTTATCTTAAATGAACTTACCATAAGTTCATTTTTTTAAAATAAGCATAGTTTCTTATAAAATATTGGCATTTTTAAAGCTTGGCTTATTCTTGTTTTTTTTTTTTAATTTTATTTCTTTATTTGACAGAGAGAGAGATCACAAGTAGGCAGAGAGGCAGGCAGCGGGGTGGGGCAGGGAAGAGAAGCAGGCTCCCCGCTGAGCAGAGAGCCTGATGCAGGGCTCGATCCCAGGACCCTGAGATCATGACCTGAGCCAAAGGCAGAGGCTTTAAACTACCGAGCCACCCAGGTGCCCCTTGGCTTCTTAAATCAATATTGACTTTTGCTTTGTGTCTTTTGAGACCTTGACTTTTACTATTATTTTGAAAATTTTTAGATTAGTTAATACCTTAATGAACCAAGTACATGAGATACTCTAAAGCAACTGCAAAGAGATAAAGAGATGAAAGAAAGGTGAGACATTGGGTGAGGGAACCAAGAGACCTGGCATTGGAACATAAAGTTTTTCCAGGAAGAATGAAAATCAACAAATGCAGGAGAGGCAGTACTTAACACTAGCAGAAAATTTAAGTAAGATGAAGAAAAATCGGATCTGTGGATTGAAAGGACTCACTGTGTTCCAGACTGGATTGGTGAGAGAACAAATAAACATAAGCAACATTCCTGAATCCTAACGATAAGTAGAAAAATTTGCAAGGTTTCTGCAGAAAAAGTAGAAGTTATGGACAAAGGAAACGTAAAACAGTGGCTTCTGACCTCTCAACTGGAATGTTATAAGCATGAAGTTTGAATGATATCAACAGTCTATTGAGAGAAAAGATCGCAAACTGTGAAATCTTATCTGTCAGGATGAAAGAAAGATACCAGAGTATAGAAAGGAGCAGCAGTATATCAACCATGTACCACATCGGAACAAAATTCATGGCAAAATACACTTATCAAACAGCAGTGAACCCGAACAGCAACGTCAAGTTGGGAAAAGATGAAGACGATGAAAATATTGGTGAGCAATGAGTCATGACTAGAGAAATGTTCGTTTGTTTGCTTGTTTTTATGACAGTGCCTATTAATCTTTTAGAATTCCCATTTTCTAATTTAAAGCAGGTTAAGCTCCCTATAAAACAATTACACACATATGATATAAAAAAGTATGATCAGGGCGCTAGGCAAGATGAAAAATAATCTGGGACCATTGTTTGGTAAAGAAAGCATTAGGATGTAGTATCAGAAAAATGGTCAGATCAGTGAACACATTTTCACAAAATATTGAATACATGCAGCAATCCAACGAAATCAGGATTTAAAGAAAATCAGAGTAAGGTATTTGAACCACGAAGATACCAAATCAGAGGGCTTAGATACCCAGGAGCGAGCTGAGTAACAAGAATTTTCTGCAGGGTGCCATCAGACCCGCATGTACCTTGGCTACTTAACCTTTTCTTCTTTCCCTCTACAGGGCACTGCTTTCCATTTTATAGCCCTATCCATATCGATCATAAAAAGGTCTCCTTGATGAATTGAATAGAGGAAGAGTCCCTAATAAATCTCTTTCTACATTTTCCCTTCCTAGTATCTATTTCTTGGCACTCCTGTGGCATCTAAGATGACTGACTGTTCTTACTTCTGTCCCCAAAACCCTTCAAAACATCCACACATACAAATACACAGACGATGATATCAGACCCTGTTGATTTTTGTTTTTAGGTACCCATAAAGTGATGTCTGGAGTATTTCTGTTGACAAAAATGGCCTTATAAAATTTGTTCATCTTCAGACTTTCTGACATTTTTTTACCTATTGCTTCCACATACCATGAGCAGCAGCAGAACTGAAATTCACATATTCCTCAAATTCATCATGCCTTTTTTTCTCTGTGCTTTTGCTTACACTATTCTTTTAACCTAGAACTTTCTTTCCACTTCTTTATCTACCTATCTGTATCAAATTTAACTCCGCTTTGGAAGACTAACCCAAGTTACATTCATTGTCAGACTTATTTACCAACCTACTTTAAGTTATTCACAGCATTCTAAAGATCTAGGTTAATACCTTCATATATCACTATAGCATTTTGTTTTTATTATCTGATTGCAGTCTTACAAATTATGGGTCTCAGAATGTGAAGCCAAATTTTATTTCTCTATATCTCCAAATTATATCACAGTAACTGATACCTAGTAGTTGCTCAATAAATAAAATTTGAGGGCACCTGAGGGGCTCAGTTTGTTAAGCATCTGCAGGTCCAGTCATCATCCCAGGGTCTTGGGATGAGTCCCACATCCCGCTCCCTGCTCCACAGGGAAGCCTGCTTCTCCGTCTGTCTCTCTCTCTCTGTCTCTCTGTCTCTCATGAATAAACTTTAACAAAAATCCTTTAAAAATAAGATAAAATAAAACTTGAGAGAGTAACCAGAATATCCATTTTACTCTTACTCATTAACTTAATTGTACTATTTGCATCATTGACATCATTTATTCTGATCTTTTGTTTGTTTTACTGAGGAAGCGATTACCACTAGAGCAGTCCTCAGTCCACATACATTCCTTAAATTGGTAATGGAGGAAAAATATTAATTACAGTTGTTCATTAATTATACCATTCTAATATATTTGTAATGTTTTGATATATTTTAAAAATCTGTCATAGTTAAAATACTCAGTCTAATTGAAATACAAAGTTTTCTGAGAGAGTAGATAAAAAGTTCTGACATTTAAATCTGAATTTTGATGAAGCTATATAATTGCATACACAAACTTGCCATGTAAAAAGATAATTTGCATGTACAAATTGCAGAATAGTTAAATTTTTTACTAAACCGTATGCATACTTTTGAAAGTAGTTCTGAACTTTTTGAAAAAAGGGCCCTTTAATAAGTTGCTTTGCTTTTTAAAAAAGTTATGGAAGTGGGGGACGCCTGGGTGGCCTAGTCGGTTAAGCATCTGCCCTTGGCTCAGGTCATGATCTCAGGGTCCTGGGACTGAGTTCTTCTTCCTGCTTTCTGCTCAGCAGAGTCTGCTTTACCCTCTGCCTGCCATTCTCTCTGCTTTTGCTCTGTCTCTCTCTGTGTCTCAAATGAAAATAAAATCTGTAAAGAAAAAAAACTTATGGGACTGATATCTATTTTTTTAACAAAGAAAACTAATCTCTCAAAAAACACTATCAGCTGATGTCTTTTTTTTTCCCTAAAGATTTTATTTATTTATTTGTCAGAGAGAGAGAGAGAGAGCACACAAGCAGGCAAAGTGGCAGGCAGAGGCAGAGAGAGAAGCAGGCTCCCTGCTGAGCAAGGAGCCCGATGTGGGACTCGATCCTAGAATCCTAGGATCATGACCTGAGTGGAAGACAGTGGCTTAACTGACTGAGACACCCAAGTGTCCCAGTTGATGTCTTAATATCGAAACAACAAGCATTCAATATACTTTAAATGTAATAACTTTAATTTTTGTGATGGCATACTTTCCCAAACTTAAAATGATTAACTGATCAAGAAATACTTATTTGGTAAAGTATGAACTGTTTTAATGGCTAGGAAAATTAAACAAAGGAAGATTCTACTTTTCATATTTTATAAATATATATATATATATCAGCAATAGTGCAGTTAAGCTTTTACCAAAGTACAGAAATTCTATAAGGACTATATAAAAACACAAAGAGACTAATAATGGAAGACAGAGCTGGCATTGCCTTATTACTGACCTATGATGAACATGAGAATACATGTGACATTGATAGTATGGTTGGGTTAACTCATCTACTTTCAGAAATCAAGCAATTAAGGACCCAGTTAGCTTTGAGCAGCAAGGTCACCTTCATGATCGATGACTGAAGAAACTCTTCTTAAAGAGAAATAGCACTTAAAACCCCATTGCCTTCTACATTGGTGTATATCCCACTTTTATCCTGCTGTGTTTATTGTCTACTTTTGAAAGAAACCAAGGTAAGTCCACAAAGTTACTCTCTTAAGACAAAGAGAAGACTATTTTAAAAAAATCATTAATATGAATCTTACTATCTTAAAAATTGTCTTTGTCTACATATCACGCTTTAGGTAAAGTCTTTTGACTGATGCTCTTTAAGCAGATATTATATTTTAGCGCAAATGCACATGGTACTTTATTGAACTTTAAACAATAACTAAAGGAACATTCTGTAGTTTAGCAAATAGTTTTATCAGTGGTTTTGGCATTTTCCTAAACAATAACATCTTATTTTTAAAGTCACAATTCTGTGGCAAGATTCTCATGATTCGAAAAAAGAAAAAAATACACTTATAGATTTATTTTAAGAGTTATTTTTCATATTATATTTTTTGGACATTCAATGGTGATAAAAGATTATTTTTGCAACTGCCCACTATACAGATTGATTCGCCTGAATACACCATTTCTGATCAGTCAAAATAAAAGTGAATATACTTTATTAATTAAAAATATTTTGTATATTAAATAGTTCATTATTGCTTCAGTCCCTTATTTCTTAATTTAAAATGAATCACAGATTTTTTTTAAAAAAAAACTTTCACTTATTACTTTACAATTTACATATCTATTTTTGTTACTTCTATTGACCCAATTTTTTTAATGTTTGATTATTGTTGATTATTAGAGACACCATACTGTTCCTTCTGTGGGTTAGCAGAGCAACTCATGTTCTTCAAAATAAATCTTATATATGAATAACCCCTTATATTTCTATGTGACTCATAATTTTCCCCTGATCTGGTGTTATTAACAGGTTCAAAGTAGTCATAAACCTACCTGAAGAAAGCAGGACTGTGACAAATATTCATAGCAGAAATTCCAGAGAAAAAATTAGATGACCATTTGGGTCAGAAAGCTTAAGGATGTTATACGTAAGTGGTGAATCACTAAATCCTACTCTTGAAAGCAATATCACAGTATACTTTAACTAGAATTTAAATGAAAACTTGAAACAAAAAGAAAGCAGGGTATTGGCAAGGAAGACACATGTAAAGGATGTTAAAATGGGACTCTTTATGTGTTCCAAAGTTTGCTACTAAATTGCTTTAACAGAATTTGCTAGTAGGACAATGACAAGAACTAATTCAACCCAAATGAAATAAAAGGAGATTCAAAGAGGAGTGTTAACTTGCCTCAGAAAACGAAAGTACTAGTCAAAGGAGACCTTCATAAGACCTCTCCTCATGTTATTTTTCCCCAAGGTTCTTACTTGTTCTCTTCCCTACCCCCAACTCCAGCAAACCCACTCTAAAACTGGAAGTCACAATCCTTGGTAACTAACCTGGCAGAGGAGGAAATTTGACATACAGGATAATAGTAACTAACCATGCCCCCACATCATGTTCTTTCCATGATTCTTGCAAGAAGTAGCAACAAGTTAGGGGAAGAGAGCTGTGCCCTTGTTCTGTGACCAAAAGTGTCCAAGATATTTAATTCTCTGAGTATTTGCAAAGGACAAAATTAGAATAGACAGTTGTGTGTGTTACAATCTCTTTGTGCTGCGTTGTTCAACATAATGGTAAATACGTTAAAGGAGGCAGGAATGTATTTAAGTTTGACTCCAAAAAAAGGATGTCCAGGGTCATGGTCTTGATGAATATTGTATAATCAGTGACTAGAAAATTTGGACCAACCCAGATGAAAAAAGTTAACAGTTAAATAAGAACACATACTTATGTATATAATAATTTATTTCATCTCCTCTTACCTTGTCTGGTAAAGCAGCCTGTAGCTCATGTATAACAGTTGTGTTTGGTTTTAATATGATAATTAATTAGCATCCAAAACTTTGACATACAGGACCACAATTTAGGTGTCCTAAAAAAAGTCTTCAGCCTGCCATCCGTATAGGAAATGGCCTAATGATTCATCTTCCACTTTACTGAATCACTACTTACATTTATCTATTACTCAACAGTTAAAATAGTCATTTTACTTAATTTCAGCATTGCACTGTTGAACCAATTTAATAATACATTCCCCATTGCTGTCTTTTCACTTACTAGCTATATCTGGACATCATGCAGATTACAATTGGCTTAGTGCTATCTCCAAATTCTTGTTCAAATATCAGTCCTGGAATTCTGGAGAATACATCAGTCTCAATGGTAGCTTCAGAGAAGGTGCTCAGTGATTTCATTTTTTCTATCACAAATAATGCTATGGACTTTAAAGGTCACACTAGACAACTCAGAAAACAACTCTCCTTTAACTCTAAGAACTATTTGTTCTGGTTGGGTAGCTGGAAGGGTTATCCTTGTTATGAAATGCCACTTTTTTTTTTTTTTTTTTTTTTAAGAAGCCATGCCCAGAACTGTGAGAAGCTGAATCAATTTGGCTAGCAGAGTAGAGATGCTTTCCCAGGGCACATATCATACATCTCTACCTTTTCACTGTAGCAACTTTGGAGTCTTAGTAGATGAAGTCTTATTACCAATAATAAAAATGGTAAATAGTACATTGAGACTATATCAGAAGTTCTTTTTAGGTTTTTATTAGAGATATTCTACTTTATTTCAGGCAGGTGTCTTCTTAACAAGAAATATTTATAGACATGGAAACTAACAAAGAAAGGATTCATAATCAGAAAAATTTAAAGAGAAGGATGTGACATGAAAAGTTTCAGTGTAGCCTCTTGTATCTGTATCTGATTGGAAAGTCCCCTGAGGTCTTTCCACCCCCGCATCTCAGAAGAATTTATTTACATACGGCTAAGACTCAAGTAGCTTGACCTCTCAGAAATGATGGTTTACACTAGTTGCTGTCCCTGACACATAAATTATTTTCAAAAAAAGAAACTTGCAGATGTGAAATATGACCCAAAAATGGTTCATAAGACCAGTTAACAGAGTACCACAGGGACACCATAGTATTACTATCTCAGAATATTGCAGGGACATAGTACTTGCCTGCTATATCTCATCCCCCCACCCCAAAATGGATCCAAATGAAATCTATACAGTTTTTCCCTCAACGTTTTACCCAAAGAAATCAAGAAACTCTTATTTGAATTTGTGTTACAGCAACAAAGATAAAGATGTGACAAACAGTGCTAAAGGTTTTAGGCCACAAGATATCCTTTTCTGCTCAGATTTAGCTGGTAAACAATTTTTTGAAAATAAGACTTGTCTATAAGTTGACAAAAATGTGCCATTCATTGGTACTTAGATTTAATGGGTAATAAAATCTGAAATTAGACATAGAAATCTAGGTTAAAGTTTTAACTCTGGCATTTATTCATTATATTGCTTTTTATGTTTTATCTTTGCACTTTTTATGTTTTATCTTTGATTGCAAAATGGATTTATAGTACTTGGATCTGCATCACCCATTGTATTTCTACTGTTTGTTTATATAATAAGGTAAGTTTCCTAGAGCACTTCTTTTACCTTTACTATTCCATGGACCTCTCCTAAATGTAGACTCAGTCAAAAATGTACTTCTATATATAGATTTGTAATCTCTAATATGAAGATAATTATTGTTGCCCTACATTATGAAGCATGAGCACCAGGATAAATGACGTGTTTATGAGTTGCCACCTAAGTAAAAAAGCTAAGAAAGAAAACTCTAATGTCTGTAACTTGATGATTGTAATCCAAAATATTAAGTAAGCCAAAAGTTCTTCCTGATTCATTCTTAATATGAAATGATTGATGATGGAGAAAGAAGAAGATGCATTCATTTGAAATGATTGATGATAGAGAAGGAAAAACCTGCAGTCAGGTTTGAGCTGAGCAGGTTCCATATACACACAGAATCTGGCATTGATCATGTTGTTATTAAAATTATGCATTTCTGATAGTGACATACAACCTAAAGGAGAAGGTACAACATCAAATTGAAATTTTCTTAGGACCACATTTCATGATGATAAAACTTGTTGGAATCTTTATGCACATAAAATAGTTATTTTTTCCAGTGTATGTTCCAGCTATACAAAAAGTTAAACACATATTTATTTTTTCTAAGATTTTTATTTATTTATTTGATACAGAGAGAGAGAGAGAGAGTACAAGCAGGGGGAGCAGCAGGTAGAGGGAGAGGGAGAAGCAGGCTCTCTACTGAGCAAGGAGCTCAATGCAGGACTGGATCCCACGATCCTGGGATCATGACCTGAGCCAAAGGCAGATGCTTAACCCACTGAGCCACCCAGGCACTGCTTAAAATGGGTTTTAAATTACTTTCATTACCTAGAGGTTATTGCCAAAATTTGAATAAAATTTTATAAAACTTATTTCATTTTTATTAAGTTTTTATTTTAATTCCAGTACAGTTAACATACAGTATTATATTAGTTTCAGGTATACACTATAGTGATTCAAAAATTCTTTATATCACATAGTGCTTACATGATAAGTTAATCTCCATCACCTATTTTACACACACATCTGCCACTCCCACCTCCCCTCTGGTAACCATTTGTTTGTTCTCTATAGTTAAGAGTTTGTTTCTTGGTTTGCCCCCTCTCTTTCTCTTCTATTGCTTGTTTGTTTTGATTCTTAAATTCCACATGAGTGTAATCATACGGTATTTTTCTTTCTCTGACTGGGTTATTTGACTTAGTGTTGAACCCTCTAGATGCATCCATGTTGTTGCAGATAGCAAGACTTCATCCTTTTTTAATGGCTGAGTACTATTCCCGTGTGTGTGTGTGTGTGTGTGTGTGTGTGTATACTTCATCTTCTTTATCCATTCATCTATCAATGGATACTTGGACTGTTTCCATAATTTGGGTATTGTAAATAATACTGCATAAACAGAGGAGTGCACATCTTTTGTGGGATATCCTTTGCATATCCCTTTGAATTAGTGTTTTTATATTCTTTGGATAAACACCCAGTAGTGGGATTTCTGGATCATAGGGTAAATCTACTTCTGTTCTGTTTTGTTTCAAATTTCTGTTTTTTGTTTTGTTTCAAGTTTTTATTTAAATTCCAGTTAGTTAATGTGTAGTGTAATATTGGTTTCAGGAGTAGAATTTAGTGATTCATCACTTACATAGAACACCCAGTACTCATCACAACAGGTTCCCTCCTTAATACACATCACCCATGTAGCCCATTCCCCCCCCACCTCCCTCCATCAACCTTCACTTTGTTCTCTATTTTTAAGAGTATGTTTTATGGTTTGCCTCTCTTTCCCCCCACCCCATGTTCATCTGCTTTATTTCTTAAATTCTACATGAGTGAAATCATATGGTATTTCTCTTTATCTAAGTTATTTCACTTAGCATAATACACTCTAGCTCCATCCACATGTTGCAAATGGCAAGATTTCATTCTTTTTGATGGCTAATATTCCATTATATATGTATATTTCTATATAATATTATTATCATTTATAATATTTCTATATATAATATATATAATATTCCTATATTTATATAATATTGAATATTATATACAATGATATTGTATATATAATGGAATATGTAACACATAATATATATAATGGAATATTATTTACATATTCATAAATCATTTTTATCCATTCATCAGTCGATGGATATTAGGGCTCTTGCTATAATCTGGTTATTGTTGACAGTGTTGCTGTAAACATTGGGGTGCAGGTGCCCGCCCTTTCGAATCATTATTTTTGTACCTGGTGGTGTAAATACCTAGCAGTACAATTGCTGGGTCATAGAGTAATTCTATTTTTAACTTTTTCAGGAATCTCCATACTGTTTTCCAGAGTGGCTACACCAGTTTGCATTTCCCACCAAGAGTGTAAGAGGGTTCCCCAGTCTCTACATCCTCACCAACAGCTGTTGTTTCTGTTTTGTTAATTTTAGCCATTCTGACTGGTGTCAAGTGACATCTCATTGTGGTTTTGATCTGTATTTCCGCGATGATGAGTAATGTTAAGCATATTTTCATGTGTCTGTTCGTCATCTCTATGTTTTCTTTGGAAAATTGTTCATGTCTTTTGCCCATTTTTTAACTGAATTATTTGTTTTTGGGGTGTTGAGTTTGAGAAGTTCCTTGCAGATTTTGGATACTAATCCTTTATCAGATATGTCATTTGCAAATATTTTCTCCCATTCTGAAGGCCTTTTAGTTTTGTTGATTGTTTCCTTCTCTGTTCAGAATCTCTTTATCTTAATGATTTCCAATAATGCATTTTTGCTTTTGTTTCCCTTGCCTCCAGAGACATGTCTAGTAAGAAGTTGCTAAGACCAATGCCAGAAAGGTTGCTGCCTGTGTTCTTCTCTGGGATTTTGGTGGTTTCCTGTCTCACCTTTATGTCTTTCATCAATTTTGAATTTATTTTTGTATATGATGTAAGGAAGTGGTCCAGTTTCATTGTTTCACATGTTGCTGTTCAGTTTTCTCAATAGCATTTGTTGAAGAGATTGTCTTTTTCCCATTGAATATTTTTTCCTGTTTTGTTGAAGATTAGTTAATCATATAGTTGTGGGTCCATTTCTGGGTTTTCTATTCTGTTCCATTGATCTATGTGTCTATTTCTTGCTGTACTATACTGTCTTAGTCACTACTGCTTTGTAATATAGCTTGAGGTCTTGAATTGTGATGTCTCTAGCTTTGCTTTTTTTTTTTTTTTTTTTTTAATAATGATTCAAGTTTGCTTTTCTTTTTAAAGATTGCTTTGGCTATTCAAGGTCTTCTGCAGTTCCATACAAGTTTTAGGATTGTTTTGTTCTAGTTCTGTGAAAAATGCTGGTGGTATTTTCATAGGGATTGTAATGAATATGTAGATTACTTTGAGTAATAAAGACATTTTAACAATATTTGTTCTTCCAAACCATGAGCATGAAATGTTTTGACATTTCTTTGCATCATCTTCGCTTCTTTCCTAAGTGTTGTATATTTTTCAGAGTACAGATCCTTTACGTCTTTGGTTAGGTTGATTCCTAGGTATGTTATGGATTTTGGTGCAATTATAAATGGAATCAATTCCTTGATTTTTCTTTTTGCTGTTTCATTATTGGTGAATAGAAATGCAACAGATTTCTGTACATTGATTTTATACTCTAGAACTTTACTGAATTTGTATATCAGTTTTAGCAGTTTTTTGGTGGAGTCTTTAAGGTTTTCTCCATTGAATATCATGTCACCTGCAAATAACGAAAGTTTGACTTTTTCCTTGCTAATCTGGATGCCCTTTCTTTCTTCTTTTTTTCTTTTTATTTTCCTGATTGCTGTAGCTATGACTTCCAGCACTATGCTAAATAACAATGGTGAGATCAGATATCCCTGTCATGTTCCTGACCATAGGGGAAAAGCTCTCAGTTTTTCCCTATTGAAGATGATATTAGCTGTGGTTCTTTTATATATGACTGTTATGATTTTAAGATATGTTCCCTCTACCCCAGCTTTTTAATGGGTTTTTATCAAGACTTGGTGCTGTACTTTGTCAAATGCTTGTTCTGTATCTATTGAAAGGATCATATGGTTCTTATCCTATCTTTTTTTTTTTAAAGATTTTATTTATTTATTTGACAGAAAGAGATGACAAGCAGGCAGAGAGGCAGGCAGAGAGAGAGGAGGAAGCAGGCTCCCTGCTGAGCAGAGAGCCCGATGCTGGGCTCGATCCCAGGACCCTGAGATCATGACCTGAGCTGAAGGCAGTGGCTTAGCCCACTGAGCCACCCAGGCGCCGCCTTTATCCTATCTTTTATTAATGTGGTGTATCATGGTGATTGATTGGGTTGATTGCGGAATATTGAAGCACTCTTGCAGCCCAGGAATAAATCCCACTTGATCATGGGGAATGATTCTTCTAATGTGCTGTTGGATTTGATTTGCTAGTATATTGCTGAGAATTTCTGCACCCCTGTTCATCAGGGATTTGGGCCTTAATTCTATTTTATATAGGGGTCTTTGTCTGGTTTTGGAATCAAGGTAATGCTAGCCTTATAGAATGGGTTTGGAAGTTTTCCTTCCACTTCTATTTTTTGGAACAGTTTGAGGGGAGTAAGTATTAACTCTTCTTTAAATGTTTGGTAGAATTCTTCTGGGAAGCCATCTGGCTCTAGACTTTTGTTTGTGGGGGTGACTTTCAATTACTAATTCAATTTCTTTGTTGCTTATCAGTCTGTTCAAGTTTTCTATTTCTTCCTATTTCAGTTTTGGTAGTTTGTATGCTTGCAGGGATTTATCCATTTCTTCCAGATTGCTCAATTTGTTGGCATATGACTGCTTGATACTATTCTCTTACAATTGTTTGTATTTCTGTGGTGTTCATCTCTCCTCTCTCATTAATGATTTTATTTGTTTTGGTCCTTTCTCTTTTCTTTTTGGTAAGTCTGATGAGGAGTTTATCAATTTTAATAATTATTTCAAAGAACTAGCTCTTGGTTCCATTGATCTGTTCTAATGTATTTGTTTGTTTCTATGTCATTTATCTCTGCTCTATTCTTTATTATTTCCCTTCTACTGGCTTTAGGATTCATTTGCTGTTCTTTTTCTAGCTCCTTTAGGTGTAAGGTTAAATTGTATATTTAAGATTTGTCTCATTTCTTGGAGAAGCCTATATCGTATTATACTTCCCTGTTAGGACTGCTTTTGCTGCATCCCAAAGGTTCAGACTGTTGTATTTTCACTATCATATGTTTCCATGTATTTTTTCCCCATATATTTTTTTAAGATTTTATTTTTAAGAAATCTCTAACCCCAACTTGGGGCTCAAACTCACAACCTTGAGATCAAGAGTTGCACGCTCCGCTGACTGAGCTAGCCAGGCAATACTCCATGTATTCTTTTTATTTATTTTTTGGTTTCCTGGAGGCCAATTCATTCTGTAATAGGATGTTCTTTAACTTTCATGTATTTGTGGTTTTCCCTTTTTTTTTTCTTGTGGTTGAATTCAAGTTTCATACTTTTGTGATCTAAAAATATGCATGATATTCTCTCGGTCTTTATACTTGTTGAGGCCTGATTTGTGGCTTAGTATGTCATCTATTCTGTAGACTGTCCCATAGGCAATTGAAAAGAATGTATATTCTACTGCTTTAGGATGAAATGTTCTTAATGTATCTGTTAAGTCCAAGTCCATCTGGTGCAGGGTGTCATTCAAAGCCATTGTTTCCTTGTTGATTTTTTGCTTAGGTGATCTATCTATTGGTGTAAGTGGAGTATTAAAGTCCCTTACTGTTATCAATGAGTTCCTTTTTGTTTATTATTAATTTGTTTTATATATTTGGCTGCTCCCAAGTTAGGGGCATAAATATTTATAATTGTTAGCTGTTCTTGTTGCATAAACCCTTTATTATGATATAGTGCCCTTCTGCATATTTTGTTACGGTCTTTGGTTTTTTGTTACAATCTTTGGTTTAAAATCTAGATTGTCTGATGTAAGAATTGCTGACCCAGCTTTCTTTGGACGTCCATTAGCATGATTAATGGTTTTCCATTCCCTCACTTTCAATCGGAAGTGTCTTTAAGTCTAAAATGAGTTTCTTGGGCGCCTGGGTGGCTCAGTGGGTTAGGCCACTGCCTTTGGCTCGGGTCATGATCTCAGGGTCCTGGGATCGAGTCCCGCATTGGGCTCTCTGCTCAGCTGGGAGCCTGCTTCCTCATCTCTCTCTCTCTCTCTCTGCCTGCCTCTCTGCCTACTTGTGATCTCTCTTTGTCAAATAAATAAATAAAATCTTTAAACAAAATACAATAAAATAAAATAAAATAAAGAGTTTCTTGTAGGCAGCATATAGACGGATTTTGTTTTGTTATCCACTTGACACCTTATGTCTTTTGATTGGAACATTTAGTCCATTTACATTCAAAGTAATTACTTTAGATATGAATTTGTGCCATTGTATTATCTGTAAAGTCATTTTTTCTAGAGGATTTTCTCTGTTCATTTCGTGACATTTTTGCTCTTAGTCTTTCACACTCGAAGAGTCCTCTTTAATATTTTGTAGCAGTACTGATGTAGTGATCATAAACTCCTTTAGTTTTTGTTTGAGAAACTTAGGTCTCCAAATTTCAACTTATTGCTATTAAAAACATCATTAAAGAAACTAGTCTATTTTTTTCCAGTGGGAAAAGTAAGTGTGAGAAGCTTTAATTAATAATAAGTTGTTAAGCCAAGATTTGTCCCCAGTGTTTATTGCTTTTTCATATTTTTCAACTTGCCTAAACAATTTTTCTTGACTTTACAGTGCTTATATCTCTCTCCTACATACACAGAATGATCTGATTTCAAACAGAAGACTTCCACACGGAAATCATGTTTAGGTTGCATCCAGGTGGGTCATTTTGAAGCCCAAAGTGTTATTTTTTGGTATTAAATTTGTCTATCTTACAGCAACAGATAAATATCAAGCCATTTAAAAAAAAAAAACTCTTTGAACACTTGCAGTACCAGTTGGCTTGAAAAAATGCATTAATGGAAAGAAAAAAATTGTATATTATTAAAATACAGCAAACCATAAAATGGTACATAATGGCATAGTGAAACCATTTTTATTTTATTATCACTTATATGAAATTGCCTAACGTAACTCAATTGTAATATTCTTTCATGTAAGCATTCAAAAATAATGTGCATTATAACTTAATAAAAATAAAGTAAAATCCGTGGTAACTGAAAAAAAAAGAATTTGATAATTTTTAAAGTGAGGTTTTCTTTCTAGTTCTGAAATATTGCAAGTATGTTACTTCAGTTGATTGCCTCATAATATCTAACAGAGTCTGGAATACAATAGGCATTTTGAGAAGTTGTTGTTGTTTTTTTTAATTAAAGGAAGATGAAAGAGAAAACAAATGAATAATAAATGGATACATACATAGTTGTAAATAATGCTAGATCTTGCTATTATCCCAGTTTCCAGAGGCTGAAACAAATTTAAGTGTAAACTGAGTTCATTAGCTTTATTCAATACACTTGAAGAACTGGGTGGAAAATGTTAGCGTGTGTCAATATGTTATATACGCTACTCAACCAGCAACAGTGGTTTGAGCTTTGAACTGAAACTAAAACTCATGAATTGAAATAGGCTTTAACCCAGGACAAAGCTTACATAGCTTATAGAAAGGATACTTTTAAAGAATATATCTCATGACCACTTGACTATCCCACACTTACCGCGTATGTGGTACACTTATTGTTATGATAGATATGACTGGGAGAGCATGGACAGATTCTTCTAGGAAAGTTATCATCTCTGAGGTCACTTCAGCTTCTATACTTGCTAGACAGGTAGCCCTTAGACTCATATGTAACTAACACTTATTCTGCAACTGAATTGTGTTCACAAAGTTTACTCATTAATATTTCATTGATAAATAACTTTGACTCTAAGATATAGAAACCTAGTTTAATTGATAGTTAACCTCACCAGATACTTGTTTCACTTAGATCTGGATTAATTCTATAAATGCCTTGAGTTAGTGTTGAAATTAAGATTCAAACCTCAGGCATTGCTCAGGCAAAAAGTAAGGCATCCAGCTCTTAACTCTTCTCTTTTGGGCTGTCAACAGAAACAGCTTTAGAGAGAGTCTCTTGACAGAGCTTCTTATCAAAGACAACTCATAATGCACAGAACAAACAAAATTGCATACAGATGTTAAAGTTTGAAGAATCTCTAGTAATTTCTTTGGAGATGTCACAATTTGTACTTTTCCCATTAAATCAGTGCTTGACCATTATTAACCAACAACAACACTGAGTTGCTCTCACAGTAACTTTTGCTTTTATATGTTTTATCTTTTCCTTTTATTAATTGAGATATAACTTATGACAAACCACATATTTAAACTGTACATTTGATAAATTTCAAATTTTAAAACTGTAGCCACAATCATGATAATGAATATATCTGTCATCCCCAAAAGAGTCCATACCACCCTCTTTAAAATCTACCCCTTGAGCCAACCAGTAAATTGTTTTATATCATTGTAGATTAGTACACATTTTCTAGAATTTATATTAAAAGAATTATAAAGTCTACTTAAAACAAGTAGACTTTATAATATAGACTACTTATTTTGGCTTGGCTTTTTTCACTCCACATAATTATTTTTGAAATATATCCATCTTATATCATGCATCACTCCTTTTCATTTCTGAGTTGTATTCTTCTGTGTGGATATAACATGGTTTATTTTTTCATTCACATGCTGGTGGACATTTTGTATTGTTTCCATTGGAGGCTATTATAAATGAGGTTGCTGTGAGCATTCCTGTATATGTCTTTTTATGGGCATATGCTTTCATTCCTCTTAGTTAAATACTTAAGTGTTAAGATTGTACAGTAGAAGTGTGTTTAAAATTTGCATATTAATTCAACAAACAAGTTTTGAATGGCTATTCTGTGCCAGGCACTATTCTATATATTGAGGATAGAGTCAAGATTATAAACTGCTGTCACACAGCTTATACTCTAGGAACTATTGTATTACAACTGTTTTTCACATAGTTTTTTAATAAGATAATGAAAATCCCTTAAGTATATTCAACAGATTAGCATGGCCAACCTTAAAAAAAGAAAAAGAGGAAAAGGAGATTTAAAAGGGGAGAAAAAAGAAGCATCTCTAAAGGAAGAGAATCCTTAAAGGACTGGCTGGAACACTTACAAGCTCTTTATTAGTTTCTGTATGTGTTTGTAAGTTCTAGTTATACTTAAGCCATATGCAGCAGGAATATCTGGGAGCTAGATATAACCTGAGTTATATATTGGAAATTCATGTATATGAGAATGATAAAAGAAACGACCGGTTTAATCGTATTCTAAATCTGAGGGAGAAAGAAAGAGAAGTAAATTATAGTGTGCCCCACATAGGCAAATGTGAACAATTACCATAATAATATAAGTTTTAAATTTCTTTCTAATTAATCATAGAAACGATCATTTAGAATTCATGTATGTATTATCACTACACACCCTTACGTGTATTTGCCTTGGAAACATACCAAACCAAGATAGTAGATATATATACCTGATTGCCAAGGATTTTCAACTTCATAATACACTTGAAAATTTTAAAACCACAAACTATATAAAATAATTTTCTTTAAAAAATTCTTAGGAAAACAGAATATCCTTTTCATGAGTTACCCAAGCCTTTTCATTTTTAAATTTATTATAAAATTAGTTTTTCCTTTCATAATTAATAAGATAATAGACTCATATTTAACAGGTATTATTAAAAAAACCTCTTCAAAACTACATGGTTACAAAAAATTTAGAAAAATATGCATTTTCTCAATGTCAGAGTTCTGTTCTTTATATTAAGATAGTCCATGTTTCTCTGAGGATAAATATTAAAACAACAGAGTTGAAAGCCACTTCTGAATACACTGTCTACTTGCAGACTATATCTATATCTATCTATCTATATATATATATATATGTTAAATTTATTTAGGACTAATTTGAAAGGGTTCTGGGAGATGCTTTTTACAACTATGACTGCCTCACTTCTCCTCCTTTAAGGACCCATTTCTCACATCACTTCTTGTTTTATTTTATTTTCAGCTTGCATATACCCCTAATCCACTGGTAAATGTCTACTTAATTTACTCAGGAACTTCATGATAATTTATGAAGCGTTCAGATGTTTGTAATCATCTATTTCTATAGGTTTCAACTTGCAGAAATTCTTAGTTTTATGTAGCTTGGGAAATTCACTCTTCCTTAATATATGCTTTTGTAGCTCCAATCAAGAAATGGCTTTTAACTTGTACAGTTATGAGATTGTGAGAAGTTTATCTTAAGAGCTACTTCCAGCTAAAACTTTATCTGAGAAAGTTATCTATATTTACATAATGTTACTTGCTTTGTCATATTATCCAATCACATTCCACATCTAACACTTAAAGAATGTCATACATGCAAAATCAACTATATGTAATTAATAATGGCATTTTGAAGAACCAAGAAATTGAAATATCATTTGCAAACTCAGTTTCCTTGTTGGCTGTCCTTAATGATAATGCAGAAACTATTATATTTTATAGGATTTATTTATTCAAGGTAATATTTCTTTTTTGTAACTACATGTCTTTGTTCTGAAAATTTCAACAAAGGATTACCAATGCAAAAATATTTCACTAAGGCAATTAGATATATCACATGGAATATAATAATATACTGATTTTATGTCTAAATGGAAGGATCATTTAAAGTTAGATTAAAAAGATAATGAGAGGTGCCTGGTTGGCTCAGTAGGTTAAGCCTCTGACTCTTGGGTTCAGCTCAGGTCGTGATCTCAGAGTCCTGGAATCAAGCCACACCTCAGGCTCGGTGTTAAGTGGGGAGTCCGCTTGAGAATTCTCTTTCCCTCTCCCTCTGTCCTTCTCCTAATCTTTTCTAATTAATTTGTTTGAATTTCCTTTATTTTTAGTTGATGCTTCTTTCTTATAATGTAATATGTTCCCCAGAGAACTATGATAGATTCTTTTATCTTTACTGTGGATGGAATTTTCTCATTTTTTTTTCTGTCAGATAAAATCTAAATTACACTAATTGTAGTAACACTGAGAACTAAATTTCACAGGCCCAAGTAGAGCTTCTTTGTCCAAGTCAAAATATTGAATAAGCAAATTCCACCTGCCTTAACAATAGGTGAATGGAAAATATTAGAAAGGAATTATATCTTCTAATGATGAAGATCCAAGAAAGAGACCCTCATTGCTCTGGCAGGAGAAGAAGAGAAATCAGAGATAAATATTCCCCAGAGCACTTTCTATGACAAAGTTCTACTTTTAAAGGAAGAACTTTATCGTATACGAGGAAAGAACATTCATCTCACCTCAGCCTGATCTTGACTTCCTGACTCACTAAAGCACAGAAAGACACATAGCGAACAAGGTTCAGGGAATGAAGGAAACCTATTAGGAACACCGTAACTGAAGGAAAGTAGAGGCTATAACATTAGAGAAACACTTCTGAGGTTATAGGCCTGAGACACAGGATCACTAAAACATCAGATTTAATTTGGAGGCTTATGGAAAACTTCTGCTGCCCCAGACTTTACAATTCCAAGAATAGAATTTCAGTATGATAGCTGAAAGAGCTTGAATATACAGAATTTCTCTGAGGAGTAATTTGAAAAGCACAAAGAGGGAGACAAAAACAAAAATAAGAAGCCTCTGTAACCTATAGCCACTGTAAACGTTAAACACAGCCCAACTCATATCAGGATTAATATATATCCTTACACTAAACAACTGTTAAAGTCAGTGCCCATTGTCCAAGGCAACATGCATGACTTTCAATAAAAGATTGCAAGGCCTTTCCAAAGACAACTTAAAACACAGTCTGAAGAGACAAAATAAGCATTAGGCCAAATTCACACATGGCAATGATTTTGGAATTAAAGGAGAATTTTAAACTATGATAATATATTAAAGCATCTCACAGAAAAAATAGGTACCATGTAACAACAGATGGGTAATATAAGCAGAAAGTCTGCAAATCTTTAAAAAATCAAAAAGTAATGTTAGAATTCATAAACATTATAACAGAAATGAAGAATGCCATTCAAGGACACACTAGTATATTCAACATGACCAATGAAAGGATCAGTCATTAGGAACATCCAAAACTGAAATTCAATGAACGCATAAAAAAGAGTGTTAAAAAAAATAACTAAACATTCAAGAATGGAGGGACAATTTTAAAAATCATCACATATGCATAATTGGAATATGAGGTGGAGAGGAAATAAAGAATGGAGCAGAAGAAATATTGGAAGTAAAAACAACAGAATATGTGTTCTTCTCAAGCCACATGGGATATTCATCAAGATATACCACATTCTGGGCCCTAAAATACACTGTAACAGTCTGGAAGAAGGGAAATGATGCAAAGGGTATTGTATGTTCCCAGACAATGAAATAAATAAATCAATAACTGAAAGATAGCTAATATATTCCCAAATATTTGAAATAAAGTGACACACTTCTAAATAATATAGATGTATTCACCTAAATAAAAATGAAAGTGTAAGTCATCAAAATTTATGAGATTCACTGAAAACAGTATTTGCAATATCAAATGCATACATTTACAACATCAAATGTATATATTAGAAAATTTACAGCATTAGAGAAAAATTTACAGCATCAAATGTGTATATTAGAAAATAAGGAAGATCCAGAATCAACTTAAGCTTCCACCTTAAGAAATTAGGAAAAAAAAGAAATTAGAAAATGATTATTTTAGAGTTAATAAGCCTAAGAAAATGTATAATAAAAATTAGAGCAGATATGGGGCACCTGGGTAGCTCAGTGGGTTAAAGCCTCTACTTTCAGCTTGGCTCATGGTTCCAGGGTCCTGGGATCGAGCCCCACATCGGGCTCTCTGCTCAGTGGGGAGCCTGCTTCCTCCTCTCTCTCTGCTTGACTCTCTGCATACTTGTGATCTGTGTCTGTCAAATAACTAAATAAAATCTTTTTTTTTTTTTTTTTATTTTCCAATTTATTTATTTTCAGAAAAACAGTATTCATTATTTTTTCACCACACCCAGTGCTCCATGCAAGCTGTGCCCTCTAAAATACCCACCACCTGGTACCCCCAACCTCCCACCCCCCCGCCACTTCAAACCCCTCAGACTGTTTTTCAGAGTCCATAGTCTCTCTTGGTTCATCTCCCCTTCCAATTTACCCAAAAGCACATACCCTCCCCAATGTCCATAACCTTCCCCCCTTCTCCCAACCCCCCTCCCCCCAGCAACCCACAGTTTGTTTCGTGAGATTAAGAGTCACTTATGGTTTGTCTCCCTCCCTATCCCATCTTGTTTCATGGATTCTTCTCCTACCCACTTAAGCCCCCATGTTGCATCACCACTCCCTCATATCAGGGAGATCATATGATAGTTGTCTTTCTCCGCTTGACTTATTTCGCTAAGCATGATACGCTCTAGTTCCATCCATGTTGTCGCAAATGGCAAGATTTCGTTTCTTTTGATGGCTGCATAGTATTCCATTGTGTATATATACCACATCTTCTTGATCCATTCATCTGTTGATGGACATCTAGGTTCTTTCCATAGTTTGGCTATTGTGGACATTGCTGCTATAAACATTCGGGTGCACGTGCCCCTTTGGATCACTACGTTTGTATCTTTAGGGTAAATTCCCAGTAGTGCAATTGCTGGGTCATAGGGCAGTTCTATTTTCAACATTTTGAGGAACCTCCATGCTGTTTTCCAGAGTGGTTGCACCAGCTTGCATTCCCACCAACAGTGTAGGAGGGTTCCCCTTTCTCCGCATCCTCGCCAGCATCTGTCATTTCCTGACTTGTTGATTTTAGCCATTCTGACTGGTGTGAGGTGATATCTCATTGTGGTTTTGATTTGTATTTCCCTGATGCCGAGTGATATGGAGCACTTTTTCATGTATCTGTTGGCCATCTGGATGTCTTCTTTGCAGAAACGTCTGTTCATGTCCTCTGCCCATTTCTTGATTGGATTATTTGTTCTTTGGGTGTTGAGTTTGTTAAGTTCTTTATAGATTTTGGACACTAGTCCTTTATCTGATATGTCGTTTGCAAATATCTTCTCCCATTCTGTCAGTTGTCTTTTGGTTTTGTTAACTGTTTCCTTTGCTGTGCAAAAGCTTTTGATTTTGATGAAATCCCAAAAGTTCATTTTTGCCCTTGCTTCCCTTGCCTTTGGCGATGTTCCTAGGAAGATGTTGCTGCGGCTGAGGTCGAAGAGGTTGCTGCCTGTGTTCTCCTCAAGGATTTTGATGGATTCCTTTCTCACATTGAGGTCCTTAATCCATTTTGAATCTATTTTTGTGTGTGGTGTAAGGAAATGGTCCAATTTCATTTTTCTGCACGTGGCTGTCCAATTTTCCCAACACCATTTATTGAAGAGGCTGTCTTTTATCCATTGGACATTCTTTCCTGCTTTGTCGAAGATTAGTTGACCATAGAGTTGAGGGTCTATTTCTGGGCTCTCTATTCTGTTCCATTGGTCTATGTGTCTGTTTTTGTGCCAGTACCATGCTGTCTTGATGATGACAGCTTTGTAATAAAGCTTGAAGTCCGGAATTGTGATGCCACCAACTTTGGCTTTGTTTTTCAATATCCCTTTGGCTATTCGAGGTCTTTTCTGGTTCCATATAAATTTTAAAATTATTTGTTCCATTTCTTTGAAAAAGATGGATGGCACTTTGATAGGAATTGCATTAAATGTGTAGATTGCTTTAGGTAGCATAGACATTTTCACAATATTTATTCTTCCAATCCAGGAGCATGGAACATTTTTCCATTTCTTTGTGTCTTCCTCAATTTCTTTCATGAGTACTTTATAGTTTTCTGAGTATAGATTCTGTGCCTCTTTGGTTAGGTTTATTCCTAGGTATCTTATGGTTTGGGGTGCAATTGTAAATGGGATTGACTCCTTAATTTCTCTTTCTTCTGTCTTGTTGTTGGTGTAGAGAAGTGCAACTGATTTCTGTGCATTGATCTTATACCCTGACACTTTACTGAATTCCTGTATAAGTTCTTGCAGTTTTGGAGTGGAGTCTTTTGGGTTTTCCACATAGAGTATCATATCATCTGCGAAGAGTGATAATTTGACTTCTTCTTTGCCGATTTGGATGCCTTTAATTTCCTTTTGTTGTCTGATTGCTGAGGCTAGGACTTCTAGTACTATGTTGAATAGCAGTGGTGATAATGGACATCCCTGCCGTGTTCCTGACCTTAGTGGAAAAGCTTTCAGTTTTTCTCCATTGAGAATGATATTTGCAGTGGGTTTTTCATAGATGGCTTTGATGATATTGAGGTATGTGCCCTCTATCCCTACACTTTGAAGGGTTTTGATCAGGAAGGGATGCTGTACTTTGTCAAATGCTTTTTCAGCATCTATTGAGAGTATCATATGGTTCTTGTTCTTTCTTTTATTGATGTGTTGTATCACATTGACTGATTTGCGGATGTTGAACCAACCTTGCAGCCCTGGAATAAATCCCACTTGGTCGTGGTGAATAATCCTTTTAATGTACTGTTGAATCCTATTGGCTAGTATTTTGGTGAGAATTTTTGCATCTGTGTTCATCAAGGATATTGGTCTATAGCTCTCTTTTTTGATGGGATCCTTGTCTGGTTTTGGGATCAAGGTGATGCTGGCCTCATAAAATGAGTTTGGGAGTTTTCCTTCCATTTCTAGTTTTTGGAACAGTTTCAGGAGAATAGGAATTAGTTCCTCTTTAAATGTTTGGTAGAATTCCCCCGGGAAGCCATCTGGCCCTGGGCTTTTGTTTGTTTGGAGATTTTTAATGACTGTTTCAATCTCCTTACTGGTTATGGGTCTGTTCAGGCTTTCTGTTTCTTCCTGGTTCAATTTTGGTAGTTTATATGTTTCTAGGAATGCATCCATTTCTTCCAGATTGTCAAATTTGTTGGCGTAGAGTTGCTCATAGTATGTTCTTATAATAGTTTGTATTTCTTTGGTGTTAGTTGTGATCTCTCCTCTTTCATTCATGATTTTATTTATTTGGGTCCTTTCTCTTTTCTTTTTGTTAAGTCTGGCCAAGGGTTTATCAATTTTATTAATTCTTTCAAAGAACCAGCTCCTAGTTTGGTTGATTTGTTCTATTGTTTTTTTGGTTTCTATTTCATTGATTTCTGCTCTGATCTTTATGATTTCTCTTCTCCTGCTGGGCTTAGGGTTTCTTTCTTGTTCTTTCTCCAGCTCCTTTAGGTGTAGGGGTAGGTTGTGTACCTGAGACCTTTCTTGTTTCTTGAGAAAAGCTTGTACCGCTATATATTTTCCTCTCAGGACTGCCTTTGTTGTGTCCCACAGATTTTGAACCGTTGTATTTTCATTATCATTTGTTTCCATGATTTTTTTCAATTCTTCTTTAATTTCCCGGTTGACCCATTCATTCTTTAGAAGGATGCTGTTTAGTCTCCATGTATTTGTGTTCTTTCCAAACTTCCTCTTGTGGTTGAGTTCTAGCTTCAGAGCATTGTGGTCTGAAAATATGCAGGGAATGATCCCAATCTTTTGATACCGGTTGAGTCCTGATTTAGGACCGAGGATGTGATCTATTCTGGAGAATGTTCCATGTGCACTAGAGAAGAATGTGTATTCTGTTGCTTTGGGATGAAATGTTCTGAATATATCTGTGATGTCCATCTCATCCAGTGTATCATTTAAGGCCTTTATTTCCCTGTTGATCTTTTGCTTGGATGATCTGTCCATTTCAGTGAGGGGAGTGTTAAAGTCCCCTACTATTATTGTATTATTGTTGATGTGTTTCTTTGATTTTGTTATTAATTGGTTTATATAGTTGGCTGCGCCCACGTTGGGGGCATAGATATTTAAAATTGTTAGATCTTCTTGTTGGACAGACCCTTTGAGTATGATATAGTGTCCTTCCTCATCTCTTATTATAGTCTTTGGCTTAAAATCTAATTGATCTGATATAAGGATTGCCACTCCTGCTTTTTTCTGATGTCCATTAGCATGGTAAATTCTTTTCCACCCCCTCACTTTAAGTCTGGAGGTGTCTTCGGGTTTAAAATGAGTTTCTTGGAGGCAACATATAGATGGGTTTTGTTTTTTTATCCATTCTGATACCCTGTGTCTTTTGATTGGGGCATTTAGCCCATTAACATTCAGGGTAACTATTGAGAGATATGATTTTAGTGCCATTGTATTGCCTGTAAGGTGACTGTTACTGTATATTGTCTCTGTTCCTTTCTGATCTACCACTTGTAGGCTCTCTCTTTGCTTAGAGGACCCCTTTCAGTATTTCCTGTAGCGCTGGTTTGGTGTTTGCAAATTCTTTCAGTTTTTGTTTGTCCTGGAAGCTTTTAATCTCTCCTTCTATTTTCAATGATAGCCTAGCTGGATATAGTATTCTTGGCTGCATGTTTTTCTCATTTAGTGCTCTGAAAATGTCATGCCAGCTCTTTCTGGCCTGCCAGGTCTCTGTGGATAAGTCAGCTGCCAATCTAATACTTTTACCATTGTATGTTACAGACTTCTTTTCCCGGGCTGCTTTCAGGATTTTCTCTTTGTCACTTAGGCTTGTAAATTTTACTATTAGGTGACGGGGTGTGGGCCTACTCTTAATGATTTTGAGGGGTGTTCTCTGAACCTCCTGAATTTTGATACTCGTTCCCTTTGCCATATTGGGGAAATTCTCCCCAATAATTCTCTCCAGTATACCTTCTGCTCCCCTCTCTCTTTCTTCTTCTTCTGGAATCCCAATTATTCTAATGTTGTTTCGTCTTATGGTGTCACTTATCTCTCGAATTCTCCCCTCATGGTCCAGTAGCTGTTTGTCCCTCTTTTGCTCAGCTTCTTTATTCTCTGTCATTTGGTCTTCTATATCGCTCTTTCTTCTGCCTCATTTATCCTAGCAGTGAGAGCCTCCATTTTTAATTGAACTTCATTAATAGCTTTTTTGATTTCAACTTGGTTAGATTTTAGTTCTTTTATTTCTCCAGAAAGGGCTTTTATATCTCTGGAGAGGGTTTCTCTAATATCTTCCATGCCTTTTTCAAGCCCGGCTATAACCTTGAGAATTGTCATTTTGAACTCTAGATCTGACATATTACCAATGTCTGTATTGATTAGGTCCCTAGCCTTCAGTACTGCCTCTTGTTCTTTTTTTTGTTGTGAATTTTTCCGCCTTGTCATTTTGTCCAGCTAAGAGTATATGAAGGAGCAAGTAAAATACTAAAAGGGTGGCAACAATCCCAGGAAAATATGCTTTAACCAAATCAGAAGAGATCCCAAATCGTGATGGGGGATTTCTCCCCCCTGACGATTGGGTGAGGGATCTCCTCTGATTGGGATCTCCTTTGATTGGGATCTCCCAATCTCTTCTGATTGGGATCTCTTCTGATTTGGGGATAAAAAGAGGTTCAAAAAGAAAGAAAGAAAAAAAGAATTAAAAAAAAGAGATTGAATTAAAAATTCAATCAAGAATTTAAAAAAGAATTAAGAAAAAAAAGATTGAAGAGATTAGGATCTCTTCTGATTTGGGGATAAAAAAAGGTTCAAAAAGAAAGAAAGAAAAAAAAGAAAAAAAAAGAATTAAAAAAAAAGAAAATGAATAAACAAAAGTATAAAAAAGAAAAATATATATATTAGATAATCTAGTTAAAAAACGTTAAAAGAGAAAAGGGTAAAAGTTATAAAAAATTTTAGCAGAAGAAGAGAAGAAAAATGGAAAAGAAAAAAATTAAATTAACTGCAAGACTGAAAAATCACAGGGAGAAAGCCATGAGTTCCGTGGTTTGTTTTCTCCTCCTCTGGAATTCTGCTGCTCTCTCCTTGGTATTGAAACTGCACTCCTTGGTAGGTGAACTTGGTCTTGCCTGGATTTCTTGTTGATCTTCTGGGGGAGGGGCCTGGTGTAGTGATTCTCAAGTGTCTTTGCCCCAGGTGGAATTACACTGCCCTTACCAGGGGCCGTGCTGAGTGATCTGCTCGGCTTTGCTTTCAGGAGCTTTTGTTCCCTGAGCGCTTTCCGTAGAGTTCCGGAGGACGGGAATACAAATGGCGGCCTCCTGGTCTCCGGCCCGGAGGAGCCGAGAGCCCGGGGCCCCGCTCCCCTGTGCGCCCTCAGCGAACAGCTCCCAGTAACTCGCGTCTGCCCAACCTCCGGCCGCGCTCCGAGCTCACCGAGCTTGCGACCGGTTCAAGGCAACTCCAAGCTGCGAGCTTACTGTCGGCTCTGTCTCTGCAGCCGGCTTTCCCGTTCCAATATCCGCAAGCTCTGGGACACTCGGACACCCCCGATCCTTCTGTGACCCCGCAGGACCTGAGGTCACGCCGACCCCGTGTGGGCTTCGCCCCGGTTTAGCCTCCGGAGCGATGTCCCTCAGCGGAACAGACTTTTAAAAGTCCTGATTTTGTGCTCCGTTGCTCCGCCGCTTGCCGGGAGCCGGCCCCTCCCCCCGGGGTCTATCTTCCCGTCGCTTTGGATTCACTTCTCCGCCAGTCCTACCTTTCAGAAAGTGGTTGTTTTTCTGTTTCTAGAATTGCTGTTCTTCTTCTCCTCAATCTGCCGATGGATTTGCAGGTGTTTGCAATCTTTAGATAAGCTCTCTAGCTGATCTCCTGCTAGCTGAGGTAGTCTCAGCCTGCTACTTCTCCACCATCTTGACTCCTCCTCCCTAAATAAAATCTTTAAAAAAAATTAGAGTAGATAATCAATGAAATAAAAAATAGGAAAACAATAAAATCAACAAAAGCAGATTATAAAGATCAATAAAATTAATAAACCTCTAGGCACATAAACTAAAAAAATTCAAAGTATTTATCCACATAATTCAATCTTCTTTTATTATTTTACCACAATCAGATCCCATACATATACATATACATATACATATACATATGATAGATAGATAGATAGATAGATAGACTATACCCTTAATATTATATAATAAGACTGACATTTATTTTATTTTTAATTAAAATATATCTAGTACTTTATGGTTCATCTTCCCAAAACACATATCCCCAGAATAACATGAGAAAAAAGATCAGACAAATTCAAATTGAGGAACATTTTACAAAATACGTGACCAGTATCCACTAAAACTGTAAAAATCATCAAAAACAAGGAAAGTTTGAGAAAACTTTACAGCAAAGAGGAGCCTTAGGAGACTTGATGACTAAATGTAATGTTGTCTCCAGTATGGGGCATAAAAGAGACTTTCAAACAGGTATCTGTGGGACATGCAGTATATCCTCATTACTAGAAATACTCTGTGTCTAGAAAAATGATAAATGGTCTTTCTGATCTAAAATATGAACATTATCATATCAAGTTAGTGTTGTTGTTAAGATTAAAATGTGAGATGACTGGGTGGCTCAGTCAGTTAAGCACCTGCCTTCAGCTAAGGCCATGATCCCAGAGTCTTGGGATCAAGCCCCTCATCAGGTTCCCTGCTTATGGGGGGCGGGGTGTGCCACTTACCACACTCATTCTCTCTCTCTCTCTCAAATCATTAAGTAAATTAAGTAAAATTTTTAAAAAAGATTAAAATGATGTAATATATGAGTAGTTGCAAATGAAATAGTTGATAATGGGCAGCTGATGAGTAACACAGGCTGTTGTTGTTGTTACTGGTTTTGTTGTTGCTATTTTATGTAATTTTAGAATAAGTGATCAGCTCTTTAAAAATAATGGATAGATTTGATTACAGTAACTCTTTATTTTATAGGTGAACAAGAAGATCAGATGAGTAATCTACCCTAGGTGTCACAGTAAGGAGGAGAGCTTAAAATTACATGTGTCTCACTGCATTGGTCAAAATGTTATAAGTAACTTAAAATTAATAACATTCCTATTATAGACACATTGCTAACATATTTTTCATGAGATCCCATTCTCATCCCACAAGCCTAATTTTCTTCTATAAAATTATAGTAACATGAAAGCATATTTAAACAGTGTAACACAACTTTCTGGTGCTTGCTCAGATTCTCATAATAATCTCAATCTGGCCTTGAAAAAATAAAATAGGTAGCTTTATTTGGTTAACTATCAAATTATATATAGTCTAATTATTCCATGGAAGATACTACTCATTTCCACTATCAGTGATCAATCAAGCAAAAGAATTCCATTCATATCATTTGGAAGAATCTTACTTATTTGCCAAATAACCCTTGCCTGAATGTCAGTAGAAGACCCATAAAGAGATGTATGACTTTGAAACAGACCAGAGTGTGGTCCATCTGCTTTAGTCGATATAGAACCAATTAAGAACCAGGTTTCCTCCAACCTACTTTCCATCCTAAAAAAAAAAAAAAAAACAAAAAAAAAAAACAAACACTAAATTATCAAGTTCAGATTCATTTTAGAAATGATGGTTATGTCAAACTTGCTGTTATTTCTACTTATAATCTTATGAATGAATAAGGAAATATATTTTACAAGGTAAGTAGAAATATTTTGAAGATTAGTTAGCCTCCCATCATAACCCAAGTATGGGAAAGAGTATAATAAGTTAATATATCGCCAAACACAGGAGGAGATGCCAAGTTAAATTAATGTAGATCAAGTAATTTTAGGGAACTTTCTTTGTAACTATAATGTTTGGAAAATATTTGCCCAGAAGCGAACAATCTTCCTTACTTCCCCATTTACCCATTAAACGCCTGTTAAAATGTCATGAGCTAGAAAATCTGGTTTCTAAAATAGTTTTAAATTCTTAAATTGAGAGTTAATAGGCAGTTTGCTTTGAAAACTCAAATGTACATTGTCTATTACCCAACTGTGATTTAACATTAGTGAATAATATGAACCCATATGTTAGATGATACCTAGATTGTGTGAGTTTCAGCTAAACGATTGCTACAAAATAATAAATAAGCAATATTTACTTAGCTTCTATGCTTTTCTGCTCAGTAATATAAAGATAAAAACAATAATGAAATAAAAAAATATTGAACATTCTTAAGTAATAGGCACCATGTTAAGAATACCACTTGATTGTCTCATTTAATGTTCAAAACATCCTTTTTACAAATTTTAAAGATGGCATAAAGGCATAAAGAATTTGTTAAATGTAAGCCAAGTCATACACTTGAAATAGTATTCAGGATTCATACACTTGAAATAGGTTCAGGATTTACATTCTTATTCTATTCTTTGTCATCTATTAGGGCAGGGTTCTCCAGAGAAATAGATTAAATAGATGAAGGAGGGAGGGAGAAAGAGAGAGAAAAAGAAAGAGTTTGAGGAATTTCTATGGTGTATTATTGAGACACAGTTTCTCTTCAGAGAATCTCAGTGTTGCTCTTAACACTTGGGGTCTTGAATGATCCCTTCACATTATGAAGAGTAATCTGATTTGCTTAACGTCTACTGATTATAAATGTTAATCACATCTAAACAATACCTTCACAGAAACATCTAGACCAGTGTTTGACAAAATTGGGTACCATAGCCAAGCCAAGTTAAAATTCTGAAATTAACTTTCAGAACATGGTAGAATAATGGCAGTGCTGGACATAATTAGTTGTGAAACTCAGATACCAAAAGTCTGCCTAGGGTCAAAGTGAGAGCACATGATATACCATCTTTCTTTGAATAGTAGTTATGGAAATGAAGAAAGCATATCTAAAAGAACATTGAAAAGTGTAATGCACTCTACTTAAATAATGAAATTCTGTTTATTATCTATATTAATTAATATTAATATTTAATATTAATATTAAATATATTATCAGAGGAAAATTTCTCTGACACATGAGGATTTTTTTTTTAAAGTAATCTTTATGCCCAACATGGGGTTTGGACTCATGACCCTAAGATCAAGAGTCATGTGCTATACCAACTGATCTAGCCAGGTGCCCCCAAATTAGTATATTTTAACACAAAAGTAGTATCACAAGACATGGATATAAAATTTAAAAGGAAAGGAGAGAGGGAGAAGAGCATGGGAGATAGATTTGCCACAGTTCTGCTTAGAAGAATGAGTCTTGTCAAACATTTTATATATGATTCAGTTTGTAACAATATTATTTGCATGCAATGTATTGAGACTACAGATATTATATAAAATTGTATGTGTATATATACATATTTATGATATGTAGAGATTATGAGAATATTTATAAATCATTCATTTTATTTTACATCAGCTAATTTACATAATTTTTATTTCTTTCAGCTATGTGATTTAGTAAATGTCACCCTTTTAAATTACTTCTTTTTAGATTCAACTGTGTTCAAATCTTCATTTATTTTTATAATAGAATGATGAATAACCTTTCCTGTTATTTTTCTATATCCATTTACTCCTTTCCCCTGAAATCAACCTGTTGACTATTACAAATTTTTTATATCAAAAAGAATCTTACTATCCATGAATTTTTGGTGTGTTTATTGACTTACGGATCCCAGTGATTTAGAACAGTGATTTAGGACACGTGGTAGAAGCATATTAACTATATTGATAAATTAGATTAATGACAAAAGCAAAGTGATCTTAGACTCAGCGTTATTTTTTTAAAGATTTTATTTATTTATTTGAGAAAGAGAGAGAGCATGAGAAGAGGGTGAAGCAGACTCCCTGCCAAGCAGAGAGCTTAATGTGGGACTCCATCCTGGGACTCCAGGATCATGACCTGAGCTGAAGGCAGTCACTTAACCAACTGAGCCACCCAGGTGCCCCCAGCATTATTTTTTTAAAGATTGTATTTACTTATTTATTTGTTTGAGAGAGAATGCACGAGTAGGGGGAGCAGCAGAGGGAGAAAAAATCTCAAGCTCTTAGGTGACATAGGGTTTGATCTCACAACCTAGCAACCATAACCTGAGCCAAAACCAAGAGTTGGAGGCTTAACCAACTGAGCCAGTGAGGCACCTCCCCACCATTACTCTTTATAATCCTTTTCAAAAGATATACTTATTAAATTATGATGTAAGATTTTATGCAAAGTTTGTAAGGTAACTACAAAATTACTCATTGATCATTAATACTCTATTTACATGTTAATATATATTAGCATTAATATATCACCTTCGAATGGGGCTAGTTGCATGATGTCACATATTCAATTTAATAACAAATCTCAATAGAAATGACATCGAAATGGGGTGCCTGGGTGGGTCAATAAATTAAGACTCTGCCTTCAGCTCAGGTCATAATCTCAGGGTCCTGAGATTGAGCCCCAAATTGGGCTTCCTGCTCAGCAGAGAGCCTGCTTCTCCCTCTCCATCTGCTGCTCACCTCCGCCACTTGTACTCTCTTGTGCTGTGTCAAATAAATACATAAAATCTTTTAGAAAAAAGAAAAAGAAATTATATTGAAATCAGGAATTTTTTAAATTAACTAAAATGTTAACTTCTCTTAAAATGTGTTTGATTATCTTTGATTATGAAATTGATTTCCTATTCATATATGTGGCAACACTGCAATTTAACAATTTTAATAAATTCAATTTTGTTCTGTAGAAAATGATGCTCACATTATAATAATACATAATTCCATTTGTGTTGCAATCACCATAAATTTGTAATTTTAAAAACCCAATAATCCTTGGAGTGCCTGAATGGTGCAGTCAGTTGAGCTCCTGACTCTTGGTTTCAGCTGGAATCATGGTCTTAGGGTTATGGGATCAAGCCCCAGACTGGGGCTCCATGCTCGTTGTGGAGTTTGATTGGGCCTTTCTCTCCCTCTCCTTCTGCCCCTCTGCCCCATGCTCTCGGGCTCTCTCTCTTTCTCAAATAAATAAATCTGTAAGAAAAAAAAATTACAATAATCCTTACTGCTGACCAAGAGTTAATTTAAGCTTCATCTTTTTTAAGTGTTACACCCTCCCTTGCACGAAGTTGCTAATTTTGCATTTCTTTTTTGTCATTCATTGCCATGAATGTATCTGAAAGACACTTGTCCTTTGATAGATTTACTCTTTGTTTTAATAGTCTGCTGAATAATCTTTTTTTAAAAAAGATTTTATTTATTTGTTTGACAGAGAGAGACACAGTGAGAGAGGGAACACAAGCAGGGGGAGTGGGAGAGGGCTAAGCAGGCTTCCTGCTGTACAGGGAACACATTGCAGGGCTCCATCCAAGAACCCTGGGACCAGGGTCAAACACAGATGCTTTAATGACTGAGCCAGCAGGTGCCCCTCAAAATAATCTTTTTTTTCTTCAGATTTTATTTATTTGACAGACAGAGATCACAAGTAGGCAGAGAGAGAGAGAGAGAGGAAGGTAAGCAGGCTCCCTGCTGAACAGAGAGCCCAATACAGGGCTCAATCCCAGGACCCTAGGATTGTGACCTGAGCCGAAGGCAGAGGCTTTAACCCACTGAGCCACCCAGGCGACCCCCAAAATAATCTTATTGATAGCATTTTTGAAAAGTGTAAGAAGAGCTAATGTAGTTAACTAAGGAATATTAATATAGCACCATCCCTTACTTATATTATATCTGTGTTCTAATTGCTCTATTTACCCTTATGCAACACTTGAAAAGGTCAACTTTATTCAGCTGATTCAATTTTAGGAAACAAAGACTAGTTGTATCTGGAATGTTCCTAGGCAACACCTTCATATAGCAGAGATAAAAATGCAATAAAGACTGTGACAAGGCAGCTGGCATACTATCCTATGCTAAAACAGTCCTTGACCTCTGACCTGTTCTGTTAGTAGCCAGATGGTCTGGGATTTGTTTGTCAGTGTGTGATACCAGATATGGGCCAACAAGGAATATGAGGTTAGCTCAATCACAATTCTCTATATATGTCATTGACCTAAATTAGGAAAAAAAAAATGAAAAGCAAGCATCTTTCATCAGCAAAATGCTTGTCAGAATCTACCTGAAGATGATAAAGACAATTATGAAACACATTATCTTCCAGCATATTCTTTGCTTCCAAGGGAATATAATGTCTTTTTGTTGTAATGGCTGTTTTACTGATACTGGTTTAGTTTCTCAGGACATATGCACATTCTATCAGTAGGTAGGTTTTTAGAACTTTCCATTTATTATCCTTGGTCCCTCAAGGATGTGATATTGAATTTTCTTGGTTTTCAAAGTAATAATTATTATGATTGTCACCTTAATAAAACTCATATTTACCTGTGGTTAAATGAGCAGGTGTATTTGTGAATAATTTCATTCAATAGATGGAGACAATTTGACCCTTATTAATATATTTTAATTTACATTGAAGATTATTTGCATGAAAGTACACAGGAAAAGAAAACACTAAAGTGTTTATAGACATACTTTCCTATTTCAAAATGTTTGAAAATGATTTTAACTGACATTGTTACAGTGGTGCAAACCACAGTAATGTAAAAATTATTGTCACAAATGGCAGAATGTTCTTTTTTAAGGGGGAGCTATATTTCATTGTATGTGTATACCACATTTTCTTTACCTTTTAATTTCTTAATAGACACATGAGTTGTTTCCATTATCTTGGTAGTGCAAAAAAATTCAATGAATATGTGGGTGCAGGTAACTCTTCAAGAACCCAGCTTCTTTTGAGCACATACTCAGAAGTTCTATTTTTAATTTTCTGAGGAACCCCCAAATTATTTTGTACAGTAGCCAGACAGGTTTATGTTTTATCTCATTCCAATTTCTTCACATTCTCACCAGTTCCTATCTTTCATTTTTTTTTTTTTTGATAATAGCCTTTCTAACACGTATAGGTGGTATCATTATGGTTTTGAGCTGCATTTGTCTAATAATTAGTGATACAGAGCATCAATTCATATACCTATTGACCATTCATATGTCTTCTTTGGAGACATGCCCTTTGCTATTTTTTAATCAGGTTATTTTATATATTTTTTCCCACTATTGAGTTGTGTGAGTTCTTTTTATATTTTTGATATTAATCCCTTATCAGATATATTGTTTGCAAATGTTTTCTCCCATTCTGCAGTTGCCTTTTTACTTCTTTGATTTTTGCTTTGCTGTATATAAGCTTTTTAGTTTGATACAGTTCCACTTATCAAGTTGGTTTTATTGCTTGTGCTTTTCGTGTCATAGCCAAAAGACCATTGTTAAAACTGCCATCATGAAGTTTTCCCCTATGTTTTCCTATAGAAATGTTATAGTTTCAGATCTTACATTTAAATCTTTAATCCATTTTCAGTTTGAATTTTGCATATGGTTAAGATAGAGGTCCAGTTTCAAAAGAATGACATTTGCATGTAGCTATCCAGTTTTCCCAACACTATTTATTGAAGAGTCTATTTTGTTTCATTCTTTCTCAGGATTGTTTTGGCTACTGTCTTTTGTAGTTCTATAAAAATTTTACAACTTTTTTTTTTCCCATTTCTTTGAAAAATGTCCTTGGCAAAGATGTGGAGAAAGGGGAACCCTCCTACACTGTTGGTGGGAATGCAAGCTGGTGCAACCACTCTGGAAAACAGCATGGAGGTTCCTCAAAAAGTTGAAAATAGAACTACCCTATGACCAAGCAATTGCACTACTGGGTATTTACCCTAAAGATATAAACGTAGGGATCTGAAGGGGCATGTGAACCTGAATGTTTATAGCAGCAATGTCCACAATAGCCAAACTATGGAAAGAAACTAGATGTTCAGATGTTCAGATCAACAGATGAATGAATAAAGAAGATGTGGGGGGTGTGTGTGTATAATGGGATACTATGCAGCCATCAAAAGAAAGGAAATCTTGCCATTTGTGACAATGTGAATGGAACTAGAGGGTATTATGCTTAGCAAAATAAGTCAATCAGAGAAAGACAATTATCATATGATCTCCCTGATATGAGGAAGTTGAGAGGCAATGTGGGGTGTTTGGGGGGTAGGAAAGGAATAAATGAAACAAGATGGGATCAGGAGGGAGACAAACCATAAGAGACTCTTACTGTCACAAAACAAACTGAGAGTGGCAGGGGGGAGCGGGGTAGGAAGAGGGTGGTGTGGTTATGGGCATTGGGGAGGGTGTGTGATATGGTGAGTGCTGTGAAGTGTGTAAACCTGGTGATTCACAGACATGTACCCCTGGGGCTAATAATACATTATATGTTTATAAAAAATAAAAATAAATTAAAAAAAAAGAAAAATACTTTTGGATTTTGATAAAGATTGCACTGAATTTTTATTGTTTACTTCAGGTAATATAGACAACTTAACAATGCGATTTCTTCCAATCCATGAACATGGACTATCTTTCCATTTGTTTCTGTATCCAATTTATTTCATTATTGTCTTGTAGTATTTTGTGTACAGATCTTTTAATCCTTGGTAAAATTCATTCCTAACTATTTTATTTTTTTTTGATTCTATTATAAATGGGATTGATTGCTTTCTTATTTCTCTGTGTGATAGTTCATTGTTAGTGTATAGAAATGCAACTGATTTTTTGTACAACTGACCTTGTATCCTGCAACATTAATGCAATCGTTTGTTAGTTTTAATAATTTTTTGTGATCTCCTTAGGGTTTTGTTATGTCATCTGCAAATAGAGACCATTTTACTTCTTCCTTTCTGATTTGGATGTCTTCACCCCCCCTGCCTAATCCCTCATGCTAGGATTTATAATAATACTATGTTGAATAAAAGTGGTAAGAGTAGACATCCTTGTCTTGTTCCTGATCTTAAAGGGAAAGCTTTCAGATTTCCATGGTTGAGTCTGATGTTAGCTTTGGGATTTTTAGACATGGCCTTTAATCTGGTTAGATAACATTCTCACCATACCAGTTGGCTGAGAGTTTTTCTCATGAAGGATGTTAACTCTGTCAAATGCTGTTTTTGAATCTATAGAGATAATTATATGATTTTTATCCCTCATTTTGTTAAAGTGATATATCACATTGATGGACTTGTGGATATTGAACCACTTTTGAATTCTTAGGATAAACCCCACTTTTTTTTTTCTTTTTTAGGATTTTATTTATTTATTTTGATAGAGAGATAGAGAGAGTACAAGTAGGCAGAGGGGTAGGCAGAGGCAAAGAAGAAGCAGGCCTCCCGCTGAGCAGAGAGCCTGAGGAGGGCTCGATCCCAGGACCCTGGGATCATGGCGTGAGCCAAAGGCAGTTGCTTAACTGACTAGCCACTCAGATGCCCCAATAAATCCACTTGATTTGGGTTATGATCTTTTTACTGCACTGCTGAATTTGGTTTGCTGAAATTATGCTGAGGATTTTTGCATCAGTGTTTATTAAGGATATTGGCCTCTAGTTTTCTTTCCTTGTAGGGTCCTTGTCTAGTTATCAGGGTAATGCTGGCCCTATAACATGAGTTTGGGAGTATTCTTTTCTCTCCTTAATTTGAAAGAGTTTGAGAAGAATTGGTAATAATTCTCCTTTAAATGTTTGGTAGAATTCACCAGTGAAACTCTATGGTCCTGAACCTTTTTTGTTGTTGTTTTTGGGAGGTTTTTGAATAGTAATTCAGCCTCCCTATTCATTGTTCTGTTTAGATTTTCCATGATTGATTGTTGTTAGGTTGTATGTTTTTAAGAATTTCCCCATATCTTCTATGTTATCCAATTTGTTGGCATATAATTGTTCATAGTAGTCATTTATAATCCTTTGTACTTTTGTGGTATCAATTGTAATGTCTCTTTTTTTCATTTCTGACTTCGCATTTTGTTTGTTTCTTTTTTTCTTAGTTAATGAGAAACTTTAGGTTGTTTATTTGAGATTTTTTTCCTTAAAAAACTAAATGCATGCATTAGTTGCTATAAACTTTTCTTTAGAACTGATTTTATTGCATCCCATAAATTTTTGGCATACTGTATTTCCATTTTCATTTGTCTCAAAATATTTTTTGATTTCTCTTTTTTTTTTTTTTATCTAATCCATTGATTACTTGGGAGCATGTTCTTAAATCTCCACATATCTGTAAATTTACCAGTTTTCTTCTTATAACTGATTTCCAGTTTTGTACCATTGTGGCTGGAAAAAATACTTGATGTGATTTCAATAATTTTAAATTTAGTAAGATTGTTTTGTGGCTTAACATATCATCTATCCCAGAAAACAATCTGTGTGCAGTTGGGGAGAATGTGTATTCTGCTTTTTTTGGATGCAGTGTTCTATAAATGCTTGTGAAGTCTTTCTGGTCTGAGATGTGGTTTAAGTCCTATGTGTCCTTATTGATTTTCAGTCTGAACGATCCATTCATTGAAAAAAAGTGGGGAATTGAAGCCTTCTATCATTGTATTGCTGTCTATTGCTCCCATTAAATCTGTTAATATTTGCTTTATATCTTAGGTGCCATTAGTTTGGGTTCATAAATATTTCCAAAGTTTACAACCTCTTGTTGGATTGATTGCTCTATCATTACTTAAGGATTTGCCTCTTATTATAGTCTTTGTCTTAAAGTATATTTTGTCTGATATGAGTATAGCTATATCAGTTTTATTTTAGCTTTGATATGCATCCAATATTTTTTTCCACCCTCCCCTTATAGTCTATGTCCTTAAAGCTGAAGTTAGTTTCTTTTTTTTTTTTTTTTAAAGATTTTATTTATTTATTTGAGAGAGACAGTGAGAGAGAGCATGAGCGAGGAGAAGGTCAGAGAGCAAAGCAGACTCCCCATGGAGCTGGGAGCCTGATGTGGGACTCGATCCCGGGACTCCAGGATCACGCCCTGAGCCGAAGGCAGTCGTCCAACCAACTGCGCCACCCAGGCGTCCCGTGAAGTTAGTTTCTTATAGGCTACCTATGCTTACATCTTGTTTTCTTATCCATTCAGTCATTCTATATCTTTCAATTGGAGAATTAATCCATTTATATTTAAAGTAATTATTGATAGGTATAGACTTTTTATTGCCATTTTGTTAATTACTTTCTGGCTATTTTATAATTCCTTTATTGCTTTCTTCTTCTCTTGCTCTCTTCCTTTATGATTTGATGGGTTTCTGTAATGATATGCTTAGATTCCTTTATCTTTTGTTGACCTACTTACTATTGGTTTTTGGTTACCATGATTCTTATTTAAAACATCTTAAAGTGGTGACGGTTTATTTTAAGATGATATCTTAATTTTGAATACATTCTAAAGCTCTACACTTTTTATTCTACCCTGCAATATTTATATTTTAAGAAAGTTTTCAGCCATTATTACTTCAAGAAAGCTTTCTACCCCATCTCTCTCTTCTCCTTCTGAGACCTCTATTCTGTGGGTATTGGTTGCTTGATGTTCTCCAATCCCAAGCTATCTTCACACTTCTTCATTCTTTTTTCTTTTTGTTCTTGTGATTAGATGCATAGTATAACAGTCTAGATAGAGATTCACAAAAAGAAAGCTCTGAAGCTCTGCAGAGGATCCTAAGCAGTCTTCAACTGAATATTGATCAACCCATACCTATGAGGAAAATACTAAGGAATATAGGGAAAAGTGGGGGACACCTAAGTGCATAAAAACGCCAAGGTTTATATCTGTTCATGTTCCTGTTCCCCCAAGCCATAGTAGAAAACATCATAATTCATGGGACACAGAATAGTTTACCCAGAACTATGTTGTGTCAAGAGTGAGGCACAATTAGCTCTAAAATAAAAGCTTCTCTGGTTCTTTTAGACAAAGCTTGAAAGCAACATCAGAAGTATCAGAAGTATCAATTAATTGAATCATAGAACAAATCTCAAGAATATGCATAAAGGAAATATAGGTACAAAATATCTGTCATCCACACACTCATATTGTGTGACGACTGATCAAAAAATTACCTGCATCATAAAGTGATATAAAATGTGGTCCATTATGAGGAGAAAAATCAGTCAGTAGATAGTGACTCCAAAATAACACATGTGATAGTATTAGAAAAAAATGACACTCAATTAGCTATTATAACTATATTCCTTATATTCAGCAAGGTACAAGAAAGACTAAACATTAAATAAAAACAGAAGATTTATAGTCATATGAAACTTCTGGAGATGAAAATCGGACTATGGGGAAATAGTAAGGATTAAAAGATAGAGGGGAAATTAATGAAATTGAAGACAGAGCAATCGAATGTATGTGAAAAGGGAACAGAAGGAGAAAAGAGAAAGAAGAGAATACCAGTTAACTGTAAAACAACTTCAAACATCCTAGTTTACATAAAATTTGGGCTCCAAAGAGGGAGAGAGCAGAAAATATTTGAGGAAATAAGGTCAAAAATTTTCTAAAATTCATGAAAACTATAAACCCACAGTTCTAAGAAGGTCAAACAGTAACAAGGAATAAGAATATGAAATACAAAAGTAACTAAACAAAGACACAGTATAATAAAATTGCTTAAACCTAGAGAAAAAGAACAGTTGGATGGAATGGATTTTTTAAAAATCTCCTTTTCATACTTTCAGCTTTTATCATGAGGTATTTACATAATGAGAAGTATGATCTTTTATATGCTATTAAATATGATAGACAACTCAAAATAATTTATGATTATCTTTCTTTTCTGAGCACTTTTCAGATGCTCAGAATTAATTAACACCTCCTTTTCAATGAAGCACACAGTAAAAGAAGCTCTAATAAGCTATAATTGGCCATAAGTGCCTAGTGTCAGCTCACTGTGGGAGTTCATGGTTTGAGAGGCATGGTTTGAGTTCATGCCCCTGACTAAGACTTGATGTGCTAACCAGTTGTGCTTTTGCTAATGTGCACAAAATCACCAAGCTTCCAGTTGTCATGACTAGCGGGAAAGGTAGGAAACTATAAATTGGGTATGCAAATTAGGTATGCAAAATAAAGGCCGAGCCATTCTGCCTAAAGAGAGTATCCATAGGAGCTTAAAACCTTTTACTACCGTGTTCTAAGAAAGGTGTGATGACTACAGAGTTGACTCGACATATTTTTGTACTTTGCCACCCACATCATGAAGGTGATGTCCATAACCAAATGGAAATCTTAGGACGAATTTTGGAAAGGAAGAAACAGCATTTCCTTCAAGTTTGGTAGTTAATACAAGGTGACTGGCCCTGAAGATGATGATTTAATGCCTGAAGCTATAAGAAGAATGTTAATGAATCACTCTTTGATGTATGGTTTTCATTTACATTGAGTGCATGTTCTTCTAAATTAATTTCACTCATTTTTAATCTCAAGACATCTTTGGAGTATACAAAAAGTAAAGCAGCTCCTAGGAAAAGACATAAAAATGTTATTTATATTAAACTTGCAGTCAAACAAAATGCTTTTATCTTGTAGACAGAACTATAAGAAAGGAATAAGTATTAAAAAGTACTTGACAATGGGGGCACCTGGATGGCTCAGTTGGTTAAGTGTCGGACTTTGGCTGAGGTCATGATCTCAGGGTCCCTGGATCAAGTCCCAAGTTGGCCTCCCCACTCAATGGGGAATATGCTTCCCCCTCTCCCTGCCTTCTGCCCCTGCCTCTGAGTATGCTCATACTTTATCTCTTTCTCAAATAAAAAATAAAATCTTTTTCTAAAAAAGTATTTGACAATGCTACAATAAAGACTTTAACTATAACAAGTAAAATGGTTTATAAATTTATTGCAAAAATATAAAATCCAAAATTATTTTGAATCAATAAGACCATAAAGAAATGCATTTATATTTTTATGATAGAAGCTATTTTGAAGGACTGGTCATTTGTCTAAATTGTGGTATTGTTTTGTAATACCTGTGACGTTATTGACATATCAAAGATAATAGCCATATATCAAATATAATTCTTTAAAAATCCTATACCAATTGTACTTCTGTGATGATTATGTATTTTTAGTTTGTTGGCCACTTTTTTTCTCATCTTGGACTTTTACAGTAGTTTCCTGGAGGTTCAAAAAAAATTCAATTGCCAATCTGACTTAAATATGTTAAGTTTAAATGCATTAATTAATTATTTTAAGCAGATTTTGTTATATCTGTGTTTCTGTTTCTATGCTTATGTGTGTGAAAGAGTGACTTTTCATGGGGTCTTAATTATGGAAAGTTTACTTTTTAAATTTTTATGTTTTTTTATCTAATCTGGGCTCCAGAAAAATCACTATCTTATTATATGGAGGAATTTGTGTATCTTCCATCATAGACCATGAATTTTTTAAAAAATATTTTCAGGCTTATATTAGGATTAAGTTTGAAATCCTGATTTCTTAGGAGATTTTTTTCCTATGCAGAGTCTTAGCTATAGCAATCTTATATATCTCCTACTAGAGGTAATAGGCCAAGTTTTTCAGACCTCCTTTCACTAAGGATTCTGAATTTATTTGTATCAGCTCATGCAACCTTGAAATATGTTATCTTCCCCTACATGGATACTAAAATCCAAACTTTTAGCTTGTAATACTTTTTCCAGACTTGGATTTCTTCTGAAATAACAGATTTATCATCCTAACACAGTGGTTATAAAGTAGAAATATAGAGAAGATGATTATTTATACAAGAATTGGCTTTCTTCATTTCAGGATTAAACTTAAATTGTTTTCATTTGTTTTCCATGGGCTATATTTCCAGTAAAAATTCTATATATCTCCCACTTGCTGCCTTATTTTTCTGTTTTTGTTAGATTTTAATAAAAAAAAAATTCTACCCAAACTCAGTCCAAGTGGAAAATTTGATTAATTTAAAAATTGTGCAAAAACAATGTAATTAGAGACCTAGACAGTTTCTAAATAGCTTTCAGTTCCCTCCCACACAACAGGACATAAACCAGAAAATCACTTTGACTTTGATTTATAGTCTAAACTTTCATCTAAGAATATTAAAATTTCATTGTTTCGAAAAATCCAAATGTGGAAAAGCACAAAATATGATATGTTATATGGGCAGAACTCAACTTACATCAATTTACACTATGGCACTAAACAAGTTATACGTATATTATCAACTCATCACACATCAGTCAGTCTGAAGAATTCTTTGTGCCACGGGAAGGTTTTTCTCAGGTCCCTGACCCTTCTCTAGGTATTTTCTCATTTCTAAGACAATACAGATATGAGGTAGAAATATAAATATGTGGAAAAAGAAAAGATTGGTGTTAAGCTGAAGCATGCTAAGAGGGCAAATGTTTGTGTCTGTCCAAAGTTCCCGTCAAAAACTTACCAACCACTGTAATGATATTAAGAGGTAGGGTCTTTAGGGACAAATTAGTATTAGTATTAGATGAGGTCATGAGAGTGGAGCCCTAGTGAATGAGATTAGTAACCTTGTAAAAGTTACTAGAGATTTGCTTCTTGTCATGTTCTGCCATGTGAGAATTTGTGAAGTTGGCAGCATACATCCCAGAAGACGGGCATGTTATATGTTATGTGTGCATGTGCATATACATATATGTGAGAGAGAAATGAAACACATTAAAATTTATATCACTGAGTATGGAATTACATAGATGTTCATAAGTGTGTATGTGTGTAGGTATATTCCAGAAAGCATGCCAAAATAGTAATTATATTAGTTTATTTATGGTCTAAGAATAATGATTATGTAATTATTTAACTGTTTTCACGTACTGTGCACATACTTGCAATTTCTTTAAGCATTCTATGACTGCTATATAACGCCAAACCCTGAACATTGCCTACATGTCCTAATACAATCTGACCACTGGGTTTGTCTTCCAATTCACACAGTATGCCAATTTTCTGAGGGGCTAATGAAGCATAAGCTTTGGTTACCTCACTTGCACAAGCTCCTTCTCTGTTGTGTGGGTCCCCAGCAATGCATTTTAACAGTTTCATGTCTTTTAAAAATAAAACTTGCAAAAGAGAGATATTATAACGATATAAATTTAAGACTACTGTCTTTTCTAACTTTTCCTCCTGCTGGTGATGTTGGAATGACTGTGGGAATTTTTGGAATTTAGGAAGTTGACTTGAGAAATTTTGTTTTGTTGGGTTACAAAATACCTCCAAATACAGGTAAGTTGTTACTGGTAATCCTCAGAGGGAGTAATATCTAGGAGGATAATGTTCTGAGGCTCACCAAATTGACTTACCTAGTACCATGGCCCAAATTTGTAGTATCAGATTTTTTGCAAAAAGAATAGATCTTCAGGCTCTTGACAATGAAAATATATGAAATATGCAGAGGATGGAGAAGAAACTAAATTTTAAATGCATTTTAAGGCCAGAAGCACACTCTGGAAACTTAAAAAATCATTATATGTGAAAGATTTTTCATGGAAGATTTAATCCCATCAATGCCTAGTAACAATGAAATTCTCTTTCTCAGAATATTCTAAACAATGCAGCATTTTAAACTATCAGTGCCACACAAGCCTGTGGAGATTTTTCTATTGTATTTCCATAAAATATTCGCTGTAGGGCATAAGCTAGTAACATTACTACAAATAACAAGATGTCTGTCTGTGAAGTCTCATCTTTCACACATCCCAAAATATAGATTTGAATATTAGCACATTTGATTCACCAATTCTCTTCATAGAAGCTGGTAGTTCCAATAATACGGTAGGCTAACGTGGTACAACTGATTAACAAGTGTACCAGTGAAAAAACTCCAGTAGCTATGAATAAATCAAGGTATATCGTGTAAGAGGAATTTGATTACACAACTCAATATAAATGTGCTCAAAATTTTAAAGGCTGTTGATTATGTCTTCATATTAATTTTTATATGTTCCTTCATTAGCACTTAAACCACATTTTGAAAATGAATGGAAAGAATTACCTAAGTAGAACCTAAAAGCATAAATAGGCAAAAGCAAAAAATTACCAAAAACTTCGAAATAACAAAAGCCTCTTTTTATAAACCAAAAACTCTCATGTTCAATATCATAACAGTAAAGGAAAACATCACTATAGCCAAAAACTGTATATAATGAAATGATACTTAACAAATAGAAAAACAAATGATCAAGATGCACCCAAACTGGAAAATTATAAACAGAATGAAGATGAAAATTAATAAAGAGACATATTAGTTGGCTGATCAAAAGCATACACGTGAAAGTAAGGAGCAACTTAATTCTATGTATCTTTTGAGGAGTACAATAATTCTGTTATTTTGGTCTTTTAAAAAACTATGATTTCATGGAAAGTAAGTATTTTTACAATATTATTCCACTTATATTTACAGAGAACCAAACCAAGCAGATATGTGTAAACACATGATTTTTAGTAAGAATAGTCAAATGATCAGATCCTCATCCGCATTTTCTTTTTCCAAAACCAGGGTTTGAATATATTCTGTAGTTGGTAACTTTTTTTCAGCAAGAAAGATATTGCATTTGATGGGCTTACAGACTGGATAAATATATGAAAAATCCTAAAATGTCTTAAGGGTGCCACAGAGCACAAAGCTATGTTTATTTGTGTTAAGGGGGAAAATATTTGTAGTATTATGTTTTTAATATCTATAATGGGGATGCCTGGATGGCTCAGTTGGTTAAGTATCTGTCTTTGGCTCAGGTCATGATCCTGGGGTCCTAGGATGCACCCTCGCTGGTCTCCCTGCTCAGCAGGGAGGCTGCTTCTCCCTCTCCCTTTGCCCCTCCCTGCTGCTAGTACTCTCTCTCTCTCAAATAAATAAATAAAATCTTTAAAGAAGTAGATAATATTTTTCATTTTTATTCTAATTAAATATTCACTTTCATATGTAATTTGCTCTTATAATTTTTTCCACAATTCTTATGAGAACGGCCCCAAATTATTTCATTGTTATGACTTATTAAACCTGGGTCTGCCCTTTCTCAATCCTTACCTCCTTACCATCCTTCATCACTCTTATCAAGCTGCTGGTTTTCTTAATTTCCTATACATCTAATCATAGTTCCAGATCAGGAAATTTACACTCGCTGTTTCCCTTTCCCCCCCACAAAACTAGTTTTCTAATGGCTGCATATACAGATCAGTGCCCTCTTTGTCTAGAGATCTGCTCAAGCATCACCTCCCCAATGGGGCTTTCTCTGACTGTCCAACCAAAAAAGTAGCTTCCATAACTTTCTTTTTCTTTTCTTTGTATTATTTTCCTTCATAATACAATTTTACTTAACATAGTACATAATAATCTGTTAATTTTCTTTTTAAGACTAATAAAATATAAATTCTATAGGATTTTGTATGTTTTATTCACTCTATGACTTTATAATAGTCCTTGGCACATGGTGACTACTCAATAAACATTTTTTGAACAAATAATTGAACACATTATTATATATTGTTGTAAAAGTCAGAAACTAAAGGTTAGATACAGAGCAACCTATAATTTTTTAATCTTTTAGTTTTATTTCCCTCTAATTTTTTTATTATTAAAGTATATTTGTCATATAAAGCATATTTGTTATATTAGTCTCAGGTGTACCACATAGTGATTTGGTCATTCTGTACATTACTCAGTGCTCACTACCATCTGTCGCCATACAAATTTATTACACTATTATTGACTATATTCCCTATATTGTACTTTTCATCTCCATGACTTACTTATCTTATAAGTGGAAGTTTATACCTCTTAATCTTCTTAATCTATTTTTCCTATCTCCCCACCCAGCACCCCTCTGGAAACCACCAGTTTATTCTCTGTATTTAAGAGTCTTTCTTTTTTGTTACTCTGTTTGTTGTTCATTTGTTTTATTTTTTAGATTGCACATGTAAGTGGGTCATATGGGATTGTCTTCCTCTGTCAACTTATTTCACTTAGCTTAATACCCCCAGATCCTCTATGTTACCACAAATGGAAAGCTTCCATTCTTTTTTTTTTTTTCCATAAATTTTTTTCCAATTTATTTATTTTCAGAAAAACATTATTCATTATTTTTTCACCACACCCAGTGCTCCATGTAGGCCGTGCCCTCTATAATACCCACCACCTGGTACCCCAACCTCCCACCCCCCCGCCACTTCAAACCCCTCAGACTGTTCCATTCTTTTTTAAAGATGAGTAATATTCCATTTTATATATATATATATTATATATATATATATATATATATATCACATATTCTTTATCCATTCATCTATCAGTGGACATTTGGGCTACTTCCATATCTTGGTTATTTAAATAATGCTACAATAAAAATAAGGATGAATTATATATTTCAAATTAGTGTTTTCACTTCCTTTGGGTAAATACCCAGTAATAGAGTTACTGGATCATATGGTATTTCTATTTGGATTTCTTTTAGGAATCTATATACTGTTTTTCCACAGTGGTTATACCAATTAACATTCTCACCAGCAATGCATGAGGATTTTTTTTTTCTTGCACATCTCACCAACACTTTTTATTTCTTGTCTTTCTTATCCCAGCCATTCTGATAGATGTGAAGAAATATCTCATTGTGGTTTTGATATGCATTTTTCTGATGATGAGTAATGTTGAGCATTTTTTAATGTGTCTGTTGGCTATCTCTATGTATTCTTTGGAAAAATGTATATTAAGGTCTTCTGCCAATTTTTTAACTGGATTATTTGTATTTTGAGTGCTAAATTGTGTAAGTTCTCTATATACTTTGGATATTAACCCATTATCAGAGATATCATTTGTAAATATATTCTCCCATTCAGCAGGTTGTTTTTCCTGTTTGTTAATGATTTCCTTTGCTGTGAAAAAGCTTTTTATTTTGGTATAGGCCCAATAGATTATTTCTCTCACACAATTTATACTTTAAAAAGCTGTTAAGGGATGCCTGGGTAGCTCAGTGGGTTAAGGATCCAACTACTGGTTTGAGCTTAGGTCATGATCTTAAGGTTGTGAAAGTGAGTCCCATGTCAGACTCTGCACTCAGCATAGTCAGCTTAAGATTCTCTCCTTCTCCCTCTGCCCTTCCCCTTAGATTTTACTTTATTTATTTGAGAGAGAGAGGGATAGCAAGAGAGGGCACAAGCCGGGGAGAGGTAAAGGGAGAGGAGAACCAGGCTCTCCAATGAGCAAGGAACCCAACAGGGGTCTCAATCCCAAGACCAGAGGATCACATAGATGCTTAATTGAGCCACCCAGAATGCCCATAAATAAAATCTTTTAAAAAAAAATCTGTTAAGTGGTAGTGCTAAAATTAAAATTCAAAGACAGGTTATTTTTTTGATTCTTAAGATCAGTTTGTAGACACAAAACATCTCTTTACTTTAAAAAATCCTTTAAAAATAGGCTCAACTTTGAAAAGTGAAATACATGTTGTTACTAAGTTTTTAAGGCTTGATATTTACTGTTTAGGATTTAACAGTGCAATAAAATATTAAAAGATGAAATAGTAATTTTAAATAAAAGTTAGTTTAGGCTTTCAAGGGAAAGTATGATATAATGCAGTGGGAGACCTTTATTGCTGAAACAACCTGTAAGAAAAGGTACTTTGTAATGACATCTTAATTTACAAAAGTAACTATTAAAAAGGCACAATAATTATAATGTGAAAAGTAATACAAAATCCACCATAGAGAAAATATATTGAGAGATGAACATATGAGAAACTTTTAATTGTCTTATTAACTAAGGAAGTGTAAGATTATAATGCTACATAAAGCATTTAACCCATTAAATTAGCAATTCATTATCTAAAACATAAAAATCGCATTTTCATGAACTGCTGGTGTCTATGTAATAGAATTGATAATATGAACTATCTTTGATCTAGTTAATCTGATTCATGAAATAAATCATGAAAAAGAATTATTAAATTTGGTCATGCAGAAAATGTGCATTTTGATAAATAGTATATTAGTAAAAAACTAAAAAAATAAAAGTTTGAGTCATGTTAGAAAATTCATGAAGTTATCATATAGCTGAATGAGTGTTCCAAAGACATCAAGCTGCAAAATTTATTTTAAATTTATTGTAACATTTGCAGGGACTTGAAACAAATCATAGGCAAACACTTTCTGAAAGAACCCAGGCTCAACCTGGGTTCCTACAAAGAAAGTGTCCCTACAAATAAAGTGTCCCTACAAATAAAGTTCCTGGAAAAAATGAGATCACAATTTTAAATTTAAATAAATAAATAAATAAGTAAAAACCTCATACATAAAAGAAGACACTGTCTGTGACATTCAACAAAACACATCAGGAAAATACCAGATTTTGACAAATCTGATGCAAAATATTGCATAAATGTATTGTCATGTTTGGGGTGCCTGAGTGGCTCAGTTGGTTAAGTGTCTGACTCTTGATTTTGGCTCATGTCATGATCTCAGAATGATGGGATCAAGCCCCACATTGGGCTCTGAGCTCAGGATGAAGTCTGCTTGAGATTTTCTCTGTTCCCCTCCCTTCACCACTACCCTTGCTCATATGTGTGCACAGCTCTCTAAATAAATAAAATCTTAAAACAAAAGATATATGTTTCAAAAAAGAAAAGGAGTACCTGGGTCGTTCAGTCCGTTGAACATCTGATCCGTGACTTCAGCTCAGATCATGATCTCAGTGTCATGGGATCAAACCCCCTCACTGGGTTCTGTGCTGGGAGTGGAGCCTGCTTGCCTGCTTGGAAATCTCTCTTTCTCTCCCTCTGCCCTTCCCCTCTCCCCTACCTCACACTCTCTCTGTCTCTAAAATAATAAGAAGAAGAAGAAAGAAAGAAAGAAAGAAAGAAAGAAAGAAAGAAAGAAAGAAAGAAAGGTGAATTTACAAACTGGAGATAATAAACTACCAAATAATTTTGAAAAAAATAATTACCTAGGAATTATTTGTATATATATCTTAAACAAAAACTAAATGGAATCAGAACATACATTTAAAAAAAGAAATTATACACATGATACTATTTATAATAACATCAAAATTATTAAGTATCTAGGAGCAAATATTGTGAAAATGTATAAGACCTCTATATGGAAAACTCAATATTATTGAATAATATTGGAGAAGAAATATAAATAGAGGTATATGTCATTTCCCTCAATTTGAACACTCAGTTTTTGAAGTGTTATTTCTCTGCAAATTAACTTATTGATTCACTGAAGTCAAAAATAAAGATTACAAGAGGTAGTTTAACAAGCTAAACCTGAAACATATAAGGAAGTACAAAGAATCAATGATAGTCATGATACTCCTGAAAGGTAAGATAATTTGGAGTTATTCTCTGAGTTACCAGGAATACAGATACACTGTATGTAAGTTACTGTGATTTATAGGGCTGAGGGTAGAATGTATAGACCAGTGAATGAAGTGGAGTAGACAGAAATAGACCCACATACACTTCATCTCTAGATTTAAGGAAAACATACCATTGCAAACTAGAGGAAAAGTGATATCCTCAAAACATGATGAGGGGTTAACTGCATACTCATGTTTCAACATTCCAGGTTGATTACAGACATACATATTAGATATAAAACCAATAAGTTTTCTGGAATTAAAATTAAGAATTCTTGCTCAAAATGTGTTAATAACTGTGCAAAAAAGGAAGCCAAAGAATGGAATAAGATATTTGGAATATGTATAAATGACAAGGGTCTTCAACAAAACAAAAAATACAAAACAAAACAAAGCAGAAGGACATATAATGCATTAGAAAAATGGCAAGAAAACTAAATGGGCATTTGCAGAAGATATCCAAATGACAATAAACATAAAAAAAATGTGATTTAGTGTCATTATCAGGGAAATGCAAACTAAAACCACATGAGACCAACTGCAAATGAGACTAGATGACAAATACTCAAAAGGCTGACCTACAATGTAAGTTTCCTCAAGAAAGACAAAAGAATTTTCAGTAGCTGCTAGCAAAGGGTGTAAATTGGTACAGTAACCAGTAGGAGAGTCTGTGCTGTGTGACTGGAGGTCTCAGTCCTTGACTTCCCCATGAGAAGATTTACGTGGTGATCCATGCTCCATTAAAGACAGCCAGAAGGAAAGTAGCAAGCACAAAGCAGTTTATTAAAGTGAAAAGTACAGTCTCAAGTGGGAGAGTGAACAGTTTCTGCGAGGTGGAACTGGCCCCTAGGTTGTTTTGGGGTTGGATATTAATTGGGTCTCTCTGAGCTGGGAGGAGCTGGGTTGTACAGTGAAGGCTGCTTCCAGTCTTTTGAGGGACTCATTCTACAGGTTGGGAGGAGGAGTTTTATGCTACAGGGTTGTACTGGAACTATCATGAGAGACTTCCTCCACCGTGGAGGGGGGTTATAACAGCAATACATATGTATTATTATGAGTCTAGGGGTTACCTTGAAGTAGAGGTGGAAGAGGAGAGCATATGTTCCACACTTGTAGCTTTCTTTTTTAAAGTTTGATTATTTATTTATTTATTTATTATAGCACACACATGAGCAGAGGGAAGGGCAGAAGGAAAGAATTTCAAGCAGACTCCATGCTGCATACAGAGCCTGACTTAAGGCTCAACCTTATGACCTTGATTTACAGCTAAGCTGAAATCAAGAACTGATGCTTAACCCAGTGCACCACCGAGGCCACCTTCCCTCCCCTCCACACTTGTAGGTCTTGATCTATTTGCCGCAAGTGCTTGGAAGCCATGAGGTCAGGATGTTAATGCCCATGAGCTTTTAATGTGCAGCTTATTTATCACTGTTCTTGCCTCCAGTTAATGTTTCTATCATTCCCCTCCAAGGACTTGGGACTCTGCCTCAGGAAGTTCCTCCCACGGTCTAGCTTCTAACTAATACAATGACTTCAGAAAATTATTTGTCAATATCTACTTTGTGATTCAGCAAATCTTTACTTCTAGGTCTTTGCTCAAAAGAAATGTTTCCAAACAGCAAAAGATGCAAACAATGCTTCTTTATAATACAGAAATTCTGCAAATAAACCCATCAACAGTAAAACATGTTATAGGATAAGTAAAAAGATGGTGTACTCATACATGGGAAATATTGTATAGCAGTAAAAACAGTAAACTACAGATACAAGCTAAAATGTGGATAAATCTCATAAACATCTTAAGTGAAAAATCTGATAAAATATTTTGTATGATTCAATTTTTCATACAATTTTAAACCAGTCATTTTGAAATAGTCAATAAGACGGGGAGAAAGAGAGTGAGTATATGGGAAGGGGGAGGAAAGGGACTTCTTATTGAGGCAAAGTTATGGTTTTTTAACCTAGTTATTAGTTGCATCTTTGTATTCACTTTGTAATAATAGTTTTTTGAGCTGCATGCTTAGGAATTTTTTTTTCACTTTTTCTAATGTAAGTTATCCTTTAATTAGCAGCTGTAACAACAAAGGCAAAAACCATGTATGTAACTGGACATTATGTTTGAATAAATTATCCAGAGGATAGCATGTAACAGTAAAAATGTACATAGATAATTAAGAAACAATACTGACTAAAAAACCAAGATTAGTAATATATTTGTAGATTAAAATAAGATTAAATATAAAAGTATCCAGATCCCAATTTTAATTTGTGCAGGGGACCAATAAACAATGGTCCAGATGCCAGCTGGGTGTCTTAGAATTTCACTCATTTCTGACATTACCCAGAGTTAGCACCAGATTCCAAAGGTTAAGGGTTCAGTCCAATAAGAGTGCCCTCACTGTCCCCCATCACCACCACTTCAGCTGCCAGTTCCAAGCCCAATTGGCAATAGATAGGAAATTCCAGCTATCACCTCCTTGGACTTCAGAAGTTAGTCAGTCACAACTCTGGGTAACAGCTGGCTCGCTATGAATGAAAGGTTCCCACGGCCAGAGCTCTCCGCAGGTTTGATTAATTTGCTAAAGCAGCTCACTCAAAAATCACTCAAAGAAAGATTGTACTTGCTAAATCGCTGGTTAATTTTAAAAGGGTATAACTGAGGAGCAGCCAGATGGAAAAGATGCATAGGACAAGGCACGAGGAAAGGGTGCAGAACTTCCAAGCCCGCTCCCAGGAACACCACTCTCCTGGGATATGCATGTGTTTACCAACCCAAAAGTTCTCTGAAACCTGTTCTTTTAGGTTTCTGTGGAGGCTTCATTACATAGTCATGATTGATTAAATCATGGCCATTGGCACTTGATTCAATCTCCAAACTCTCCCCTCCTCAGAGGTCAGGAAGGTGGGACTGGAAGTTCTAACCCTCTAATCATATGGTTGTTTCTCCTGGCACTCAGCCCTCCATCCTTGGCTGGTCCAAAAGTCACTTCATTAACATAACAAAAGAGACCTTTGTTGGGCTCCTCATTTAGAGAATTACAAGGGTTTTAGCATCTCTGTGCCAGAAAAAGGGATGAAGCACAAATATATATTTCTTATTATAAATCAAAATATCACAGTAGATAGGTTATAATATTGGCATTAATCTGGAAGGGTCAGTTACTTTTAAAGGGCTTCAGATAATTGTATGGTTAGAAAGAGGAAGAAGCTATTTATATCTGGGCTTGGGCAGATTAATGCCTTCCTTCTGATTCACTGGAGTAATCTACGAGAATCTCAAGAAAAGCAGTCATAGGTGTAAGGACCTATTTAGCCAGAGCGACTCCATCTTGGTTAATAGTCATTTTATTGTTTGTGCAGTAAAACTTAAACAAACCCTGCCCCCTCAGAGAAATTTACTCAGAAGCAAGTCTGGGAAGCCAGTAAAATATGGTCAGCCAGTTCCTTCTTAATAACAGAGCCCAGAATACAAGGCCAGGTCGGCCAGTTCCTAATAACAGAGCCCAGAATACAAGGACGAATCGGGCCAGGTGGAGGCATCCAATCAGTAAGAAACACACATACTTTTTCCCTAACCACCAAAGAATGTAAACCCCGCTGTTTGGGCGGCAACCTTGAGCACCAATTCTGAACAGAGTAATAGATTAGGTCAAACAGCTACTATAGGGTAAATTGTAATTCTATTGTCCACCCGCACATGGCCTAACATGACTATACAATGTTACAGTCTCATTGGCTACCTACATGTGGCCAGGTTTTTGCTCTATAAAAATTAGTCTGTAAGGCTGGGAAGGGTCGCTCTCTTCGGAGCGGCCCTGGCCGGACAGTCTGATTTCTAATGCTTGGCATAGTCTAAAGCTTTGCATAACTTCAACTTTGTTGACTTCTAATGCTTGGCATAGAATAAAGCTTTAAATAACTTCCACTTGTCTCAGTTTCATTTCGTTTAATAACGGACCTAACAATAGGTGCATAGTTTCTAATAGAAATATCCTCAGGGGGAAACCATTAGGGAAAGAGAGAAACTCCTCAATAAAAGGGATGAATCCAAGATGGGGTCTGTCTTAGGCAAAGTCTCACAGATGGAAACTTCAGCCTGTTATCACAGGGATCTAGCACATAACGGGAACTCCGAGTTATCCTGACCTGAGACAAAGGGACTGGAGTCCTTACGCTCCCCCATCTGTCAGAAATTGGTCTAGGACTGACCAGGTGGTTGTAAAGACCTAGGTACTTCTGTGTCTTTCCTGAATGCAGGCAAAGCAGGTTCCAGAAGCCTGAGGCCCATCCTCCAACAAAGAGCGGCAGTTGTTCGCAATTGGAAATGATAGGTCATGGGGATGGAGGGGATTGTGGCACAAGAACAGCTTTAGACAGAGGATTTGGGCACAACCCTGATACTTATTATAATCCACTCTCATTTACATTCCATTTGCTCCAACCTGTCAAGGATTTTTCCAGAGGGCTCTTCGGAATGTATTTTTTTTAAATGTTAAAAGGAGGTTGGAAAGAGAAGTTGTATTTTCATTTGCTGTAGTCGTTCTCAAGGCTAAAACTGATATTGAGTAAGTCCCTCCTCTACCACTCTTCCTAGATTACTTCCTGCCTTCACTAACACATCTTTGTACATCACTCCCTATTTTCACTAGTGCCAAGTGATTTGCCTGAGGACTGACTCAGGATCATATGTCCTGCTCAGACCGTGGCTGTTGTAATGTATTTACAGTTTAGAACTGGCATAGGAATCACTGAGACAAGTCCCAGTCTTTTTTTTTTTTGATTACTGTCATTCAAGCTTTATTAATTCTCTTATAAATATACAATGTAAGTGGCCCACTTGTTCTTCTTTTTTTTTTAATTTTTATTTTTTATAAACATATAATATATTTTTATCCCCAGGGGTACAGGTCTGTGAATCGCCAGGTTTACACACTTCACAACACTCACCAATGCATATACCCTCCCCAATGTCCATAACCCCACCCCCCTTCTCCCAACCCCCCACCCCCCAGCAACCCTCAGTTTGTTCTGTGAGATTAAGAGTCACTTATGGTTTGTCTCCCTCCCTATCCCATCTTGTTTCATTTATTCTTCTCCTACCCCCTTAAGCCCCCATGTTGCATCACCACTTCCTCATATCAGGGAGATCATATGATAGTTGTCTTTCTCTGCTTGACTTATTCCGCTAAGCATGATACGCTCTAGTTCCACCCACGTCGTCGCAAATGGCAAGATTTCATTTCTTATGATGGCTGCATAGTATTCCATTGTGTATATATACCACATCTTCTTGATCCACTCATCTGTTGATGGTCATCTAGGTTCTTTCCATAGTTTGGCTATTGTGGATGTTCTTTCAAACTTGTCCAAAATGTTCTTTCAAACTTGTCCCATCCGGGGACAGCAACCATACCTCCTCATTATGATCGGGGTTGCTTACACCTGCCAGTGTGTTATTTTCTTTCATTGCCTGCTAACCAACACAAGGAAGCCAAAAAACCAATGAAGAGACACAGATTTAATTTCTGTGAGTCTTTCTGTGTCTATTGGGGGAGCCATCCCCTTTTCAAACAAGGAGAGCCTGAAGTTGTGGTAACAGGATTAAAAATCCCCTCAGTGGGTGATTGAGTGAGTGGTTAATGATGAAAGAGGCATCTCATATTCCCATTTCTCCATCTGTTGCATGTCTATAGGACAATGTCTCAAAACTTCAGGTGAGAGTTTTTATAATTTTAACCAGTTAAGATTTCTTTTTTCTGGGAGAGGATCCTCCTGAGTTCCTTACTCTTCCATTCTAGAATAATCATAAGTAGAGGCCAGAAAGTAATTTTAAGATTTTGAAAATGGTAGCCATCGAAGGAGCTTAGAGAGTAGTAAAACAGGGATTGTTTTATATAGCGCTGTTTAAAATTTCAATGCTAAAATGTACAACTTTGCTCTTCTAATTGAGCTTAAAAAAGAAAGATAATGAATAAAAATTATATTATTTACCCAAAATCTCTATCCAATTCTTAGAACTCCTTTGTACTTCCCTATTTTTTATATTGTCTCTAATCAGATAAGAGCAATGTTAGCATCTGTGAGCATTTAAACATAGATAACACTGAGGGGATTTTATTAATGATCCCAATTAAGGAGCATGTCACATTTTTTTAAAGTGTTAGTGTTGGGGAACCAGAATTCCTGTCCCTTCAAAGATCCTTCTTGCTGACTGAGAATCAAATTAAGATGAGGCAAATTAACAGGAGAAAATCACATTTAACAGGCATATGAAGGAGAATCCATATATACTTGGAAATTCCAAAGTCAGTCAGACAAAATGAGGTGAGGTATACTTGTCATTCTGAACCAAGAAGAAGGTGGTAGGAGCCTAGGACTTTAGGGGAAAGAAATGAATTTCACAGGGTGAGAAGAGCGGATGTTTGGTAATTAGGTGTTTGCCTTGCCACACAGATGGGTCACTCAGAAAACATTTATCTCTGCTAATAACCCTTATTCTCAGAAAGACGGGCAATTGAGATACTCCTGTGTGGTTAAGGGAGGGACAGAAGCTTCTCTTGAGCCCATCTGGAGTCCAAGTGCCTTTGGCTTAAAATAATCTATATGCCAAATGTCATTTTGTGGGGTCAGGGGGAAAGGGTACCTATCCTGAACCTCTTCATTAGCATTGAACAAACTTTTCCTACTCAGGAGCAAGTAAATCCTACTTAAACATGTCCACATGATGTCCTCCACAATAGAAATTGTCTTCCAGGTTCGATATTCTGAAATAGAATGAATATGTTGGCTTTGCAAGGCACGTGGTAGCTCTCAGGAAGAACAGTTTATTTCTGCCTAACAGAAGAAATTATAGACTAAAATGTAAAGTTTAATTCAGTGAATATATAATGTATATATCCTATGATTTATTTTTAATGAGTCTATTAAGAAGATATATGTATTTATCTGTTATTTTAAAGATAGAACAAGATAAACATATTTTCTGCTTTTTATGTCTAATGATTTTAAAGTTAGTTTCATAATTTTTTAGATATCAGGATCTTCCAGAATTAATATTTGTTTACAGTATCACAAAGAGTTTTCAAATTTTTCTACATAGAAAATCATTTGTCTCAAAACCACATAACAGATTATTTCATCAACACTGCTTATTCCTTATCTGTGTAGAAAAATATCTGCACGAGTATTAATCTGTTTCTGGTGTTTTTCTCTTCAATTAATCTAGTCATATATTCTGTCAACACTCTGTGTATACATATTGTCAGATAGGGAACATGCTGTGAGTGTCTTATTCTCTCAAAATTGTCTTAATTATTCTTGAACATTTGTACTTTCTTTTGAGACTCTGCAGGGTTACATAAAATTTATAAATGATTCATGAAGGGAACTCATTTTTAAATATTAAAACTCTCTTCTACCCTTAAACATTTCATTTCTCCCATTCAAGTACTTTTATATTTTATTTTTTTGATAATTTTCTCTGTAATAAATTTCTTTCACATTTCTTATTAATTTATTACATTGGAAATTTACAATTTTTATAATTATTTCTTATGAATGGAATGTTTTTACTACAATATCTCAATTATTATTAAGGCCTTTTCCTATTTAAGCCTTTTTTTTTTTTTAAGATTTTATTTATTTATTTGACAGAAAGAGAGACAGTAAAAGAGGGAACACAAGCAAGGGGAGTGGGTGAGGGAGAAGCAGGCTTCCTGCTGAGCAAGGAGTCTAATGTGGGACTTGATCCCAGGACCCTGGGGTCATGACCTGAGCCAAAGGCAGCCACTTAAATGACTGAGTCACCCAGGCACCTCTGACACCTATTTAGGCCTTTAATCTGGCTGTTCTTCTAGCCTATCTTATTAGTTCCAGTATCTTCCACTGTGACCCCATGCAATTTTATGTGTATTATCACACAGTTTGCAAATAAAGGAGAAGCAATCATATATACAGTTAAGAATATGTATACTGGAAGTAATAGGTCCACTAGAAGTCAGGATTCAAGCCCCAAAACTTAATAGTTACGTTACCTTGGATAAGTCAGTTAACCTCCCTCTATATCAAGTTCCTTATCTATAAATGAGTATGAAAATAGTAAGTACATCATAAAGTTGTTATGAAGTTAATATTTTAAGTACTTGCAAAATAATCTGGCTTGCAGAAAGCATCATATAAATCATGATTAGGTAAGTAAGATTGTTTCTTAATTTTTTCCCAATCTTGATACTTTGATTTTTTAAATCTTATTTCATTACTTAGAATACTCACAAGATACTGAATGTTAGCAGTAATTTAAACATCATTTCTTGTTCCTACTTTTAAGGTAAATTATACATAATTAAGTATGATTTTTGTACTATATTTTTGAGTGATACATTTATCATGTAAGGAAGTTCTTATTTTTCACTAGTCTGCAAAGAGTTAACATTAATAATTAATATTGAATTTTTGAGTTTCTTTGGTGTCAATTAGAATGATTATATGATTTTCTACAAAATTTTGTAAGTAATGGATTATTTCTAACTATATAATAATTACAGCAAATGACAGTAGGTTAAATTCGTCATTAAACACTATCAGTTGTCCTATTTCATATTTCCTAAGTTTATTTTTTGTTGCAAATACATCTTCCTATACACCTACAAATTCAAATTTTACACTACAAATTATTATTTTATTTAGGATGTTTGCACCTGTGCTTATAAGTGTGATTGTTCTTTAACTATCTTAGGCTATCCTTACGAAGTACTGACAATGATATTTTTAGAATAATTCTATATATGCCATACCTAATATGTATTTTTCTTAATATTGTGGAAGATTTTGTATAAAATAGCTCTTATCTTTGGAATTAGAGTCATTAGAACATCTCATTTTGGTGCCTATCTTTGTGGGTACTATCTGTACATGTGTGTATGAATTGAAAACACTTTTTCTTTTTAATATATTTTTGAAAGGTCATCTATAACTAAAAATATGTAATCAATATTTTATTCCTAGAGACCTGTAGAGCCTCTCTAAATGTTTTTTTTCTTTTTTTTAAGGTTTGATTTATTTATTTGACAGAGAGAGAGAAAGCACGAGTACAGAAGCAGGGAGAGTAGCAGGCAGAGGGAGAAACAGCCTCCCCATGAAGCAGGGAGCCTGATGTGGGTCTTGATTCTAGGAATCTGGGGTCATGACCTGGACTAAGGCAGATGTTTAACCCATGAGCCACCCAGGGGCTGGAGCCTCTCTAAATTTTAAAGCTCTTCAGCATAAAGTTATTTGGAAGCATTGTTTATTTTGTTTATTCATCTTATATATTAGTGCTCTTTTTATGATAATTTTCCCAGTTTTTCCAGTTATTCTTTATCAACTCTACCAGATAATTTTTGTTATTGTTTTTCATTTTATTATGTTTTGCTTTACTTCAGCAATTATTTACTTTCTCTATGTATATTTGGTAATTTTGTTCTACTTTTTAATTTTTCAATTTCTTATAATTAACTTTTTTGTAATAATAAATGCTTTTCTAGTTATATTACTTCCCAGTTTTGACATTTGGGGCTTCATCATCATTTTATTTCAAATTATTTTATTACGATTTACTCTGTTAACCTGTAAATTGCTCAGAAGTGTGTTAAGTTCCAAATATTACAACACATGAGTTCGTGTGGGGAATGAAGAAGGGTTGGGAGATCTTTTAATGGGCATATTTGCATGTTATCACTTTTTAATTGGTGAAAATACATTGCATTTTTTTTTTAGTTTATGACAATTTTTATGGTTAAGATGAAATAATTTTTGAATAATTTTAATGTATTTTAAATTATATTTTAATTACATTAATTGCATAAATACTTCCAAATATATATGTATTGATAATAAATGCTTAAAGTTAAACTGATATATTAAAGGCTAGCAATTTTCATCTTAAATAAAAATTAGACTAGAAGCTGGTTCATCAAAAAAGACATTTTCCTTCTCCATACTTTATGGAAACTTATTTTTGTAAACTCAAATTATTGTAAACTATGAGACAAAATTCTTTATTTTCTGAAAAATCTCATTCTTCAAAATATCCACTTAAACTTACTGATTTTTTAACATTTATTTTCTTAGACCAAAAAATATGTTAGACAAAGAGTAGGGGGTGTGTGTGTAAGTGTGTCTGTTTTGGGGTGTATATACATGCATGTATATATCTGTGTGTATACATACATTTTTACATATACATACATACATACACTTATACACATATATATACTTACATCTATACATGCATATTACCTATGTGTGTATAAATATCTTTTAGATTTCAAGTTAGAAAGGCATTTCTAAAAAACAACTGAATACTCAAAATATTTAGGAAAATGGGAGAATGGGAGAATTATTGTTATAGGGAAGGAGCTCAAAGTATTTGGAATAGATAATGACAACATTTTAAAATCAAATTAAATATTTCTACTAATATAAGCACACTTTGGAATGTTGAACCATTTTTCTTTTAAAATAATGGAAAAATTTCAAAAAAACCAAACTAATAGAGCAATAATAATTGCTAAGAGAACATGTATTTTATCTAATGCTCACCCAGAACTGAAGAAATTATAGATGTAAGCATAAGCTAAGTAATAATTTTATTTACACTACTACCTGTAGGTTTTAATGTTTTCTCTTGTGTAATTGTGGACGCATGTTATGAGTCTGCAATTATATAGCTTAATTTTGTTTTCTTTTAGAATAATAAAGCTATTTTTTTTGCTTTGTATAATCAATTTCATTTACATCTTAATCTGCATTTTCCAAGAAAAAAGCTGTAAGCAAGATATAGACAATACATTTCAAGTCGAAAACAGAGTAAATACACAAAATAAAGATAATTTAATGACGTTTCCAACAGTCTTATGGATATTAATTAAGCTTACCCAGCATGTTTTCTGAATACTAAATTGTAGATACATGTATAATGGTTTGAGACTATAATCCTAAACTGAATATGAATATAGCAGGGCAATGAATTATCAAAAATACTTCATTTTAGCCCTTGTATTACATAGAATTGTTATTGTTTTCTCTATATAACTTCCTGAGTTACTAGCCCCAATTAGTCAATGAGTTATTAAAACATGCATCCTTATTTAACACTGCATTTTCTCAGTGAACAATGTAGGTAAAAACCCAATAGCAGGATGCCTGGGTGACTCAGTCCACTAAGTGGCTGCCTTTGACTTAGGTCATGGTCTCAGGGTCCTGGGATCCAGTCCCAAATCAGGCTTCCTGCTCAGTAGGGATCCTGCTTCTCCCTCTCCCTTTGCCCCTCCCCCTCCCCTGCTCGTGCTCTCTCACAAGACCTCTCTCTCAAATAAATAAATAAAATCTTCAAAAACAAAACAAAACAGGGTGCCTGAGTGGCTCAGTCAGTTAAGCATCTGCCTTTGGCTCAGGTCATGATCCCACAATCCTGGGATCGAGTCCCACATCCCTGCTGAGCAGGGACCCTGCTTCTCCCTTGCCTGTCACTTCCCCTGATTGTTCTTGCTCTCTCTCTGTCAGACAAATAAATAAAAATCTTAAACAAACAAAACAAAACAAAAACCTAATAGCATTCTGTCTCAGAGTAGTATCAGTATAATAATTAAAAATCAAGGTAGTTCCTCTCCCCACCAAAACTAAGGTCATCCCAATAGAGACAGTTTCAATCCATGATACCCTAGAAGTTCAGAAATACATAGAATCTTTAGAGAATGCTTTGATGAGATACTGAATACATTTTAAAAATTTAGGAGACAATGACTTCCTCAAGATTGTATTTATAGTGTCAGAACCTTCAGGGTAAGCAGCATTAGATGACGCTTCAACTCCTGATGACAAGTTTTAATTATTTCTAGACAGATGATTTACAAAAGTCCTGTGAGTTCCCTTAGAGCTACAAGTTCTTAAGTGGCCTAGGATAATACTACAGAATAGTGTATAGAAGAATAGTCATGTTTAATAGAAAGTAGATACCTACTGATATTAAACCTTTTTAAAATAAAATTCAATCTACTAAAATTAATCCTATCACTCCAGATCCGCCTCTCAATCCTCAAAAAAATTCCATCCCTATATCTTATATTGGATATTGCATACAATAATTTTGTGAACTATTTATTTTATTTATTCTGTCATTACTTGTGAAGTCATTCACTCAACTTTACTTTAATTAAATAGAAGTGCAAATAAAAGCATATTCACAGAATTTATGTAACACATATATAATTGCAATGAAATTAACATGTATTTACTCAATATCCAGCTCAGGAAATGGAGCATTAAGATAAAAGTTCTGTCCCTTTTTGTCTCTTTTTTCTCTCTTCATCTTATTATCTTCTTCCCCTTTGACAGAGAAAACCACTATAATGAGTTTTGTTTATATGTTCTTCCTCTTTATTGGAAGTTTATTTATGTAAGACTTTGTAATCCATACATTGTTATTTTGTGGTTTCCATATCCTAAGGGTCTGTTATGAGTCTATCCTTCTGCCACGCTTTTTATTTCCCATGGCATTCTACTCCTGACAATTACGCGTATTGAGACACAGAGATATCATTAAATATTTTCACTGAAGTATAATATTCCATTCTGTACAAACATACAATTAATTTATTACATGTATGAACTTTACACCAATTAATTGCTACATCATTCTTAGATATTAAATAGGTCGGGGTATATTTGATTATTTCAAGTAGGTAAATACATATTTGATAAATGTAGTGGTTTTCTTTTTTATTTTATTTTATTTTTTTTTTTAGATGTTACTTACTTGACAGAGAGCTAGAGAGAACACAAGCAGGGGAAGTGGCAGGCAAAGGGAGACACAGGTTCCCCGCTTAGCAGGGATCCAGATGCGGGAGTTGATCCCAGGACTCTGAGATCATGACCTGAGCCAAACGCAGACACTTAACCAACTGAGCCACCCAAGCAGCCATTGTAAATGGTTTTCTTAAGACTATACAGCAGTATAATGGCTCTGGGAAAAAAATAATAATAGTAATCAGGACAGAAGTATAGTACAAATACAGCACACTTTATTCCAAACTGCTTCTCATATACTATGTGCTATGTGTATTGAACCACACAATCATTCACATATCATACTGGTTTTTTTCCTGGGCTTCAACATGTTTGTTGCCTATGCTGTGTAAGTCATTGTCCAGGATCATTAATGTGACTATCTCCCAGTTATCTTTCATTTCATGCACAAAATGGTCATTTTCATTTTTCCACTACTGTACTCATTTTCTAAGCTTGCACATAGCTTTGTTGGGAGCTGCACATGACCAAAGATAGTAATACTATACTTTGGGTAATATTTATATTCCTAGAGCACCTAAAACAGTTCCAAGAACAATACAGCTGTTAATACTTATTCTTTGCTGCTTGAAAATATTAAGAATCTCTAAATGTTGTATTAGCTGTCATGTGGTTATTAGTGTTTTCATGTGATTCCAAACTCTCTAATTTCTTAAATTAATATAATTATGGTATAATATTCATTTATTCATTTTTTCCAAATTTACCATAACGTGTCAGTCTTTTTCCTGGAAAGAATATAAGCTTTCCTTTTTTTTTTTTTTTTTTTAAGGATTTTATTTATTTTTTTGAGAGAGAGAGCATGAGAGGGTAGAAGGAGAGAGGGTAGAAGGTCAGAGGGAGAAGCAGATTCCCTGTGGAGCTGGGAGCCCAAATGCAGGACTTGATCCAAGAACTCCAGGATCATCCCTGAGATGAAGGCAATGATTTAACTGACTGAGCCACCCAGGTACCCTGTTTTTTTTTTTTTTCTCTTTTTTTAATAATATGGTTTCAATTTTTTTTCTTCTTTTAATAATATGGTTTCAATTGTCCTTGCTGTGTCTCAGTTTAGGGTTATTTCTTCCACTTCCAGAATTTTCTGATGAATGTTCTACTTGTTAATATTTAAATTGTCTGTTCTGCTCCAGTGATGGAAAATACCTACAAATAACAAAGAGTAATAATATAAAGATAAAAAGTTTATCTCAATTCTCAAAACTTTTCCTTTTTGTAGTGATATCTATCCCTCTTTTGATAATTGTCCTGAATCTTCACATCTTCACATGTTCAATTTTTATGCTAGTAAATGATAACTTTTCAAGATCCTCCTTAGAACAAACTTTCTCCAAATTGCTGCCCTTTCAAGTTCTCTGTGTACTCCATAATTCGCTGGCTGCTGTGACTCTGGCATTTTGATCCACACCCACACAAAACTTAGAAACCAATAACAATGATAACAATGTTTCTGTTCAGTTTGACTGTTTCACATCCTTTTCCTTTGTTTCCTTGACTAGCACTGCTTGTGGCCAATGATTTCATCTCAGTTCTCTTCTGGTTTCTGCTTCTTTGTGATTTAATCTGTGATGGGGTTTGCCACTTTCCAGTCTTCAGTATCATCGTGACATTTCTTCCATCACCACATTCTCATTTACTCTTTTTCTTATTACTGTAAAAAAAAATCACTTATTTATGTGCACTCTTTTAAATGGTAGCTTGTAAGAGGTGACAGAGAAACTCATCTCCAAAGCATCATTTGGAAAGAATTCCGCAGTTCATCCATCACTTCTTCATTGGGTATGTTCCCTGGTTGGTCTTAAGATGTTATAGCATTGCTTCTCCTTTGCCCCAGACAGCTGTATTATTGATTCGGAGAAGGAGAGATTATATTCCCCACGACAAATCAAGAAGAATGTGCCACCTAGGAAACAGCGCTGACCTCTCTCGACTAGAAATGAAATTTCTGGGTAACACAGTGTCTTGTTAAGCTGACTGCCCTCCCTGAAATACCTGTTCGTGGAGGTTTCCAAGGATACACTGGTACAAAATCTTTTCTCAAATTAAATGGGAGGTAAGAAAAGCCTTGCTACAGTAGCCTAAAAGCCACTGATCTTTTAGAATATCTACCTACCCTTGTATGAAATTACATTCCATCGGATTTGAAATATTGTGTAGGTTTTCCTCTTTCAAAAATAAATTTTCTTAACAACTAAGTCATTTGTCTTCCTCCGTGATGAGGGCTGAAGAGTAACAGGTGAGACCAGAGCAAAGATGACCACGTGCATGAGGCTTGGTCTTTCTCCTGCCACCATCCATTCTCAAGCTAAGTCTCTTCAGTCAGTATCTTTACCTATATTTTCCTTGGATCCATCAAGACTGATATCATCATGATCTTACTCCTTGCTTTGAACCATGAATATAGCAGGCCCCTGAGTCCCAGGTCATCTTTTGCTTCTCATCCTCTCATCTAATCCCTTTGAAGCCCTGTACATCCCCGATTCTGTCCCCTATATTCACCCCACACTCAAACTTGGATCTGGCTTTCTATGCTTTGTTATTAAATTCTTCTCTGAATTCTCCTTTAATTTGCTAATCTAATAAAAACATGGCCATCCCTCTCTGTAGCTCCTCTAAGAATATTGTGTCGCGGAAGCCCTCTGAAGTTGAGGTTCTTTCCTTCTTTACCACTTGTTCCAGTGGCTCTCAGGTGCTGTAAGTGTCTTGTTAGCTCATTTTTGTCTTCTGAAAATTGTTCTTTATTTCTAAATTATCCAGTTTTGAATCTCACATCATTAGATGATATAAATAACCAGTCGATACTGCTCTTTCTAACTAACCATTGGACCATTTGTTTTTATTATTGAGTACTGGGAATGGCCAGCAATCCCCCTACCAAGGGATGAAAAATTACTCCAAACTTTGCTGTGAAAGAGAGAAGGCAATGGGCTCAAAATTCAGTGGAAGACACTTTGCTCTTCTTTGCTCCCGCCTTTACTGGTCCTTCAGGATAATCACAAATCCTTATCATTGAAAGAGTTATCATCTTATTTCTCAAGAATGTGAAGTGTCACAAAGGGTTTTACTGGAACTAGGAGGATCTGTTTATGGGAAAGATACTATGCTAGTCTGCATTCTAGGAGTTCTGCTAAACATAGCGTAGGGGACAATGAATACAACACAGGGTGGCTGTTTGGGCCAAGAAAGCTTCGGGAAGACAACTCCCCACGGCATTTCTATGGCCGAGTGGTCACACAGGCCTGGGCAAAGGCCCACATCCATCTCCAAACCTTCTCTCCTCCCCAGCGGCCTCCATGTTATATTTTAGCAAGCCAGGTATTGTGATTTCATGCTCTTCATTAACCCCAACAATTCAGCAATTTTTTTTAGGTCCTGTCTCACTGTCATTCTCTCAAATACTTTTGGGTCCCCCCAAAATTGGGTACCCCAATAATAGGTCCATGATTAAAGGAGCGAGACTGATACAAAGTGAAGGTCAGGCAAAGCTTTATTTCACGCCAAGCATCAGGAATCAAACTGGACAGCCGGGGCCACACCTCTTACAGAGAGAGGGCGAACCCTCCCTGCTTTCCAGACTAACTTTTATAGAGCAAAGGCCATGTGGTTGGGCCTGGCCACACACAGGTGGCCAATGAGATGGTAACACACACAGGAAACTCCACAGTGATGCTAGGTGACCAACTGATTTACAGTTTACCCTAGTAGACATTTGAACCAGCCTATCACCTAGTTCAGAATTGGCGCCCACAAGGCTCCCAAAGGGCAGGGGCCCATGCTCCTTGGTAGCTAGGAGACAGTATGCGCCCTCTCTGATTGAATACCTCCACCTGGCCTGACCCACCCTTGTACTTGGACTTTGTTACCTGGGACTGGTTTCCTGGACTTGCTTTTAAATAAGTTCCCCTTGGGGGGGCAAGGTCAATTTAAGTTTTACAACGAAATGACAGTTCAGCCGGGGTGGGGCTGCTCTCGCTGCATAGGCCCTTACACTACTACTCTCACAGATGTGCAAGGAACTTTCCAAATACACATCATAGATAAAATATTCCATATCCTAGATTCTAACCTCTTGAACTCCCCTCCTCCAAAGATCCAGGACTCTACATCAGCCTTATACTTACATACTCATAAATTAGATCTTTTATTTTTACCAAAAATTCTAATCATTCCATAATCTACATCTCACCCCTGATAACCATCTCCTATCTTTACAATCCACTCACTCTTCAAACTAACTTTTCTCCCACCATACTAGTACTTTGTTATCCAAAGCCCTCTTATCTTTTCATTGTAGAAAAAGTGATGGAGTTTTGGAATATTAAGTGTGGTCTGGAGCCGACAACCAAGATAGAATTCTTGAGACATCTTTGGTGCAAAATGGTGGTTTATTAAAGTACGAGGACAGGACCTATGAACAGATACAGCTGCTACACTGGGGTTACGAGGGGTGTCTGATTATAGACAATGGGGCTGGGGGGTTAAGGAAAAAGGGAGGTTTCAAAAGAACTATCATATGCTAAAGCGGACCTACATGATAAGGGAGGCCTTGCCATTGTCAGCTTAAGATTGCTTCCCTCCTCGGGACGCCTGGGTGGCTCAGTTGGTTAAGCAGCTGCCTTCGGCTCAGGTCATGATCCCGGCGTCCGGGGATCAAGTCCCACATCGGGCTCCTTGCTCGGCGGGGAGCCTGCTTCTCCCTCTGCCTCTGCCGGCCATTCTGTCTGCCTGTGCTCGCTCTCTCCCCCCCTCTCTCTGATAAATAAATAAAATCTTAAAAAAAAAAAAAAAAGATTGCTTTCCTCCTCTAGCAAGGCATTAACATGAAGATAGAAAAGATTCCTGGACAAGTGTCACACATGCCCCACCTAAGAGTGGGAGTTGGGGGTAGGTTGCAGGGTGTCCACTCTCCTTCATCCTCAGCTTGCCTTCTGTTCCTTCATCATCAGGATACATGGGTGGCTCAGTCAGTTAAGTGTCGGCTCAGTTCATGATCCCAGAGTTGTGGGATGGAGACCCGCATTGGCCTACTTGATCAGCAGGGACCCTGCTTCTCCCCCTACTTGCCTGTTTCTCTCTCTCTGACAAATAAATAATAAAATATTTAAAAGAAAAGACATGAAAATCTTCTCTGAGCACAATTTCATCACCGAATAACATCCCATTTCTTCACTGCCACTGATTATATTCACTCTCTAATTCTTTTAGTATCATTTTCCCATCAGTATTCCCAAACAGGATTTTGCAGCCATCCTTCCATTGAAACTGCTTTTATTTTTATGTCTTTAAGATTTATTTGTTTATTTGAAAGTGAGAAAGCAAGAGAGAATGAGAGCAAGCATGGGGGGTGGGCAGAGGGAGAGGAAGAGAGAGAGAGAAAGTCTTAAATAGGCTCAAATTTCAGTGCAGTGTTTCAATCCATGAAACAAGATGGGATAGGGAGGGAGACAAACCATAAGTGACTCTTAATCTCACGAAACAAACTGTGGGTTGCTGGGGGGAGGGGGGTTAGGAGAAGGGGGGTAGGGTTATGGACATTGGGGAGGGTATGTGCTTTTGGGTAAATTGGAAGGGGAGATGAACCATGAGAGACTATGGACTCTGAAAAACAATCTGAGGGGTTTGAAGTGGCGGGGGGGGGGGGAGGTTGGGGTACCAGGTGGTGGGTATTATAGAGGGCACAGCTTGCATGGAGCACTGGGTGTGGTGAAAAAATAATGAATACCGTTTTTCTGAAAATAAATAAATTGGAAAAAAAAAATTTTCAGTGCAGAGCTGGATATGGTGCTCGCTCTCACCACCCTGAAATCATGGGCTGGGCCAAAACCAAGCTGGATGCTCAACCGAGTGAGACACTCAGGCCCCTGGACCTGTTTTTATAAACATAACCACGATCCCCACGCTGTCAGACTTTATCTTATTTAGCACAAAGTGACATTTTATCAGTCCTTAGAGACCATGTTAAATTTCTTCTCTTATCTTGGAAGTGTTGGGTCCCCCTAAAATTGGGTACCCCGATAATGGGTCCGTGATTAAAGGAGCGAGACTGATACAAAGCGAAGGTCAAGCAAAGCTTTATTTCGCACCAAGCATAAGGAATCAGACCAACGGTCAAACAGACCAGTCGAGGCCGCCCCTCCAGGGAGGACAACCCCTCCCTGCTTTCCAGACTAACTTTTATAGAGCAAAGGCCATGTGGTTGGGCCTGGCCACACACAGGTGGCCAATAAGATTGTAACACACCCAGGAAACTCCACAGTGATGCTAGGTGACAAACTGAATTACAATTTACCCTAGTACACATTTGAACCAGCCTATCACACCTTGGGTAGGATTGGCGCCACCTGGCTCCCAAAGGTGGGGGGCCCCATACTCCTTGGTAGCTAGGAGAAAGTATGCGCCCCCACTGATTGAATACCTCCACCTGGCCTGACCCACTCTTGTACTTGGACTTTGTTAGCTGGGACTGGTTTCCTGGACTTGCTTTTAAGTAAGTTCCCCTGGGGGAGGGAGGGGCAAGGTCAATTTAAGCTTTACAGCAAAATGGCAGTTCAACTGGGATGGGGCTGCTCTGGCTGAATAGGCCCTTACAGAAGACTAGTTGGTTTTATTTTATTCATCTTTTTTTGATTTCTCCCCGATCCCACCCCCCACTGCCTTTAGGCCTCTTTTTTTTTTTTTTTTTTTTGCCTTTAGGCCTCTTAACACTGGAATAGCTTGGATTTAAGTTCCTCGATTTTCTTCTCTATCTCCACATAACATCTTGGTGATTCTACACATTCTCTGGTCCAAAGTTAGATCTTTAGTTGAGACAGTTCTTATAAACGCCATAGTCATATAGAAAAGTGTCTATCTGATATCTCCACTTGAGTATCTAATAGACATGCCTAATTCCATATGTCCAAAATTAAATGGCTGACCATCTTTAAAAACTTAGCTCAAAATTGTCTCCTTGAATTCTACCTTTCTAGTTATGCAGGCTGAACCTAGGAGCAAACCTGATTCTCTCTCATTCACAATCCACATTCCCTTGGTCATGAAATCCCATTGCCTTTAACTCTGAAATACAACCAATTTATCCCGTCTTTTGTTCATGGCTATTACTTTTGGTTTCTTGCTGAGAAACCTTTCTATAGTGTGGTAATGATTCTCTCTAGTTTACTTGTAGAATATTTACTCTTTTTAGGTGTATAATCCATGTGAAATTGTTTTTTATGGTGTGGGAAAGGGTTTCGGTTCATATTTACCACAGGACCCATGCAGGAATGTGCATACCATCCTTCCTTAGTCATAAAAGCCCAAATCTGAATATCATTAATAACTGGATAAATTGTCATATATATATATGCAGTGTAATACTACTCAGTGATGATATGAATGAATCTCCAAGATATAATTTTAAACTTAAAAATGACACAAGAAGAGAAACTCTGTATGGTCTAGTTTACATACATTTCAAAATAAGAAAAACAAATCTGTGTTAACAGATGACAAAAGTAGTAGAGTGTGTGTGTGTGTGTGTGTGTGTGTTTTGAAGAGAGTGGTTTATTGGGGCAAGGAATGAAAGGGTTTTGTGAAATTCTGGAAATGTTTTATAAAACAATCTAAGAGGTGTTACATATATATTTATACATATTAAAATTAATCAAATAAATACTTAAGATTCCTATGCTTTACCAAATGTTTGCCATACTTAAATAAAAACTACATCCACTTCTAGTTCTTGGAATCCATCTTTCTATTGCATCTGTTTCTACAGCTCTGTTCCTATCCGCAAACTCTTTCCTAGCTTACTAGGCTAGTCTTCTGTGGTAGGCAAAATAATACCCCTCCTAAAAGATATCAACTTCCTAATACTCTAGATCTGGTCTTTTGTACGTGCATGGCAAAAGAGACTCGGACTAGGTCATTAAATTAAGAATCTTGAGATGGAGAGAGTATTCTGGATTGTGCGGGTGGGTCCAATCACAAGGGTTATTATAAGATGGAACAGGTCACAGAGGATGTAATAATGGAAGCAGAGTTCAGAGTGATGCTGTTGCTGGAAAGGGGGCCACAAGTCAAGAAATACAGGCAGCGTCTAGAAGCTAGATAAGACAAGAAATAGATTCTCCCCTGGAGTCTCCACAAAGAACACAGCCCTTATAACACATTGATTTTAGCCCAGTAAAACAGATTCAGAATTTTTAACCTCTAGAACTGTAACCATGTATTTGTGTTGTTTTAAGACAACGTTTGTATTAATTTATTATCAGAGCAATAGAAAGTTAATATACCTTTTAAGATGAAAACATATTTACTTTTATACCTATGAAGTTCATTTTCAACACAAGTGTCAGAGTAGCTCTTTAAACACGGAAGTAAAATTATACAGCTTCTCAGTTGAGAATTCTGCATTGGTTTCCCATTTCACTCAGAGTAAAAGTTAAAGTCCTTAAAAAGTGATCTCTGTTACTTTTCTGATTTCTTCTTCTGCTACCTCTCCTCCAAACACTATGACAACCTTGCTATTTTTCTTTTCTTTTCTATTTTTCTTTTCTTTTTTTTTTTTTTTTTTTTTGGATTTTATTTATTTATCTGACACAGAGAGAGACAGCAAGAGAGGGAATACAAGCAGGGAGAGTGAGAAGGGTAGAAGCAGACTCCCCACTGAGCAGGGATTTCCCCACTCAGGGCTGGATCCCAGGACTCTGAGATCATGACCCCAGCCAAAGGCAGACACTTAATGACTGAGCCACCCAGGAGCCTCTCCTTGCTATTGTTCAAACACAGCAGTCATACTTTTATTTTCAGTGTTTGTTTTCTACTGATATTTTCTCCCTGGCATATCTTTCTTTATATATATACATAGATAAAAATACCTCAACTTCTTCAGATAGTTGCTGATTTTCACCTTTTCAAAGAGTACTATGTGGAATCCTTCCCCTCCCTCACCCATTCTCTTTCCCTGATCTTTCTATGCTCTAAATTTCGGTTTGTTTGATTTTTCTATTGTAATGTTTATAATGTTACAGTATAGAAATATATTCTTATTATGCTTCTTTTTCATTGTCTGTGTATCCAGTTAGGATGTAAATTCCATAAAGACAGTGATTAAAAAAAAAAAGCCCCAATGTGGGTCTTGAACTCACAACTCTGAGATCAAGTTACATGTTCTACTGACTGAGCCAACCAGATGTCCCTAAGGCAGTGATTTTTGTCATTGAAGTAATTTAAGTGCTTAGAACAATTTTTGATATATAGCAGATGTTAAATACTTTTTGATAATTAAAAATATTTATTGAGGGATGTCTATGTGGTAGGTACTGTATCATGTGCTGTATTTACAACAGCAAATAAAATACAGTGCCTACCTTTACTGAAGCAAAACAGGGAAGAAAAGGCAATTAGTCAAATGATACATAATATGATATGTAAAGCCAAGTATATTACATGAATACATAGAAAGTCATTTAATTGGGATTTGAGCATCAGTGATGATTGCCTCAAGGAGGAGTCTGGAACATGATAAATGAATGGTATTTGCAAGATAAAAGATGACAGGATGAGATAGTGAAAAGTATTTCAGGCATAACAAATATAAGTGCATAGGAATGAAAACAAGATAAAGCATGTCTTTGAAGTCACTAAATTTGGTGAATATAGATTGAAAAGAGAGGTCACTGATGAGATATGATGAAAACAGGAGGAATGTTCATACCATGCAAAGTTTTTTTAGGCCAGATATATTGATTCGGATATTTACCAAAAAAGAACAGAGACACATTGAATGGTTTTACGGAGGGCAGTGAAATGATCAAACAGCTGTTATAGAAAGATAACTATGGCTACAATGTAGAGAACAAGTTAAAGAAATATAAAAATGGAGACAAGGATATTAATTAGGAAGATTTATATTAAGCAATTCAAGAAATAATGATGGATTCTAAAGAAAATACATGGAATTCATACAGAAATTTAGAAGCCAGATTTTTCAGACTTGGTTATTAACTAACTATAAATCAGAAGGAAAAAAAAAGGTATGATTAATGCTATTTTTCAGGTTTGCAGTCATATCAGAAGGAACAAATGAGAAAAAAGGATGGCATATCGACATAGATTTGATAATCATCATTTTATGGTAAGTGGATGAAATGCAACTGTTCATTGTAAAATGTGAGGGGAAGATGAAAATCTAGTGAGGAACCCTGAAGACTACAATTAAAGAAAAGACAGGTAAATTCATAAACATTCACAAAAGATATGGAATATTCAGGGAAGTAGAGTTCCAAGGGATATGATGTTTTGAAGAATGGTCGGTTGTTTCAGTTATTGTAAGAGCTCAAGCAAGGTAAGGACAGATTAATGTCAATTATTCTTAGCAGTAAAGGTATCTGTGATAACCTTGGAAATAATGAAGTCAGTGGAGTGATGGCCATGGAAGTGAAGAAAGTGAAATAGTAGTGAAAATGACTAAAGAATCCAAGAATTTGAGGGAAACAGAGATATAACACTTACTTAAGTAAAAAAGGCTTACAAGTTTGAGAAAAGTTTTTTGCTTTTTTGTTTTATCTTGAGTTACTTTTGAAAGAAATGCTATGAGGTAAATCAACCAAAAGGGAGTAAAAGGGGCCAAGTTATTCTCCCACCTGAAACAAGAAGAGAAAAGGAGACAATATCTATAAAATGATGGTTTGCAAAACATTGAATATCAGACAACAAAGCACAATAATTCCTGAGAACCAAGAAACAAAAAATTGAGATCTGTTATCGCCTCAGGTTCCTGCCTGAAGAGAATTTTCAGGAAATGCACAAGGAAAAAGAACCCAGGCAAAACCCAGCAAACATTCAGAGTTGAAGACATAGAGAGTCTGAGGAACGGCAGACAGCTACTATTTCCAGGGCAGAGTGCCAGGGAAAAGGGACCTATACAGAGAACTCCAGAGATGTGGACAGTGTCCTTTGAGCGTTCAGTAGAGTATTAATCTGTGCATATGTAGAAGGAAATTGCCTAAATCCAGTGAAAGAACCAAATGAGAGGATTAGAGGGAACAGAGTTTGGCACTCACATGGGGTTGGCATGTTGCCTATTTCTATCAGGCAGGTTGGAATATGTCATAATTCATGAGGTCAAGAGTAGATTACTTATAAGGGCTTTAGATTGGTAGTGAAGAATGATTAGTTTACTTTCACTTACATTTATTTTTTTAAAGCAGGACCCCCAAAGGATCAAACTAACTGTATCCAATGGCATTTATAGTAATATTGAATTACTGCTCAAGAACAGTTATATGAATACAAAAATATCCATCACTCAACAAGGTAAAATCCACAATGACTGTCATCCAATAAAAAATGGTTTGCTGTCCAAAAAAGTATTCAAATTCAAGCCAGAATGGTGATAAAAGTCATTAAGAGAAACTGATTCAGAAGTAACACAGATAATAGAACAAACAGTCAAAACACCTTAAAATACTTACTATATGTTCAAAAAGTTAGAGAAAAGATAGAATATGTAAGTAAAGATGAGGAAGATATAAAAAAGAAGGAAGATTAAAAAACATTAAAATCAAATTTCTGGATATGAAACTACACAATCTGACATGAAAAATGCACTTGGTGGGCTTAATGGCAGTTTAGGCATTACAAGATAAAAGAATAGTGCATTTAAAAACATATCAGTGGAGTTTATTCAAAATGATAAATGGAAATTTAATAAAACGAATAAAAAAGTAAAGAGCATTAGTGAACGGTGGGACAACTCCTGGTGCCCTAGAACACACCTGTGGAGGGGGATAATTGCAAATATAACAGGAAATAAATTTTCCAAAACTGATGAAATGACAAACACAATCCAAGAAGCACAATAATCCCTAAACACAGAAACATGAAGAAAACACCGGCATATCACTGAAATCCAGGGGTACGTAGAAAATATTAAAAATAGCCAAAGCAAAACATGCATTACATACAAAGGAATAAAGGTAAAGATCATAAAAAATGATGCCAATGATGGGGCACCTGGGTGGCTCAGTGGGTTGAGCCTCTGCCTTTGGCTCAGGTATGATCCCAGAGTCCTGAGATTGAGCCCTGCATCGGGCTCACCGCTCAGCGGGGAACCTGCTTACCCCTCTTTCTCTCTGCCTGCCTCTTTGCCTATTTGTGATCTCTCTCTGTCAAATAAATAAATAGAATCTTTAAAAAAAATGATTCCAATGAAAAGACAGTGGAGCAACAACTGTATACATCTAAAAGAAAAAAATTGCCAGCCTTGAACCATTCTCAGTGAAAATATGTTTCAAAAATAAATAATTTTAATATGGTGTTTGATAACATATGAAAGTGAAAGATTCATTCTCTGAAGACTCATGTTATAAGAAATGTATAGAAAAAAAAAAAAGAAATGTATAGGAAATCCAGCAGGAAGAAGGAAAATGTCACCAGATGCAAATATGGTTTTACATAAAAGAAAGCTGAGTCACAGAAATACTTTCTACTTTGGTAAATATATAATATATATTTTTACACTTAAACCTATTTAAGATAATATATTATTTAAGATAATATTTACATTAAAACAAAAGAAATTCACTGTGGAATTTAGAACAAATGTATATATAAAGTTTATAAACCCCCTCCCAAAAAAAAGCATAAAGACCAGGAGGTGAGAAATCAGAGCATACACTTGCAAGGTTCAGTATTTACACTGCCTTGAAGAAGTATCATATCACTTAGAACTGAACTGTTAGCTCAATGATGAATGCTATAATCTCTAGAGAAACCACTATAATTACAAAACAAAGGATTATAACCAAAATGCCAAGAAAAAAAAACTAAATGGAATCATAAGAATATTAAATTAATTCAAAGAAAGCGAGAAAAAAAGGCAAATGAAGCAAAGAACAGACAACAACAGATATAGATCTATACCTAACCATGTCAATAACCACATTGAATGTAACGTTCCAAGCCCAATTTATTGGATTGAATAAAAAAGGGAAGACTTAAATATAAAGACATATATAGTTCAAAGGTAAAGTTGGAGTGGATATGTTAATATTAAAGCAGATTTCAGAGAAGAGACATTTACCAGAAATAAGGAATTCATATCCTAATCATAAAGGGGATCAATTAATATAGACGTAACAATCCTAAATTGTCACACATACAACAAAAGAGCTTTACAATACATGAAGCAAAACTGATAGATATGCAAGGGGAACATTTTGCACAATGATCTACAATTACAACCGTATATTTTAATTTGTCATCTTGTGCTGAGTTGAGTGGAATTGAAATATTCTTTGCTAAGCCGCCAGAATTGCATATTTATGAGAAAAAACGTTTTTTTTATGCCTCTAAGTTCGAGGGTGGTTTTCTTGGTATTTGGAAATGTGTTCTTTTTGCAGGAAAAATTTAAAAGACCTGGAAGTATCTTAAAGACCAGGTGGCTGGGGGAAAGGAGCAATATTTGGAGATGCCAATAAAAGTGAAAAGGATTCAGGAAGTCATTTAGCAGAAGCTTGGTGTTGGTAAAGAAGAGATCAGTAGAGGCTTAAAAGAATGTGAAGAACATGCTATTAGAAGGTGGAGGAGGTCGGATTTTAATTAGGTAGTCAGGAGGGACTCGAGGAAAAAAAAGAAAGCCTATCACCTATGGTCACCTGAAAAAATAGAAAATGTGACTAAAGATCTGATGATTCAACTAAGAAGATCTCAAGGTAGAATGTTTAAAGCACTACTTGAAATTTTTTACTGGCTATGATAAAATGGTAGAAGAGAAGGATGAGCTGAAAATTAATTATGCCGTTTTTTTTTCTCTTCCACCTAATGTTTTATTTTTTTAATTTTTTTCAATTTATTTATTTTCAGAAAAACAATATTCATTATTTTTTCACCACACCCAGTGCTCCATGTAATCTGTGCCCTCTATAATACCCATCACCTGGTACACCAACCTCCCACCACCCCGCCACTTCAAACCCCTCAGATTGTTTTTCAGAGTCCATAGTCTCTCATGGTTCACCTCCCCTTCCAATTTACCCAAATTCCCTTCTCCTCTCTAATGCCCCTTGTCCTCCATGCTATTTGTTATGCTCCACAAATAAGTGAAACCATGTGATAATTGACTCTCTCTGCTTGACTTATTTCACTCAGCATAATCTCTTCCAGTCCCGTCCATGTTGCTACAAAAGTTGGGTATTCATCCTTTCTGATGGAGGCATAATACTCCATAGTGTATATGGACCACATCTTCCTTATCCATTCATCCGTTGAAGGGCATCTTGGTTCTTTCCACAGTTTGGCGACCGTGGCCATTGCTGCTATAAACATTGGGGTAAAGATGGCCCTTCTTTTCACGACATCTGTGTCTTTGGGGTAAATACCTAGGAGTGCAACTGCAGGGTCATAGGGAAGCTCTATTTTTAATTTCTTGAGGAATCTCCACACTGTTCTCCAAAGAGGCTGCACCAACTTGCATTCCCACCAACAGTGGAAGAGGGTTCCCCTTTCTCCACATCCTCTCCAACACATGTTGTTTCCTGTTTTGTTAATTTTGGCCATTCTAACTGGTGTAAGGTGATATCTCAATGTGGTTTTAATTTGAATCTCCCTGAGGGCTAATGATGATGAACATTTTTTCATGTGTCTGATAGCCATTTGTATGTCTTGATTGGAGAAGTGTCTGTTCATATCTTCTGCCCATTTTTTGATGTGTTTGCCTGTTTCGTGTGGGTTGAGTTTGAGGAGTTCATTATAGAACCTGGATATCAACCTTTTGTCTGTACTGTCATTTGCAAATATCTTCTCCCATTCTGTGGGTTGCCTCTTTGTTTTTTTGACTGTTTCCTTTGCTGTACAGAAGCTTTTGATTTTGATGAAGTCCCAAAAGTTTATTTTTGCTTTTGTTTCCTTTGCCTTTGGAGACATATCTTGAAAGAAGTTGCTGTGGCTGATATCAAAGAGATTACTGCCTATGTTCTTCTCTAGGATTCTGATGGATTCCTGTCTCACATTGAGGTCTTTTATCCATTTTGAGTTGATCTTTGTGTACGGTGTAAGAGAATGGTCGAGTTTCATTCTTCTACATATAGCTGTCCAGTTTTCCCAGCAACATTTATTGAAGAGACTGTCTTTTTTCCACTGTATATTTTTTCCTGTTTTGTCAAAGATTAATTGACCATAGAGTTGAGGGTCCATATCTCGGATCTCTACTCTGTTCCACTGGTCTATGTGTCTGTTTTTATGCCAGTACCATGCTGTCTTGGTGATCACAGCTTTGTAATAAAGCTTGAAATCAGGTAACGTGATGCCGCCAGCTTTATTTTTGTTTTTCAACATTTCCTTAGCGATTCAGGGTCTCTTCTGATTCCATACAAATTTTAGGATTATTTGCTCCAGCTCTTTGAAGAATGCCGGTGGAATTTTGATCGGAATGGCATTAAAAGTATAGATTGCTCTAGGCAGTATAGACATTTTAACAATGGTTATTCTTCCGATCCAAGAGCATGGAATGGTCTTCCATCTATTTGTGTCTTCTTCAATTTCTTTCATGAGTGTTCTGTAGTTCCTCAAGTACAGATCCTTTACCCCTTTGGTTAGGTTTATTCCCAGGTATCTTATGGTTCTTGGTGCTATAGTAAATGGAATCGATTCTCTAATTTCCCTTTCTGTATTTCATTGTTAGTGTATAAGAAAGCCACTGATTTCTGCACATTGACTTTGTATCCTGCCACGTTGCTGAATTGCTATATGAGTTTTAGTAGTTTGGGGGTAAAATCTTTTGGGTTTTCCATATAAAGAATCATGTCATCTGCGAAGAGAGTTTGACTTCTTCATTACTAATTTGGATACCTTTTATTTCTCTCTGTTGTCTGATTGCTGTTGCTAGGACTTCTAATAATATGTTGAACAAGAGTGGTGAAAGTGGGCATCCTTGTCTTGTTCCTGATCTCAATGGGAAGGCTGCAAGCTTTTTCCCATTGAGGATGATATTTGCTGTGGGTCTTTCATAGATAGATTTGCTGAGGTTCAGGAATGTTCCCTCTATCCCTATACTTTGAAGAGTTTTAATCAGGAACGGATGTTGGATTTTGTCAAATGCTTTTTCTGCATCAATTGAGAGGACCATGTGGTTCTTCTCTCTTCTCTTATTAATTTGTTGTATCACATTGATTGATTTGCGAATGTTGAACCATCCTTGTAGCCCAGGGATGAATCCCACCTGATCATGGTGGATAATCTTTTTAATGTGCTGTTGGATCCTGTTGGCTAGGATCTTGTTGAGAATCTTAGCATCCATATTCATCAGTGATATTGGTCTAAAATTTTCGTTTTTGGTATGGTCCTTGCCTGGTTTGGGGATCAGGGTAATGCTGGCTTCATAGAAAGAGTCTGGAAGTTTTCCTTCTGCTTCAATTTTTTGAAACAGCTTCAGGAGAATAGGTGTTATTTCTTCTTTGAAGGTTTGGTAGAATTCCCCAGGGAATCCGTCAGGTCCTGGGCTCTTGTTTTTTGGGAGGTTTTTGATCACTGATTCAATCTTGTTATTAGATATCAGTCTATTCAGGTTGTCGATTTCTTCCTGGTTCAATTTTGGTAGTTTATATTTTTCCAGGAATGCATCCATTTCATCTAGGTTGCTAAGCTTATTGGCATATAACTGTTGATAATAACTTCTGATGATTGTTTCTACTTCCTTGGTGTTAGTTGTGATCTCTCCCTTTTCATTCATAATTTTATGAATTTGGGCTTTCTCTCTTTTCTTTTGGATTAGTGTGGCCAGTGGCTTATTGATCTTATTGATTCTTTCAAAAAACCAGCTTCTAGTTTCATTGATATGTTCTACTTTATCTCTGGTTTCTACCTCATTGATCTCAGCTCTAATCTTGATGATTTCCCTTCTTATGTGTGGAGTTGGTTTGATTTGTTGTTGATTCTCCAGTTCTTTAAGGTGTAGAGACAGCTGGTGTGTTCTAGGTTTTTCAATTTTTTTGAGGGAGGCTTGGATGGCTATGTATTTTCCCCTTAGGACCGCCTTTGCTGTATCCCATAGGTTTTGGACCGAAGTGTCTTCATTCTCATTGGTTTCCATGAATTGTTTCAGTTCTTCTTTGATCTCCTGGTTGATCCAAGCATTCTTAAGCAAGGTGGTCTTTAGCTTCCAGGTGTTTGAGTTCCTTCGGAACTTTTCCTTGTGATTGAGCTCCAGTTTCAAAGCATTGTGATCTGAGAATATGCAGGGAATCATCTCAGTCTTTTGGTATCGATTGAGTCCTGATTTGTGACCCAGTATGTGGTCTATTCTGGAGAAGGTTCCATGTGCACTTGAGAAGAATGAGTATTCTGTTGTTTTAGGGTGGAATGTTCTGTATATATCTATGAGGTTCATCTGGTCCAATGTGTCATTTAATGCTCTTGTTTCTTTATTGATTTTCTGCTTCGATGATCTGTCTAATTCTGAAAGAGGCGGGTTAAGATCTCCTACGATTAGTGTATTCATATCAATATGACTCTTTATCTTGATTAACAGTTTTCTTAAGTAATTGGCTGCTCCGATATTGGGAGCATAGATATTTACAATTGTTAGATCATCTTGGTGGATAGTCCCTTTAAGGATTATGTAGTGTCCTTCTGTATCTCTGACTACAATCTTTAGTTTGAAGTCCAATTTATCTGATATGAGAATCGCTACCCCAGCCTTCTTTTGAGGCCCATTGGCATGAAAGATGCTTCTCCATCCCTTCACTTTCAGTCTGGGTGTATCTTTAGGTTCAAAATGGGTCTCTTGTAGACAACATATGGATGGGTCCTGTCGTTTTATCCAATCTGCAACCCTGTGCCGTTTTATGGGTGCATTTAGGCCATTCACATTGAGAGTGATTATTGATAGATATGTTTTTATTGACATCGAGTTACCTTTGAAGTCTTTCTTTCTGTAGACTGTCTCTATATTTCTGTTTTATGCTATTCTTGGGATTTTTCCTCTTTTATAGAACCCCCCTTAATATTTCTTGCAGTGTTGGCTTGGTGATTGCATAGTCTTTTAAGCCTTGCTGGTCTTGAAAACTCTTTATCTCTCCATCCATTTTGAATGTCAGTCTTGCTGGATAAAGTATTCTTGACTGCATGTTCTTCTCATTTAGTGCCCTGAATATATCTTTCCAGCCTCTTCTGGCTTGCCAGGTCTCTGTGGACAGGTCTGATGTTATTCTGATGGGCTTCCCTCTGTAAGTAAGGAGCCTCTTTGCCCTGGCGGCTTTCAAGAGATTATACCTACAATTATAATTCCTCAATTTGACTAACAGGTGTCTTGATGTTTTTATGGAATGTATAATCTTGGGTGGAGACCGTTCAGCCTCTAGTACACGAACGCTGGTTCCATTCACGAGATTGGGAAAATTTTCATGAAGGACTTGTTCCACTATATCTTCTAGACTTCTTTCTTTCTCCTCCCCTTCAGGGATTCCAATAATTCTGACGTTGGAACGCTTCATGGCATCATTTATTTCCCTGATTGTGTTTTCGTGGTTTCTAAGCTGTTTGTTCCAGGCTTCCTCCTGATCCTTTCTCTCTATCTCTTTGTCTTCCAGATCACTAATTCTATCTTCTGTCTCAGTTACCCTAGCTTTGAGAGAGTTTAGATTAGATTGGAACTCATTGAGAGCATTGTGAACCTCAGATGCAGACCAGCGGCTCCCATCCCCTCACAGGAACTAGAACCCACGCATTCTCAGGCACGCTGGTGGCTTAGGGACCAAGAACGGTTTTTCCGCTGCCCTCTCTCTGCCTCAGCGCCGGGGAGGCTGTCTGGGACCGGGGACTTAAGTAGCTTTAAGCTCCCTGGTAGCTTTAAGCTCCGCCCTAACATTGTGAACATCCTGTCTGGTCGCTTTCAGTTCGGCCCTAATCAATTCTGTTTGGTCATCCATGGCTTTCTCCAACCTAGCTACTGCCTGGATAATTGTTAGCCTGAATTCTTTTTCCGACATATTGTCTATGTTGATAGCCGTTAGCTCTGTTGCAGAAGGTCCATCCTCTGTATTTTTCTTCTGTTGGGCATTCCTCCTCCTAGTCATTTTGGTGGGAGATGACTGAACAGATGTAGCTGGATGTATCAACTCTAGTGCAGTCAAGGTACACCCTGGAACACTTCTGAGCAATCAGGATTCCCCACCCAAATGAGAGACAAAAGAAAAGAAAAAGAAAAAAAAAGAAAAGAAGAAGAAAAAAAAGAAAAAAGAGAGAGAGAGAGACAGGAAAGAAAGGGAAGATGAAAAAGAAGGTTCAGCCCAGATGGGCCCCAAGGGAAGATTTATGAAGTAGACAAACAAAAAGAGATAAAAAGACTGATACAAGTATATGGCAAGAGAAAAAAAAATATATATATATGCAAATAAAAAAAGAACCTTGTCAAAAAGAACCACAAGTGTAAAATTTATATGCTATCAGGACAAACACAAAAAACACAGAAACACTGGTGGAAGAAGATGGGAGACTTCTTATAAATTCTCAGTGTGTGCGAGGAAGGTTGTTTTGATTCTTCCTGGATGTATCTTGATATCTTTGTTAAAGGACTCAACTTTCCTAAGATAAAGGGGATTAAAAATTGGTTTACGTATAGGGTTAGTATTGATTGGGGAAAGGGGATTACTTTGAAGTTTAACTCTATATGAATATTAGAGGATAAAAATAAAAAGGAATAAACTAGACTAAACTAAACTAAAATTTAAAAAAAGGAATTCAAAAAATAAAAATGCAAAAGAAAAACATAGGTGTATGTATCAAAAAGTTCAGGTTAGAAAGGTATTATGGAATTTGATGTACTGTACAGCTCGCTGTGATGGTAAATAGGTTAAAAAAAATACCTATGTGTAAAAAAAAAAAAAAAAATGAACCGGAATAGTGGGAACGAGTGAACAATAAAAGTTTTCCTATGAAGTAGTGGTTGTTCTCTTGTATCCTTTTTTTTTTTTTTCTTTCTTGGTTTGTTTTCTGGGGGAGGGGCCTGCCACGTGGTTTGTCAGTCAATGATGTTTCCTGAGTTGAGTCCTCCTGCCCCCCACAAGGGATTGGGCTCTGAGGAAACTGGTTTTTTTCAGGCTTTTGTTCTCTGGTTGTTTTTATGCTTGTTCACTTTTTTTCCTCTCACCTTGACGGCCTTTGATGGTTTTTTTTTTTTTTTTTTTTTTAAAGATTTTATTTATTTGACAGAGAGAGATCACAGTAGGCAGAGAGGCAGGCAGAGAGAGGGGAAGGGAAGCAGGCCCCCTGCTGAGCAGAGAGCCCGATGCGGGACTTGATCCCAGGACCCTGAGATCATGACCTGAGCCGAAGGCAGCGGCTTAACCCACTGAGCCACCCAGGCGCCCGATGGTTTTTGTAGTATTAGAAGAAATCAAACCGCACCCTGATCTCCCTCTCAGAGAGAAGCCTCAGTCTGGGTGCAGAAGCTGAATAAGTTCCCCCTTGGCTGCTGGCAGAGCAGGTTCCAAGTTGCAGACCCTGGGGGTGCAGGATCTTTTGTTTGTACCCAAAGCCAAGGCAGTGGTGGCTGTCTGGGAGCTCCTGACCACCAGAGAGGTTCCAAGCAGCGATCGCACACTGAGATTTTGCCGCCCGCCTGGGCTGGGAGTGCCCGGCTTGTGCGCACCTCTTTTCAGAGGCGGCTATGGGTCGGGCGCGCGTCTGGGGCACTGAGAACGGGGCGCTGGTCCGTAAGCCCCAGGCTGGGTTTTGCGCGCCTCTGTCAGGGGAAGAGTTTCAGGCGTGTGGCTTAGGCTTTAAAACAATAATGCGGGTCAAAGAGCGCCGGCCAGGCCTTTGTAACTCAGGGGAGCATGAGGGACGTGCGCGCGTATCTCAAGCTTTGTGGTAGGGCTAGCGCGCGTTCTGCAGACCAGCGGCTCCCATCCCCTCACAGGAACTAGAACCCACGCATTCTCAGGTGCGCTGGTGGCTTAGGGACCAAGAGCGGTTTCTCCGCTGCCCTCTCTCTGCCTTAGCGCCGGGGAGGCTGTCTGGGACCTGGGACTTAAGCCCCTGTCCCTAGCCGCCCTGATTCCCACAATTTCCCCCCACGATCCTTTGCTCTTTTGGAGTGCTTGCAACCTGTCTCCAAGTTAATGCTGGTCCCCAGACTCAGGGCACTCTCGCTTGTATTGTGGTATTACTTTCCAACCGGTCGCCTCTGGTGGCTCCCTCCCCCTTTTTTTTTTATCTTCCGATATCAGTCCGCCGTTCCCATTCCGCTTTACCTGCCCACTGGCGTCTTCTGCCCCTGTAGAGATCCAGACGTGTATAATTCTGATCTCAGGCTGATTTCATGGGTGATTGGAGTTCTTTGATATGTAATCAGCTCACTTTGATGTACCGGCTGAAAAGGCGCCTCTTCCTACTCCCCCACCATCTTGTCCCCTAATTATTCCATTTTTAAGTAAAAGTTATAAGAAATAGAAAAGCACAGTACTTACTGAGTTAAAGAAAAAAATAAGTTTCACGTTTCCAGGCCTTCCTATGTTTTCAAATTAAGAAAAGACTTTAGAGCAAAGGTGAAGTGCAGAATGGGACTATATAAAATGTCAGAAAGGCATAAAATGCTTCCTTAGGGAACTATTCTGTTAGAAAAATGCCCCCCTAAGGATCTCAAGGATATGTCCTACAAATCGCTTCTCTTACAATAGACCATCTAAGAAACAATGTGTTGTCCTCACCAGCTTTTCAGCTCTGTAACAACTTTAATGCAAAGCATGGATTCTCTTGATGAAATTTTTGAGTACTGGGACTAGGTCAGACTTCAGTGTAGGTCAGCTTGATAAACTCCAGATGCAGGAAACTATAAATGAACCCTTGAACCCCACTATCCCAGCATCAGAATAGTTTATTATTTTGAATCCTGGAAAATAACTCCTCAGATGAGCTCTTTGTTTTCAGAGCTTCAGCTGAAGCTGAAACACTGGATAGGTTGTAATTCACAAGGCTCTGAGGATTTGGAGAGGGAAGAAAATCACATGTCTTCATCTAGCTAGTGCCATTGTTTTCCTCAGCTTTTCACTTTTACAGGGCTTTCCTATTGCCCTGATTTTACTCTGGAGTACTCTAGCACTGGAGAGTTGAGTTACTGCTAATATGGGATGTAACTCATTCTTCCAAGGCAATGGCTGGGGAGAAGCAAAGCAAACTCCACTGATTTCTTTCTTATCTTACCTTCCACAACCTGCTCCTTGCAGGATAAAGCCTCTACTCTCATCTCACATATTAATTCAGAACACATCTCAAAATTTTCTTATTCCTCCTGGGTTACAGGAAGGGTAGCTTGTTCAGCATCTTATTAAAATTTGAATTCTCCATGTTCCATGTTCCATGAATGCAACCTAGCCCATATGTTTTTGGTGTTGGATTTACTGCTTTTTTATTTTACATTGAGGTAGTTGCTACTGACAATTTCTAACTGTAACTGTTGCTTTACCATTGGAGACCTTGATACTTAACTTTCCTCTAGAAATTAACAGAAATATATCTGTATCTATATGTATAGATGTGAAGGATGAATTTTCACCTGATAGAGCAAATATAAGTATCTGTGGAGGGAAAACACGTTTTTGATAGAGTTCTAACAGTTAGTTAGGTTTCAACAAGTTGCCTAGAGGCCAGTAAATCATGACCAATTATGAGAAAGGCAGGAGCCTGTCCTGGCAACACTCCAAAACCAAACCACAAAAAACTGGATCAAATCAGAGAGGCCCAACAGGGCTGACAAAGTAGGCAGGACAAAGTTCATATTATTCCTTCATTATACTACATAATCATACTAAAAATCTCCTCCCTAAAGGTGCCATGACAGGAAACCCCTGACCAAATAGGGAAGAAAAAGCACATAACCGCATTCCTGGAAGAAACCACCCTGTTTCCAAGGAATCCCCTTTCTGTCTCAAAAAGTGAATATTCTACCCCTTTGCTAACAACTGTCAATAAAAGATAGCAACCAGCTCTCCCTGGAGCTCACCCACTTTCACACCTGGAGAGTGTACTTTCCTGCTTGTACTGCTAATTCACTGTGTTGTGTCTGTCCTTAAATTCTTTCTTGTGGCAAGACCAAAATCCTCTGACAACATCTTTGGAGGCATGGGTTGAGGACTCAGTGGTTGAGGTCCCAGCTCCCCTCCCCTGCCCCCCAAACAATATTTTTATTTATTACCCTTTTTAATCCTTATATACATTATATATCTTCAAAAGAGGATACTTTTTGACTTCATTTTGTTCTCAAATTGAAAAGAAATAGTTTTGTGGAAAAAAAATTTCCCTCAGCCTCACCTTCTGTGGTATTTCTCCCCTCAGTTCTCCTTATGACCTGTGAAAACTCAAAAGAAACAAGCATTACCATGAATACATATAAAAACATTGTGTTTATTCATTTTCATAAGTGACATAGAAGTAGTAAAATAATTACTTCAGGTTCAATAATAATGATATTCCAATAACTAGGTATGATCATTCCACTTCAGTTAAATGCAGACTAAATTTTATATATATATATATACACACACATACTTATATATGTATATACAAATATATGTGTTATAATCAAGTCCCAATTAAGCTTATCAGTTCAAGGATTATGCTTCTGTGCCACATAAATTGTAACTTGAGCATTATATCCTTCCTCAGCTCTGTCATCTTTGTTCAATTTATAAGGTGTTTCTATTAATTTGAATATCCTAGGTTTGCAATACTACAGTCTTCATATATGTTTCTTTTAATTTTTTTGTCTGTGGAGTGTATGTTTAAATCTTTATTTATTTATATTAAATTGATGTGCTTGATTCCTCAGCCCAGTGTTGGAATTGGTTAATCTTTTCCTGCTATTCAGATAAAGGATATGACTGCCATTTTCCCTTTGGGGAAAAAGTATGTTCCCTTTCACTGAAAAGACTCTAGGTTTCTGAAGTGATCAGTGAAATGAATCTTCTGGGGGCTAACAATGTACAGGCAGGTGGTGTCAGAGTGGGGCAGTTAAAAATTTAAGATAGCTCCTCAGAAGAATAAAAGAAATTAAATTTGTGAAGGTCACATCTGGACATTGAAACTTTTGGACAGATTGCACTTCTTCACATACCTTTGGGAGTCTAAATAGTATCATAGCATAGAGATAAATAAGCCATTTTCTTCCTGATGTATTTTATGATGACTCTACATATTAATAATTCTTCTTCCTCTATGAAATTATGCATTGTATAGTAGGATATTTCAGTTTGAAGCATTACCTTTCACTTTTTTTCAGACCATAAGATCAAGCTATATTATTCATGTGGTTTTTTCAGAATCTACAACTTCAGCTTTTTCCATGGCTGACTTCTTGTTTAGATTGACTACAGCAATAGTTAAACGTTGACTACTGAAGCATTGTGAATCTGCCTCCTATAATGCCAATGCTTCCTGGAGTTGCTACCCCCCAGCTCTTTGCTGCTAGGAATGTCTATTATTTTTTTTTTTCTTTAAGATTTTATTTATTTCTTTGAGAAAGAGAGACAGAGTACAAGCAGGGCCAGGAGCAGAGGGAGAGGGAGAGGAAGAAGCAGACTCCTCGCTGAGCAGGGAGCCTGATGTGGGGCTCAATTCCACGACCCTGAGATCACAACCTGAGCAGAAAGCAGCCAGTAAACCAACTGAGCCACCCAGGTGCCCCATGTCTAAACCTTCTTGTTCCAATTTGACCAATTCTCTAATCTAAAAAATTCTTAATGTTTAATGGACCTCAGAACATTTTGACTATATTCATCTATGAATCATTTAGCTAGATTTAAGTGTGCAAAGTTTGCACTATACTCTGTATTTAACAAGTTTACAACTTGGGATTTGAAATAATTTGAGGACTCTGCTATTCAGAGCACAAAACATTCACAGACTGTTTATAGAATTTTAGAAATATTTAGTTGAATTGTTATCTATTGCTATGTGTTCTAACTGGAACTTGTTTCAGTCAATTGATTACCAACTCCAGGTTCTACAAGTTTTAGTCTTTTTCACAATGTAGGGTTCTTCTTTTCAAGTAGCCCAAACCCCAAGAGAACTATCTCTGATATTAGAGAAAATGGACTGCCTTCTTCAGTAAATCACATGCCACAGAAAACCACTGTTGTTCAGATTGTTTCAAATACATAATAAAAGGGTTATCTAAAATTTTTTGAGTTGTGAACTTTTTTCTCCAGAGAGCACTGCCTTACCTATTGGATGGAAGCATACACGTAACTAGTAAAGCTTTCACTTCAAATTTTCTGTGGTATGATCTTAATGCATTATTCCTATTGCTAATATAATGAATTACCACACATTTCATGGCTTAAAACATTAATTTATTGCCTTACAGTTCTGTCCATCCAAAGTCTGAAATGGGTCTTGTGGGGCTAAAATCAAGGTCATCAACAGGGCTATGTGTCTCCGGGAAGCTCTAGGGGGCAATGTTTCCTTCCCTCTTCCAACTGCTGGAGGCCACCCTCATTTTCTATGCGGAGGTGCCCTGAGGGGGGGTCCCCTTCTTTAACAGAGCAATGGAGCACCCTCACATCTCTGACTCTGTCCTTCCTCTTTCTGCCTTCCTCTTTCATGTTAAAGCACTTTGTGATTCCACTAGGTCCACATAAGTATTCCAGAATAATCTTTTTAAGGTCAATTTATTAGCAATCTTAATTCCATTTGCAAATTTAATCCCTCTCCCCCTTTCTCATGTCATAAAACATATTCATAGGTTCCAGAAAGTAGAGCATGGACATTTTTGGAGGTGATTATTCTGTAATTGACTTTTCAGAACTTTTACATTTCTAGCAAATATGATATGTAAATACATTTAAAATGCATATATATGTATATAGATAGATATTTACATCTATATAATCTATGGAATTTTTAGATTTCTAGTAATTCCAATATTTAAACAAATACATTCAGGATCTATACATATATCTATCTATGTATCTATCTGAACAAACATGACTTTGGAAATGAAATTTGTAAGATTTTTTAATTGAGTTCAGCCACTGTCAGTTTTACATTGGTCATGAGTTACTTAAATTCACAGAAAAATGAAAGTCACAGCAAAATTGTGGGGTTGGCTTGAGAAATAGAGGTATTTACGATAGCACTTCATATACTGTAACAGCTTAGTAAATGGCATATATTATTATTTGTGCTGAAAACTAAGTCTAAAGGATATAGGATTTTTTTAAAACTATATTTTTGGGGTGCCTGGGTGGCTCAGTGGGTTAAAGCTTCTGCTATTGGCTCAAGTCATGGTCCCAGAGTCCTGGGATCGAGCCCCACATCGGGCTCTCTGCTTCCTCCTCACTATCTGCCTGCCTCTATGCCTACTTGTGATCTCTGTCTGTCAAATAAATAAATAAAATCTTTAAAAAAAATTAAAATAAAAACTATATTTTTTAACTATAATAAACACATACCATGCAAATAAGTGAACTCTCTGAAGCTTCACAAATTGAACAGACTTGTTCAATACACATCCATACCAAGAAACAATAGTATTAACAGATCTCATTAATACTGTATCACTTCTTAGATAATTACTGTTCTGACCATTTATAGCATAAATTAGATTTATCGGTTTCTGTACTTTAAATAAAAAATGCATAGATACTCTTTTGTGTTTGACTTCTTTGGCTCAACATTATGTCTCTCTTTAACTCACCCATACGTTTATGCATAGTTAAGGATTTTTTTGTCATTGTTCAATACTATTCTGGATAGCATTCTATTCCATATTATATTCCATTGAATATAGTACAATTTTTGATCCATTTTTTTTCTGATAGGCATTTGGGTAATTTGTTGTGTAGTTATTATACATAGTGCAGTTCTCAACAGTCCAGTACTTATCTTTTGGTTAACATATGCATGCTTTTTGTTAGATATAAACCTTACATGGGATTTATTGGATGTGTTAGACAGAATAATGCCCCCTAAATGCCCCTCCTGGAAACCTGTGGATATGTTACCTTACCTGGCAAAAAAAAATTTTGGTTTGATTAAATCAAGGATTTTACTATGGGGAGATTATCCTGAATTATTAGGTCTGCTCAACCTAATCACAAGAATCCCTAACATCTGAGAACTTTTCCTGTCTGAGTTCAGAGTAGAGGGAAAATGTGATTACGGAAGAACACTTAAAGAAGGATGCAGACTTGCTGGCTTTGAAGATGGATAAATGAGTCCAAGAGCCAACAAATGGGGACAATTTGAGAAGTTGAAAGGGCAAGGAAATGATTCTCTAGATCTTCCAGAAAGGAATTCAGCACTGCCAACACCTTGATTGAAACCCATGATGGACTTCTAACCTACAGAATTGTTAGATAATACATTCGTGTTATTGAAAGCTACTAAATTTGTGGCAATATTTTATAGTAGCAATAAAAACAAATAACTGGATGACTGAGTAGTCATGTTCAGCCAGACCATATGAATATACTCTTTTGTAAAATGAATTTAAGTCTGCATGATTTAAATTATTGAAATTTGTTGAGGTTGTTTTTCAACATTTTACTGTCAATATTCTGTCTTCTCATTTTTGAAGTCTGTGTTTAATAAGCAATATATAGGGCACCTGGGTGGTTCAGTTGGTTCAGTGTCTGACTCCAGCTCATGTCATGATCCCAGGATCCTGGGATCAAGCTCCACTTTGGGCTTTCTGCTCAGCAGTGGTGTCTGCTTCTCTCTCTGCCTCTCTCTCTCTCAATCATGAAAAAATAAATAAAATCTTTAAAAGAAAAATAAAAAGAAATCCTTTAAAAAATAATAAGCAATATCAAATAAAAGTTTAACCATTTACTTGTAGTATTAAATCCATTCTATTTATTAAATAATTTATATGGCAAAAATTATAGCTATCAGCTTATTGTTTCCTATTTAACATATGTTATCTTTTAAAAAACCTACTTTGAGGTATAATTTATATTTTAAAATGCACCCATTTTTCATATGTCTCATGAATTCTAACAAATATACATACTCGGGCACCTGGGTGGCTCAGTCGTTAAGTGACTGCCTTCAGCTCAGGTCATGATCCAAGGGTCCTGGGATCAAGGCCCACATCCGGCTCCCTGCTCTGCAGGAAGCCTGCTTCTCCCTCTCCTGCTCCCCCTGCTTGCGTTCCCTCTCTGTGTATCTCTCTCTGTCAAATAAATAAAATCTTAAAAAAAAAAACAAAAAAAACAAATATACATACTCATGACTATCACCAAAACCAAGATGTAGAACACTTTCTTCGCCCCAGGAAAGTACCATCATGCTTCTTTTTCAGTCAACTTATCACACCTCTGGTACCAGGAAATAATAATCTATTTCATGTTACTATTAAATTTGTTTTGTTTTTGGCTGATTTTCAGATAAATAGAAACTTGAAACCTGAATTATTTTGTGTCTGGCTTCTTTACACAGCATAAAGATTTTGAGATGTATTCATACTATTATGTAAATCACTAGTTATTTTTTAACTCAGAGTAGAATCCTATTGTATTGATATACCACAATTTGTTTACCTATTCACCTTTAGGTTTTGATGATTATTAAGTAGAGTTAATATGAACTTTTTCACATTAGTCTTTCTGTATGAAAAAGTTAGCATTTCTTTTGGGGAAACACCTAAGAGTAGAATAATGGTTTATATTTAACTACAAAAATGACTACCAGTGATTTACCCAAAGTGGCTAAAATTTTGCATTCCCACCAACATTTAAAAGAGAATCTGTTGTTTCATGTCCCCACTGACAATTGGCATATTTAGATATTTTAATTTACTTCCAATTTAACCATAGTTGAGTAGAATAGAATCTCAGTTTTGTTTTAGTTGACATGTTCTTGATAACTAATTATGTCAAATGTCTTTTTATGTGTTTATTGGCATGTATATATTTCATTTTATGAACTGCTTTTGTTCACCCATTTTTGGAGGTTGTTCATCTTTTTGTTACTAAGTTTTAAGAGTTTTTAGATATTCTGGACACATATTATTAGTCTGTTAAATGGATTACTAGTTTTTTCTCAGTCTGTCTTTAGCCTTTGCATTTTCTTAATGATGCCTTTTGAAGAGCAGAATTTTTTTTCTTTTAAGATCGATTTATTTTATTATCTTTATTATTTCATTTTATTTTCATTGAATAACTTGTGATTTGTATGTTAATATACATAGGCTTTTATAAATATAAATTATGGATGCCTATTTATAGTCTAATAAAGTTATTATTTTTCTACATTCCCTATCTAGCTAGTAACTAGAATCTTTAAAACCCATTTTCATTTTGTATTATTGTTGTGATGGTGTTTTTTACATATAATTTAAACTTCACAGGACTTTTCTATAATTGTTTTGTACACTCATTTATTTACCTTTTGTGGTGTATTTCAATTCCATTCTATATTTCTATGTCCACATTTTAGATCAGTTTTTTTCCTGCCTGATGGATGATCTGCCTTTAATTTAGTCTTTTATTTTTAACTATGTCCCTAATATTGACAGCTTCCCTCAGTTTTTGCCTACAAACATCTTTATTTCACTTTTACTTTTGAAGGATAAGAATATATTCACTTGTTATAGAATTCTAGGTTGGCAGTATTTTTTCTTTGGAAAAACAAAGATGTCAGTCCACTGCTTCCTGACTCCCATCATTAGTGGTGAGAAGACAGCTGCCATTCTTATGACTGATTTTTCTTTGAACACAAGGCATCTTTCTTCCTCTGGCTGGCTTTTAGGATTTACTTTTTTAGTCTTTTCTTTGCAACAGCTTTACTGTGAAGTGCCTAGTTACACTTTCTTTTTGTATATAATGTTTAATGTATAATTAGATTTCTTGTACTTATGAGTCTTTTATCATTTAAAAAATTTCATAGCCATTATTCCTTTTAATACTGCTTTTGCCCCATTATTTCTCTCTTCTCCTTCTAAGACTTTGATTATAATTATAATAGACCTTTGAAGAGTGTCCAAAGTATCTCATATGGTCTGTTCAATTCTACATTTTTTTTCTCACTACTTCAGTTTGTGTATTTTTTTATAGACTTTCTCCTAGGTAACTGGCATTTTGTTTTAATGCATCCATTTAAAACTATCCACTATTCATAATTTTAGATATCACATTTTATTCTCTGTTTGTAGTGTCAACTTACTCTTTTTTTATTCTTGAGAGTCTAATACTTGGGTAAATTTCATTAACCTTTCATCTATTTATTCACTATGTTCTTTAACATTAATCATAGTAATTTTTAAGTATTTAGTTGTACATTCTAATATATGGATCTTTGGTGTTCATTCTAATATATGCATCTATTCTCTGCCCTTTTCTTGATTGTTGGTCATATTTTCTTTTATTCATAGACTGTTTAAAACTTTTTTAAAAATACCAATCAGTGTGCAATGACAATTCTAGAGGTCCTAGATGATACTATATTCCATTTAATAAAGTTTACCTTTTCCTCTGTAAGGCAAGTACCTGAAGAGTTAACCACCCAAACTGAATAAAAAATTCAGATGAGTTGGCCTTTGTTGAAGTCTTGAAAGACTTTGTATACACCTGGTTTGTCTTTTTTCCTAAATATGACTCTCACAGACTTTCGATTGAGAGCTTTCCAAGTCAATATCCTTTACCTTAAAAGATTAAAGAGATTCAGTTCTGTCCAGTCAAGGATTTACCCTAACTCCACAGTCTTCCCTTGCCCCTGGGGCTTCACAGTTGTGCATATGTCTTACTGACAGTGTTTTTAAAATAAGTGCCCTTTCAGTCACATCTTGGTTTCACAAATATCACAGGTGTGATCTTACTGTGCTTTTTGGAAGATTTGTTTTCTATTTTCCCAGTCTTCTGTGTCCCCTCACTTTCCAGGTTATCACTTTTATTAAACTACTAAAAAGTAGAGTTTCTTTTTGCCATTTTCCTTCTAGAGTTTCTATGCTTGTCCACAATCTGAAAATGTCTCCAGTAAAAAATGGTTGAATATTGTTAACTTACCTTGGGAAAGGTCTCAACGTCTTTGATTTATGGATTTTTAGCACTTTATTCTTTACTGTTTCCAAGAGTTTTTGTTGCCTTTAAAAAAATGTGATTAAAAAAAAAGAAGAAGAAAAGAATCCACCAAGTTTTTATTGTTGTATCAACCTTCAGGGTCATTCCTTCTCATGTGGATTTCCAAATCTTCAAAACAGCAGTGCTGTGTCAAATTCTTACCATGTTTCATTTTTCTTTGACTTCTTATTCTGCAACCAAAAAGAAAAAGTTCTCTGACTTAATTAAAATCTCATGTAATTATACTATGCTCCTCTGGATAATCTCCTTGTTTTTAGTTACTCAAAGTCAAACGATTAGTAATTTTAGTTACATTGGAAATATTACAAATATGACATTTTATTATAGTCACATCCCTGGGGTTAGGGCATGAAAGTTCATACATTTTGGAATTCTACCTACCAAAATGTCTATATTTAAAATATCCCAAAACATTCATGAATTTACTCTCTAGTTAAATCAGTAAAATAGGCAGCAAGCTATCTAGGTATAGAACTGAAAGTACTGCCAATTTTGTTATTTCTGCTCTCTTTATTCTTTAATTTCTCTTTAAGAAGCATTCCCTCTGTATGAAGGTTTGTTTTGATGATAATTGGGTGCAAAGGTTGTTAGCTGTGGAAAGACAAAGATCTTCTAGACAAAACACTGCTTTTCCTTCTGCCTCATAACTACTCAACAACTAAATGATGAGAGTCTAATTTGTGTCAGATTCTGTTCTGGGTACTAGAGATAATGCAATGAGTAGACAAAATACCTGCTGTCATACAACACAGCAGTAGCCCCAGAAAAATAAATTTTTTAAATATACTATTAGATATAAAATATCTATTACGTCAGAAATTAAAGACAACTGAATTTTTAATTTTTTTTTTAATAAAGCAGGAATGGGGGCTAGAAAGTGTCTTAGAAAGAGTTGATGGTTGAAATTTTTTATAAAGTGGTCAGTGAAAGCCTCACTGAAAGTTGATATTTGAATAACAATGTTAAGACCATCCTCTTCAATTTTGTTTTTGGTTACTTTTCTTCCTATATTTTAAATCTTAGTTTTCTTCTTCAGAGCTCTATCAATGGTCTTTTTAAAATTTTAGGTCTACTTGTACATTTAATAATCTGTGTTTCTCAAAGTGCAATCTGAAAACCAAATGTCTTAGAATCATCTCTAGTCACTTTGCCATAGCAATTTCTAAACTGAACACAAAAATTTGAGTCTGAAATTGGTTATTATTTCCCAACTTTTAACAAGCACCCATTTTGATGCTTATGCAAAACAAATTTGATAACAACTTCCTTTGATGAGGAAATGATTAAATCTATTTCCCATGGCTTTCCCTGGCACACATATGTTGGCAACAGCTTTGCATCTCTATTGTCTGGCAATAAATATCCATTGAATAAATTAAAGCATGAAAGGCTTTCAAATAATTCCTGCACAGAAGTGTCACCTGTGTGTTCTATTCATAAATTCCAATGGATTTTACCAGGTTGTCTTTTAAATTTTGAAAAAAGAGCCATCATCTTGAGCAGAAAATTCATATTTATTTTCTAGTTTCAACATCACATTTTAGTCTATATCACATGAAAATTTATTAACCAATTAAAGTCTTTATTTGTATTAGTTATATATTGCCACACAATGCTATTTAATAAATAACCACAAAAATCTCAGTGGCATAGAAGAATAAACTGACCACCCATAGATCATAAAGATCTATGGATAGATTGATTGGGGGATGGGTTCAGGTGATTTCAAATGGGTTCCCTCATGCATCTGTGCTCAGCTGAAGGCTGACTGGGTTGTTCCTGAATGTCCTGAGCTTAGACAGCCTGTCTTTGTTGCATATGGCATCTTATCTTCTAGGAGACTTGGAGAAGGGCAAAATTTTGGAGACTGGAGAATTTGATATTATGTGTGGGCAATATCTGAGGGGTAGAACTAATAAATAAATCTTAAACTATTCTTATAGTCATTCAGAAATTGGCCATAACAACAGTATTGATCGTTAGTTAAGTTAAAATTATTAATAAAATTTGGGATGCCTGGGAGGCTCATTTGGTTAAGTGTCTGCCTCAGCTCAGGTCATGACCCCAGGGTCCTGTGTTGGGCCCTGTGGTGGGCTCCCTATTCAGAAGTGAGCCTGCTTCTGTCTCTCTCTCTCTCAAAAAAAAAAAAAAAAAATTAGTAAAATTGGATTTTAAACAAGATTTGCATAATACACACATTACTATTATTGAAGGCAATAAAAATTACACTTAAACAACAATAACAACAAAGGGAAAAATGAAGGAATTTAGATTTCACCTAAATATAAGGAAGAATTTTGCATCAGGAGTTCTGGCAAAAGGAATAAGCTGCTTCATGAAGTAATGATTTTTCCCATAAGCTGCTTCATGAAGTAATGATTTTTCTCATCACTGACAGCTTTCATGAGCTCTATGGTATTTATATGCATTGTTTTAGAGTGGATTTTAAACGATAGAATAAACTGTTCTAATCTCTATGATTTCTTCTAATCATTAGATATTATTATTTGTAAATAAAAATTAAGCTGACATGCAATAATCACAAAAATGGGACTATAAATTATATATAAAGTTCTATGTAAATTCAAATTAAGAATGAACTTAAAATAAATATCAACTAACATATTATGATGTAAGTTGTTATAGTGGATTATTTTCTTGTTTGGGGACATTAAGTTTTAATCTAGCCTGTGTCACAAACAGTCATACACATTTTCTGTCATTTGGTATGTTACTTGATCTGTTTCCCTCAACTGTAAATGTACAGTTAGGTGACCTAAGTGGCATGAAAGAGAGAGTCATGTGAATAGTTGTATTAAGAATATTTTAGGTAGAGGAAATAGTAAGTGGAGAGACTGTGAGGTAAGGACATGCCTGGGTTATTAAAGGAAGAAAAGGTTTTTGTGGCTGGAGCAACATGAAAGAGGAAGACAATGAAGTTGAGAAGCTCAGGGAACATTGTGAAGACTTTGGAGTTTTACAGGGGGGGCTGTGCAGAGCAATGACAGACACTTCAATTCCAGTTGCAGAACAGTGAAGAGACTGTGGAAGACAAGCAAGGAAGCAAAAAGGTCAGTCTTAGTCACAAGAGTCCAGGATAATGGATCTTAAAGAGCATGTCAGTGGTGAAGGGGTGGAGCGTGGTTGCAAATGGATGGCACTTCACTGACAGGATTTGCTGGGTATCATTGGAGAAGGTCATCAAGAAGACTTGACCACCAGTTGACACGCGAGTTAGGCTTGGACAATTGAGGCTTCTTACCCCAACTCCTGTTTTTAGAAAGTATGGTGTTGTCCACGGTTCCTACAGAGGGGGCCACTTTCAAAGACTGAGAAAGCAACATGGTGTTGAGAACCTCTGGACAATATTTGTGACTAAATCCAGTGAGGGCTTCTATATACAAACTTTTTAAGATTTGGTGGACTGGTGCAGAAAACTATTCATTTCACAGCTGCCAAAGACAAACCTGGTAAGTAAATTCCCTTGTTCATTAAAACTGCCACCTACTTGGGGCACCTGGGTGACTCAGTCATTAAGTGTCTGCCTTCAGCTGAGGGCATGATCCCAGGGTCGGGCTGAATAGTTAGGCTCCCTGCTCGGTAGGAAGCCTTCTTCTCCCTCTCTCACTCCCTCTGCTTATGTTCCCTCTTTCACTGTGTCTCTCTGCCAAATAAATAAATAAAATCTTAAAAAAAAAAAAAAAGCCTGCCACCAATCTGGAGTAAATAAAGATTTTATTTATTTATGAGAGAGAGAGAGCCAGAGAATGGGAGAGAGAGAAAGCTCATGTGCACACAAGCAGGAGAAGAGGGAGGGGCAGAAGGAAAAGGAAAAGCAGACTCTCCGCTGAGCAGCCCCTGAACAGGAAGCCCTAGATGGGGCTTGATTCGGGGACCTCAGGATCATGACCAGAACTAAAGGCAGATCTGAGCCAAAGGCAGATGCTTAACTGAGTGAGTCACCCAGGCACCCTCTCCTTGCCTTGCATATATGGGGGCTGCTCTCAGATTATTTCCAGGAAACTCCCAAGGAGGTTATGAACCAATGAATATGATAAAGAGAAGCCAATTATAACATTAAGAAGTGTATCAGAGTTTTGGGTAAGCCAATTATTGGCTGAGTAGGCTGTTTTAGATTTTAGTCAACAGAAGCATGTCCCAAAACCATAGGTATAACATAATAAAACAAATTTTTCCATTTGTATGCCACAGTTTTTAAAAGTTCTAATTAACAACATTATTAAATAAACTTCTGAAAATTTTTAGATTTATCTAGGTGTTAAAGCATTACATTATGCAAAGGAGACTTTCTTAATTAATATACTGATTTATATTTTTCCGATTTATTGAAAGACGGTATAACCTATGATCAAGTATAAGACTAGCCTCTTTGAATCTCAATTCTGGATTTTGTGGGCTTTGTGACCTTAGGAACTTACCTAAGTTCTCTGGGTGCTCTAATTTCCTTACCTATAAAATGAGGCTTTTTAATTACCATACATGATACTTCTAAGGATGCGCAGTGTAGGAAAAGATGCTTATAATGGTATTATATAACTAACTATCACCATCATAAATAAAACTCATTCCCCCTCACAATAGCCCTATGAAGTATCAGAGTGAAGTGCCAGATAATTTTGATAACTGGACAAACAGGTTAATTCAGAACTTGCAATCTGGCAAAGGAGGCAAGAGTGTTACAGACTTGAGGTTAGTGAGAGAAAAAACCTCTTGATCATGGAGGTGAGATATATCTCATTTTACAGCTTGCCTAGAATAAGCATTTCTCAGCATGTTTTTCCTTCCAACTCCTAGAATATAAATGTCACCACTGGAAGGAAAACATCAATAAAGTAGAGGCTTGAAAAATCTTCAAATTCATCCTATGAATAAACACTTCGATTTTTTGTTTACAGAGAAAGCACAATGCATATAACATAGAAATCATCTAGAAGAAGAGTCATTGATGTCATCCACACTCTGCAAGTTAAGGAAAATTCCTCTGGGTAAATCTTATGTTATTGAAATACACCACTTGAAGTGTGTATAGCAAATGCAAAATGAGAAGACAGGAATAAACCATTTATTAATAAACAATAACAGTTAAAAATATCCTGTATTATTAGATTATATCTATCAGTTCAGTAAACTGAAACACAGTACCTAAGGCTAAGAAATAGTCCATTTTTTCATTTATTAAAAAAATGAGGTTTTTGCTTTTGAGGCTCTGTGGAGTGCAACAGAATAAGCCCACATTAAATTTGTCTTTTTTTAAATATTGAAATTTTGATGTGGAAAGATATTTTATGCCTTAAAAATATCCAGCTTGTAGAGGCATAACTGACATAAAATCAACTGCCAAGTATTCAGTAGGTAGAATCTGGTAAGTTTTGTTGTATCTATACACCTGTGAAACCATAAAAATATTTTTACGAGCCTAAATAAGCTTTATTTTCAACAAATTTAGTACCTCATGCTGACCTTTCATTCATAGCTTGTACACTTATAGTTCTTCCTCATTGATTTTGTATGTAAAATTATACTAACATTTTCTTATGTATAAAACTATGTTATCCCTTTCCATACCTTGCCGATTATTCAAGGCTCAGTTCCAATAACACACTCTTTGAAAATTTTCTGATGTCCTCTTCAGAAGAAACCTTTTCCTCTTTAAACAGCCTTTATTCTGTTTTATGGCCCACTGAATATATTATCTTACTCTGCACTTGCAGATTAGTACATTCCTTATAGATCATAAGTTTCATGAGGCAGAGAATCTGATTTATCTTTGTACCCATTTCAAAGCCTAACATGGAGTGTGTATTGAACTGGGTATAGTGCAGACTGATAAACAAAGATTTTCTAACCTAAATTTGCAAGCATGTTCTTCATTTAAAGTATCAGTTAACTATCCAGACAAGAGGACTTAACCAGAATGAAGGAGAGAGGGAAAGGAGGGTGAGGGGTAAAAAGGAAGGAAAGTAGAACGAAAACGACCACCAGGAAAGACAATAACTTCAGTTTTTTTAGTGGTAAAGATTACAGAGCTATACTAAAATTCCTATCTGAAAACTATTTTAGGAATATTGGCACTTGCACACATTAGTGCACTCATGTACGAAAAGCAATTACTAGTTATTTTGACAAATTGAAATTTAATTGCATAATTCATGTAGGAGCTACATAAGAAACTTAATATAACACTAGTAGGGGGTGCCTGGGTGTCTCAGTCCTTAAGCCACTGCCTTTGACTCGGGCCCTGGGATTGAGCCCCACATCGGGCTCCCTGCTGGGCGGGAAGCCTGCCTCTCCCTCCTCCACTCCCCCTGCTTGTGTTCCCTCTCTCGCTGACTCTCTCTGTCAAATAAAGAAATAAATTCTTAAAAAAAGAAAAGAAAAGAAAAGAAACAAAACTAGTAGGAACAAAGGAGTCACTTTAATCATAAGTGACAAAAATTCATCCTCCCCAGAAAACAAGTTTGTTTGTTTGTTTACACCTTCATCCATTTAGATTCAGAACTTGCACTGAACCATTTTCTCCAGTAGGGCATGGCTTGTGTTTAGGGACTTTAGATGTATAATAGCCGAAGTGTAGTCCAAGGGCAATATATGTTTAAATTCCATATAGAACTTTATTTCACTTTTATCATTTGATTTGTAAACTCTCTTTTATTCCCTCCTCATAACAGAGTATACAGTGAACTTGGCAAACACAGATAAGGATATTAGAAACTTGAGTTGCTTTAACACATACAACACATTAGGGGCTAAAGAGAAGGAGCTGAATGAATATAAATGAGCATAGAACTGGCATACAAAATTGTCCTTTATATATAAACAAAATTTGGGGGTAGGACTGGATATTTAAAATGTGACACATTTCAGAGAGATTAAATCATGGATATAATGCATATAAATGTATATGAATACATATACATATACAACTTATATGAAGCTCTTCTTTCTTAGCCAGACCATACCCTTCTAAAAAAGATTAGATGGTAAACACTAGTTAGTACCTTCCATACATTTTTAATATATTTTTCATTCACGAAAGGCAAAAAATTCCTAAGACTTTCTGTGTACACCTTCAAAACACAAAACCAGCATCAAAATATTAGAAACAAAGGCAAACATAATGAACCCTGAGAAAAAAAATATCAAATATATTAGACTCTTGCAGTTAGGTGTGGCAAGTATTGTTTTTGTTTGTAAGACCCCACTAAAGCAGAACAATGGGTCAGAAGATACAGGATAAATGTCTCTGATAGCCAAGAGTGTTATCTATGGTTGTTTATGAAATGTGCTGTTACAATGGCAGGACCTCAGTATGTACGGAGTAGCCTTTTAGGTGCCCTCTGGTATACAAAAATTTTAAAGAAGGAATAGAAAGTATGTTCAGCTTTGTCACTGTAAAATTGCTCCTTATCTTTCACAACAACATGATGAGTCAAAAGCCAAATGTGTGAAATTTTCACAAAAGGAAACACACTTGTGTAACCAGCATGCAAATTTCTGTAAGGTTTTGTGTAATCTTTTTGTTTTGTTTTACAGAACCTCTTTATCAGATTAAGGATGTTCTCTACTCTTCCTAGTTTGCTGAAGAAAGTTGTATTAATGTGTTTTTTTTTTTGTCACATGCTTTTTTGCATCTACTGAAATTGTTTCTGTCCTTGAAACTGTTAATATGGTGAAATATACTGCTTGATATTCTAATATTAAAATGGTCATGTGACCTGGAACTAAACCCATTTAGTCAAGGCACAGTATTATTTCTGTATAATTAATTATAACAATTCACTTTGATCTCTAAGTTTAAGATAAAGATTGGCTTGTATTTCTTTCTTGTATAAGTCCTCGTAAAATTTTGTAACCTATGTGTTAATGGTCTCATAGAATGAGCTAAGTTTTCTCATATATTCTATTTTCCCATAGAATTTCTTCCTTCAGTGTCTGTGAAAAATTACAATGCAACCATTTAGGACTGGAAATTTCTTTGACAACCTGCTTTTATGTGCAACTTCAAATTAAAATAAAATATTCACATCACCTATAATGCTTTTTTTCCCCTAGAGATGTATCTAATTATTTAATTGTCAAATATATTACCATAGGATTTTCAAAATATCTTATTATGATTTTCAATATCTGTAAGAACTATGTAGATATCTTATTTTTATTCCTGATATTATTACTTCAGTACATTTTAACTTAATATAAACACTGACATTTCTCAATTTATAGCAGTCTTGCTATTTCCCTTTTTATGTTCTCTTGTATTCTTGGTTGTCTTCTTATAGATTAAACAAATATTTTTATATTTCCATTTTCCCTTCACTCAGTTTTCATTTTATGTATGTTTGTGGGTACACGTGTATACACCCATACTCTTCTTTTAGTGGTTACTTGAGAAATTACAATACTTCAGTTACTACATTCTTATTTAAATTATTACTTTTACCATTTCTTTTTTTTTTTTAAGATTTTTTTTACTTTATTTATTTGTCAGAGAGAGAGAGAGTGAGCATGCACCAAGTAGGGGGAAAGACAGGCAAGGGAGAAGCAGGCTCCCTGCTGAGCAAGGAGCCCAATGAGGGACTTAATCCCAGGACCCTGGGATCATGGCCTGAGACACCAATGCATTGCTACTTCTACATTTTCTAAAACAATACTGGGACCTTAGTAGACTTGAATTGAATTAATGTACTTCCAGATGTTTACATTTTTTCATGATTTTTAACCTACATGTATTAAATTACATTAGACATTATTATTTTCTTGTCTACTTAACAGTTATTCAAATATATTTACTCTTTGTAAGGCTTCTTACTCCTTTTTACATACCTCTACTTTGTTGTAGAATTTTTTCTTCCCAATTTCTTTTTGATTTTATCTTTTTGTTTGTGTGACACTGTTGCTATCAATTTGCTTTAGTATTTGTTTTTTTGAAAATGCATTTATTTTGCTTCAAATATTACAGAATATTTTGACAGGGCATAAATTTCTAGATTGACATTTTAACTTTTCTTTCACTACTTAAAGATGTCTTATTGTTTCCTTCTGGCTTACTTCATATTTGCTAAAAACTAACTGTCAGTCTTAGTTTTGCTCCTGGCAGGTGTTTTTCCTTCTGATTTAATATAAGATCTTTTACCTTGGTTTTTAAAGCAGTTTATTAGGATATACTTAGGTGTTGGAAATGTTTCCATTTCTAGTAAATGTTATAAATCATATCGATAAATCTTTCTTGTGATTCATAGAATAAAAACCAAAAAGAAAGGAAATAAAAGTACACAAAATAAGTTGATAAAAGAAGATATAGATAATTATTCAACTAACTCAGAAGATTAAAAAGGAGAGAAAAGGTGATATTACAGTAGAAGGTGTGAAATAGAGAATAAGGACAGGAGACTTGTCAAATGAAATAAATCAGTAATTTTATTTATTTATAATTATATTTAAAATATATAAAATTTTTAAATGTAACTAAAAAGCTATGATTGTTAGATAAGCTATAAGTACACAAAACCTAGTGTATGCTGTTCTCAAGGGGCTTAACTGAAAATTAAGGTAACAGAAAGACTATAGAGACATAGAAAAAGATTAAACTTGCAAATAGTATCCAAAAGAAAGCTGTTCTAGTTATTGTCCTATTAGACAAGGTAGATTTAGAGGCAAGTGTTGCTAGACAAAACCTGGAACATTTATTTGATTTTATTTTATAAAATTTTATAAGATTTTATTTATTTATTTGACAGAGAAAGAGATCACAAAATAGGCAGAGAGGCAGGCAGAGAGAGGGGGGGAAGCAGGCTCCCTGCTGAGCAGAGAGCCCAATGTGGAGCTCAAACCCAGGATGCTGAGATCACTACCAGAGCGAAAGGCAGAGGCCTAACCCACTGAGCCACCCAGGCGCTCCCTGGAACATTTGTTAATACAATGAAGGCCCATTGAAGGCAACACTCTAGCATCTATTATGTCAAAAATACACCTATAGGTAAATCTGCTCAAAGCATTTTGAATAGGCTTTATTAGGCAGATGTCTGCAAAGTATAGTTATTATTTTTTTGTTTCTAATGTGAAAAATTATTTTCTCTTAGCAAAGAATCAAAGTACAAATTTTAAAGCTGTATGAATATTTACCTCAATTGGGCTAAAAAAAAAAAAAACCCAACTGCTTTTGAATTCCTACTTGGGATTCTTAAGTAAATATAAAATTCTGAACATCCTGACTGAGAGCCAAAATAGAACGTGACATAAGTATGACCAAAAAACAACTTTTTTACAAAGAGGACATCTAATGCAGGCAACAGAAAGTGCTCTCAGACTATGGAAATCTAATTTTTCACTCAAGAATGTCTTTTAAGCTAATGTTTGTTTGTTTTTTTCCTGGTCAATCTAGCCTTGTCTATCTCAAGACTTCATGGCAATTAATTGATCTTTGCAGAGCCTCTTATGCACTGAAAGCATGTGTAATAGATTGGAGATTGCAATTAGAACTAAACTGACTTTGACTTTAGCTTTCTTCCATGCAGGTAGTCTAACTACCTTTGTTTTTTAAATATCAACTTGGCAGAGCAGAGTTAAGATCAACACATTGGACAATATTACCAACTGATTTCATTTGAAAACAAAATTGAGAATCAAGTGTTTTAAGTGGTTTTATTCCTTTCAACAATTTACTTGAGCGTTTGTAGAAGATACTTCTATAGTCATCACAAAATGACCTTTTGGAGAAAGCACTCAACATGCTGAGTGAGTGCCCCTTTTGATAATGGGATTCAAACAACTAAATAATACAATTGACTTGAAAAAAAAAAAAAAAAGACTCTGACCTGTCTAGAAATTTGCTTCTCATAGAAAAACATCTGATTTTATTTGAGAATATATGAAGCACTTTTCCATATATGAAATTTCAGATTACACTTGAAATGAAATATTTTACACTTCCATGCACATTATGGTTTGGGACAGGTAGTATAATTTTATGTGCATTTTATATAAGCAATCAATAGAAGTTATCTGAATGATGATGTTTCATTAATTCAGTTTGATTGCCTCATTCAGACTGAAAAACCATTTTGAAGTCAGGTCTTCAAAATGTCTGTACGGATCATGTACAAACCATGTCCTGGCTAATTTGTTTTCATTATGTAGCCACAGGCCTTTCCCATTATATCCATTAGTTTTTCCATGTAGACTTGTAGCTAGTAAGATGATCCAAGAAAACATAATAATTTGCTTTGGGAAATGTAAAAAATCACCTAGGCGTATCAAGAAAGAATATATATCAAATGAAAGTAATGGCAACTGAGATTAATAAAGAAGTGAGACTATTACTAATCCCGTTATCATATTTTAAGTATAAGTAAACTGTGATTCAGTGAAGTTACATGAACTTGATCAATATCATATCACATACTTAGTGCCATGCTCTCCCATGTCTATTTTCCTACAAAGGCTCTTTTCTTACACTACCATGTTTATTCTATATAAATACACACGTTGAAGAACAAATTGGTATTAAAGATAATAGCAGATTAAGCACATTTTGAAGAAGTTTCTATATATGAGCAGTTACCTAGAGAAAATGATCTTTGATATGGATATATTATTTCTACTGGATATATTCTACTGGATATATTATTTCTACTGCATAATTTAGAACTTAATTATTGATATAAATGTTTATAGTCAACAAATCATGCAATTATAAATATCATGTTTGGAAGTATGAAATAGAAGTATGTCTTGCTCAGTTTTTAGGTAGAAGAAAAGTAAGAGTTCATATCTCTACGTGTGAATTAAATCAATGAAGTAGAACTTTCTGAGTACCATAATTCCTGGGATGAAACCAAATAATACGGAATTTGTAGAGATTGGATCCTAGTAGCTACCTGAGTATGCAGAGATGTCTAGATTACCATATGCTTTTAGTTGTATGTAACATTAGGTAATGGAAAATTCAGTAAGTATATAAAATATGAGTGAGTAATGATTTGACGTTAGCGAAAAAGTATTTGCACTGATCGCTGTCATGTGCTTTTTTACTGTCTTTTCAGTTATACTTTTTCTATTTCATTCACACAACTCATTGATACTAATGTCATGCTTTTACAAAATAGTTCACCAAGATTGAGACATTGCAAAGAACTAAGAGAAAATTGTTTACCAGCCCACTAAATCATTAAATGTAGTAACTTGTTCTCAGGTAAAGAAGTTATTTCTAAATCATATACCGAAAAGCTGTTTAAATTAAAACACCTATGTATGTTTATATTCTAAAAAATCTGTGTAATACAACTATCATAAACTTTACATACTTTTCAGGAAATCAGATAAATAATTACCAAAATACCACTTCACAGAAATATTTAAATACAGAACACATCCAAAAATTTCTTGTTTATCTATTGCTGGTCTTTATCTTTTATTTAATCTTGAGATGTTAAATCCTACCCATTATCTGTTATGACTAAATTTACATTCCAGATCATCATAATCCCACTAAACGCTCCTATTACTGTAATTTACACACTCATACTCAGCACATATGGATATTTTAGATGGGTATATTATCTACATCTAAATTAAATTACATTTAATTTTTAATAAGCCAAGAATGTAACCAATGTACACTGTCACATTTGGAAAGAAACTTCTATTTTTTTTTTTTTAAGATTTTATTTATCACAGAGATCACAAGTAGGCAGAGAGGCAGGCAGAGAGAGAGGAGGAAGCAGGCTCCCTGCTGAGCAGAAAGCCGGATGCGGGGCTCGATCCCAGGACCCTGGTATCACGACCTGAGCCAAAGGCAGAGACTTTAACCCACTGACCCACCCAGGTGCCCCAGAAACTTCTATTTTTGGTTTTATATTTAAATCAATACTGCTAAAGAATTGATCTTCTCCTTATACATTTAATAATTATATGCATTTTTATATGTATCTTTTCTGTTAAGGGCTTTTTAAAACTATTTGTCATAGCAGATACTTTTTTGCATTTCTATACTGTATCACAGATAGGCCAGGCTAGTTGGAGGCATGTTAGCACTTCAGAACATTTCTGCCTTAGCTACTTCTCCCAGAAACACATATGATTTGGGTTTTCCTCCATTATAGCAGCACACAAATATGAAGAAATCATATCAGTATTGATTTACAACATAGATAATTACAGAAGAATGTGTGAGAAAGCTTTCTAATAGAATTCTGTCAATCAACGCCAGGCCCAACTTTCTCATTATGTGTTTGCTGAAACTATATGATGGAATTTCTCTGGTGACATTTCAGGGATAGTGACTTTGATTTCAAAGGAAATGTTTCAGGTTCATTTCATTACCTTAGAAAAGTAAAAGCAAATTTGCCTTATAAAAAGCAATTACTTCTTAGCTGACCAGTGCACAATAGCAATATAAGAGAGATTTCTCATTCCACTATTCAAATTCTGAACCAGCAAACTAGTGTTTGATTTTGCTTTAAGCCAATTTTACCATGTTTGAATTGCAAAAGCATTTAATCTTCATAAAGTAGGTTATTATAATGGAGATCATATTGTTTTGGTATGGAATACCAGCTAAAGAACAACAGGGTGGGATTTCTTCCCCACGATTTATACCATTTAAAAAATGATATTTGGTAGAAAACATTCATGAAATTAAAAAAAAAATAAAAGAACATATTTTAAAGTGAGACATTGTGCTATTTTTTGCTTTGCAGTTGTACTTATATTCATTTCAGATTATAGTTCTATGAATTTTTTTTTCCAATTTATTTATTTTCAGAAAAACAGTATTCATTATTTTTTCACCACACCCAGTGCTCCATGCAAGCTGTGCCCTCTATAATACCCACCACCTGGTACCCCAACCTCCCACCCCCCCGCCACTTCAAACCCCTCAGACTGTTTTTCAGAGTCCATAGTCTCTCATGGTTCATCTCCCCTTCCAATTTACCCAAAAGCACATACCCTCCCCAATTTAAGTGATGGATACAAAAAATATTTCCATTCAACTAAAATGACTGTTATGAACAATATTGGAAAGATCTGACTGAATCTATTTCCTTTTATCTTTAGTATTTTAAATTTACTCTCTATAATAAAATATATTTCATACTTATATAAACTTTTTAAAATAAAAGTATTTTTATTTAATTTTTAATAGAGAATACAGAGCAGGTAGTATTAGCAGGAAGTGGAATCACACCTCAAGTGGAGCTTAAGGAGGACCAACTCTGGGAACTGCTGTGAAAATTTTATGAAGAAAACCAATATATTAAATGAGGTAAAGTGGTTCAAAACCCTGGACTTCCTACCTCAAACCAATGGAGATTTTTACTTCTGTTTGAAGAAAGGAACAGTTAGTGAGACAACATCCTCAATCCTGATGATCCTTCCTTCTCATCTATACTCCTGGGACTGGTATATTCATTTTACTGATTATTAATTTCTCAAATATCTGAATTTGTCAGCCTCCACACATTTTTAAATTTAAGGTATACTTTGTACTTAAGAAAAAAAAAAAAAAAAAAAGAAAGAAATCAGTGGGGCCATCTGCAAGTAGAGATCCCCTTCAGTATCGAATCTAATAAGGGGTTAGATGAAAGCTACCGTTCATAAAAATTGTCCTATAAATACAATGGAGTGGTAAAACCTAAAATTTGAAATTAGCAAAGAGAAAAAAGATGTGCTTAGATTAAACAAGATTTTTTATTAGCATCCCTTCAATTTACTTTCTAAAATAAATACCCAGTGTGCAAAATATGAAAAAGAGAGAAAAAGTATCAACAAATAAACAACACTGAAATGTAGAAAAAGTTGATCTCCCAATTTAAATGAGTTTTTAGTGTCTACCATTAGAATTAATAATAACCATGGTATAAACAGATTTTAGTATTTACTTTATTTAGCTTTTTAAGATTCTATTTATTTGAGAGAGAAAATGCAAGAAAGGGTGGGAAGGGCAGAGGGAGAGAGACAAGCTGATTCTGGCTGAGTAGGGAGCCCCAACTGGGGCTGGATCCCAGACCCCAGGATCATGACCTGAGCTGAAGGAACACTTAAACGACTGAGCCACCCAGATGTCCCAGATTTTAGTACTGTAAATAATAAAAATTTATATATGTATTTATCTATAAAAATTATTAAAAGGAAACCTATTTTGGACTGGAGTCCAGAGGCCAGGAGGGAGAGCTCTCACACCCTACCTCTTGTAATTGCAGCCCTAAACAAGAAGACACTAATCTTTCAAGTCCGTGCTACTTTAGATACTACTTCACTACCCCAGGAGGAGGAAAAAAGATTTTCCTCCTCCCCTTGCAATAGCTCAGCCAATGAGAGACTGTCATAACTCTCCCAATGAAAAGCCACTATACTTCGAATTCTCAGTTTACTCCAAGGGACTTTTTGTTTATAACCTGCCTCCCAACATCCCCCTTGTCCTCTATAAAAGAGTTGGGTTTTTCCTTTGTTCTTCAGATTTACCTACAGTTTTTCCATAGCTAGCTTGTCCTGGGTTATAATTCTCTGTTATTCTTCAATAAAGCCATTTTTTTTTTTTGGTGGCAGTTTTATTTTGAAGGTTAACGTATCTATTTATATATGTTTTGTGTGAGTGTCAAAATATCAAGGACAAGAAAGAAGAACGTGCCATGCTATTTTCTCTTAAAGTGTGTTAACATTTTTGAATGTTATCTGAATATAAAGTAATTTTTACAGTGTGATATAAGAAGTGATTTAAATATCACTATATGTTAATAAATTATTTAAATTTTTCAATTCAACACTACCATGCTTAGAGCCAATAGTCAAGTGACTTATTTTTTGTCAATGGAACTGCAATAAATTTTTATGCATCAAATAAGTATCAATGAACCTTGTAGAGCTATAAAACTCTATCTTTACAATAGTAAGTCTAGCAGGCAAATTTGAGTTTTTATCTCTATAAGAACAGAAAAGAAAGCCATGACTAAAAATGACATATGAATTTCACCATATAATATTAAAGAATAAAAGAGAAATGTAAAAACCCGTGATAAAATATACATTTGTAGGAACAAAGAGGATGTAAATCATCTAAGTGGGGCATAGTAATTCCAACAGAATACAAGAGAATGGAAATAAGGTAGTGAGGTGTCAGTGGACAAATACAAGAATGATGCATGAGTCAGAGAGTTTCAACACCAATCAGGATAAATGGGAGAAACACATGCAACACGCCTAAGTGAAAAAACACTTTTGGGCAGGAGAGACATTTACAATTGGAATTCTAAACTAAAACTCACATTTAGCATTGTACATAAAAATACTTAGAGTTAGGGCAACTGGGTGGCTTAGTTAAGTGTCAGCCTTCGGCTCAGGTCACAATCTCAAGGTTCTGCAATCAAGCCCTCTCTCTCTGTGCTCTCTCTTGCTCTTTCTCTCTCAAATAAATAAATAAAATCCTTAAAAAAGAAATACTTATAGTTACAAAACTAGAGTTTTTTTAGATATAGACTATTTTTGTGAACTTGAGAAAAATAGAATCAAGATCTGAGGTCATTTGGCAACATTTGCTGAGGTGAAAAAATTTTATTTTCAGGTATTTTAAAAATAGGACTCAAATGCTATTTTAAGTGTAGAGGAGGAAAAATAATTTTTGTCTCTACCCTTCTAAGTTCTTGGCTGAGATACTCCTGTAATGAAAGACAAATTAACAAGAGAACAAGACACATAAATTTAATAACATATGTAACTCCTGAATACGTGGGAGATAAGCAAGAAAACTGAGTAACTCTCTGAAATGGCCCAAGCCGTCACTTTAACAACCATCTCTAACTAAGGGCAAAAGATGTTGAGTTTGATGGTGCCAGTTATGGAAGATTTTCAGGCAAGCATAGTCAACAAGTGCATGGTTGTTACACAGATACAAGTCCTTGCTTTCTCCATTAATAAGAGGTTCTGGAGATTTAGTTATCCTCTTCTTGGTACACAGAAGAGACCATTACAATTGGAGATTTCCTTTATAAATGTAAATGTTTCTAACAAAAGGGTGACTTCTATTTGGTTTTTAGACTTTTTCCTATGTCTCTTGTTTCTTAAGACTAATCTGCTCAAGATAATCTTTACACCAAAAAAGGCATATTTTCGAGTGGCAAATTCTGCTCTCCTTCATAATAAAATGTTCAATTGTCACATAGTCTTATCGCATTTTTTTAAAAGATTTTTATTTATTTATTTGACAGACAGAGATCACAAGTAGGCAGAGAGGCGGGGGGGGGGGGTGGGACAGAGCAGAGAGCCCAATGCGGGGCTTGATCCCAGGAACCTAGGATCATGACCTGAGCCAAAGGCAGCGGCTCTAACCCACTGAGCCACCCAGACGCCCCTCCTATGTTTTAATTAAGACCTTAATTAAAATGAAAAGTGTCATTCACATTCTTGGAGGCACTTTTACTTTTATTTAGAAAGTTCAAGAATTGTTTTAAAAAACTGAGAGATAAATTCCTGACAGATATCTCTCCTCTTTTCTTTATATAGAGATGATTTATGGTATTGGTGGATCAGTCAGTTAAGTGTCTGTCTTCAGCTCAGGTCATGATCTCAGTTTGGGTCCTGGGATCCAACCCCCTGTAGGGCTCCCTTCTCAGAGGGGATCCTGCTTCTTCCTCTCCCTCTGCTTCTGCCCCTCCCCCTGCTCCTGGTCCTTCTTGTGCATGCACACACACTCTCTCTCAAATAAACAAATAAAATCTTTAAAATAAAGGAAAGAACATTTGTAAAGTATGCATATGAATTCCACTGGTGATGTCTTTAATAATAATGTAAGCCCTTTGATTATTGTTTAAGAAACATTCAATAGATCATTGTTTCCTTATGGCTTACTTATAAGTCAATCAGCATCCCCAGATTCAACTCCATAAAGCATACACTCCAAACTCTACATTACTCAATGATCCCCCCATAGAGTACACACTCCAGTGTTCTGAGCCCTTTGGTCCCCATTTTATCTTTGCTTAATATACTTTGGAATATATAACAAATATCACTTTCTTTCTAAAACTTTCTTTCTAAAACTATGCTTGCCACTATTAGGTAGGTTTAACCTTCATTCATGTTCCTTCAACCTTCTTCATAAGCCTCTTTTGTATAAAATACTTCATCTCACTCTCCCATAAGATGAAATTTCCAATGAGGCAAGTGTTCTTATTCAATGTTATATCCTAAGCACCTATCACAGCATCTGATGTGTTCTACCATATTATGACAAATGCAATAACTATAGATGATAACTGCTAGCACAGAGCAGCAACTGTTGGTTAAAGTTATAGATAATGTGCTATGTGTCCACTGATAGGCTCTTTACATTGGTGGTTCATTTAATTATGCAACAGCTCTATAAAGTTGATACATTATTATATCCCCTATGTTGTAGAGGAAATAAAGGAAGATAGAGTAATTTATGTATGGGTGTTTGGTGATTATGGATACAGTTCATAAGGTAGCCTTGAATTGTATAGATTGAATTGTGTTGCCTCTGTGTGTGGTCTTCCAGTTCTGTATAATTAAAGACAACAGTATCTACAAGTTTGAGAGGACTCCCCAAAAATGAGAGTCCTCAAGATGGCTATAGGCCCATTGGGGGAAAAATGACATATGGAGAAATAATTATAACCAGCACACAAAAAGCTACCGACTCTAGGATAAAATTTAAACATTGCATCTGAATATAATTTAGGCAGATTTGATCATGGTATAAAACGACAGACCTGTTTTTTTTCCTATCTATAGGCCATTTCATCTGCTGACCGAGATTTCTCTGCTTAGAAAGCAAGGAAGAAAACTAACAACCAATCAAACAAACAAACAAACAAACAAAAAAAAGGCCCACAGATCCTGCTTTGCTTGGAGCACCTACAGCAGAAGCAAATGCTCATTCACATCTTCCCACCACAAGCTGGTTCAGAATTTTGCTATTTGGACCCTCAGCCTGTTTGACTCTCTCTATCTACCAGCTCCAAATCAGATCAATACCTCAAACCTCAAACTACTTTCACATAGTTAGCAAGATTAGTTCCTAGGTTTATATTACATTGGTACCACAATTGTAAATCTTCAAATGCAATATGATGAATAATTATTTTTAAATGTCTTTGGAGATTAGTACCTTGTTCCTTTGTGTGTGTGTGTGTGTGTGTGTGACAGCAACAGTTAAGGAAAGAAGTAAGTGTGGCATTTTCCAAGGAACACTGCTTAACTTTTCTACTGACTCTGAAACCCTGAATCTCCTAATGTTGAGTGGAAAGGAGAGTGGAGATAATACCAGAAAAGCTTTCTGGATTCCATTGTGGTTAAAAAGATCACTAACTCAAGATTTTAGGGTAAAAGAAAATGCCATGAAGAATTACTAACTTTTAACAATAACAAACATTAAAAGATGTGGAAATGTAGAAAAACTGGTCTCCTGGGGCTTTGTTGTTTTACCATTTAAAATGAAGTAAGGAGATAATACAACAATTAACAGCCACATACAATAGGATGCTTATCAAATATGACAGTTTTATGATTGCTAAAATGATATATTTTTTCAGAATTAAGATCTAGTCTAGAAATACATTGTGTTCTTACCTAAGTGCCAATCATTCTGAAATATTCCTTCAAAAAAAAATCCGCAGAATTTTTCACATCATTCAACTTACCCACAAGAAGTTCTAAAAACTTATTGAACTCGGTATGAAATTACATTCATTAAAAGCTGTAATGAAAGGTTAGGGTTTGAAAAGAGTGCTTCAAGCCAGCATTATAATTACAAACTAAATCTTTTCCAACAAAAGAAGAAGCATAAATGATGCAGGAGTTAAAAATAAAAAAAAAATTTAAAACGAAGTATGATTCATACAAAAATAAGTTTAAGAGAAAATTAGTACACAGGATGAATGATAAATTAAAGGAAAATTTAATATAATTTACTTTAAAGGCAATTAAAATTCCAGTTTTATTAATCTTATTTTACCTTATTTTATAATTTTGATTATCACCACTACTCAGTCACCATCAGACCATATAATGTGATTCGTGTGTCTTAAAGTCAGATCACCTATTTTTTTTTAAAGATTTTATTTATTTATTTGACAGAAGAGAGAGAGAGATCACAAGTAGGCAGAGAGGCAGGCAGAGAGAGGGGGAAGCAGGCTCCCTGCTGAGTAGAGAGCCCGATGCAGGGCTTGATCCCAGGACCCTGAGATCATGACCTGAGCTGAAGGCAGAGGCTTAACGCACTGAGCTACCCAGGTGCCCCTCACCTATTTTCTTGATAGAAACTTTCTGCCATTATTTTCCTTGGCTGATGAATCTGTTCTCTGCCAATTGCAAAATGTAGTCTCTGAGAGTCTCATTCAAGATTTTAAATCAACGCCTCTAAAAATCAAGTGACTATGTCGCTGAGCCTTTGCAAAATGACTATTTTCTACTGAATTTTTCTGGGGATGAGACTGAAAGGCACACCATACTACAAGAATCTCAGAGGGGAATGAAAAACAAAGAGCAGGACAGCTGCAAATATCCATGTCCAAGAGATCAGTAGACAACATTAGTGACAAGCTGGAATCAGGAAGCCACAGGAGAAATTTAGGAAATTTAGGGAAATTTAGGCCAGATCGAAGACAAGCAATCACAAGCCAAGTTAATGAACACACTATGAAGGCACACATATGGCCTGGGTCTTTCCACAATGTCAGCTTTATTCAGTCATAAAACAAGGTTAAAACAGGTTCAGGAGTCCAAACTCAAAGGCATTATACTACACATTTAACTTGCATTCCTACACGTCACAAAACCAAAGCACAAAATAGACACACAACAAACACGAAATAACAAAGGGTGAAAAGTTAATGAACCAAATGTGAAGTCAGTCCTCGAGTGCAGCTGAGATGAGCCCTCAGTCTGGTCTAGGTCATCTCTCAGCCCATGCTGCTTATTATGTTCAAGCAGTGGAGGATCTCTGTTATGTACTGCGATCAAGGATCAAGCAGGCAGAGCCTTCTGTGGCATTTGCCTTTTTGAGACCATCAGATGTGAAAGGCTCAGTGTTTGGAGAGTCTGACAATTTGCTGGAAATGTCCTCTCTTTATACCCTTTTCAAAAGACTTTAATCAGTCTTGGACCTTTGCAGGTCTCCTCTGATTCTGCTGGCTATCAGTTCTGGGTGTTGTCAGCCTATGCTGGTTTTGGTGAGATCTGGTCTTAGCTGCAACACACTTGGATGCTTACATCACTGCTTGACATGAGTGACTCCATTTTGCTCTCTACAGTAAGCAACAATCGAAGGGGGAATTGAAACAGTAACAAAACCTGTGACTACAGGTGTTTGCAAGCACTGGGAAGATATTATCACCCTAAAACTTGGCAAAGCCTGCTTAAAGAATATCTACATTTTTTTAAGCAGTAAGAAAAGCTGGTTTGATCTTTCAGTTGGGAGCATTCATTTGGACATAGATAGGAAGTGTTAGGCAAGTGGATGAGCAACAGCTGGTTACAAGATTCTTAAATGGACACGCATATGTTATAACCATTTGCATTTATAGAGTCACATCATCATCCTAGAGGGAGATATCATGTTAAATCTGCCCTTTGTGACAATAAGTCTTGTTGATTATGAGTGCTAAAAGGGACCATAAAAATTATCTAGTCCAGTGTCCCAGTTGTATTATTGTGAAAAGATAGTCTAAGTCAATTTAAATAGCTATCCAAGGTCTAAAATTTAGGCAAAAAAAGTAGTCTAAAACCCAATGCTCTTGTTTTTCACGCCTTCCATCAGAAACCTTCTCCCACCACATTGGCAATTTTTTTCCTAGCCTAAAAATGAAATTACACTTCACTGCTATAGTGAAAATGGATATAATAAAACTAGCTTTGGTGAAAATTAATATTTTGGCTATTTCTCCAACTATAGAATGTTCCCAATATAATAGATACCTATAAGCAACTCCTTTCTTGGCAGCTCAAATAATAACTCTATAAAATATTATGTCTATGCCCTGCTGATATTGTAATAGACTTTTGCTTCAATCTTCTGGTACCACTGTACAGTTTCAAAAGAACACTATCTCCTCTGCTATGCTACGAAATCAAAATAACAATTTTCTTTAGCTCCATTATTTTTCCTATGGAGTTGCAGAAATTTTAAAGCATATTAATGTGTTTCAACTGTTAGTAAATTGCTTTTTCTTCTTTTGGAAGAGAAAGTAATAAATATGGACTGAGGCATTGAGAGGTCCTGGAGTTACAAGCGGAAGAAGATCTTAATTTATGATAGTCAAACCTGCTATTTTAGAAAATCCTAAGTCGTCTGTAGAATCTAAAGTACAACCTGAGGATGTTTTTTCTGATGTATAAATTAGGGGTAGAGTTTGAATTTTATTGCAATAAGTTAATTCAACATCAGGTTAAACCTGAAACTTGCTTAGTTGATTTTGCCTTCTCAACTTTCTTTAAAGTATTCCTTGCAAACTGTTAGGAAAAGTCTTTATTGGTACTAGAGGCAATTCTATAATGATTTAAAAAAAAACATAGTGGAATTGTGGCTAAGCCCTGGGAATGGATATCTATCCTATGAATCGTGCCAGGGAGAAATACATATGTGGAAGATTTATAAAAGGGGAAAGTAGTAAAGAAGGCTGGTCAGGGGTGCCTGAGTGGCTAAGTGGTTTAAGCCTCTGCCTTCAGCTCAGGTCGTGACCTCAGGGTCCTGGGATCTAGCCCCGTATCAGGCTCTCTGCTCAGCAGGGAGCCTGCTTCCCCCTCTCTCTCTCTGCCTACTTGTGATCTCTCTCTCTGTGTCAAATAAATAAATAAAATCTTAAAAAAAAATTAAAAAAAGAAGCCTTGCCATACTACAGTTGATCTAAAGAACTGATATCACTACAGGAAAGACTGATGTGCTTACACAAGTTTGGACATGAGGAAGATAATACTATATATATAAACATCTGGTGATAGTGTAAGGGAGGCAAATGTCCCTAGGTAACTTTGGAGTATCTTTATGCTATAGCTGTGACCCTTTCTACCATTTGGTGTTCACTTCTTTTCTTTTCTTTTGTTTTTCTTTTAATTTGGTGTGTTAAAAAATGTGAACTCTGTCCTGGAATTTCAAATAACAGCAATTTTTTTTTTTCTCTCCTTTCACTGGATTATAAATATCTGTAGCCTGCCTGCCTTCCTTCTTTCCTTCTTTGTCTTTTTTTTTCTTTCTTTCTTTCCTTCCTTCTTTTCCTTCCTTCCTTCCTTTCTCTCTCTCTCTCTTTCTTTTGTTAACTAATGTACTATAAACTACCAAGATATTGAATAGATAACTCACTGAATGGGAGACATATTTAAATTGTACATATTTAAATCATGCAAATTGATGTGATGAGCTTGATATGCAAATACAGTGGTGAAATTATTATAATCAAGAGTGTGGTCATTTCTATAATTCTCGAAAGATCCTTTGTGCCTTTTGCAATCCACTCCTCTCTACATTCTTTTCACAGGTATGCTGATCTGTTCTATTGCTATAAATAGGTTTTGATCTGTTCTATTGCTATAAATAGGTTTTTTACCTTTTAGACTTTTATCCAGATGCAGTCATATAGTCTGCATTCTTTTTTATTTGGCTGTTGTATTTTAGTAAGATACTGCTTCAGATATTCGTCCATGTTGTTTTACGCATCAGTTGCTCTTTTTTGCTGCTAAAAAAATATCCCATTAAATGTGTGTCCAAAAATTTGTCTCTATCAGTTTTGGTGTCTGGGTAATACTGTCCTCATCGAATGAGTAGGTACATAATCTCCTCTTCTTTTATTTTTTTCAAACAGTTTATTAAGAATTGGTATTAGCTCTTTAAATGTTTGGTAGAGGGGTGCTTGGGTGGCTCAGTAGGTTAAAGCCTCTGCCTTTGGCTCAGGTCATGATCTCAGGGTCCTGGGATCGAGTCCCGCTTCAGACTCTCTGCTCAGCGGGGAGCCTGCTTCCCCCTCTCTCTCTGCCTGCCTCTCTGCCTACTTGTGATCTCTGTTTGTCAAATAAGTAAATAAAAATCTTTTTAAAAAAAATAAATGTTTGGTAGAATCCAATTGTAAAGCCATCCGAGTCTGGTAGTTTCTGATTGTTTGTTTATTTCCAGTGTAGTAAACATAGTGTTCTATTCATTTTAATTGTACAATATAGTGATTCAACAATTCCATATATTACGCAGTGCTTATCATAATAACTGCACTCCTTAATTCCCTTCACCTATTCATACCTCCTACCCCCTTCCCACTGGTAACCACCTGTTTGTTCTCTACAGTTTAGAGTCTGTTTTTTGACTTCTCTCTCCTTTCTTATATGGGTAGCTTTTGATTACTGATTCATTTACTTCACTTCTTATAGGTCCATTAAGTTTGTCAACTTTTTCATACATCAGCTATCATAGTTTGTGTGTTCTTAGGAATTTGTCCTTTTCATCTAAGTGATCTAATTTCATGGAGTCCATAGGATTCCGTATATAATCCTTTGTATATCTGTAGAATCAAGGGCAATGTCTTCTATTTCATTTCAGATTCTAGAAATTTGAGTCTTCTCTCTTTTCCACAGTCAATCTAGCTAAATGTTTGTCCGTTTTGTTTTTTGTTTTTTTAATAGAAGCAGCTTTCGGTTCCATGAATTTTCTCTATTGATTTTTTTTCTATTGTAATTTAATTAACTTCCATTAAAAACTTTACTATTTCTTTCCTTCTGCTTGCTTTAGTTTTAGTTTGCTCTTTTTTCCTCCAACATCTTAAAAAGGAAGATTATCTTCTGGTATTTCCAGTAAGCCTACGTTGATGCACTTAATGGTGTCCCACATTTCTTTCCTCTTTTTTTTTTTTAAGATTTTATTTATTTATTAGAGAGAGAGAGAGAGAGAGAGAGAACGAGCAGAGGGAAGAGGCAGAGGAAGAAAGAGAAGCAGGCTCCCTGCAGAGGGCTGGATCCCAGGACCCTAGGATCATGACCTGAGCCAAAGGCAGATGTTTAACTGACTGAGCCACCCAGGCACCCAGTGTCCCACATTCTGACACTCATTTCAGTTTTTTTTTCATTCTTTCTTCTCTTTGTTCTTCAACATTCATAATCTCTATTCATCTATCTTTGATTTTGCATGTTCTTTCTTCTGCCAGTTCAAATGTCTGTTAAGCCCCTGTCATGAGTTTCTTCAGCTGTACTTTTCAACTCCAGAATTTTCAGTTGATTCTTATTCATAATTACTATTTGTTGGTATTTTTTACTTGATGTGACATTGTTTTATACCTTCCTTTTTTCTTAAGTCATGTTTTCTTTTAGCTCTGTGAACATGTCTATTATGGCTACTTTCAAGTGTTTATTTTTCAGATAACACTGACATCTGGTTCCTCTCACAGGTAATTTATGTTGGCTGCTTTTTTCTCCCCAAGTATATGGGTTATATTTTACTGTTTCTTTGCATGTATCATTTTTTAATTGGATATTTTATATATTATAGCAACTTGGGACTGCCTCCCCCCCCCCCCCCGGAGCATGTCGTTGTTTATTTAGTCACTGACTGAATTATTTCAGCAAAATCTATTTCCCTCTCACAATCTTCAGACTCTGATACTCCATTGGGAGGTGCAGATTTGGGCATTCCAGAGAGTCACCATGGGATGGCAGTGGTTTTGGTAGGGCTGTCTTCTTCTCTTTTCCATGCCATACCTCTTAAACCCAACTAATTGCAACTGATTGCTCTATTATTTTCAACAAAGTCCTGAGTGGTCTTGGTTCAGATACCACAGACTTTTGTCACTCCTACTGAATTTTCGTAAATGCTTTCCAAAGAGATTTTTTTTTTCCATTTGCTGATCACCCTAAGTCCATTTCCAGAGACTATTTTTGAGTTGATCTTTTTAAATAGTTCCTACTAGTTTTACTGGGAAGTGGCTCCATGCATTCCCTCATGGTGTCATGATTAATGTTGATTCCCTGTGTGGGTGTTTTTTACTTTTGAGATATTTGGGTATTTCCCAAGCATCTCTCCGTCTTTTATTTAAGATGCAATTACTTTATCCTCAGAACACATTCAATTTTAAAAATATATTAATATTTTTTTCATGTTATATGTTAACCAACTGTATTAAAATGATAACTTTTTTAAAAGATATTTATTTAGAAAGCATGAGCCTGATGCATGGCTTGATCCCAGGACCCTGAGATCCCAGGACCATGACCTCAGGTCATGACCTGAGCTGAAGGTAGATGCCTTATTGACTGCGCCACTCGGGGCCCCTAAAATAATAAGTTAAAAATTTTAAAAAATATTTGTTTTGTGATCCAGAATACAGTCTTACTATATTTTTCATGTAAACTTGAAAAGAAGTGTCTATTTATCTATTAGGTGAAATGTTCTATAAATGTCAATTCAGTTAAGTTGGTTATTAGTGTTGTTCAAGTGTTCTATACTTTTTCTGATTTTTACTTGTCTCACTTATAGAGTGAGGAGTGTTGAAATCTCCTACTAGAATTGTGGATTTGTCTATTTCTCCTTTCAGTTTTAATTTCAAGTATTTTTAAGCGTTATTATTACATACATAAACATGTAGTATTGCTATGTCATCTGGATGAATTGACCTATTAATCATCATGAAATGAACTTCTTTATTCCTGGTAATATCATTTTCTTATCTATTTTTTTCTGAAACTAATGTAGCCACTTAATCTTTCTTTTGACTGGTGCTAAAACGGTACATCTTTTTAATTTCTTGTACATTTAAGCTATCTATGTCTTTATATGAAAAGTGGGTTTCTTGTAGACAGCATATAGTTGTGTCTTGTTTCTTTTTTTTTTAATCAAGCCTGACAATCTCTACTTTTAACCATTTACATGTAATGTCATTATCATTACAACTGTGTTTAAATCTACCATGTTGCTATTATTTTTCTGTTTTTGTTTTGTTTTGTTTTGTTTTTTCCCTATCTGTTCCAGCATCCTATGTGAGAAATCTTACCATATCCTAGAGCCACAAGGTGTTAGATAACAGATTTGTTTTTATTATGTTCAGTTAGCCAACACATAGTACATCATTAGTTTTTGATGTAGTGTTCAGTGATCCATTAGTTGTGTGTAACACCCAGTGCTCATCACAACACATGCCCTCCTTAATACCCATGACCTGGCTACCTTATCCCCCAAAACCCCCTCCCTTCTGTAACCCTCTGTTTTCCCGAGTCCAGAGTCTCTCATAGTTTGTCTCCCTCTCTGACTTCTTCCCATTCAGTTTTCCCTCCCTTCCCCTATGGTCCTCTATGTTATTCCTTATATCCCATGTATGGGTGAAACCATATTATAACTGTCTTACTCTGAGGTAACATATTTTTATCTCACATAAATACAAAAAGAAGGAATAATATGCAAATTATGTTTATATGTAAAAACTGAACATATCAGGGGCACCTAGGTGTCTGTTGGATAAACTTCTTCTGCCTTTGGCTCAGGTCATGATCCATGGATCCTGGGATCAAGCCTTGAATTGGGCTCCTTGCTCAGAGGGGAGCATGCTTCTCCCTCTCCCTCTGCCTGCCGCTCCCACTGGTTGTGCTCTATCTCTCTGTCTTTCTGTGTGTCAAATAAATAAATAAATAAAATATTTTAAAAAACCAACTTATTAGATGGTTAAATATATATGGGTGGGAAATCAACTTTATTAATATAACATCAAAAGTAAAACCTATGAAGAAAAAATAGTGTCTTGAAGTAAAAAAACAAAAACAAAACCAAAATGAAACATAATAAATCATAAAATAATAGCTAATTTTAAAATTAAATTAAATGGTAAAAGTCTATAATTGCATTTTCTGAAATTATTATAAACCAAAACAGTAACCTAAGGAAAACAGACATAAAATACATCATCGGGTTAGCTATTGTGGTAAGCAGAATTCAAGATGACTCTAAATGAGTCATACTCTTATGTGATCCATAATGGCTCCTTGGATGATGGCTAAACTTGTGACTGCTTCCAGGTTATAAAGCAAAGGTGATGAAATAATCACACCTTTGATTTTATCTTAGCCAACTGGAGATAGACTGCCTTATTGACTTTGAAGAAGAAAACCCCACACTGTGACAAGGCCCATAAAAGGACTTCATGGCAAGGACTGGGAGCAGTCTTTGGGGTTAAGAGTAGGCCTTGCTATTAGCTTGAAAAACACTGGGTTTCTTCACTGAACTGAACTATGTATGATACAACTTTTGACAACAACTATGTGAGCTTGAAAGAGGACCCCAAGCTTTAGAAAGGTATACAGACCTGATAAAACCTTTATTTCAGGACACCTGGATGGCTCAGTTGGTTGGGCAACTGCCTGGCTCAGTGTGTTAAAGCCTCTGCCTTCGGCTAGGTCATGATCCTAGAGTCCCAGGTTCAAGTCCCTCATCAGGCTCCCTGCTTGGCGGGAAGTCTGCTTCTCCCTCTAACCTTCTCCTCCCTCTCATGCTCTCTCTCTCTCAAATAAATAAAATAAATCTAAAAAAAAAGAAATCTGGTAAGAAGAGGACTCAACTAAGCCATGCCTAGATGTTAGACTCACAAAAACTGTGATATAGTAAGTGTATGTTGCTTTAAGATGCTAATTTTGTGTTTATGCAGCAGAAGACTGATGCATCTATAGGAGGATAACATCACCAAAATGTTCAAAAACATAAAAAATACAACTAACAATGAACAGATGTCATTGTTCATTTACAGCATAAAAGCATAGCATGTATAAAGCATTAATACATGCATTTATATACTTTATGTTTCTATTATTTCTTATTTATAAAGCTTATTTTGATATATTTACATTTAATTTCTTTCTCCATATATATCTACTATAATTTTTACAAATGTTGGTAATCTCTATGTCTATATACATAATACCACCCCTCTTGACATGAATACAGAGGATCAAATATTTTCATGTCACTGATGAAATCTATATTGGATACACATTTATACAATTCCTGACAAGGTTGAAAACTCAGGAAATATTTGGTACTTATGACAACGTTGGCTAGCAAATACAGAAAATATAAGGGAAATGAATTACTATTCTAAAAGGTTTTATTTATCTGACAGACAGAGATCATAAGTAGGCAGAGAGGCAGGCAGAGAGAGAGAGGAGGAAGCAAGCTCCCCACTGAGCAGAGAGCCCGATGTGTGGCTCAATCCCAGGACCCTGAAACCATGACCTGAGCCAAAGGCAGAGGCTTAACCCACTGAGCCACCCAGGTGCCTCCATTATTTTTTTCTTATAAATTCTTTTTATTTTATATTATTCTTCAAAGCACACTTTGGTTTTTTAATATGAAAATTAGAGTTTTAATATTTCTTATTTATAAATAATAAGGTGATATTTTATTATCTTATCTTGGTTTTACAATTGTTATTTTAGTACCACAAAAGTGTTTTATTTTATGGTCATTAATGCACAAATTTTATCTCTTCTCCTTGTTTTTAATCTCCCTGAGGTGATGAAAGGTACATCCTTTTTGTCAGGTGCTTGATCAGTATGTGTAGAAAAAAATAAGTGAATAAGTTTCATGATGAGCCATGTGGCAGCCCTTTACATTCGAGAATAATTTATCTTTCAAGTAACCATCCTTTTGGAAAAAATTCTGTACTTTGAATAGCTATAGTACTGCCCCTTTATCCATGGTTTCACTTTCCAGTTCCAGTTACCTGGGGTCAACAGTGGTCTGGAAGTAGATGATTCTCCTGATGTATCATCAGAAGATCGGTCCCATCATCAGAAGGTACATCATTCACCCCACTTCATCTGATCAGTTAGGCCTTTTAGCACCTCATAGCATCACAATAAGAAGGGCGAGAACAGTATAAGATACTTTCTGAGAGACCATATTCATGTAACTTTCATTATAGTTAAAATTGTTCTATTTTACTATCGGTTATTGTTAATATTTTACTTTGCCTAATTTATTAATTAAGCTTATCATAGGTATGTATGTATAGGGGAACTTATAACGTACAGAGTTTTAAGTACCATCTGTGGTTTTAGGCATCCACTGGGGGTCTTGGAATGACCCCAATACATAAGGGGAACTACTTTAGTTAGATTTCCTTTCTATGGTTTGATAACATAGTTACTTTTCAAAACACCAGGGATTGATTTAGCAACTTTTTTTTTTCTACCTTGCAAAGTACCATTACCACTCAAAGGCAGTAATTAAACTCAACTGAACACACAGGAGGCATTAGGCAGACAGAGTTGCAGCCTGCTGTGAGCCTAATAATCTTGGTATAAGAAATGTTTAAAAACAAAATTCAACTGAATAAATTGTAAAGATCTTATTGGTTTTATTCAACAATTCATGGATTGGACAGCATCCCATCTAGCTGATAGGAAGTAACTCTGAGGAGCTATACAGAATTAAAGGCTTTTATAGGCAAAAGGGCAAGAGAGTTATACTAGCAAAAAACAAATTGGTTTTGACAGGTTCTCTATCAGGCAGATTACCTCACTAGTGCTGACCAGGTAACTCCTGATTGACTGGTTTAAGATTCCTTCCTGGGATAGACCAAAACATTAAATGAAGTATTAAATCTCGGTTTAGTGACATGAAGCTTAGCATAAATAACTCCATTTTGGGCCCAATATCTTGTTTTGAACAGGAGTATTATTAAGAAGAAAGAGGGAAGGTCATAGATATGAAGAAGGAATCAGTTGAAGTCACTTTTCATACTGTTCATCCATTCACAAGTAAATTTTTTATATTTTTGCATAGTTTCCTCTAACTTTCAAAATTCCTTATAGCATACTATCAATTCCAACCACAGAAATTTGAATGATCTCTAAGAATGCTAAGATTGTCATCCTAGCTTCTAAAATAGTCACTCTTGGGGCAGCTGGGTGGCTCAGATGGTTAAGCGTCTGCCTTTGGCTCAGGTCATGATCCGCTTCTTGGTTGTTATTGACAAAAATTTTAAGAGAAATCCAGTAGTAGAGTACTAAGAAGAACAGAAAGAGAATATCTAGAATAACACTTCTGAAGTAGTTAACAATTAGTAAGTGCTTATTAGGGTGCTCAAATTCTTTACATGTATTAGGTCATTTAAAATTGTGGGAGGTGGAAAACATCTTTGTTACAATTGTGGATGCCATAATGACTCTAAATTATCTTTATTGTCCTTTTATATGTCCCTTATTTAACTTTCAATAAGCCTGAGAAATGAATGAAATTTATTTCCCTTGTAAGAATATTAATTTTAGGACCTACATATAACATAATATCATTTAAAAGGGGGTTTTTCACTTGTTTAGTGCTATTCTGCTTAACATTCATGTGAAAAGAAATTTACGACTTATTTATGTAAGTTTTTTAATTGATTTTGATATTGTCCTGGTAACTTGTTGTGACCCAGAACCTATTTCTCTTATAATAAAAGTGGTTTTAAAAGCAGACCATTTCACTGAAAATGTGCAATTATTTTTTTTTAAGATTTTATTTATTTATTTGTCAGAGAGAGAGAGAGAGTGAGCACAGGCAGACAGAGTGGCAGGTAGAGTCAGAGGGAGAAGCAGGCTCCCTGCACAGCAAGGAGCCCGATGTGGGACTCGATCCCAGGACGCTGGGATCATGACCTGAGCCGAAGGCAGCTGCTTAACCAACTGAGCCACCCAGGTGTCCCTGAAAGTGTGCAATTTTTTTTTTAAAGATTTTATTTATTTATTAGAGAGAGGGAGAGAGAGCAAGCACAGGCAGACAGAATGGCAGGCAAAGGGAGAGGGAGAAGCAGGCTCCCTGCCAAGCAAGGAGCCCGATGTGGGACTCGATCCCAGGATGTTGAGATCATGACCTGAGCCAAAGGCAGCTGCTTAACCAACTGAGCCACCCAGGCGTCCCTGAAAATGTGCAATTATTAAAACAAAAAAAATGTTATTCTCAAAATCATGCATATTTGAGCAATATGTACAGGTAGAAATTTGCACATTTGAAAAGCCCTTATGGTCTTAAAGCAACAGTGTTTCAGGCATATATGTATAGTATATATGTAGACACACACACACACACACACACACGTATCTCCTATTTCTCACATTTGGGTAGAAACTAAATTGAGAGAATATTTATTAATTGGATCATTCGTAATTAGATTTTCTCCCCAAGGATGATGAAATGAGCTTTTGGATATACAAGTTTGACAGTTTTCATTACATTTATTTTTGAGAAATAATAAAAATTTAAATGTCACAATATCTATTTCACATAGTGTTTAAATTACTTTTGTGGATTATTTTAACCTCTTTAAATTAGAAAAACTTAGTTTTGCACTTCCTGTATGGGAAAGTTTTCCCTACTTTGTGTTTCTTTATTGCGTGTCTCCTTTACTGCTCAAAATGTAAGATGACTCACAAAGAGCACTTCACTTCTGATACTTGTAGTTACCAAATGTGTGGAGGTGTTTCCCCCACACCAAGCAATCTTTGTTATTCCATCTGATTGTCTTAAAATCCAGTTCAGTTCTGACACTATCTACCTGGATATAATGTCAGATTCCACAGGTTAAGGGCTCAGTCACTCAAGACTGTTCCCAATCTCAAGGTCTCCAGCTTACCCACAATTTCTGTCCAGTTTGGCTATAAATATAATCTCCAGTTGGAGGTAATCATGGAGGCTCCCCTATTCAGTCTCAATTAACTTGTTAGAGTTGGTTCACAGCACTCAAGGAAACATTTACTTATGTTTAATAGTTTATTAAGGGACATAATAAAGAGTACAGATCAAGAGCCAGGGTGAAGTCTGGGAGGGTCCAGAGCACAGAACATTCTGTCCTTGTGAAGTCAGGGTGTTTCATCCTCCTGATATAGATGTGTTTATCAAAGTGGAAGATCTCTGAACCCTGTACTTTCTGGATTTAATAGACACTTCCTCATGTAGTCATGATCAATCATTAACTTTATTTTCAGTCTTTCTCCCTTCTCAAGAGATTGGGATGTGGGGCTAAAAATTCCCACTTACGGCTTGCTCTTTTCTGTGACCAGTCTCATCCAGGAGCCATTAGGATCCCAGCAAGAGTCAGCTCATTAGAATAAAAGACACTCCTATCACCCAGGAAATTATAATGGTTTCAGGAGGCTAGTGTCAGCAATGAGTCAAAGACCAAATTTTAGAACAAGAGAGGTTCCTCATGTTATTATCACTTAAGAAAATATAGGGGTTTTAGGAGCCCTGTTTCAGCAGCCATAGGCAGAGACCAACACATAATTCTTATTATAAATCACATCGCAGTCTTGACCTGAAGATAACATGCAGAGCATTTAAGATTAACTTAATGTCATTTGTAAATGTTTCCAGCTCCCAATACACACTAATTATATAGCTCTTAATTGTTAGTCTAGTTTTCCATATAATAAAAATAGGGTACCTGATCTCGTTGAGCTTATTCTCCAGTATTGGGGAGGAAGTAGGTTTTAATTTTTTTAGGGTGTTAAAGAAATAAAAAACAAAAGCATCATAATAAAGTGCTAAAATATTCAATGTACTTTGAGAGGATATTACAAGTGGACATAATTTAGAAGAGGGATTCATAAAAAACTTTTCTGATGAAAAGACATTTAAGCTGAGTCTGGAAGGATGGGTATGAATTGGGCAGAAAATGTGTGCTTGAGTTGAGAAGCATTCTAGAGCAGAAGCACAATTTGAAAAAGCCCTGAAAAGAGTTTGATGGATATGGAAGCTTATGAGTCTGGTGTGACTGAATTGTTACAAGGGCAAAAGTGGCTTCAAATCTTCAAATCTGGAGAATTTATAGGTCAGAATATGCCTGATTTCATTGGTCATATTAAGGATGTGGGATATTGTTATATGTCCGGTTGAGGACCACTAGAAGGTTTGAAGGAGGACATTCAGATGTTTGCATCTGCACTTTAAACAAAAACAACCCACTCTTTCTCTTTTGTAAATAACTATTTAAAGAAAAACAAAAACAAAAACAAAAACAAAAAAAGGAGATGGGAATGCCCAAACCAGTGGAAGAGCAGTCACACAGATGATAGGAAGACCTGAGCAAAGTTGATATACATTGGAGGACAACCTGAAAAGGACTGGTGATTAGTTAGATGAAGTGAATGAGTGAGAGGGAGAGTATCAAAAAAAAACCCACAAAACTCTATGTTTGTTCGTATCAGCAACATAAAAGTCATTTTTTAAGTTTTTATTTTATCTGTTGGTTATCTGATTCATGTCACTGTCAAGTCAAGAAAATTCAACATTCAGTTAGATCAAAATTTATGTGGTTCATATTCCTCCAGAAATGGTCCCCTTTGCCATGGTATAAGATCTAGTATAGTATATTTTACTAGGATTAATTAGCAATGATATAGATATGACTACTGAAAATAGTTAATAATGAATGCGTTTCTTCAGTCATCTAACTGCTTAGACTCATTGCTTAAAAGACCCTGAGGCTCAAAATAGGACAAAGCTAGACTGAAGACTATTGGGGAGAAAAATAACAAGAGGACAGGCTTCCAGATTTACCAGGCTTTTCAGAGACTTTAACTTTTCAAAAAACAAAGCCCAGTTTATAGAAACTCACATGGTTTTTAGTAACTTTGAAAAGTGCTATGGGCCAGAAAAAGAACTTAGCTGATTATTCTATGTGGAACTTGGAGAGCTGTAGGAAATAACTCCTAGAGAATTACAAATATACATTTGAGATATAATTTATATAATCGAGCAGCTTTGTAAGCATATTCAATTCTTTGGATGCCATCTTAGGAACAATAAGAATTAAGTGGAGACCATTAGGTAAATCTGTTAAGCCATTATGCAAGAAATATGTGTATTTAAAAACACTATGTCTGCAGAGTATTGAATAGATTATAGATATTTAAAAAATACTATAAAACATGGGAGTAGATATAACGGGAAAAAAATCAACTAAAAGAAAGCCAAAATAGCTATATTATTATCAGACAAAATAGATTTCAATGAAAATACCATAACTAGAGATAAAGAGGCCACTGTACAATAAGACTTAGTTCATCAAGATACAATAATTTAAAAACTGTATGCCTAGGGGAGCCTGGGTGGCTCATTCGGTTAAGCATCTGCCTTCTGCTCAGGTCATGACCCCAGAGTCCTGTGTAGGGCTCTCTGTTCAGCAGGGATCCCGCTTCTCCCTGTCCCTCTGTCTGTCACTCCTCCTGTCATGCTCACTCTCTCTCTCAAATAAATAAATAAATATTTAAAATAAATACTATAGGATTGAAGTTTTAAAAGATTATGGTAACCCAAGTAAACAAGGTAGATCCTTTATGTAAGGCAGTATCTATAAGATTTAAGATTCAGATAACTTTGAGATATTTAAAAGATATCTTTAATAGCAGTCATAGTTTCACATTTGACAGGATAATTAAATTAAAACAATGAATAATGAGCATTAACCACTTCCCTGTGATTCACTGTATAAGTGCTTTACTTTTAAATTTTGAACATCACTGTAATGCTTTATATAGACATCTAATTCATAATATGTATCTTAGTAAACTAAAATTTTTAAAAGAAAATGAATAGTTTGCTTAAGTTCAGAAAACTCAAAGTGACAAATCTCTGTCTTGTGCCTTTTGATCTGGTTTTAGAGGGTAACTATGGTATAGAACAAGAAAAATGAATCAAGGGTAAAATCTGGGTTTTCTAATTAAAAAACTGTTTGGATGTAATACCAAAAAAATTGGGTATCTAAAACTGAACAATTTAGAATCAGAACCTGAGCCCAAAAAACCCCATGATCATATATTCTATGAGGTTCTGTGTGGAATAACTTGTAAGACTCTGTAAAGAGTCATCTGAAACTGACAAGTTTCATTCTCTCAAAATGTCTGAATTACTTTTTACTTCCTTCAGAGTTTTGGTAGAAAGTTTTAGGTATTGCTTTATTTTTTAACTGAGTAAGTTCCAAGTTTTGATATGTAAAATCTCATAGATCTATTCTTTTAGCAATTGGTCAGTATTTTCCCAAGGCCTAGATAATATATCTTTTAGGCATGTATGCCTACAGTTTCTGTTGTAACTCTTGGAATCTACTCTTGACTGACTACTCGAAGGTAGTTATAGACAATATGTAAATGAATGGTCACAGCTATGTTTCAATAAAACTTTATTTATAAATACAGGTGACCAATTAATAGGGTCATAGTTTGTTGATCCTAGATGATACATATGGAGTATAAATATATAAGATGCTCAATCTAAAGAAGATAATGTTATAATGTGAAAATAGTTTTATTCAAAAATCAATAAAATAAGCTATGTTCTTAAAAATAACAAATGTGGCAAGTTTTATTTAGACTAAACATTGTTCAATCCGAGTATTTTTTTATTAAGAAGAATCAAAGAAAATATTTTTAATGGAACCTACCCCAGACTTGCAGATAATGCAAAAAACAATACAACCAGTACTTCTACTCTCATACTGGGCATTGTTGAATTTTCTATTTAAGCATTCTCTAAAATATCTTTACTTAATTATCTAGGGAAATTAAATTTTGTTTCACTTTAACTGAATACCCTCATTCTGTGAGTTTGCCTAGTTACGTGTACATGGGGTGCTGCAGAAATACAAATAATCTTTGCCAGGTACAAAAACAATTTTGTAGAATATTGTCATCTTTGATGGCAGCACATTAACCAGATCTGTCTCCAACTTGAAATGTGTTTCCTGATGAAATCTATAACTTCATCTAATACCCCTTTCACCTGTTTACAATCTTACATGTTCTCTCATTAATGAGGCAATAAACATGTTCATTTTATGTTTGTTTAAAGTGCCATTTTTAGAATCTTTAACATTTAAAAATTATACTTTGATAGTATTTCACATTTAAGGCTTTATATTTTTGAGTAAAATTCATGTAATATTTTGATTCTTGCAGAACCTCTAACCAGTGGTTTATTTTTTTAAAAAGATTTTATTTATTTATTTGCGAGAGAAAGCGAGCATGCACAAGCAGCAGGGAGGGGCAGGGGGAAGCAGACTCTCTGCTCAGCAGGGATCCCAACAACATGGGGCTGGATCCCAGGACTCTTGATCCCAGGACCCCAGGATCATGACATGAGCTAAAGGAAGACACTTAACCAACCAAGCCACCCAGGAGCCCCAGTGATTCTTAATCTTCCTTTATCAGAAACCCTTCAGTCAATGGACAGTGAATAAGAAATTTCTTTCTAGAACATATAGAACATATATTTAATCACAATTACGTGTAATGGCCATTCATATCCTACTCCCTGAATCTCATTTAAAATTCTTGAATTTATTCAAGAATAATATTGATTAATAATATTGATTAATAATATTGATTAATAATATTGATTAAGCACAGCTTAATCAATATACATAGATGTGGGGCTTGTTTAATTTCCTAAAGTGTATCCTTTTAGCTTTTTTTTTTTTTAATAAACTCAGTATTCAAAGCACCTTTGGCTACAAATACACCTCCCATATCTATCACCTTTATGTCATGTTCTCTACTCTTCTCTGACAAAATTCATATTCTGTTTAATTTATTCATGTAAGAGAGAAATAAGTGCCACAGTGTTTGTGATTTAACACTAAGCAAAGGCTGATATCAAAGTTTTAAAAAATTGTGGAATTTTAGGTATTCATTAGCCAAATATAAATGAGGACAGATACATTTCATACATATGTAATTCTTTGGTCTAGCCATCCAATAGGACTTGAGCTGATCAATGGAAAGTAGCATCTGCATGCAGACTTCAGAGATTTATCATGAGATCGACTGGGGTGTTTCCAGGTTTGTAGCTCATGGTATGCAATATTAACTCTTGAGATTCTCCTATCTTCTTTAGGAGTACATATGCATGCCAGGATGTGAAGTTCTCTGATTGATTTTATACACATCCATTTTAAATTCACTTGGTACTCATATTTTGCTTTTTAATCTCTAAATTAATCCTTTTGTTTCCATTTCAGATTTGTCTGACTCACCTGTCCAATTAAATGCTACATTACATTGCATGTTGGAATTATTTTTATTCTTTTCTTTGTTACCTTGTAGAAACTATGACTGTTTAATGTACACATAGAAATATTAATGAAATAAAAGATCAATGATAATAATTTTAGAAGATTTGTAGCTATGGTGAGAGAGGATAATGGTACTGCAGTAGAAAAATGTGGTTTTCTTTCACTCAAAATGCTTTCTCCAAAATGCGATTTTTTTTTAATTCAAAGTCCAACTTTCTCTAAAATAGATTTGTTTGAGAATTTCAATTATGGGACAGATATGTTTCCAAACATTTACTTGCTTTCTTGGGAATATATCATAAATTCTCATATATCAGAAAAATTAATAAATTTTACACACTTTCCTCTTATCTGAATTTCTCAGTATTATATCAGCAGATGGCACTCTCTGAATAACGCATTTAAATTAATTTCTTTGGTACTTATGCTATTTTTAAATTATTTTAAGTGTACTCATGGGGAACAGAATGGTTTTGTTAAGAAGCATAAGGAACACTCATTCTACATTTAATGCAGAATGTAATTATTTAGTCGGCACACCCAGACTGACAATAAGCTTCTCTACTTTAACTTCATACCAGAAATTGAATGTTTCCCTTTTATTAATGGCCAGGTCGCGAAATTTTGCTTTGTATCAACAGGGGGGTTTCATGTTTCATTTATTTCTAAGGATGAAATTGCATTATGTCTTGGGTAGCTATAACAAAATACCATAGACTAGATAGCTTATAAACTACACAGTTTTTTTCTCACAATTCTAGAGGCGAATTTCATTTCACTTTCATTTTTTAATAGACTGAACCTACACTTGGCACCACCAAAGATTAAAGTTGTCCTGTAAGTTAGAATTCGGGAGTAGATTTCACTTTCTTGAACTCATTTACTAAAATCAACACCAATTATATGGACAGAGAAGCAGTTTCTTCCTTGATTGCCAGTAAAGGGAATTGTTCAGGGGGTGCTGAGTGACTCAGTGGGTTAAAAATCTAGAAGATTTTTACAGGATCTCACAAATCTAGAAAATCAGGGTGCTAGCATTGCTGGGCAAGGGCCCCCTTCCGGGTCAAAGACTTCTCTGTCCTCACACAGTGGAAATGGCAAGCTCACTCTCTGGAGCCTTTTTGTGAGGGCACTGATGCCATTCAGTGGGGGCTCCACCATCATGACCTAATCATTTCCAAAAGTCCAACCGCCGGATACTGTCACCTTTGGCAATAGGTTTTTCAACATAGAAATTAGGGGGCTGGGACCAGGCACAGTCATTCAGAACATAACAACTTAGGTGAGGTTCTATTTTGTTTCTCTAAGTCCTTTTGAGGCAAATCCGCAATTATAATAACTGAACCTTCACTCTCTTCTGCCATATATCACTACAGCATTACATGCTTTAATCCTTTATTTTTCCTTCTGATATTGCAATGGATAGCTAGAAAGATGTTGTAGGTAATGTCTGCCTGAAGAGCTTTCAGGGTCTTCTTCCATGACCTCATAATCTCTATTAACACATTAGTGTGTAAATAGGATACACCTGTAAGGATTTTACCACCTGCCTGAAATTTTTTTTTTTAAGATTTTATTTATTTGACAGAGAGAGAGATCGCGAGTAGGCAGAGCAGCAGACAGAGAGAGAGGAGGAAGCAGGCTCCCTGCTGAGCAGAGAGCCCGATCAGAACCCCAGGATCATGACCTGAGCTGAAGGCAGAGGCTTAACCCAGTGAGCCACCTAGGTACCCCCTGAACAATTGCCTTTACTGGCAATCAATTCTTCCTTTACTGGAAGAAACTGCTTCTCCGTCCATATAATTGGTGTTGATTTTAGTAAATGAGTTCAGGAAAGTGAAATCTACTCCTGAATTCTAACTTACAGGACAACTTTAATCTTTGGTGGTGCTAACTGTAGGTTCAGTCTATTAAAAAATGAAAGGTTTTTAGAACAGATATAACTAGCATTGTCTGCAATGCTGTCCAAAAACATATTATAGTAAGATAACATGTTAAACTACTGGATGGGTTTAGTAAACAGGCCGGGGAATGCAACGATTACAAAAATGTGGAGAAAAGGTTATATACAATCAATTCTGTTATGGCAGTAAGTAAATTACAAAGATATATAAAATTTTCTGGTCATTACTATCTACATTTTAAATGTCCCTGACCTATTATTCCATAATTACAGTTTGAAGCCTATACTCTACCAAAATAAAAGCAATATTTATAAAGATATATGGGCAAGATGTTTACTGTAGCAGTATTTGTTTTGGCAAAAGAAAACAACAAAGAAAATGTTAACATCTTCATGTTTATCACAGGGAAAGAATATGTATCTTATGGTATATTCTCATTTTTATATGATGAGCTACTGCTAAAAAGATTGAGTTAGGTCAGCAAGTATTTTATCAGAGAAAGATCAATGATATATCAAGTTTAAAATTTTGTAATCAGCATAGAATTTTCCAATATCTTTTAAAAAGAAAATATCTCTCTTTCTTTCTCTTCTCATTCTGTCCCATCTCCTCTGTCCCTCTTTCTCTACACACATTCACAGAAACACATATCTACATATGCATGTGCTTTTTTGACAAGCACAGAGAAATTATGAATGATTACATAGCATACTTTTATAAATATATATAGTTATCTAATAAAACATTTATGTCTGAGTATACAGAACTTTTATAATGTATATAACACATATCTAAATAATATATATAAATATAGACAGTCTAAAGAGTGGTATTGGGGGAAGTATGAGGGAGATTAATGTTTTTTCATTTGTGTACAATCTGTATTGCTTAATTTGTTACAATGAACATTATTAAACTTGAAATTATAATAAATTATAATAATCAATCAAAGTTGAAGATAACTAAATGAAATAAAATAATATCTGAAAACTGGTAATATGAAAGTTTACAAGGATACACTTGAAAATAAAAAGAAGCAAATTACTTTTGAAAGGACTATTTTTGTAATAAATGACAAATAACAGTCTGATTTTGTACTTCTCACTTTCCCATTGAAATAATCAAAACACAAGAGGTAAAGTTATGATGACACTTATTACTGGAAATATTAGGTATGGAATCTAAACAAAACAAAACAAAAAAGCCAAACTCAGAAGCAAACAGTAGAATGGTGGTTGTCAGGAACTGGAGTGTGGGGGAAACAAATATTGGTCAAAGGATATGACTTCCCAGTGATAAGATGAGTAAGTTCTGAGGATCTAACATATAGAATGGTGACATCGTTAAAAATACTGTAATACAACCTTGAAAGTTGCTGAGAAAATGGATTTTAAACGTTCTCACCACAAAGGGGTAAAAAAAAGTAACAGCGGGAGATGTATCTGTTTTTTAACTTGCTTGAGGTGATCACACTGTATACGTCTATCAAATCATCATGTTGTACACTTAAGGTATGTACAATTTTATCTGTCAATTCTATTTCAATAAAGCTGGGAAATCAATCAATCAATCAATCTCTGATAAGAAAAACAGGTATCTGTCAAAGTCTAGATAAGAGGGGTTTCAATATTTAAATCAGCCAAAGGTAAACAAGAGGCTATTTCAAAAACATTTGCCCCAGTTGATACCTTTTGTACAGGTCAAGTTTATTTGACTTCTCTACTCTTCATCAAGTATCTATTTCTGAAATTATTCCAAGACCAAATTTTTCAGTGACACTTTATGAATTAGCAATAAAATTGGATTAGAGATGGCACATTGTCTCTTAAAATAGGAACTCATAGTAATTGATTAGAGATTCAAGAGACATAATGGCCTACTCACATTTTTAGGTTTTTTCTGCACTGCTGCTGGCAAGTGACAAACTGCAGACAGCACGACCAAACAGCAGAAACAAGTTTTATTTTTTATCTAACAAACCCCAGAGGAATTCTTTTTACTGATTTCGCATTTATGCTACTAAGTAATAGACAATTATCTCATGGAAAGAAAATACACATCCAATGACAGTTGTCTCTCCTGCAGCCTGATCTTTCCTCCAGACCTTACCCTTCTATGTTTTATTATTCGTCTTAATAGCATTTCCTGTTATGTAATATCAAAAAATGAACACCCTATTTCTTAGCAAGTGAGATCAGAGAAATGTTGCAAATTTTCCTTCAGGTCCCATCATTATGACCAAGGATTGCTGTGCAACCAGAGTGGAAAAAGAATCTCCACTTGGAGTACTTGTGACACCGCCAGGAGGGGACCAGTCGCTCCAACCAACCCTCTCAATTACGTTGTGTTTGTTGGTTGTGACAAGGCTTATTACACTAAATCCTTTATTAATGATTTTTGGAAATGAGAATTAAGTTTTGGCTCCTAGTGTCATCCTTTCATTATTCAGCCTCCACTCATTGACAAAATGTCTTATTAGAGTTTATAATATGTAGTTGGCACTATTTCTCAGTTTCTGTAGTTTTTCTCTTATTTTTATTTGTATTCTGCTCATTCTTTGGTTTGGTAAGTCTAGTTTGGAGGGTTTGCTATCCCATCATTTAGCGTTCCAGAAGTCTCACTATTTAAATATATTTTAGTGTTAACAAAACACTGACAGAGGGAAATGAGAAAGGAAAGGGGGAACAGGAGAAATCGACAGAGTGAACAATCAAGGTGGTTTCGGAGCTACCTCCCATTAGACAGGACATTTAAAAGGACAGAAAGAGTAAAGGATCAGTGGGGATGTAAGTTAGTTTAATGCTCTGGTTACAGGACATTGAGATAATGAACAGCCTATAGCCCTACATTTTTACTGAAGTAAGAAGCAAGGCTATTTGCTCAGAAAGAATACAGAAGAACCACATAGTGTCTTAGTTTTGAACACTGTGGGATTTTTTTTTTGTTTGTTTGCTTTTCTGAATTGTGAAAGCCCTTGTATATTGTAAGATTATTAACTCATATGCTGATTATTATTATTTTATTTTGGCTAGATTTGTTATATCTATCATTCATTTTAAGTATGCTTTTTAATTTGTGGTCAAGCTGAGAAACTGCAGTGATACTTTGCTATTTTTGTCACTTGTTTTTTTTACCTAGTATCAAATTCCTCTTCCTATAGCAACCCCAATTTACTTTGGGGGCATTAATTCTTTTTTTTTTAATATTATTTATTTATTTATTGACAGGGAGAGAGATCACTAGTAGGCAGAGAGGCAGGCAGAGAGAGAGGGGGAAGTAGGCTCCCCGCTGAGCAGGGAGCTCCACATGGGTCTCCATCCCAGGACCCTGAAACCATGACCTGAGCTGAAGGCAGAGGCTCAACCCACTGAGCCACCCAGGTGCCCCATGAAATTCTTATTCATTGAATTTGTGGTTCTATAAACTAGGTGTCACAGGAGACCCAAGGTAGATTTATCAGACTTATCCTTAGGATTCTGAAACTAGATTGGACAAATACAGCATGGGAGGAAATGGTGGGAGCACATTTGTTTTCCTGTTGGTGCCCATGTAAACAACTTCCCTAAACCTGATCTCTGACCATTATATTTTCTTCAGAGTAAGTCAACAATTATAATTACTACATTTATACATACATATACATGCATGCATATTTCTCTTTCTTGCTTATATTAAAGCATATATTATCTGCAAAATACAATTTTTTTTGTTTCTGCAATTTTATATCCCTTACTCATTTATATTATAACCTAATTTCTCTGGATTATTGCATGGATTAAAATTCAGGAAAGAACAAGTTTCAGGGACAATGTGTCAGAGACATTGACTATTTGGTAATAAAATACCGTGTTTTACATTATTATAAGGACTGTAAAAACATCTAACATGTAACAATAATCCTATCAAAACAGCTATGATATGATGGTGTACTTTCTTTGTCTAGATGGATTCATAAAAACAGGGATGTTCTGACAGTCCTCTTAACCAGGATACAGTGCTCAATTTCACTACACTATGTTATTCCTTATTTATTATGGATGCATGTTTAAATACTAAAATAAGTATGACAAGATAAATTCCCCTCCAAATATTATTAAAATTCATAGACTTTGTTGACTTTATAAATCAAAATACATGTATTATTCCATTCCATTTCAGTAATAATAGCCTAAAAGAGATTTCTCATTTACTGTGCTATGAAAAAACTAAAGAAACAAAAGTATAGAATCTGCCTGTTTCATGTATTCTTTTCCCTTAAAAAGTAAAACTTAAGACAAACTTTGTAGATATGGGCACATATTTAATACTCTTTTCCTGATATAATCATATAAAATATTCAATATATTAATTTTATTTTAAATAAATTATATTTAATAAAATATAATTAATATATCAATATAATAATTAATGATATATATAAAATATTTTATCCAAATGAAATCCCCAAGTTTCAACTTTAACTAATGAAGTAGAATATTACTTTAATCCAACTGTATGTACCTTTCAGAGAGTATAGATTCAAAGACATGCCAGTAAAATATTCCAGCATTAACCAAATATTTTTTCTAGTACAAAATTATCTTTTTATCTGAAGGCAGGTACCTTCTTTTGATTCCATTGTACTGTAGAAGGACACATTATTCAACTAATATTGACCAAGCACTAGCAACAGAATAAAAGTATAAAAGCTTCATTTCTCAAGGATAATATTAAGGCATCAGAATTTTATCTAAGATGGACAGAGAATAAAGTTTAAGAGAAACTATGTATTTAAAAATCACTATCCTAATGAATTACGTATATAACTAACTTTTGTTGTGTAGTAAATATGATATAACTATTCCTCTTCTTATTCATAGGTTTACTTATTTAATTTTACCATAACCCTTCATGGTGAGTAAAATTATCTATCTTCTAACAGATCAAGAACTGATGCACAGAGGTTAAGTACAACACCCCAGGTCACACAGCTATGAAACACAGGGAGATGTCAATACAGATTTTCTGGCTCTAGCCACTATGATAAACTGTCAGTTAAAGCTCAGCATACTATTAGATACAGTTAATGTCCATCAACTGCTTACTAAGATTAGTATTTCCTGACAGAATGAGAGTTTTTTTACACATTGTAGTATAACCGTAATTATCAATTATACTGTATTTCATCTAATTGAAGTTGCTATTAAATATAATTCACACCACTATTTTATGTACCACTAAATAGGAATTGTTAATTTAATTATAATATGATTTTTGCCAAATTTTTATTTTGTAATTATTGAAAGAATTCTTTTGACAGATCTGACAGAGTATTTAGAATGATATGCCACTTTACACTAATACACACACACATCTTGACCTTTTTAGTGTATTTAGCATCAACAGTATCATTTCAAGGTGCATCATAAACATCAATTATCATAACCATCTCAGCTTTAGATATTCTAAAACGTGAAAAAAGTTTGGAAGAAATAGAATATAAAAGAAGCTATCATTTACTGCAAGTCTACAAAAACCACAGTATTCTACTTGTTGTCTTTACATGGATTATATCATCAAATTTCATCAAAAGAAAACAGAGGACCAGAGCTGTAACAAACCCAGGTAAAAAAAGGAAGAGCTAACAGCCATAAAGTAAGTCCTATCATAATGTGTAATTGTTCACATTCTTTAAAAAGAAATTTAAATTTAAATTTAGTCTTTGGGGACTAAAAACACATTCATAGCCAAGAACTTCAGCACACTAACTATAATGTGTTCTACTATAAGAGAGACTTGATTCCTTTAAATCATGTTTATTTATGACCCAAGTCAAAATTTAAGTAAAATCTTAAATCAAGCTATGATTCAGCTGAATGCCTTTTTTTTTTTTAGAGTAAAATGTTCTATAGCATTCAGATGTTTCTTAAAGTTACTTACAACATAAATTTAACATATACAAACTTAGTCATTTGGATAATTACTAAATATTTTTAAAGACTTGCTAAAAGTATGTCATGAATTATAATAAAGTCTTAAATTATAGTTTTAATATTTTGTTTAAGACTTAAAAGATAATATAAAAGGAATATGAAAACGCAATGCAATATCAAGGAAACATATAAAACCTTGCATACTATTAAAAATTTTTGAAAATTCTGACCTCCTTTCTCATGTTATGTCCAAAAATTGGAAGTGCAGAACTCCTGAGGTATTGACTGAAATATTTCTATGAAGAGGGCTTATAGGTAGAGACTTACTTTTAGCTTAGGCAATAATTCCACAATATCAAAGAAAAAGGATTTCAAGAATAACATTTTGGGAGGATCTGGTTCAAAATATGACAGCAGTTCCAAAAAAGAATAGAATACGGTATGACTAGAAAAAAATTTGGTTCTTCCTTGAAATGTCAACTAATGCAAAAGAAGACAAGGAAAAGGGAAAATAAAGAGCAGGGTGGGGGTAAATGGGACAAAAACAAGAAGCAAAATGATATATTTAAATCCAACCAAGATGGTGACTGCATTAAATATAAGTAGGTTAAACATACCAATTATAAAGCAGAGGTTGTCAGACTATATATTTTTTAAAAGAATCAATTAGGGGCGCCTGCGTGGCTCAATCGGTTAAGCGACTGCCTTCAGCTCAGGTCACCATCCCAGATCCTGGGATCGAGCCCCATATCAGGCTCTCCACTCAGCGGCAAGTCTGCTTCTCCTTTTCTGTGATCTCTCTCACTTCTATTCTCTCTCAAATAAATAAATAAAATATTTTAAAAAAATAAAAGAATCAATTATATTCTGCTAGAGGAAATGCACTTTATATAACAAGAGAAAGATGGATTAAAAGTTAAAGAATGAGACAAGGTATATCAGTTAATGTCTTTAACTAAAAGGAGGCTATATTAATATCAAATAAATTATGTTCCATTAGTGATAGAGAAGGATATTTCATAATGACAAAAGTGTCAATTCATCAAGAAGCCCTAGAAATCTTTGAATGCAATTGATCAAGAGAGAAAGAAGGAAAAGACCATTTATCAATATCAGAAAAAAAGAGGGTTGTCACTAGATAGTTTACAGAATTTAAAAGATAATAAAAACACAAGCCAACATTATGTTAGTAAATATGACATATTAGATGGGATAGACTTGAGAAAATGATCATGGGACTATATTAATTACTAATCAATTTAACAGAAATATATCTATACAGATTTTTAGTAATATCAATTATTAGTGTTTTTCAAAGAAGTTGTCTATCCCATCAAAATTGTCTGAATTTTTCCTTAAAGACAAGATCAAATTATTTATAAGATGTTAATTCATCACTATTCAATATGATCCTATCTCATTTTACTATGCTCTACTGTGCTTTGCCATAGTTCTTTTGTTTTTAAACAAAATAAAAATTTGTGGCAACCCTGTGTTGAGGATAATAGGCAGAGAGACCTCAGTATAGACTGGTATGCACTGGAGCCTGTGAACTGACTTTAGCTCCTCTTGGACAGGAGTGGGAACACCTGGGAAAGCCTAACTTATGCAGACACAGGCAGACTGGAGCCTGTGTAGAAGTCCAGATTTTCAGAAGAGACATTTCAGCATATTCTGCTGGAGTGTGTGTGTGTGTGTGTGTGTGTGTGAGAGAGAGAGAGAGAATTTGGATACATTGGAGTGGGTAAGAGAAAATTTGCAGCATCACCATTCTTCTATTCTATCAGTGCCATTTTTTTCCAACAACATTTACTCACTGTTTCTCTGCATCACATTTTGGTAATTCTCACAATATCTCAAACAGTTTTATTATTATTATATTTGCTATGGTGATCTATGATCAGTGATCTTTGATGTTGCTACTGTAACTTGGGTGCCGTCAACCACACCCATATAAGACAACAAACTTAATCCATAAATGTTGGGTGTGTTCTGACTGCTCCATTGCCTGGCTAACCCCGTATCTCTCCCTCTCTTCAAGCTTCCCTACTCCCTGAGACACAGTATTGAAATCAGGCCAATTAATAACTCTACAATTGCCTATAAATGTTCAAGTGAAAGGAAGTCACATGTATCTGGGAAGAATGGTGATGCTGGCAAATTTCCTCTTACCCACTCCTATGTATCCAAATTCACACGCACACACACACACACACACACACTCCAGCAGAGTATGCTGAAATGTCTCTTCTGAAAATCTGGACTTCTACACAGGATCTAGTCTGCCAGTGTCTGCATAAGTTAGGCTTTCCCAGCTTCTCCCTGTCTCTCTGTCTGTCACTCCTCCTGTCATGCTCACTCTAGTCTTCGGGTGTCTGCATAAGTTAGGCTTTCCCAGGTGTTCCCACACCTGTCCAAGAGGAGCTGAAGCCAGTTCACAGGCTCCACTGCATACCAGTCTATACTGAGGTCTCTCTGCCTACTATCCATTGCACAGCTGGGTGAGATGCCTCCCGGTCCCATGGCCTACAATGCTGGAATCCACAAGTCCCAAAGGGGCATTTTTGTTTGTAAATGAATGTCAAATTTTAGTTGTTAAAATAGGGACAAACACGAGGGATGTCTTCTCTCACCATGAATGCTGACATCACTTCTACATTTCTGAGTTATAGTTGGTATAAGGTTTCTAGCTTTTTTGAGAACTAAGTTGAAATCGTTGATTTTAAGACTTTTTACTCATATATATGGATCTAATGCAATAAATATTTCTTTGGGTACTACTTTAGCAGCAACTGTCCAGTTTTGACATGCCAGATTTATTATAGTTCATTTCTAAAATTTGGCTGTCTCTGAAAATTATACATTACTTAAAGTTGTTTAATTGTTTGAATTCCAGGCAGTAAGAGATTTTATATATATCTTTTCATTACTGTTTTCCAGTTTAATTCTATCACACTCAGGAGAGATTATTTTGAATGATTTCAGTCATTTGAAATTTGCAGAAGCTCTTTTTGGGCCTAAGACACTTGAGTCCATGTACACTTGATTAGAAGTTTAGTCTAATCTTTAAGATTTTCTAGGTATTTACTGCATTTTTCTGATTTCTACTGTTGGTAGTTTTATTTATTCTGTTTACTTTATAATACTTACACTCAAGCAATGTGTAACATCTGAATTTATTTTTTTCAATAGTGTTTTGTATTTTCTACAGCATTTTTATTTGCATAAAAAATTAGAATAAATTTGCCGAATGCTACAAAAATGTCTTCTGGGTTTATTTGAATCTATAGGTCTATTTGGTAAGAAAATCATTATGGCTTTGAGTTTTCTGATCCACACACAGTTTACACTTGTATTTTATTTCCTGCACAGTATTCACTCTAAAATGAATAATTCTTTCATTGGTTTACCCTTTTTTTATGTAACTATTGCTAATTTGTCTCATAAACTACATGAATCAGCTTTGAACAACATTTGTTCAGTTATATGGCCTTCTTCCAAGGCCACACATCTCTAAATACTAATGTAAACAAAATTTAAATCTTCATTTAAGACATTATTTTTCAAGCTTAAATCCAAGTGTGAATCCAAGTTTAAAATAAGTGGTTTATAGATATCAACCTGTATTTTGCCTAAATAAAAAAATATAGAGAGAAAGCTTATTCCCCATCCTTACTTTAAGGTCTAAAATTCTTCTCATTGTAGGATATCTGCCCAGATTTTTACCTAGAGCCATACGTGATGCGGCCCTGTGCTATGTGGCTGATTCCTTCCACTTCCTGCAGGGGTATCACATGGAACCACCTACAAACCAAATTTCTCCCCCTTCCTTAGGAAACTAAATATTTGTAACAATTTCATGGGTATGTAGATGAAGGAAATGTGGAATTTTTATGGAAATAAGTGAACTAGGTGAATAAGCTCCATATTCATGAACATTACTTACGTTTTCAGAAACTTGGGTCTGATCTTGAATACACTTCCAATGAAGAAGGGATGCTATTGCACATAGTCAGTTTCATGATTTATTAGGTCAGATAACATTTAGGTCATGAAAGCAGGTCAGGCAGCATGGGTTCTGTTTTTCCATAGTCTGGTGATCAGTTCCTCCCAATAACAATGTTAAGTAAGAGCTGTTTCTCAATAGGAAAATATGAAGTCTCCAAACACGGTATGCTCTAATACCCTAGAAGCACATTTTATGTCTCTCCTTTCAGAAAGTACTTCAGTCTCCAAAGAGCATCCTGATCTGCCACAGGCACTTCAAGCAATATTTGATCTTCTCAAGGTCAGAACTGCTTGCACCATGCCATGAGGTGATGGATAGAGTTATTCTCTTCTAGGAATTTTTCCAAGACACACACTTCCTCCCTACTGAGAGAGATCAGTACACAGAAAGTGATATGTATAGCATATTGAATTCAGTGGAGACCTTATAAATTTTTCTATGACATGTACAAGAGCAGCAAATTCTCTTTCTTTCTTTCCTTTTTTCCATTTTAGAAGTATTCTGACATGCTCAATACTTCTGTCTCTCCAAAACTACACTTCAGTATAGGTCTTCAAATTTGTTTGATACCTCTCTCTCCCCCTTCTAACATATATAGATACTACTGAGACTTCTAAGGTACTTTTTACTTCTTGATCCTCAGGTCACATTATCTTGGTGTTTTCAGTATAGAGTCAAAAATGAGAAAGTATGGAACTAAATTATGATAGAACCACATAATTGTGGACTTAATGACAAATAATTAGATTGTGTTCCTTTCCCTTCCAGTTTGAAGTCAAACAACACTAGCTGGCTCAGCGGTAGTGAACCCCATGAAAAGATGTAGGCTAACTTGCTCCAATAAATAAGAGATACCAAGAGAATCTTCTTCCATTGGTTGTATCATCTAATTATATTTATGATAATATTGCTATTTTTACAAGACTCATCTGTTTTCCTCATAGGCCATACAAACAAATAAAGTAGATTTTAATGTCAGGAACATTCTCTCTGACACACACCTCAGAGTTAGAAGAACATCCAGAATGGGTGAGTTTCCATATCTTTACTCCCAGAGTACACTGCAAGATGGACTTATGTCCAAATTCCATTCATTTTCTGAATTCCATGATACCCTTTTGAACTGGAGGCTCATTTTGGTTTCCTACATTATAAAATATTAGTAATACTGGAATGCCTGGGTGGCTCAGTTGGTTAAGCGGCTGCCTTTCGCTCAGGTCATGATCCCAGTGTCCTGGGATCAAGTCCCACATCGGGGTCCTTGTTTGGCAGGGAGCCTGCTTCTCCCTCTGCCTTCCACTCTGTCTGCCTGTGCTCTCTCTCGCTCCTCTCTCTCTGACAAATAAATAAATAAAATGTTAAAAAAAATAAAATATTAGTAATACCTCAAATCCAGGATGTAGTCTTTACCCATGTCACTCTCCCTCAAAAACAATCACTCCTGGTATATATGAGCCTTTGAAGAAGACAGGGCGGAATAATTTTAGTGAAAACTTATGGTGGTACCATTCAAAATGCTTTAGGGTGGTGTCATGGATCTTCATCCTGGTAATGATTCAAGCTTCCCTTTATCACATTTATATTTTGTTGTAGCTATTTTGTAGATATGTTAGAACTTGTGTTCATTGCCCAGCTATATCTTTTATAGGTACCTGGAGATCAATTCAACATCACCAATGGTTCTTCTGGTGCAATCTTCCAATTACCTCTCTAGTTATACTACCTATTATTATACACATTCTGACTTTTCTTTGGCTGGTTAGATGCTGCCATTTGGACTCTGCCCCCCAACATATCTGCTCCTTTGATTCAGGGAGCCTATTTTTCATGGAAGCTTCTCCTACTCTTATCTCCAATCTACAAAGGAAAGCTACTTGAGGGTTTTGAAAAAATGTTGGTGATTCCCTAATCCTACTGCCTTGTTGAAAATTGTTTTCAGTGTTCTCTCAGATAAGAAAAGTTGTGTGAAGTCATACTAAAGAACTTTTCTGTATGCCTGTTTGAATTTCTTCCTCAATATTAAGCCATGGTATCTTTGACCTCCAAATACTTTTTAGTATGAATCATTCTTTTTTTTTTTTTAAGATTTTATTTATTTATTTGACAGAGATTACAAGTAGTTAGAGAGGCAGGCAGAGAGGTGGAAGCAGGCTCTCTGCCCAGCAGAGAGCCTGATGCGGGACTCAATCCCAGGACGCTGGGATCATGACCTGAGCTGAAGGCAGAGGCTTTAACCCACTGAGCCACCCAGGCGCCCCAGTATGAATTGTTCTTGAATTGAGATTTCAAACTATCAACTGAGTAAGCAGTTGTTTAAACTAATGCATTACATTCAGAAACTATATATCAATACATTATATCAATACTTACATCAATAATTTATATCAAACTAAAGCTAGAATCTCTACTACCTGTTCTATCTTTACTTACTTGATATGTTACATGTATTATTAATGCATATGTTAATTTTTAGAGAGAAACATATACAATGTCATATTTACAGGTCAAAAATAGTGAAATATAATTTTGTATGATTTAACCTAAGAAATAAAACCTCATTTCATTTTAAGAAACATTTCATAGATTTTCTGAGATCTAACTCATATGTAGAAGAGGAGTGGGAGCAACATGAGGAAAATGTCTTTTGTTAGGTCACTAGTTCAAGTGAGGTAATTACAGGGTTTCTAGGCCAGCCAGGTGTACTTTTTAAGGATCAGCTGTAAAGCTGCATATGCTGGCAATGGTGTTGTGCATTTAGTATCAACTGAATTGACCTAAAAATGACTGAAAGAAATGTCCTGTCTCTGCAACTCCAGTGACTGGAGTTTTATTGTTTCCAAATCTGTGCCTGACTTTTTTTCTGTGGGATACCCAGAAATATTTGTAAATTCAACTGATGTTCTAACTCAGCAACTCATGGCATCAGATTTGCATGTAATTTTAAGTATGTCACTCCTGTGTCTAATGTCAAAGAAATTATTTCAGGACAATAATAAAATCTTTTTAGTTCTTCATCATGTTTTAAACTAGGACTTTAAAGTTCTGAACTTGTCTTTTTTTTCTTCAACTTCTCCAATTCGGACAGAAACTGCCACCTTTCCTCAGGTAGCTTGCATTATTTATTTGCAATAAAATGGCCAATCATATTAGTATTTCATTCCACATGACTATGAATAATAATTTAAGTATTTTTCTCTTGCATTCCATGAATTACTAATGTTCTATTTCCCAATGATAATTGAGTCTCACTGAAAATCCAAGAATGTCAGATAATCAATCTCAGTTTCCCATCTTTGAGTCATATTTACTATTTACCCACAACCATTTCCAGTTATACCACAGATTGTCATTAAAGATATATGGAAAGGAAGATAAATTATTTTAGGTATTATAGCAGTTATTTAAAACAGGAAAATGGATGCTTATAAAGTTATTAGCGGTTTTAAAGAAGTTAGCTTCTGGCTAAGGCTTCTCAAATGATTGCCAGAAAACAAGAGAACAGGCCACTGTTATCATCTCTGCCACAGTTGTGAGCACAGAAAACAAAATGGTCATTGCTGTGACTACTGGGGTCAACTATGCACGCTTTACTTGAAATTCAGGAAACCAGAATCAGGAAATTAGTTCCAGAATTTCCACAATGTCATGGACACTGGAAAGTGAAACCCAGCAGTTTTCAGTACTGTACCACCTTCCAAAATCTACAGAGTGACTCATCATTGTGACATCCACAGTCTTGCCCAACAACCTAATGAAGCAGGTAGTTGGCCTCTGCTTAACTGCTGTCTTTATAATTTTGGAAAGCAATAAAATTTTGAAACTTAGCTACAATCTAGAACCTAATTAACATCAAGGGAAACTAAGAGAAATGTCCTATCTCTGCAACATAGGAAAGAAAACTGGAAGGGGCTTGAAATCGGTTATATCCAGTCCAACTTAAAGGCCAGTGTATTGAATGGGAAGAATTGTAAGATTACAGAATGATGACTATCCTTGGAATAGAAAAGAGTGTGAGTTAGCATCCAAATTTTTCAGATAACGAGAAGAATTAAACCTACTGGTATTATTAATCAAATACATGAATTATATATATATATATATATATTTTTAAAGATTTTATTTATTTATTTTGACAGACAGAGTTCACAAGTAGGCAGAGAGGCAGGCAGAGAGAGGAGGAAGCAGGCTCCCTGCTGAGCAGAAAGCCCGATGTGGGGCTCGATCCTAGAATCCTGGTATCATGACCTGATCCGAAGGCAGAGGCTTTAACCCACTGAGCCACTCAGGTGGCGCTGAATTATATTTTTGATCACAAACTATCATTTGTGGCCTGTTTTTGTAATGTACATGAGCTAAAAATGTATTTTTACATTTTTAAAGTGGTAAGAAAAAGTGAAAAGAAGATGGCCGATATCTTACGTGGTGAGCAAACCCTAAAATATCTATTACTGGGCCTTTTCCCCAAAAATGTCTGCTGACTATTTGTCAGATGAGAACAAATTGGTTGGAGAGAACATAATTCATTGGAATTTAGTATCCGTGAAACCAAAGACCTTGTGTGCCTTGCCTATACTCATTCCTAGTATGGTGTCTGATACCTGGCACACAGTGAGTACTTAAGTGTTGAATAAATGTAATTTACAACACTACCAATCGTTAGCAGATTTTAGCATGATCTTTTTATATAGTGTCTTTTTGTACACACATATTAAAATTGTCATTCAGATAATGCAATAACATAAGCAGTATGTTATTCTAGATTGATATGCTTGTCCAAGTATTGCACTTACAGATATCCAACCACATATAAAATCAACTCTGGTTTTTTTTTTTTTTTTTTTTTTTTAAAGGTCTTTTGTGCTTTACTAAAAGAAAAGTGTAACAACAAGACAGAGTCAGATTCTCCTAATCCCATCATCTGCAAGCAGCTACTCCAAGCGGTATACATACTTCACATATTTACAATTATAGTCCCTGTGTCACTTTTGCTTTCCCATTTTTTTTCCAATTTATTTATTTTCAGAAAAACAGTATTCATTATTTTTTCACCACACCCAGTGCTCCATGCAAGCTGTGCCCTCTATAATACCCACCACCTGGTACCCCAAACTCCCACACCCCCGCCACTTCAAAACCCTCAGACTGTTTTTCAGAGTCCATAGTCTCTCATGGTTCATCTCCCCTTCCAATTTACCCAAAAGCACATACCCTCCTCAATGTCCATAACCTTCCCCCCTTCGCCCAACCCCCCTCCCCCCAGTAACCCACACTTTGTTTCGTGAGATTAAGAGTCACTTATGGTTTGTCTCCCTCCCTATCCCATCTTGTTTCATGGATTCTTCTCCTACCCACTTAAGCCCCCATGTTGCACCACCACTCCCTCATATCAGGGAGATCATATGATAGTTGTCTTTCTCCGCTTGACTTATTTCGCTAAGCATGATACGCTATAGTTCCATCCATGTTGTCGCAAATGGCAAGATTTCGTTTCTTTTGATGGCTGCATAGTATTCCATTGTGTATATATACCACATCTTCTTTATCCATTCATCTGTTCATGGACATCTAGGTTCTTTCCATAGTTTGGCTATTGTGGACATTGCTGCTATAAACATTCGGGTGCAAGTGCCCCTTTGGATCACTACGTTTGTATCTTTAGGGTAAATTCCCAGTAGTGCAATTGCTGGGTCATAGGGCAGTTCTATTTTCAACATTTTGAGGAACCTCCATGCTGTTTTCCAGAGTGGTTGCACCAGCTTGCATTCCCACCAACAGTGTAGCAGGGTTCCCCTTTCTCCGCATCCTCGCCAGCATCTGTCATTTCCTGACTTGTTGATTTTAGCCATTCTGACTGGTGTGAGGTGATATCTCATTGTGGTTTTGATTTGTATTTCCCTGATGCCGAGTGATATGGAGCACTTTTTCATGTGTCTGTTGGCCATCTGGATGTCTTCTTTGCAGAAACGTCTGTTCATGTCCTCTGCCCATTTCTTGATTGGATTATTTGTTCTTTGGGTGTTGAGTTTGTTAAGTTCTTTATAGATTTTGGACACTAGTCCTTTATCTGATATGTCGTTTGCAAATATCTTCTCCCATTCTGTCAGTTGTCTTTTGGTTTTGTTAACTGTTTCCTTTGCTGTGCAAAAGCTTTTGATTTTGATGAAATCCCAAAAGTTCATTTTTGCCCTTGCTTCCCTTGCCTTTGGCAATGTTCCTAGGAAGATGTTGCTGCGGCTGAGGTCGAAGAGGTTGCTGCCTGTGTTCTCCTCAAGGATTTTGATGGATTCCTTTCTCACATTGAGGTCCTTAATCCATTTTGAATCTATTTTTGTGTGTGGTGTAAGGAAATGGTCCAATTTCATTTTTCTGCACGTGGCTGTCCAATTTTCCCAACACCATTTATTGAAGAGGCTGTCTTTTTTCCATTGGACATTCTTTCCTGCTTTGTCGAAGATTAATTGACCATAGAGTTGAGGGTCTATTTCTGGGCTCTCTATTCTGTTCCATTGGTCTATGTGTCTGTTTTTGTGCCAGTACCATGCTGTCTTGATGATGACAGCTTTGTAATAAAGCTTGAAGTCCGGAATTGTGATGCCACCAACTTTGGCTTTCTTTTTCAATATCCCTTTGGCTATTCGAGGTCTTTTCTGGTTCCATATAAATTTTAAAATTATTTGTTCCATTTCTTTGAAAAAAATGGATGGTACTTTGATAGGAATTGCATTAAATGTGTAGATTGCTTTAGGTAGCATAGACATTTTCACAATATTTATTCTTCCAATCCAGGAGCATGGAACATTTTTCCATTTCTTTGTGTCTTCCTCAATTTCTTTCATGAGTACTTTATAGTTTTCTGAGTATAGATTCTGTGCCTCTTTGGTTAGGTTTATTCCTAGGTATCTTATGGTTTGGGGTGCAATTGTAAATGGGATTGACTCCTTAATTTCTCTTTCTTCTGTCTTGTTGTTGGTGTAGAGAAATGCAACTGATTTCTGTGCATTGATCTTATATCCTGACACTTTACTGAATTCCTGTATAAGTTCTAGCAGTTTTGGAGTGGAGTCTTTTGGGTTTTCCACATAGAGTATCATATCATCTGCGGAGAGTGATAATTTGACTTCTTCTTTGCCGATTTCGATGCCTTTAATTTCCTTTTGTTGTCTGATTGCTGAGGCTAGGACTTCTAGTACTATGTTGAATATCAGTGGTGATAATGGACATCCCTGCCGTGTTCCTGACCTTAGTGGAAAAGCTTTCAGTTTTTCTCCATTGAGAATGATATTTGCAGTGGGTTTTTCATAGATGGCTTTGATGATATTGAGGTATGTGCCCTCTATCCCTACACTTTGAAGGGTTTTGATCAGGAAGGGATGCTGTACTTTGTCAAATGCTTTTTCAGCATCTATTGAGAGTATCATATGGTTCTTGTTCTTTCTTTTATTGATGTGTTGTATCACATTGACTGATTTGCGGATGTTGAACCAACCTTGCAGCCCTGGGATAAATCCCACTTGGTCGTGGTGAATAATCCTTTTAAAGTACTGTTGAATCCTATTGGCTAGTATTTTGGTGAGAATTTTTGCATCTGTGTTCATCAAGGATATTGGTCTATAGCTCTCTTTTTTGATGGGATCCTTGTCTGGTTTTGGGATCAAGGTGATGCTGGCCTCATAAAATGAGTTTGGGAGTTTTCCTTCCATTTCTATTTTTTGGAACAATTTCAGGAGAATAGGAATTAGTTCTTCTTTAAATGTTTGGTAGAATTCCCCCGGGAAGCCATCTGGCCCTGGGCTTTTGTTTGTTTGGAGATTTTTAATGACTGTTTCAATCTCCTTACTGGTTATGGGTCTGTTCAGGCTTTCTATTTCTTCCTGGTTCAATTTTGGTAGTTTATATGTTTCTAGGAATACATCCATTTCTTCCAGATTGTCAAATTTGTTGGCGTAGAGTTGCTCATAGTATGTTCTTATAATAGTTTGTATTTCTTTGGTGTTAGTTGTGATCTCTCCTCTTTCATTCATGATTTTATTTATTTGGGTCCTTTCTCTTTTCTTTTTGATAAGTCTGGCCAAGGGTTTATCAATTTTATTAATTCTTTCAAAGAACAAGCTCCTAGTTTCGTTGATTTGTTCTATTGTTTTTTTGGTTTCTATTTCATTGATTTCTGCTCTGATCTTTATGATTTCTCTTCTCCTGCTGGGCTTAGGGTTTCTTTCTTGTTCTTTCTCCAGCTCCTTTAGGTGTAGGGTTAGGTTGTGTACCTGAGACCTTTCTTGTTTCTTGAGAAAAGCTTGTACCGCTATATATTTTCCTCTCAGGACTGCCTTTGTTGTGTCCCACAGATTTTGAACCGTTGTATTTTCATTATCATTTGTTTCCATGATTTTTTTCAATTCTTCTTTAATTTCCCGGTTGACCCATTCATTCTTTAGAAGGATGCTGTTTAGTCTCCATGTATTTGTGTTCTTTCCAAACTTCCTCTTGTGGTTGAGTTCTAGCTTCAGAGCATTGTGGTCTGAAAATATGCAGGGAATGATCCCAATCTTTTGATACCGGTTGAGTCCTGATTTAGGACCGAGGATGTGATCTATTCTGGAGAATGTTCCATGTGCACTAGAGAAGAATGTGTATTCTGTTGCTTTGGGATGAAATGTTCTGAATATATCTGTGATGTCCATCTCATCCAGTGTATCATTTAAGGCCTTTATTTCCCTGTTGATCTTTTGCTTGGATGATCTGTCCATTTCAGTGAGGGGAGTGTTAAAGTCCCCTACTATTATTGTATTATTGTTGATGTGTTTCTTTGATTTTGTTATTAATTGGTTTATATAGTTTGCTGCGCCCACGTTGGGGGCATAGATATTTAAAATTGTTAGATCTTCTTGTTGGACAGACCCTTTGAGTATGATATAGTGTCCTTCCTCATCTCTTATTATAGTCTTTGGCTTAAAATCTAATTGATCTGATATAAGGATTGCCACTCCTGCTTTTTTCTGATGTCCATTAGCATGGTAAATTCTTTTCCACCCCCTCACTTTAAGTCTGGAGGTGTCTTCGGGTTTAAAATGAGTTTCTTGGAGGCAACATATAGATGGGTTTTGTTTTTTTATCCATTCTGATACCCTGTGTCTTTTGATTGGGGCATTTAGCCCATTAACATTCAGGGTAACTATTGAGAGATATGATTTTAGTGCCATTGTATTGCCTGTAAGGTGACTGTTACTGTATATTGTCTCTGTTCCTTTCTGATCTACCACTTGTAGGCTCTCTCTTTGCTTAGAGGACCCCTTTCAGTATTTCCTGTAGAGCTGGTTTGGTGTTTGCAAATTCTTTCAGTTTTTGTTTGTCCTGGAAGCTTTTAATCTCTCCTTCTATTTTCAATGATAGCCTAGCTGGATATAGTATTCTTGGCTGCATGTTTTTCTCGTTTAGTGCTCTGAAAATGTCATGCCAGCTCTTTCTGGCCTGCCAGGTCTCTGTGGATAAGTCAGCTGCCAATCGAATACTTTTACCATTGTATGTTACAGACTTCTTTTCCTGGGCTGCTTTCAGGATTTTCTCTTTGTCACTAAGGCTTGTAAATTTTACTATTAGGTGACGGGGTGTGGGCCTATTCTTACTGATTTTGAGGGGCGTTCTCTGAACCTCCTGAATTTTGATGCTCGTTCCCTTTGCCATATTGGGGAAATTCTCCCCAATAATTCTCTCCAGTATACCTTCTGCTCCACTCTCTCTTTCTTCTTCTTCTGGAATCCCAATTATTCTAATGTTGTTTCGTCTTATGGTGTCACTTATCTCTCGAATTCTCCCCTCATGGTCCAGTAGCTGTTTGTCCCTCTTTTGCTCAGCTTCTTTATTCTCTGTCATTTGGTCTTCTAGATCGCTAATTCTTTCGTCTGCCTCATTTATCCTAGCAGTGAGAGCCTCCATTTTTGATTGAACTTCATTAATAGCTTTTTTGATTTCAATTTGGTTAGATTTTAGTTCTTTTATTTCTCCAGAAAGGGCTTTTATATCTCTGGAGAGGGTTTCTCTAATATCTTCCATGCCTTTTTCAAGCCCGGCTATAACCTTGAGAATTGTCATTTTGAACTCTAGATCTGACATATTACCAATGTCTGTATTGATTAGGTCCCTAGCCTTCGGTACTGCCTCTTGTTCTTTTTTTTGTTGTGAATTTTTCCGCCTTGTCATTTTGTCCAGCTAAGAGTATATGAAGGAGCAAGTAAAATACTAAAAGGGTGGCAACAATCCCAGGAAAATATGCTTTAACCAAATCAGAAGAGATCCCAAATCATGCGGGGGGATTTCTCCCCCCTCACGATTGGGTGAGGGATCTCCTCTGATTGGGATCTCCTTTGATTGGGATCTCCCAATCTCTTCTGATTGGGATCTCCCAGTCTCTTTTGATTGGGATCTCTTCTGATTTGGGGATAAAAAGAGGTTCAAAAAGAAAGAAAGAAAAAAAAAGAAAAAAAGAATTAAAAAAAAGAGATTGAATTAAAAATTCAATCAAGAATTTAAAAAAGAATTAAGAAAAAAAAAGATTGAAGAGATTAGGATCTCTTCTGATTTGGGGATAAAAAGAGGTTCAAAAAAGAAAGAAAGAAAAAAAAAGAATTAGAAAAAAGAAAATGAATAAAGAAAAGTATAAAAAAGCAAAATATATATATATTAGATAATCTAGTTAAAAAACGTTAAAAAAGAAAAGGATAAAATTATAAAAAATTTTAGAAGAAGAGAAAAAAAAATGAAAAAGAAAAAAAAAATTAACTGCAAGACTAAAAAATCACAGGCAGAAAGCCATGAGTTCCGTGGTTTGTTTTCTCCTCCTCTGGAATTCTGCTGCTCTCTCCTTGGTATTGAAACTGCACTCCTTGGTAGGTGAACTTGGTCTTGCTTGGATTTCTTGTTGATCTTCTGGGGGAGGGGCCTGGTGTAGTGATTCTCAAGTGTCTTTGCCCCAGGCGGAATTACACCGCCCTTACCAGGGGCCGGGCTGAGTGATCTGCTCGACTTTGCTTTCAGGAGCTTTTGTTCCCTGAGCGCTTTCCGTAGAGTTCCGGAGGACGGGAATACAAATGGCGGCCTCCTGGTCTCCGGCCCGGAGGAGCCGAGAGCCCAGGGCCCCGCTCCCCTGTGCGCCCTCAGCGAACAGCTCCTAGTAACTCGCGTCTGCCTAACCTCCGGCCGCGCTCTGAGCTCACCGAGCTTGCGACCGGTTCAAGGCAACACCGAGCTGCGAGCTTACTGTTGGCTCTGTCTCTGCAGCCGGCTTTCCCGTTCCAATATCCGCAAGCTCTGCGACACTCAGACACCCCCGATCCTTCTGTGAACCCGCGGGACCTGAGGTCACGCTGACCCCGTGTGGGCTTCGCCCCGGTTTAGCCTCCGGAGCGATGTCCCTCAGCGGAACAGACTTTTAAAAGTCCTGATTCTGTGCTCCGTTGCTCCGCCGCTTGCCGGGAGCCGGCCCCTCCCCCCGGGGTCTCTCTTCCCGTCGCTTTGGATTCACTTCTCCGCCAGTCCTACCTTTCAGAAAGTGGTTGTTTTTCTGTTTCTAGAATTGCTGTTCTTCTTCTCTTCGATCTGCCGATGGATTTGCAGGTGTTTGCAATCTTTAGATAAGCTCTCTAGCTGATCTCCTGCTAGCTGAAGTAGTCTCAGCCTGCTACTTCTCCGCCATCTTGACTCCTCCCCCCTCAACTCTGGTTTTGATAAGAGCTTTATCACCAGTCAGTTTCTAGCCAACTTTGATCTTTTCCTCTTTTGGTGAAATTTATCTCAAGCAATATATTCCATGTCACTGAAAGCCATTAATCCAGTTTAACGACATTTTATTCACACCTCTCTATGCGTTAGAAGACAAAAACAGAACAACAACCAACAAAACTCTATTGAGAGATAGATTTGCCTTTGAACACCCAAGGATTCATGTGCAAAATAAATCCCTTTTACTGCAGACATGACAAATAATTACTTTAACTGGGAATATAATGTGTTTTAATACCATTTTACTATGTATTTTTCTTTTGAACACCTAAATGAACAGATCTATATTTTTAAAAATATGTTTCTTCACATGACACCATTGTTAAAATTATTTAAAACTAATATTTCAGATTTTATATTGACAAGTACACAACATACATAATATAAAAGATACTCTGTCCAATTATGTTTGAAAATGTTCAAATAAAGATAAAAAATATCACAAATTCAAATAGCAGGAAGAATATTCAGAGTATTAGAATAAGTGAACATGACATAAAATGCAAATAAATTATATCTGATCAAAGAGAAGAATTATGTCCTATAAGCTCTTTTGTCTCTAGATATGTTACTGAAATTTCAAATGGACTTTACTAATGATATGATTTTCTTTTAAATATTTTGTCAATACAGAGACAAATATGCTATTTGGGTGCTTGTGTGTTGAGTGAATTTTATTAAGTAATTTTTCTAAGCAAAAGCTTTGTAGCACCAAGATTATAACCTAAGACAGTGGAAAACTGGTACTTTAATTTTTCCCATCCTTAAGAAATTGGTTAATTTCTCAAGTTAAGGTACCTTTGAATAAATATATGAGAACCTTTTTTTTCTATCTGAAAAAAATTAATTCACAGATAAATTAAAAACCATATTTTCCCTGACAGATTATGACCAATCACAATATCTACTTTCTGGGAAAAATAATATTTTATTTTAAATATCTTCTATTTCATTAAATAGGTTTCTCTTTAGATTCAAGGATACATTCATAAGTGTTAAATTAATGAATGATATTATATTTCTAAAAGGCATTCAAGATGTTAGTACAATTTTAAAAGGTGGAAAAAATGTTCTCAAAATCTACGTAAAGTCATTAGAAAAATACAGTGTATTTAATATTTCCTTAACATAGGCAAAAGTATTTTAAAAATATTGTTCACAGTCAATTTATTTCTTTTTATATTTTATGTTGTATAATTTCAAATAAATTTACCCAGCTTGTAAACACTTTTAAATGTAGCATTTGCTGTTAAGATAAGAAAGTAAATTTTGAATTGTAGTAGTCAGGTTTTGGGGTGTTTGTCCATGAGTCAACAACTAGTTTTGACTTTTTAAAAATTTTTTGGGTTTCTGGAAATTAAAATTTAAAAATTTAAAATTTTTAATTTTTAATTTACAAGTGTCTGTTTCTATTCATAATAAATTATGCCTACTGTCCACCTCTAGCCATAATAAATTAGACCAAAATATTTCTTTCATGACAGATTTAGAATCCATTGCTGTGGATTATTTTCCTCATATAAATTTTCACATGAACAGCTGGATGCTACAGTGATTATAGTGTTTCTTGTGGACTGACAGCCAACATAAATGGTTCACAAAGAACAAGAGCAAACTCACAGAAAGAAGCAGAGATGCTGTTGGAGTTCAAATATCCACCTTCATTCTTACCTTGGATTTCTGTGAAACACAGCTCTATTTGTAGAAAGCCTTCTCTAATTTATTGAATTATTAGTTATTTTCCCTCAAATTGGTTTTTGTTGCCTGCAGCAAAGGAGGCATAATTAGTGAAAAAGCCCTACTCTCTTCATTGTTCTAGTAATGTTATCAGTAGTTCTCCTAATCAAAAGTGCAAACTTATTAACCTGGAATTATAATTTAATACATTCGGGGTTTTAAAATATTTTATGAAAACTGTTGCTTCAGTTTTAAAATTTTTCTGTTCTTTGTATATGTATATTCTTTCCTTTTTTTATAAATTAAAAAATATTTGTATTTAAATTCCAGTTAGTTAACATACACTATAATATTAGTTTCAGGTATACAATTTAGTGATTCATCACAGTGTCCTCCTTAATCCCTATCACCTATTTAACCCATCCCTCTCACCCACCTCCCCTCTGGGAATCACCAGTTTGTTCACTGTAGTTAAGTGTATATATTTTTATTGTTGATTCACAAATATTTATTGAGCTACTACTGTGAAAATATCACCAGGTTAACTATCGTATAGTCACATTTTTCTCTTTTGCATTTTCCCTGGGTTTTGAGTTGAAAATAATTGTTTTGCTTTTCTGAATAATCATGCTTTATTATTTGTAATTTTAATATAATCCTATGTTTCTGACTTACAATAACATGATTAATGCATGTAACCAGTCTCCTCTTCTGGAATTTAAGATCTGTTCATACATTTTAATACATAAAAATACCATAATACATAGATAATCAAGATATTTGTTGAAGGAATGTGGGTTATTGAACATTAGCCTATTTTATTGTTTTTATTACTCCCTATTATATGAACATTTCTATTTTATAAAATCCAGGTTTCTATCTCTAAGGTTACAGTTACCTGTGTCAGAGACATAATTTTATTCTTCAGGTCCTTTCTTGCTTTCTGCAGTGGGAATGTACTTTGGCCCATGATCCCTTACTCCATAACTCTCATTGTATACACTAAGCACTGATTCCCTCACTGCTTCCTGGTAGTCATTTTAAACAATTATGATAATCTTAGTCTAAGCCTTGGTAGTCTTTTAACCATTAATTTTATAATGTTTTACAAACTTTTTGACATTCTAAACTATAATTTCATTTACCACTTCTTTGTTAATGATTAATCTGTATCTTTTATGTTATTTAATTCTTCATTTAACTTTTCTATTCTTATTTACTTCATAGATACTTGACTATCCAATTTATATATTGAAGTACCCAGGCATTCTTAACTCTTGCGACTGGTGGAAGCTTCCCCTCCCTGAAACACAGACTCTAGTAACATGGAACCCAAAGGTATGGTAAAAGATCTCCCTGATATGAGGAAGTGGAGATACAACATGGGGGTTAAGGGGATAGGAGAAGAATAAATGAAACAAGATGGGATAAGGAGGGAGACAAACCATAAGTGACTCTTAATCTCACCAAACAAACTGAGGGTTGCTGGGGGGAGGGGGGTTGGAAGAAGGGGGGAGGGGTTATGGACATTGGAAGGTATGTGCTATGGTGAGTGCTGTGAAGTGTGTAAACCTGGCAATTCACAGACCTGTACCCCTGGGGATAAAAATATATGTTTATAAAAAATTAAAAAATTAAAAAAATATATTTTAAAAAACGCCTGGGAATGATGGTAAATGGGTCTCACTAATACTTCCAAATGCTACAATTTTGGGGTCTATCTTTTGGGAATTAAAGCCTATAATAATTATTAATTTAGAGGGTAAATTGTTCCCATCCTTAATGGTGATCTCCAAGATAATGGCTTAGATGCACTTTCAAGGCTGATGCAAAGGCTGTTTACTCTATAAGGCTGGGAGCTGTGAGTGGTTCAGCAGATTAGTGTTTCCATGATCATGTGTCCACTGCCACACTGCATTTTGTTGGTTTTTTTTTTTAACTTTTTATTTAAATTCCAGTTAGTTAACATACACTATAATATTAGTTTCAGGTATACAATTTAGTGATTCATCACAGTGTCCTCCTTAATCCCTATCACCTATTTAACCCATCCCTCTCACCCACCTCCCCTCTGGGAATCACCAGTTTGTTCACTGTAGTTAAGTGTATATATTTTTATTGTTGATTCACAAATATTTATTGAGCTACTACTGTGAAAATATCACCAGGTTAACTATCGTATAGTCACATTTTTCTCTTTTGCATTTTCCCTGGGTTTTGAGTTGAAAATAATTGTTTTGCTTTTCTGAATAATCATGCTTTATTATTTGTAATTTTAATATAATCCTATGTTTCTGACTTACAATAACATGATTAATGCATGTAACCAGTCTCCTCTTCTGGAATTTAAGATCTGTTCATACATTTTAATACATAAAAATACCATAATACATAGATAATCAAGATATTTGTTGAAGGAATGTGGGTTATTGAACATTAGCCTATTTTATTGTTTTTATTACTCCCTATTATATGAACATTTCTATTTTATAAAATCCAGGTTTCTATCTCTAAGGTTACAGTTACCTGTGTCAGAGACATAATTTTATTCTTCAGGTCCTTTCTTGCTTTCTGCAGTGGGAATGTACTTTGGCCCATGATCCCTTACTCCATAACTCTCATTGTATACACTAAGCACTGATTCCCTCACTGCTTCCTGGTAGTCATTTTAAACAATTATGATAATCTTAGTCTAAGCCTTGGTAGTCTTTTAACCATTAATTTTATAATGTTTTACAAACTTTTTGACATTCTAAACTATAATTTCATTTACCACTTCTTTGTTAATGATTAATCTGTATCTTTTATGTTATTTAATTCTTCATTTAACTTTTCTATTCTTATTTACTTCATAGATACTTGACTATCCAATTTATATATTGAAGTACCCAGGCATTCTTAACTCTTGCGACTGGTGGAAGCTTCCCCTCCCTGAAACACAGACTCTAGTAACATGGAACCCAAAGGTATGGTAAAAGATCTCCCTGATATGAGGAAGTGGAGATACAACATGGGGGTTAAGGGGATAGGAGAAGAATAAATGAAACAAGATGGGATAAGGAGGGAGACAAACCATAAGTGACTCTTAATCTCACCAAACAAACTGAGGGTTGCTGGGGGGAGGGGGGTTGGAAGAAGGGGGGAGGGGTTATGGACATTGGAAGGTATGTGCTATGGTGAGTGCTGTGAAGTGTGTAAACCTGGCAATTCACAGACCTGTACCCCTGGGGATAAAAATATATGTTTATAAAAAATTAAAAAATTAAAAAAATATATTTTAAAAAACGCCTGGGAATGATGGTAAATGGGTCTCACTAATACTTCCAAATGCTACAATTTTGGGGTCTATCTTTTGGGAATTAAAGCCTATAATAATTATTAATTTAGAGGGTAAATTGTTCCCATCCTTAATGGTGATCTCCAAGATAATGGCTTAGATGCACTTTCAAGGCTGATGCAAAGGCTGTTTACTCTATAAGGCTGGGAGCTGTGAGTGGTTCAGCAGATTAGTGTTTCCATGATCATGTGTCCACTGCCACACTGCATTTTGTTGGTTTTTTTTTTTAACTTTTTATTTAAATTCCAGTTAGTTAACATAGAGTGTAATATTAGTTTCAAATATACATTTTAGTGATTCAGCACTTCCATTCACCATCCAGTGCTCAAGACAAGTGCACTCCTTAATCCTCATCGCTTATGTAACTTATCCCCTAACACACCTCCCTTCTGGTAACCATCAGTTTGTTCTCTATAGTAAAGAATCTGTCTCTTGGTTTCAAGACCCTTTTTTTTCCCCCTTTGCTCATTTGTTTTGTTTCTTAAATTTCACATATGAGTGAAATGACATGGTATTTGTCTTTCTCTGACTTCTCTCACTTAGCATAATACTCTCTAGCTCCATTCATTTTCTTGCAAATAGGCAAATTTCATTCTTTTTTTATGGTTGGATAATACATACATACACACCCACATCTTCTTTATACACTCATCGGCTGATGGATGCATGAGCAGTTTCCATAATTTGGCTATTGTAGATAGTGCTGCTATAAACATTGGGATGTGTGTTTCCCTTTGAGTTAGTATTTTTGTATTATTTGAGTAAATACCTAGTAGTGCAATTGTTGGATTGTAGGGTAGTTTGATTTTTAACTTTTTGAGGAACCTCCATACTGTTTTCCAGAGTGGTTATACCATTTTGGAAATTAGAGTTTAGTTTTGGGGCAATGTTATGTGTGTGATTCCCTATCAGCGAAACAAATAGTTAGCCCTCAGATAATTGCTGGTTAGGACCCTCTGAAAAAGAGTGATATGCCATAACTGAAATATATGTGGGTTCCAATCAAGATGAACTGAAGAAAGACTTCCAATTCAACAATCTCACCATGAAATAAGTGGTTGATCTTCTCAAGGGATGATGCTATACTGTAGACTCAACATTGATCATTCTTGCTGGCTAGTTATATATTTGTTGTGGACTTTCCTTATGTATGGGATCAAAGCTGTGGGGTCAGTGAAAAGCCTACTTTCTTGCCACCATTGCCAATCTGTCATCATGCTTTGTTGGGATGTCTCATGTAAAAACTCTAATAATATCACTCACTAAGTCTTTCTGTTCACTCATTACTTAGAGACTTTTTTGTAGTCAATACTGTGTGGTGTTAGAAAGTAATACAAATATCTTTACCCACTCTGTACCTACTCTCATAGAATCATCAACATGCTCTTTTTTGATCAAACCTCATTATCCCTGAGCTTCTATTGTCATTCTCTAGTGTATTGATTATATCTAGCTGGAATCATCTAATTTCCATGTTTAAAATTACTAATCCTTTAGAATCAACTCCCTGAGAACTGTTTTTTTGTATATTCACTTCTACCAGTATCTTATCCAATCATAGCATCAGTAACATTTTATTTATTTTTTTATTTTTTAAAGATTTTATTTATTTATTTGACAGACAGAGATCACAATTAGGCAGAGAGGCAGGCAGAGAGAGGAAGGGAAGCAGGCCCCCTGCTTAACAGAGAGCCCAACGTGGGGCTCAATCCCAGGACCCTGGGATCGTGACCTTAGCCGAAGGCAGAGGCTTTAACCCAACTGAGCCACCCAGGCACCCCGATCAGTAACATTTTAATAGAAACACTTTGCATTCCTAGCTAAAGTTGGCCAGAGATTATTTTCTGACACAGTGATGGGGTGAGATTGGCAGGTGACCCCTACTCTCAGGAAGATGTGACTTTGAGAGAAGAAGCTTCCTTTAGGATATGGTTATTCCACTTGAGGAAATCAGCTTTGTGCCATTAACAGCCAACAGTCCACATGGTTAGGAAAGCAAGTACCTCAGTCTGGAAGAGAGGTTCTAATCATTGTTCCATTGCATTCAGGATGCTTTCCTTCTTATTTTTAAATGCCATTCCAGGTGCATTTTCTTTTATTCTCCACTTTCCACATTCTACTTTGCACTTTCCTTTTGCTATACAAGTATTTTTCAAAATAATGTTATCAAGAGTCAACATTGATCCTGTCATTCTCCACCCAAAACCACCAGCAAATGTCTGTCTTCTAAGGGAATATAGGGTCCTAACTTAATTTGCTATTAGAAGTTTTGAAGCATCTTCTATTTGATTTATATCACAATTGACCTTACATATTTTATGTCTTTCAATTATCCTTAATTTCATATTTGGATACTCCCCAGACTTCAAAACTTGTTGTGAAAATAGTATACATTTATACAAATGAAATGACAAAGATGCCACACTTTAACTTATACTCGTGTGAAATTAGTATGCAATTGGTAACACAGAATAATGGAACAGTGAGCACATTTTTTGTGGTTGACTTGGGAGATGTGCAGAAGATAAAGGAAGGAGATGGTATTCTAGGTATTGGAGAAGACAGAGAAATGGTTAGGTGAAGTGTATATATAGCCTTTGCATGGACAACATAGAGGAAAGTCTGAACAACAACAACAATAAGGGAAAGGTTTTAATTTTGGTGACTAATGGGGGATACAGATGTAAAATAAGGATAGTTTTAGATTATTAATGACCAGAACCACCATTTCACAAAATTTGGATTTTATCCATTTTAAGGAAATGGAATGATAAGAGGGGTTTTTCAATTTATCTGCAAAGAACTTATTTGCTCTATGATGTTATTTAGGATTTATCTTTGTATTAATTGGAAAATATGTCATTTTTACTTATTTCAATGTAATGTATAAGTTCAAAAGAATAATAATAATAGCCATTATACATTTTTTACTTTATTCTGGGTAAGTTAAAGAACTTGCCATATATTAAGAAAATTCAATATATGAAAGAACTTTTTATACCTTCTTAACTCTAATTTAAGCAATGGAATATCTCTGAAAAAGAGAAATATAGAGAAACTAATAGAGAAAAAAGAGGTTATTAATAAAGTTGTTTTTATTTCTGATGGGTTATCTAACTGCAGATATTCATATTGATTGGAATTAGGCAAACATCTGAAGAAATAATATAGTATAGGAGAAAATCACTAGATCGATTATCTGTGAAATTGGCTTAAACTAGATCAATCACTAGATTGATTATATGTGAAATAAGCTTAAACAAATAATCTTAAACAAAACCAACCCAATATAAGACACTGTAATAGTAGTAGGATATGGTGATGTAGAATTTTAGTTCTCTTTTGATTGATTCTTTTTCTTCTCTTCAGTGAAATAAAATGCAAAGTTATAAAATAAATGGGAGGATAGAGAAAGATTGCTGGATGCCTGAGGAGCAAAAACAATGTCTGAAATCATCAGACAGGCAGTGGAAAGATGAAGGAACTGGATGAATATAGAAAAATGGCTTGGCAACGTTAAGGACATGTTGAGGATGATGATAGTGGAGATAATGTGATTCCGCTGAAAAATTTAAGGTAAGCAACTTTAGTTGAGATATCCTGAAAGTAAAGTGGCTTAAAAAGCTGTAAGTTTATTGCTGTTTCCATTAACAGATCTGAGGTGATTGCCCCAGGTTAGTAGGGAATTCTAATTCTGCTTCTGATAATCATTCAATGTCCTAGTTTCTTCCCAAACTTAATCTTGGCTTTTCTCCAGGGCTGACTTTATCTGCATATTCGAGTATAGCTAACAAATTTATTGCAGGCTGTACGAAAGAGAGCAAGATCATTTGCTTAAAATTTTTTATAAGTTAAAAAAAAAAAGACAAAGTATGAAAACACCTCTTCTGCTAACACTGAACTGGAGAAAAATTAGTGATGTAGGCACAGCCTGCCATAACGGTGTAAGATGGTGGAAAGTTTATCTATCTGCACATGCATCTATTGCAGAAGATGGAGATAACGGACTATACTAATGTCTTCCACATATAGCAAACTTTGAAAAAATGTTCAGCACATCCACATTCAGGTGTGAAGTCAAGAAAGTCTGGATATAAAGAGAGCTTTATTTTCCAAGAGACTACAAGGAAGGGAGCAATATCCAAAGAATTTCAGGGTCTTTGCAAAGTTGTGATTATAATATTGGGCAAGGAGATCCAAGCTTTGGGAAAAGTGAAATAAAGATACGAAGTGGGGGCTGCTGCTGAGGGTTACTGAAAAAATGCTGAGAAACACTTTTACAGGAAGTGGTTGTGGCTGTGGGAATTGACTTTAAATTGGTGGAATACCTTTAATCAAGTTTTTTGTTGTTACGGGTTTTTTTTGTTTGTTTGTTTGTTTGGTTTTTTGTTTGTTTGTTTGTTTTTTGCTTTTTAAAGATAAGTAAGTAATAGTGAGAAGTTCAAAGAAATAAATACAGGATGTGTTACCAAGTCATGCGTTAGATAAGGTAATTGGAGGAGAGAAATTCAAGAAATTAAGAGGCCGGATTCATAGTTGCAGCACTGAAACACTACACTGGAGAGGTTACCATCTGTAGGTCTACTTAAATGCCAATCATTCATCCTCTTCTCTTGGAGTAGGATCTTGGCACAGCTTTCTATATAAATTCTCCTTGCTTGCTTCTCATTTTACTGATGAGCCATTCCCAGTCATTATAAATACCGTCTTATGTGAAGAATTTTAAAAACAGTAAGACTTTACATTTCTAAGCAAAAGCAAAACAAAGCAAAACAAAGAAACAAACAAAAAAGAATTCCTACTCAGTAAATTGAGACAGTGAGTCAGACAACATATCCTGTATCTTTCCATCCGGGTTTTGATAAAATAATTCACACTATCTGCCTGTCAATTCATGGGTAATTCATAAAATGATACATTTTAGTGTTTTGTGCAGGAGGGCATTTAATGCTTAAGAAGAGAGACTATTCTGCTTAGTAGTCCAGTCAGGAAGTTATGTGTGTGTTTTAATCTTTACTTGGCATAAATAACCCTGCCACTTTTCATTTAGATTGCATTGCTTCTAATTCTACTTCCTCCTCAAGAATTCCTTTTCTACTTGTTATTTAGATCTTTCAGATATTTACAGATCGTTTTCATATTCCCTTTGCCCCACTATAAATATTATGTTGCTTTAATGTCCCCCCATAAATCAGTCTTCCCTGGACTCTTTCCAGCATTACTACGGAAGTCTGGTATTGGAGTGCCCCAGAACTGACACAATATTGCAGTTGCAGTTCCCATCAATGATGATATCAATTTACATGCTGAGTATGGGATGTCTCTTCATTTTGTATTTACTATTACATTTGTGGATTTTCTTTCTTTTGTTGACTGTGCTACATCACTTTTCTTTATGGAATATTTTAGTTAAACTGAGGCTTTCATTTATTGTCCTTTCTAATATCCAAGGATTAGTCACAAAAATGGTCTCTAAAATCCATGATTTTATTTCACATTCAATTGTGATTTTATTTTCCCTAGAAATTTTATTTTCAAGTCACATTATCAGCACATCATTACACTATTAATTCCTTCTTTTAGATATTTGGAAAGGGTTTTTTTTTTTTTAAGATTTTATTTTTATTTATTTGTCAGAGAGAGAAAGAGTGAGTGAGCACAAGCAGGGAGAGGAGTAGACAGAGGGGGAGGGAGAAGCACGCTCCCCGCTGAGCAGGGAGCCCGATGTGGGGCTCAATCCCAGGACCCTGGGATCATGACCTGAGCTTAAGGCAGCCGCTTAACCAACTGAGCCACCCAGGCACCCTAAATATTTGGAAAGGTTGTAAATAAAAGACAACAAAAATCTAATTCCTGAAGGTAAGCTTATTATCTACAGGTAAATTCTCTCTAGTAGATAGTTATCATTACTCTGATGACTGTATTTCATTCAATATTTAAACCAAGAAAAAATGTTTGTATTCTCCATAAATTAGATTGGAAGTAAAATTTAATGAAGTATATTCTTATCCAAAATATGGTTTTGAATGACCTGGCATAGTGTGATTCCCAGGGAAATAAAAAATTTCTAAACACCTTGAAAAATATTACATAGTTTCCAGTTGGTGCTTTGATGCTATGTCCCTAACTCCCAAAGTACTATCCATATTTTAGTATTAATGTTCTATCTTAAGAAGCACAACACAGAAACCTGAAAAGTAAATCATTAACTCTGTATAAACATTTTTCTAATGAGTTTAACATATCTTTTAAGACTTAAAGTATGATTATAAGTACATCATGCACAGTGAGATATTAAGAATGTAAACTGGAAATGTATAAAAGCAGAAGTCTAAAAGAATATGTTCTGGACACTTAAATTCTGGCAGGATGACAGGTTTGGGGAAATAAAAGAAAGTGGCTTTAACTAAAATCAGATGACTGGCTGCTATTGGTTCCTACCCCAAATCCAATGCCTGCATTAATTTTGTTTAGGTGCCCACTCCTTTAATATGTGACTGAGGTCAAAATGGTCCCATATCCAGCTCCAGAGATTGTTTATGATTAGTCATAGTCAATATCAGTCATCTAAATATATGCAGGAGAGATTGAATACAGTCCAAAATGCACTCCTGATAAAACTTTCAGCAAACTAAGAGAAAAAGGGAATTTCTTCAGTCTGATAGAAGCATCTACATCAACTCTATAGCAAATAACTAAATTATTTCCCTGTAAAATTAGGAAAAAGAAAAGTATGTCCACTCACAACTTCTATTTAATATTGTGTTGGAGGTTTTAATAAGTGTAATAAGATATGGGGAAAAAAAGTATCCAGAACAGAAAGGAAGAAGTGAAACTATCTTACTTTGCAGACAACATGATCATCTATGTAGTGAATATGATGGATTTTCAGAAGTGTTTCTAAAACTAATAATATGAATATGAAAATGTTGCAGAATATAACATGAATATGTATTTCTATACTAGTAATAAACTATCTGAAATTAACATAAATTAACATAAAAATAACATTTATAGGGCCACCTGGGTGGCTCAGTGTGTTAAGCCTCTGCCTTCAGCTCAGGTCATGATCCCAGAGTCCTGGGATTGACCCATCCCCCAACCCCCACATCAGGCTCTCTGCTTGGCAGAGAGCCTGCTTCCTTTCCTCTCTCTCTGCCTGCCTCTCTGACTACTGGTGATCTCTGTCTGTCAAGTAAATAAATAAAAACCTTTAAAAAAATAACATTTATAGGGCACCTGGGTGGCTCAGTGGGTTAAGCCGCTGCCTTTGGCTCAGGTCATGATCTCAGGGTCCTGGGATCGAGTCCCGCATCGGGCTCTCTGCTCAGCAGGGAGCCTGCTCCCCTCTCTCTCTCTGCCTGCCTCTCCATCTACTTGTGATTTCTCTCTGTCAAATAAATAAATAAAATCTTTAAAAAAAATAACATTTATAGTGATATCAAATGTATGATAAATTTTAAGAAAACGTGCAAGACCTGCACATTGAGAACTAAAAACATCACTGATTTTGATGAAGTCCCAAAAGTTTATTTTTGCTTTTGTTTCCTTTGCCTTTGGAGACATATCTTGAAAGAAGTTGCTGTGGCTGATATCGAAGAGATTACTGCCTATGTTCTCCTCTAGGATTCTGATGGATTCCTGTCTCACGTTGAGGTCTTTTATCCATTTTGAGTTGATCTTTGTGTACAGTGTAAGAGAATGGTTGAGTTTCATTGTTCTACATATAACTGTCCAGTTTTCCCAGCAACATTTATTGAAGAGACTTTCTTTTTCCACTATATATTTTTTCCTGTTTTGTCGAAGATTAATTGACCATAGAGTTGAGGGTCCATATCTGGGCTCTCTACTCTGTTCCACAGGTCTATGTGTCTGTTTTTATGCCAGTACCATGCTGTCTTGGTGATCACAGCTTTGTAATAAAGCTTGAAATCAGGTAACGTGATGCCCCCAGCTTTATTTTTGTTTTTCAACATTTCCTTAGCAATTCGGGGTCTCTTCTGATTCCATACAAATTTTAAGATTATTTGCTCCAGCTCTTTGAAGAATACCGGTGGAATTTTGATCGGAATGGCATTAAAAGTATAGATTGCTCTAGGCAGTATAGACATTTTAACAATGTTTATTCTTCCGATCCAAGAGCATGGAATGGTCTTCCATCTTTTTGTGTCTTCTTCAGTTTCTTTCATGAGTGTTCATCAAAATCAAAAACTTCTGCACAGCAAAGGAAACAGTCAACAAAACAAAGAGGCAACCCACGGAATGGGAGAAGATATTTGCAAATGACAGTACAGACAAAAGGTTGATATCCAGGATCTATAATGAACTCCTCAAACTCAACACACGCGAAACAGGCAAACATATGAAAAAATGGGCAGAAGATATGAACAGACACTTCTCCAATCAAATGGCTATCAGACACATGAAAAAATGCTCATCATCTTTAGCCCTCAGGGAGATTCAAACTAAAACCACATTGAGATATCACTTTACACCAGTTAGAATGGCCAAAATTAACAAAACAGGAAACAACATGTGTTGGAGAGGATGTGGAGAAAGGGGAACCCTGTTACACTGTTGGTGGGAATGCAAGTTGGTGCAGCCTCTTTGGAGAACAGTGTGGAGATTCCTCAAGATATTAAAAATAGAGCTTCCCTATGACCCTGCAATTGCACTCCTGGGTCTTTACCCCAAGGATACAGATGTCGTGAAAAGAAGGGCCATCTGTACCCCAATGTTTATAGCAGCAATGGCCATGGTCGCCTAACTATGGAAAGAACCAAGATGCCCTTCAATGGACAAATGGATAAGGAAGATGTGGTCCATATACACTATGGAGTATTATGCCTCCATCAGAAAGGATGAATACCCAACTTTTGTAGCAACATGGACGGGACTGGAAGAGATTATGCTGAGTGAAATAAGTCAAGCAGAGAGAGTCAATTATCATATGGTTTCACTTATTTGTGGAGCATTACAAATAGCATGGAGGACAAGGGGTGTTAGAGAAGAGAAGGGAGTTGGGGTAAATTGGAAGGGGAGGTGAATCATGAGAGACTATGGACTCTGAAAAACAATCCGAGGGGTTTGAAGTGGCGGGGGGGGGTGGGAGGTTGGGGTACCAGGTGGTGGGTATTATAGAGGGCACGGCTTGCATGGAGCACTGGGTGTGGTGAAAAAATAATGAATACTGTTTTTCTGAAAATAAATAAATTGAAAAAATTTTTAAAAATCACTGATTGCTGTTAAGCAATTAAAGAAGGCTTAAATAAAAGGAGACAGGTAACTTGGTCACATCTCAGAAGTCTTAATACTATGAAGGGGTCAAATCTCTCTAAAATAAATGATAAATGAAATACCTATTAAAATCTCAGTAGTCTTTTTATAGAAATTGACATGCTGTTTCTAAATTCATTCAGAAATGCCAAGGACCTATAATTGCCAAATAACTTTCAAAACATAAGGACAAAGTCAAAGGGCCAACATGATTTTAAAACTCATTATAAATCTACAGAATTATGACAATGTCATTTTCACATCAAGATACAGAAATAGATCAATGGAAAAGAAGAGAAAATCTAGAAAATACACTGACACACATATAGGCAACTAATCTTTGTAATAATTTTATTACACTATAATTCATATGCCATGAAATTCACCAGCTTAAAGTGTACAATTCAATTACATTTAGTATGTTGACTTAGTTGCACAACCTAAACACAATTTAGTTGTGTTTACGGTTTTTTCAAAATGAAAAACCATACTCTAGATACCACCTCTTCTTCAGCCCTAAATAAACACCAATCTACTTTCTGTCTTTATAGATTTGCTTATTTTGTCCTTTTATATATGAAATAATATGTGGTCATGTGCAACTGTCTTCCTTCATTTAATGTGTTTATAAGATTCATACATGGTGTAGCATGTATTAGCACTTCAATCTTTATATGGCCAAATCATACTGCACTGTGGGGGTACACCACAATTTTGTTTATCCATTCATCAGTTAATGAATATTTGGGTTGTTCCCACTTTTTTGGCAATTATAAATATTGCTGCTGGTGTCAACATGTGTGCATATTATATGCACACTTATTTTCATTTCTCTTTGATGTATATGTAGGGTGAAATTGTTGGGTCAGTTGGGAATACTATGTTTAAAATCTGAATAACTTTTGGATTATTCTCCAAAGTGACTGCACCATTTTATTTCCACCAGCAATCTATAAAAGTTTTGACTTTTCCACATCCACATCCTTGTCACTTATTATATAGCATTTTCATTCTATTGGGCTAAAAGTGGAGTCTCACTGTGGTTTCGATTTGCATTTCCCTAATGACTAATTATGTTGAGCATCTTCTTATATACTTGGTAGCCATTCATCTATCTTTTTTTGAGAGATGTTTATTCATAAACTTTGCATGTTTTTAATCATTTGTATTTTAACAATTCTTTAAATATTCTTATCAGTTATATAATTGGCAAATATTTTCTGTCTTTCTTTAGGTGTCTTTTCTCTTGGTAATATTCTTTGATGCACAAAAACTTTCAATTTCGATGAGCTACGCTTTATTTTTTACATTTTCTTCCTTGTGCTTTTGCTGTCATATTTAAGAACGCTTGCCAAGTCCAAAGTCACAAATATTTATTCCTAGGTTTTCTAAGAGTTTTATAGTTTGAGATCTCACATTTAGGTCTTCATACATGGTATAAAGTAAGGTGTCAACTCCATTCTTTCGCAGGTGGATTTCCAGTTGTCTCAGCACCACATGTTGAAAAGATTATTCTATCCCAAGGCAAATGGTCTTGGTTCCTTTGTCAAAAATCAGTTGACCACAGATGCGATGCATAAGTTTATTTCCGTCTCACTGATCTATGTTTTTATCCATGTGACTCTACCACATTATTTTAATTACTATAGCTTGTAGTAACTTTTGAAGCCAGAAAAAATGAATCATCCTAATTTGTTCTTTTTAAGACTATTTTGGCTTTTCAGTGTCCCTTGACCTTCCACAGAAATTTTAGGACAAGCAAATCAATTCCTATAAAGGAGCCTGGAATTCTGATAAGGATTATGCTGAATGTAGTAGATTAGATCAGATTGGGCCATAATTCTACTTAAAAAATATTATATTCTAATCTATGACTAAAGGAATCTTTCTATCTATTCAGATATTTAATATCTTTCATAAATGTCATATTTTTCAGACTTTAAATTCTGTACTTTTGTTAAATTTATTCCTAAGTATTTTATTATTTTGGATAATATTATAAATGATATTGAATTTCAATTTTTTTATTATTATGGCTATTTTTATAGAAACACAACTGATTTTTGTGTGTTTATGTTGTATCCTGAACTTTATTGACTTTTTTTTAGCTCTAAGTATTTGTGTGTCTGTATGAATTCTTTAGGATTTTCTCTATATTAAATTATGCACCTGCAAATTGGGATGCTTTAATTTTATCTTTTCGAATTTGGATGCTTTTTATTTCTTTTTTCTTTTTTCAAAAGATTTTATTTATTCATCTAAGACAGAAAGACAGAGAGAGAGAGAGAGAGCATAAGCAGGGGGAGACACAGAGGGAGAGAGAAAAGCAGACTCTCTGCTGAGCTGGGAGCCCAATGCAGGACCCCAATGCGAGACCCCATCCAAGGACCCTGAGATCATGATGTAAGCGAAAGGCAGATGCTTAACCATCTGGACCACCCAGGCACCCTATTTCTTTTTCTAATTTAATTGCTCCAGCTCAAACTTCCTGTACAAGGTTGTACAAAAGTGTCCCATTAGACATTCTTGCAATGTTCTTGATCTTAGGTTAATATTTTCAGTCTTGCATAATTGTAAATATGAGCTATGGGGTTTTTACAAGTGTCCTTTTTTGAGTTTTGGAGGTTCATTTTAATTCTTAATTCATTAAAGATTTTTATCAAGAAAGGGTGTTGAATTTTTTCAAAATTGTTTTCTGTATCAATTGAGATAATCATGTCTGGGCTCCCCCCTTATTTTATTAATATGCTATATTACATTGATTTTTTTTGGTATATTGAAATAACCTTGCATTCCTGTGACAAGTTCCATCTGGTCATGCTATACAATCCTCTTAATATAACGCCTGGGGTTAGTTTGTATGCTGCCGAGGGCATTCACTTGTATATTGATAAGACATATTGGTTTGTAGTTCTTTTCTTGGAATTTTGTTTGGCTTTGTTATTAGGGTAATGATGGTCTTATAAGAATGAGTCCTCTTCTATTTTGGGAAGAAATTGAAAAGGATAATTATCAATTCTTTTTTGAAGTGATTGGTAGAATTTACCAGTGAGCCCATGTGGACCTGAACTTTCCTTTGCTGGGAGGTTTTTGAGTGCAGATGTTTTAATTTGATAGTTCTGCTCATATTTTCTATTTTCTTGATTTGGTTTGGTAATGTGTGTTTTTCTAGGAATCTGTCAATTTCATCTAGGTTTAATTAATTTGTTGCCATCTAATTGATCATAATATTCTCTTATAATCCTTTTTGTATCTGTAGAGTCAATAGTAATGTTCCCAATTCATTTCTTATTTTATTTATTTATTTTTAAGATTTATTTATTTATTTGAGAAAGAGAGGGAGGGTAAAAGCAGAGAGAGGAAGAGATTTGAAGCAGACTCTGTGCTCAGGGTGGAGCCTGATGTAGGACTGGATTCCACAACCAGGAGATCATGCCCTGAGCTGAAACCAAGAGCTGGTCACTTAACTGACTGAGCCACTCAGGCACCCCTCATTTCTTATTTTAGTAATCTGAGTATTTTATTTTTTCCTTAATCAACCTACTTAAAAGCTTGCCATTTTTTGTTGATCTTTTCAAAGAAACTTTTTTTTTTTTTGAGAGAGAGAGAGAGAGAGAGAGGAAGAGGTGGAAAAGGGGCAGAGGAAGAGGGAGAGAATCTTAAACAAGCTCCTTGCTCAGAGTGGAGCCGACATAAACTCATTGCAAAGTGAACATGTAAATGTGTAGTAAAAGTGGAGGAATCACAAAAACCACATTAAAAGCACAGACGGAACTAACTATACCATGGTTTAGAAATTATAATGTGCTACCTTGCATTGTAGATTAATTAACCAGTTCAACTATTCCATGGTCTAGGTGTATTTTTGTTGTGGCAGATGATATTTAAGATAATTGATGCAAGAGCTTGAATATGTATACCGGTAGCAAGTGATGACACCAAATTCAAAATATAGGTGTCCTTAAGCCTCTAGATTCTGTGCTTTTCCCTATTTTATAAATGTTTTACAAAATAGTCCATTTTTACTTACCCATATGTAAATTATCAATATCAGTCACCAGCTCATATATCAAAACTTTCTGATATGTCTTAGTTTGTGTGTATCTTCAATTCTAATTTCATTTATGTAAATTTTTATGTTTGGAAAATTAGTAAACATTGTAATTTTTACATGACAACAGTTTGTGATGATTATCATTCTGTTCATTTTATAAATCTAAACTTACTGCCATTGCTGTATCTTACATTTTAGCAATCATTTTTCCTTTCAGTTTTGTACTGTACAGAACTGGTCCAAATCTATGTAGCCATACCTGGATGTGAAATGAATGAAAGTCTGCCTATATCCGAGTGGATGTAGGTCTACCAAGTTAGATTGAAAAAAAAGCTGCCAGATATCACAACTATGCTAATTTTTCTTGCTTGGAAAACGGTTTCCCCTCTTGCACAGATTTTTCATAGCTCCTATTTAAATTAGTTGAATGTGAGCCAGTCCTATTTAGGTTCATCTGACCATGTGAAATAATCAAATTAGAGTATTTTCTCTAAAGACTAATAAGCAATTGAGAAAGAAAAACCTTGTAAGTTATAAAACTGGTCCATGCAAATACAATCTGCCTGTGAGAAGAGATCTAAAGAGGCATACATGAAAAGTTAGGAGAAAAAAAGATCATTTTGGGAGCCCTCAAGATTTTGTTGTAGTTGTATTTTTGCCATAAATCTGCCACCATATTCAATTAATATACTGAAATCCTGTAGTATAATAATTTAATCATCAACTGTGTTCTCTATTCTTTAAATTAATGAATACCAGAATAACTTGTCCTATTACTCTAATGATTTAAATCTGCAATCCTTTCTTACTTGATTATACAATGCTATTAACCATTTCCAGAATAACTATTAATCAAAAAGTCATTTAATCTTTACCTTATTGACATGAAATCCATCTTAACTCTGTTAACGATAAAGATCTCCAAACCCTCAACTTTCAAGTTTCCCAAATCCCATTCTCATAAATGGCTTATTCAGCTTTTTCTTTGCCTTTGGAATTTTTTTTTCCTACAGGTATTGTGTGATTTTTAGTATTTTAGATTTCTTTTTCCTTTCAACAGAGAAATAGATAAGACCCATATACCTCGGAAGAGGAAGTGTTGGTGCCCTTAAGTAAAAGAGACAAGTGAAGAGACAATGGTTCTCATTTTCACAGATAGAACGGATAATGAGATCATGACCTGTGCGGAAATCAGGAGTCTGATGCTTAAACGACTAAGCCACCCAGGTGCCCCTATAATCAGATTTCTATTTGTGTTTCTTATGTCACGTTAATTTTTTAAAAATATTTTATTTATTTGAGAGAGAAAGAGAGCATGTGCTGGGGGCGGGACAGATGGAGAGGGAAAAGTAGGCTCCCTACTGAGCAGGGAACCCAATGTGGGGATCTCAGGATTCTGGGATCATGACCTGAGTACAAGGCAGAAATTTGGCTGACTGAGCTACCCACACACGTCCTATTTCTGGTTAATTTCAATGAACAAATTTCCTTGGTTGGTGAATTGAATGTGAGTAAGTTAATAAATGCACTAATAATAATTTATTCTTTCATCCTATAGCCAGACCCTGCTAAAATGGGGTGGGGGTGGGATTACTGTGGATAAGAAGGTCATTATCATTTTTGTTTGTTTTTCTTACTGGAACAAAAGAATTTTTCTTCAAAGGTGAGCAAGCCCACTAACTTCCCTTTTTATAGCTCTCTCAAACTGCCATAATAAATAATGTTATATAATGTCTTCTTGATTCATAACGGACATGATCAAATCTGAGCAAATTCACAATGAATAGTGTTTAAATGTGCTGTCACCTGCATAGCTTTTCCTTTTCAATTAAAAGAATGCCACAGATTAAATTATAAGAATATCTTAATGAAATATGCATAGCTTCTAATTACGAAGAGTAGCACACTTATTTTTATGGCATTCTTGAATATTTAAAGAATAAGAGAAAGTGGACGAATTCACAACTTAAATATTATGCAGTGTAATAGACAACAATAGTATACAGTATATAAAAGATTCTGCCATGGCGCTTTGTCCCCTTAATTAACAGCATGAGAAATTGGATCAAATTATTTTCCACCCAGCATCTTATTTAGATATATGATCCAGTCTTATGTAACATTAACTGATGCTAAATAATTTCCTAGTGCTTTATCAAATTTTTTTCCAGCAAAGTGAATTCATACTTGGAGTTAACATGATAGGAAATAGAAAAACAAGAATTTTTTCATGGTTGAGTAAAGACTTTAATTATTCAATAATCAGTAATTAAACATCTTTAGATAGACAAATTTCAAAATTACTAATTTAAGAAATAAGAAAAATACAGCTGAAAGTTTGTAATATTGTCACTTAAAATATCAATTTTAAAGTTTGTAGACACATATAGGTAATTTTACTTGCTATTGATTATAACTGTCAAAAATCAAAATGCCTCTTCACACTGGGATGTAGTCTTAAAAATTTGTGTCCTCTCCCAGGAAACTAAAGTATCTGAAGCTTAATGGTACTCAAAATATTTTTAATGAATTAGTAAATAATTATTTTATTATCATATTTACATTCAATTTATACATTTTCAATTATTGTGGACAATGAAATTGCTCTCACTGCTAAAAAATACATACGCACAGATATAACTTCAAAATAGCTGTGTGTATATATGTGTTTGTCTGTTTTGTCAATGGGAGCAGTAAAAAGAGGTCTTACATATGAAAAAAAATATGCTTCTAAATGAAAAATAAATGAGATGATATTTATAGGTGCTTCTTTATTTTGAGCCTTTTGAGGGGTGCCTGGATGGCTCAGTTGGTTAAGCATCTGCCTTCAGCTCAGGTGATGTCCCAAGGTCCTGGCATCAAGTCTAGCACTGGGCTTCTTGTTTAGCAGGGAGCCTGCTTCTCCCTCTAATTGCTGCTCCCCAGCTTGTGCTATGAAATAAATGATTTTTTTAAAAAATCTTAAAAAAGAAGAATAAGAAAATGTGTAGAATTAAAGAAAATACACAGTACAGTTACTGTCCAGAAATGTTTCTGCAACCAACTATCTATCTTTCTCCAAAAGAAGCTGTTGATAGAGCAGATTATATAGGACAAGAAGTTTCTTAATATGGAGTTCTTTTATATGTTGTAGTGCTTGAAAATGGAAGAAAAAGAGTTTTCCTCTGGAGCAAGTTAACCATGCACTGTGTAAGTTTGGTTTTTACTTTTCTGTGACACCCATGTCTCAGGCTAGATAACACAAGGTTTTTTTTTTTGACTCTAGTGTGACTCTAGTGAAAGAAGCCAAGTTTATTGTCTTATTCAGTTATATATTCTTAAAACTTCTCAAAAACTTGTACAGGATATGCATAAAACAAATTACAAGTAGATAACTGAATGAGTGAATAGATCTAAGGACCTGACTTATATTCAAGGCAATCTTGAAAAAGTTATGGTGGCTTTCTTAACAATTTATCCCCGAGTAATTAAAATGTTAGGACAGGAAATCAGAGGAAAGGGGTAGTTTTAGGATTTTTCACACTTTTATGTGTATTTGTACTTGTATTTTCCTGGGAATGCCATGGTTCTTTTGTTATAGCCTGCGTCATCTTTTCTGAGATAATCGTAACTACTGAAGGAATCCAGTGTTCTGATGACCTTAGATACTTAAGATTTCAGGGTGACATGTCTCTTTTTAAAAAGTCTGTATTATATATATAATATATATCTGTATGTAAATATACATACAGATACACACACACACACACACACACACACACACACACGAACCCAAAAGTAGATATTTAACTTTTAAATTATGTATCATTTGTTTCAGATATACCTTGTGTCTATATATAATTTGAAGCTGATTTGAATCTGAGACCATCATTACTGTTAAAAGCTATGGAAATACAGGATTAAGAGCATTTCAAAGACTTCTTGGGGGTGGCTGGGTGTTTCAGTTGGTTAAACAACTCTTGATTTCAGCTCAGGTCATGATCTCAGGGTTGTGAGACTGGACTGGGAGTCTGCTTAAGATTCTCTCTCTCCCTGGTGCCTGGGTGGCTCGGTCCTTAAGCCTCTGCCTTCGGCTCAGGTCATGATCCCAGGATCCCAGGGCCCTGTTCTGCGGAAAGCCTGCTTCTCCCTCTGCCTCTCCTCCTGCTTGTGTTCGCTCTCTCCCTGTGTCTCTCGCTGTCAAATATATAAATAAAATCTTGGGAAGAAAAAAAAAGGATTGTCTCTCTCTGTCTCCCTTGTCTCCCCTCCCCCACCCCCGCCACTCTCTTGCTCTCTCTTTCCCTCTCTAAAATAAATAAATCTTAAAAAAAAAAAAAAAAATCATTGTCCTAACACATTTCAAAGACTTCTTGACTATGGCCTAGTCATATTTGTTTCCTAAGAGAAGCTCCATATGGTGCCTGACTCACCGGAGACACTACTGTATATTTACGGAATAAAAGACCAAGTCCATCCTTCCTTCCTTCTCTTTTCTTTTTAAAATTTAAGTATATTAGAAATGTAGAAGAAAACGACAATGTACAAAAGAAGATTAGAAGTTTCCTCACATGTCAGGTGCCTGGGTGGGTGACTCAGTCAAGAAGCATCCAACTCTCCATTTAGGCTCAGGTCATGGTTTCAGGGTCCTGAGATTGAGTCCTGTGTCAGGCTCCATGCTCAGCAGAGAGTCTGCTAAGACTTTCTCTCTGGGCCCACCCTCCCCCACTCTCTCTCTCTTCAAAAAAAAAAAAAAAAAGTTTTCTCACATGTTGCAGTCTGTCACTGTCCCCAAATCTTAGTTGTTTCCTCCCTAAGAAGGTTCACTGATCACTATCTCCACCAATATTTAAGTCTTTTTTTTTTCTTTTTTTCTTTCTTAATTCTTAATTCCCTCATAGCTACCACTATGGTCTGGAAACTTGTGGTCCATATGTAAGTCTATTAGGCATGTGAATCATAATTTTTATTTCTTTGTTTATATTTTTACTGTAAAGTGTTCTTATATCCTAAACACTAATACTTCGCCACAACCATAGTCTTAATAATATAACAAATGTTCTATTACAAAGTATACTGTTTTGGGGGAAAGGGGAATGGCCAATAGATAGAAAGATATGGGAACAAAAAAGAAATGTCTTAAGATTAAGAAAACAACAGAAAAAATAGAACATACTTCATCCCTCTCTTTAAAGTTAAATGAGCCTACTTATACATTCACTTCATATTGTGTGCATTCTCAAAACCATACATTCACGGAATGTGAAAAAAATTGGTGAAGGTAGAGGAGTCTAGAAAATCTCTGTGATCATATCTTATATTGTTATATTGTTATATATCTTATATTGTTGGCAATGTTAAAGGAAGAAAAAACGGGTTTAAGAAAGTGAGTTGTTGACTCTGTTGAATTTTCCTCTGAGCATCCTAATACTCAGAATTTCATATATAATTACAATCAGTACTGGCAATTAAAAAGTTTCCTACTATTAATAGGTAAAATGCTATTCTGAGCTTATGTTAAAATTTTTAAAAATAATTTACATGCAAACTTTAAAAATCCTAATAATGATGAAATGTTTGATCTCATTGCAGATAACTTTTTAATAACTGAGTAAATTTTTGTGACTTTTTACTTTATAATCTACTGTGATTTCTACAATTTGATCATATTTTACTAATAGCTGAATGCTTCTAGCAGAGCACAGTCTGAAAAGCCACATATCTGTTTTCCAGTCAGTTCTCAAGCATATTTGAGGTATAAAATCCTAGATTTCCCAGTGTGTGTATGGTAGAGAGATAAGAACAGAAGGGCTCTGATGAATCCTGTATGACCGCTCAGTATTATTTCTACCAGTCAGTTGTGAACTTATTGAAATACTTAACAATATTGATTTTAGCCTTTTTGGGAAGCCTCAAATTTAAGTCCTGGGTGAGTTTAAATCAGTACTTAATAAGAAGTAGGAATCCTTGATGTAGATCCTGGCTCTCCTATGAACTGGATACACAAAATTGACTTTAAGTCACCTTTCTGAACTTGAAATCATAAATCAAAATGCTCATGACTCTTTCTATATATTAGGTAAGGGAGTTGATGAGAATATACTTAATTTGGGGCATGGCAGTGCCACCAGTGGGTTGGCTGTTCTCCAATCAGCCTATAATTATCCAGTCTCTTTCTCTGTTGTGTTTTTTCTAACTCTCAGAAATTGTTTGGTTTGGAGAGACTGATTATATGTATTTTGATTCTGTAAGGTACATGCTAGAGATGCTTCAGGAACTCAGAAGTTTAGATAAAGTTAGGCTTGACTTTAGCTGAAAGTTACTTTAATATTATATTTATCTGAAATTGTGTTAGAAAAGTAGACTTGGAAAATGTAAACCTGGTTGAAAATTCACAGTCTATATCCAGATGTGCAATAAAAATGTAATTTCTTGGGGTACCTAGATGGCTCAGTGGGTTAAAGCCTTCGGCTCAGGTCATGATCCCAGGGTCCTGGGATGGAGCCCCGCATTGGGCTCTCTGCTCAGCAGGGAGCCTGCTTCCCCCTCTCTCTCTGCCTGCCTCTCTGCCTACTTGTGATCTCTGTCAAATAGATAAAAATCTTTTTTAAAAAATGCAATTTCATTATTTCATATCGTTTATCTGACCCCTGTAATGAGCTTCCCCTAAGAGGGTTGCCCAAAAAACCCTTACAACAGTCTGGTTTAAATAAACTGTTGCAGAGATGATTGTTTGATGGGAATATCTATCCTCCTCCATCTCTTCTCCTTAAAGATGACAAAATAGGAAGAATTTGATTATGAAAAAAAGTCAGTTTTACCTTTTACACTTGAAAGCTTCTGAGCATTGCACATATGCTTTGTTTCTTTCAGACACTGAGTTTCTAGATCCTTATCATCTTCTTTGTTTCATTGATTTGATTTCTTTGCTCTAGGGTAATTTTGAATAGTATAAGTGGTAGCTCATAGTTCTTAGCAGGAAGAGGCTAACTTGGAATTACAGCAATACCGGAAGTCTGATGCTTAGATCCAAGCCACTATTTACCATTGTCTGGCAAAGTCTGGAATACTTAGGGGGGAATTGGAAGTAAAGCGGAGAGTCAATATTTTGCACAATAGTATTTCAATTTATTGTTTATATTGGGAAAAAGATGTTTAATTGAAACAAAGATGATAGAGGACTGCTAAGTAATATTTTAATGATATATTAATGTATGTGCATACATGCATACATGTAATTGTGTTTGTACAGACAATTATTCACACAAAAACTCTATTCAATTTTCCAAATTTCCTGAAAGTTAATCCTTGTTATTGCCATTGGGAGGCAAAGTGCAAGTAGATACTCTTGTGCTAACAGCTCATGAGAGAAACTGAATTACTACCTATGGGACTTTTTGTTCTCACTAAGCCAAAATAGCTGTCTTCTGATACTGAAAATATAAAAACTGCTAGAGAGTCGATATAAGGCTGTTTTTTCTTTTTTTTAAAGGTTAAAAACTAGGGTTGCCTGTCAAATTTCACTTTTGTATTATAAAATTATTTTATCCTGGTATAAAATTTTATGGATTATGCTTAGAGGAAGGCAGTAAGGTCTGTTTCTAAATTATATTATTTTTTTCTTTCCTTTTAAAAAGGAGACAGAAAGTCTTGAAATGATTTCTCATGTTATCACCTATTTTGCATATATAATTTATCAGTATCTAATGTATATGCCAAATATGTGTTTAGTCTGTTCATCATATTAAATAATTAAATAAAAAGTTAATGCTTTTAATTAAGGACATTGGATTTTCTTTACATTGATTCATGATTCCATGAAGACTAGTGAACAAGGAAACATTTAATAATCATTTTGCTACAAGTATATTGTAGATGGAGTTTAGGAGAGGATCATAGAATAATTAAATTGATAATATAAATCAGTAAAAAATATAGACTGCCTTTGAAAATGTCCAATTTTATTAACACATCTCATTGAGAATCTGGTTGAGAATTTATTTTAAACAGGTATCCAATTTATGTAAAAAGCACACTGTAAAGAGAGGGATACTCAAATATAAAATCAAAACATAAAGAAAACATTCTAATACTATGGAGGAGTTTTTTGTAAAACCTAACAAAATTATACATGCAGTTATCTTTTTTAACTCAGAAATCCTATTTCTTTTTTTTTTTTTAAGATTTTATTTATTTATTTGACAGATCACAAGTAGGCAGAGAGGCAGGCAGAGAGAGAGGAGGAAGCAAGCTCCTTGCTAAGCAGAGAGCCCGACACCGGGCTAGATCCCAGGACCCTGGGATCATGACGGAGCCGAAGGCAGAGGTCCTAACCCACTGACCCACCCAGGTGCCCCCAGAAATCCTATTTTTCAAGGTACAATGGTAAAAACATAAAATGTTATATTTGCGCCTTTTTTTAATACAAAAATTTGAAAACAAGGACATGGATTTAAGTAACAATTCTGGTTTTTTATTTTGAAATCATGTATATTTTGACATAACTCAAAAGCAAAATAAAATAAGATAATATAACAATTGTTAAAAATGAAAATAATGAAGTCTAACTATATATAAACTTGGTGGCATTAATTCAACTAAGAAGAATTATATTGTGAACTAAATATATATTTTGACTGTAGTCTTAGTGATATAAACCCTATGGCTAAAAAGGATGGCAAATAAATTAATAAATTTCATGTATTAACCCCATTATTTAATTATTACTACATGGCTTTTTGGAACATTATATAACTATGCAAATGTGTGTAGACAGATCTAGAGAAATAGGTGAGAAAAATAATCATGTCCTTGTTTATATCATGTCAGAAATCAAGTTTCCAAGTGGAAAATATACGCATATATAAAATCCAAGTAATCAAGCAAATTCTGTAATCTTGAATTTCAACTTATTTTTTTCTAAAAAAAATACATATTTCCAACTCTGCTCATTGCAAAGGGCTAGAAGCAATGCTAGTTCAGAAAAATAAGTGGTCTAAACACCCTGATAATAGTTTTTAAGTTGAATTCTATAAAATTCTTACCTATTATCTCCTCGAATATTTTCTCTGCCTTCTGTAACTCTGATAAGATGAATGAAACTTCCCCCTTAATCTCTTCACTAAGCTAACAAAACTAAATATATCACTTGAGTTTCATTGGTCAGTGTAGGTAATGTGCATTTGAGCTGTATCTCTACACAGAGATCAACTTGAGAATATAAAGTTTCAAATATTTATTTTGTTTTTATTCATTGTGCTCTGACTAGCACCAAATAGCTTTTCATGAAATTTCCTGAAGATAGGAGATGGAGTAGATTTATTTCCGGGCCACTGCTAAGTGGCAGGTGGCACTTTTATTTCCTATTCTTGTCAAGAGGGTGTCTTATCTTAGATTTTGAAACACATAACATGTCCTGAGTATTATCTTTTTTCCTGCATGTTCCTCAGATTTGTGAACACAAATCTCAAATTCACTATATTTGTGGAATATCTTCAAAAACCATTTCAGTATTCAGTCTATTGTTCTGGATCATTTCTATGTTTTGGTCTGATAATTTTTGATTATATTGTCAACATTCAGATACTTTTAAGAAGTTTATTTTTTTCGATATTTGTCAATTTGTTAAGGTTTTTCTAGCGGAGCTAACACTCAAACACTAGTCCATCACATTACTAGAAACAGTATTATAGACAAAACTGTATATAACAAATGTTCAAAGTACCCTTTGAGTTTTTAACATTAATTATTACAACTTTTCCCAGAAATTTTATTTAGGTTATTTTAGTCAGTTCTTGTTTCATGTCATCCTTTTATTCCTTTTTTTTAACCACATTAAATATACTTTTTTTTTAAACTCATTGAATGATAAATACTTATCTCATTCATTCAGCTAATATGCATCAAAGACAGTTATAAGATCCAGGACTGCAATGCCTAAAAAAAGGTAAAAAAATCCTTGTCCTAAGAATTTCAAATTCTAATCATGGAAGCAAAAGATAACCAAATATTAAGTAAAATATTCAGTATGTTAGAAAACAGTTAAGTGCTAAGGTGAAAAACATGGATGGAAAAAGTATAGACATTGTCAGAGAGAATGGTGTTTAGTTTAGAGGAGTACTCAGTAGCTAGAATTGAGTAAGTGAGAAAGAAATTAGGATAAGATAACAGAAAGACAATAGCAAGCAGAATTGTAGAGGTGTCTGGCCATTGTAAAGAGTGGAGGATTTTAAATAAGGAGGTAACATTATTTAACTCATATTTAACAGAATCACACTGAATGGTGTATTAAGAACAGACTGCAGGGGACAAAGATAAATTCAGATACAGCAGCTAGGATGTTTTCTAATGTACTGTCAGTAATATTTGGTGGTGACTTGAATCAGGGTTGTAGCTACAGTGGTGAAGAAAAGTGGCTAAATAAGGAAATATTTGTTTAAAAGTCAAGCATAAGGAATACACATTGGAATCAGAGTTTCTTTAATTTCTTTCATATGCTGGGTCACTTCCATAACTTGCCAATAGTTCAAGATCTTGATGTCTAAAAGCATGAATGCAATCTCTCCCTCAACAATTTGACCTACCACCTGTTTGTTTAAGGTTGGTCCCTCTATAATCTTTCTTGTTCTCACATCTAAGATGATTAGACTATACCTTTTGTTGATTTGTGGCAGTTTTGTATTTTACATACCCGAACTCTAGTCAAAATTTTGGATTTATCAAGACCTTTATAAAAATTTTCTAATTTCCATTTTTAACCACTCTTGGCATATCAAATTCTCAAAAATTTTTATCTACTCTTGGCATATCAAATTCTCAAAATTCTGCTTATTTACTTAATTTCTTTAATGACTCCTCATACCTAAATCTAATCTCCTTCAAAAAAAACTATCTAAAGCCTGAGGATTTTAGGCTGACAAAATTACTACTTGTTGGGCTGGGTAAAAGTCACAAATAATGTGCAGAATAGGACAAAGAGGAGAGTGCACACCGTTCTTATATATTATATATCACTATCTATCTATATATCTAACTATCTTTGGGTGAGTTTTCTCCCAGATTGATAGCATAAACTGACTGAACAGGTAGATGGTCTGCCTATAATTCTTTGGTTGCCTATAATTCTAGCCCTAAAGTTAGAAGGTTTTTTTTTATACCATCTCAAGCATCTGGAAATATGATCCATTCCTTAAATGATCCATTCCTTAAAGTTAAAATTTAATTTCCTAACTAAAGATTCCTTTTCTAATCTCTCACAGAATTTTGTTGGTTATTATTATATTATTAGGCTTACACTCTAATGTCTTCTTTACTGTGATTTGTACACCTTTAGTGATTATTTTCTCTAATGGAGAGAATATTCTTGGACCCAACCCATTCAACAACTGATTCAATGTCTGTGTCTGTCTGTCTTTCTTTCCCTTTGAAATGGCATTCATTGAAAATTTACTCATGTAATATTTGTACTGAAGTATCATATAAAATAGAATATTTTTCTTTATCTCAAATATTCAAAAGGTAAAGCACTAGGGAATGTTTTTACATTAAATATTATTTATCTAGGATTTAAAAATGTGGAACAAAGCTTAATTCTGGCTTGTTTATTGAGTCTTCTAGTCTGTGGGTAGAGTACATTCATTTAATTTAGATAATTTCATGGGAAAACAAAAAAATTGGTGGCTTCTGAATTTACCTATCTTGCTTTCCATTGAAGGTAATCTACTTTAACAAACTATAAATTTAGGAAGTTTTCCCTTTTTCCCCCCAAATCTCTCATATTAGATCCACAGATTTAAGTGTGACCAATTTGCTCTTCCAAGACCTGTTTCATTATACCAATCTGTTCTCCAAGCTACCAAATACAGAATCCAAAATAGAACAAGTCCCTTGTCTTGAGACTGCTATGAGATTATTTATATTTAAGAAACTCACTTAAATACCTGCAAAATATTGACATTTTATTCTTTAATTACATATTTTATATTGTCAGCATTTTGGTAATGAATATCCAGGGCAGTAGCATAGCCATTTAGTGCTAAAATGAATTTATTTTAAAGAAGATGACTTCTTATTTTAACCAGGTTTTTCTCATGCCTCTACTTATAACTAGCATGTTTTATCTAAATAATTGGAAATATACTTCCTATATTAGTTTGCTAGAGCTGACATAGAAAATACCACACACTAGGTGACTCAAATAACAAAATGTATTCTCCCACAGTCTGCAAGCTAGAAGTCCAAAATGAAGGTATTACCGGGTTTGGTTTCTTCCAACACCTCTCTCCTTATCTTCTGGATTGCTGGCTTCCAGTTGTGTCACCTGATCACTCATCTATGCCCAAGAATCTCTGGTGTCTCCTTTGTGTGCCCAAATTTCCTGTTCTTATGAGGATACCAGTCAAATTGGATTAAGTCCCACTCTAATGGTCCATTTTAACTAAATCACCACTTTAAAGTCTCCATCTCTAAATACCATCAGATTCGGAGCTATGTTGGGGCTTCAACTTATGAATTTGGGGAGATGTTCAATTCAGTCCATAACACCTCTCTTGTTGATTATTTTGATTTCTTTCCCTTTGATCAGTAAAAAACTATCATTAATAAACTCACCTTCAACAAGGGTCTCAAATACTTAAAACTGCTTGCTAAAGCTTAATTTATTTGATATATTTCAGTTATGTAGTGTCATGTTATAAATATGTACTGGTAAGTGAAAACTGGTGCTTAGAGGATAGGATGAGATAAAGGAAGGAAAAGCTAAAATTATCTGGGAAAAAAATGTAAATTTAGAATAAAAGAGATGCAGCTTAAATATTCTCCATTCACTTAATTTGGGCCTTACGTTTTTAATATTTTTACTTGAAAAATCATGTACTCATAGACTACTAGACAAGTTTTATTGTTTATTTGTTTGTTGACTGCAAAAGCAATCTCTAATCTTTCAACCTTTTAAAATTGTTCAGGGCAATTAAGCCCTAGAAATCCAGAAACAAGGGCAGAATGTGGAGTGCTCAATTTGCATATTCAAATTCCCAATTATGTGTATAGTAATATGCAAATAAGCCTTATTTTCTCTTGACTAAGAACATTATGGTAGGAAAATTGCCTATTTGTCCTTGCAAAAAAACAGACATGAACCACAAACCTTCCCCCTAAATGATGAGACTGATGAGTTCTGTTTTTCTGAGAACTACTTATCTGGAAGATAGCAACTCTTCATATTAAACTGCATCAGAAATATGAAAAATATAGCACTCTAAATATTTGTTATTTTATCTATATATACATTTGTGTGTTCACATATGCATGCATATGCATGCACATATAATTGTGTCTGTGTGTACACATTTCCATAATTTCTAGACAGCTCAAAATATAACAAATCCTGATATACTGGATAGTCTACAGTTATTGAGAGGGCAGGACATTGGGCTGGGATTGAATACTGTGCAATATGATACAACTACTTTTAAACATAAATATAGATATTTATGTTTAACATATCATGTATTTATATTTTAGAGAGAGAGAATAGAGGTCAGGGGCAGACAGAAAAAGAGAGTGAAACTGGTGCTGAGTGTGGAGCCCCACAAGGGGCTTGATGTCATGACCCTGAGATCAGACCCTAGCTGAAACCAAGAGTCAGACACTTCAGCCAACCCAGGAGCCCCTTAAACATCTGTCTTAAGGACTAAAGTTAACATTCCCTATAGATATCATTTCCTATTCATTTATAATTAAGTACAATTTACGTTTAACTTTGAAATTATTAAAATTGTTTTTCTGAATATTAACATTATATACCATAAAACATGCAAATACACAAAATAGAACTAAAATTTATTAATTTTGATAAATGATTTGTTTTAAGGTTTTCCAGCCTTACTTGTAAATATCTAAGTACAGCCTTTGTGTTCAATAATTATTATTTACAAATAATTATTTGTAAATAATTTCACTGTAAAGTATTTTGCTAAGTACCATGTCTTATTTCAAATTCTGTTTATGATATGAATTTCATTTATTTGTTTGTATAGTGTTAAAGTTCAATCTGACCTGGTGTTTTTAAAATTTATATGGATACTTGAAGGACAAAGAATCATAAATGTACTCTATAAGGGGAAGAACAAGATACCAAATTGTGGTGTTTTTTGAATAAAGTTGTATAAACTAAGACACTATACATTACCATAGAATAGGAATAATATAGTGACTAATGGATTAGAACAGAACATGACAAAAATGTAAGAAAGAACATGGGATTCAGAATCAGTCTATTTCAATGGGAGGCAGTATAATGTGGTATTTGGAGATAAACTAGCAAGTGACAAATGAGTGTCCCTGAGAAATTAAAAATTACTTACATCCAGGTATCTGATGTTTGTCCTCTATAACATGTAGATAATAAAGTGTTATGGACTGAATTATTTGTGCCCATTCTTCTTACGTTGAAGGCCTAACCCACAAAGTGATGGTATTTGTAGGTGGGGCCTTTGGGAGGTAATTAGGTCATGAGGGTGGAGCCCTCATGAATAAGATTCCTGCCTTTAGAAGAAGAGACCAGAGAGAGAATAGTTCTTTCTTGGCCAAGTGAGGAAACAGCAAGAAAGCCAGGAAGCTCACTCTCACCACATATTGAATCTGCAGGCACCATGATGTCTTCTTCATTTTTTTTTTTTTTGAAGATTTTATTTATTTGACAGAGAAAGAGAGAGCATCCACAAGAGGGGGGAGGGGCAAAGTGCTGAGCAGGGTTCCTGACCTGGAGCTTGACCCCAGGACCCCAGAATCATGACCTAAGCTGAAGGCAGACACTTAACTGACTGAGCCACCTAAGCACCCTAGTCTTTTCATTCTTTTTTTTTTTTTTTTTTTTTTTAAGATTTTACTTATTTATTCGACAGAGAGAGATCACAAGTAGGCAGAGAGGCAGGCAGAGAGAGAGGAGGAAGCAGGCTCCCCACTGAGCAGAGAGCCCGATGCGGGACTCGATCTGAGGACCCTGGGATCATGACCTGAGCTGAAGGCAGAGGCTTTAACCCACTGAGCCACCCAGGCACCCCATAGTCTTTTCATTCTTTACATGTTACTATCACCTGACTTCAGGGACATTATTCTGAGCCCTGCTTTCATAATTTCTCTATAAAGGAATTTTGCTATACATTTGGCAAGTTTTAAAATTTTACATATATTCCATTATACCTTGAAGGTCAGTTTTCCCTGTATGTTTTATATAAACTTTGCTTTATATCTTTTGAGTATATCAATTTGGAAAGTTTAACTGTGTGACACAGTTAAGACTGTGAAGAATCTATCCTCCTTCGATTGAACATTTCACTTATATTTTAGTTAGTTTTCTTACTTTTGTGTCCTATTTCAAAAAAAGCTTATTTTGGTATACATATTTGTGTTTACATGTAAGATATTCTCCAGAATATATGTGGAATGCAAGTGGAATCCTGAGCCCTATGCTATAAGCAATGTCGATGTTACATATTACTAAAAAATATCTTTGAAAAGTGGTCATACCATTTTCATGGGCAGTGAAGATAATTCCTCTTTTAACACATGCTAACACTTTGTATCAAAATATTTAAGTTTTATGAAGTGATGATGTTTATGCAATTTTATCTCATTTTTCCTTAAATTTATTTTCAGAGATCATTCATGAGTTTCTTTTCATATATTTAATGGCTGCAAAGATTTTTCTTTATGGAAATAGCTTTGTTATATCTTGCCTATTATTGCATAGTACTTTTGCACTGTTTTGGCCCAGCTGTGTAACAAAGTTATGCTATTTCTGCTTGCCATGTATATGTTTAACATATAAACCAATTTTATTTCTGGCTTCTCTTTCTTATTATTTCATACAGGGAGTATTAGTGGTAGTTAAATTTAGAATTTAATCTTTGGGTGACCAGATATACTATGGGGTTTTGATTGAAATAGAGAGCCAATATCCCAAGAGACTTTGGAACTGCATGTTTCTCCACCTATGGAATTGTGTGCTGACATTTTTATAAAGATAGTTGATTTTTCTTTTGTTCACACATAATATTATTTTTGTATCAAAGTTTAAATATAAGAAAATTGCATATATAAATTATGAGAAGCCATTTAGTTGGACACAGCTGATGACTAGGCTGTTGGCAGTGAGGTCTAGGCCCATCCTTCTATGGCACATGGCTCTATGGCACCGTTGCTACTCTGCACACCACACTTCCAGACTCCCTTGGCAACCAGCTGCTGGTTAAGAAAGTTCTGACAGTGAACCTCACTGATGAAAGATAATGCAGAAAGAAGAAAGGACTCTTTTTGTGCTTTGACCTTAGGTCGGCTTCTCTCCAGCAACAACAATTATAGCTCTAGTCTCCAGCTTTTGGGGCACTCCCAGCACCAACTTTACCACACTTCCTCAAAGGCACCAACAGTATACTTCCACCCCTCAGTTATCTGAGCCGTGCACTTTGCTGGTCAAATAACAAGCTAGATTTACGCCTATCTGGCTATTAACACCTGTTACGCCACACACACAGAGGTAATCAGAGCAGGATCTCTTTAGTGTCCTTCCCACTGTAGTTTACCAGCAGTAGGGCAGCCAGCCTGTAGTTCCAAACACCAGCTACCAGCTGCAAGGCAATGTCTCTGACAGGTGTGAACACAAACTCCATGGTGAATATTTGTGCACTCTGAGGTTTTATTAACTCCTCCTCTTCCTTTCTCGTTTTTTCTTCCCTCTCCTTCTTCCCTCCCTTCTTCCCTCCCTTCATTCCTTCCTTCTCCTCCTCTTATAACCCTCCCTATTCTCCTTGATTCACACCTTTGATTCATATATGCATATACTATTATTAACTCATTTAAGATGAGTCTTGAACACTAGAACATTTAAAAGATCTGCAAGTTACCCAAAAGTTTGGCCAAGGTTTAAAAACTACTACACTATTACTTGCTTATTACCTTGGGTTTGTGAATATTCATTACATTATTAAGAAATTATAACTAAATATAATAAACACAATAAGGCCATGCATGAACCAACAGTAATATTGGTTCATGAACTATGGATGTTAGTAATCCAATTTCACACATTTGACTTTCAAAAAAGGAACAGGAAATGGTCAAGTTTCTTTCCAACAAATTGGCAGACAACATGGAGAAACTCTCCTTATACAGATAAAGTAATGATTATAATTAATTAGATTGTAAATCAGCTACTGAGCCAAGAGAAAAATAAGGGAAATATACCCTCTTTAGTTTAGAGACAGAGTGAGCAGGAGGAGGGAAAGGGACATGGCCGGGGGAAGGGAAGACAACTCCCAGCTGAGCACAGAGCCTGATGCAGGGCTCAATCTCAGGACACTGAGATCATGACCTAAGCCAATATCAAGAGTCAGAGCCTTAACCAACTGAGTCACCCAAGAGCCCTTCACTGTGGAAATATTAACAGTGGGAGATAACTATATTTGAAACTGAAGGAAGTAAATATATTTTATGTTTCTTTTATTTTGATTATGTATTGTCTTTCCTTTCACATGTGCTTGTTGATAATGGATGTGAGGTCAAGGCCAATTTCAGTCTAGAGAGACCTGAAGTGTTTGCATTAGTGGATATTTTCTGCAAAGGTAGCTTGCTTCTATTTTGCTACATGGAGGAAAAGGGTAGGTCATTTCAAGACAAATACCACCTCTAAGGGACTTTAATTCAGAGTCAGAATCTTAAAATCGGCTATTCTGCCTAATGATTTCGTAAAATAACACACATGGAGTTCCACATTCATGTGATTTTATATGTGCACACATGTATGTTTGTGTAAGGAAAGGAGCAAAATATCATAATTCTTTGGTGGTAAAATTCTGCAATTTAAGTTTACTTTCATAATTTTACTTTCATAAATTTAACCTCATAAATTTAATTAATAAACATTTTTTTAAAGTGGATCAATTACTCTCTAATCTTACTGTGATTAATTTCTTATTATTCTCTGAGAACACTGGCTCCTGAATAGGAAATTGTTACCCTTTCCTTTGTGCATTTTTTCACTCCAGAAATTTACCTTAATTTCATCTACATGCCCTTTTAATTAATTATATAAATGAATTATCTGAAGTTAATCTTAACCATTTATTATGGGTATTGATACTTCTAAATATTCTTGTTCCTTCTATTTTTTATGTGTTCCTTATATTTTGTAACTTTTCTAATTACTGAGAGCATCTAATAATCTTCCATTATTTTCCTGTACTTAAATTACTGCACAATTTGCTTACTAAAAAGTGAACCAGTTCTCAGGATTTTCAAGACTACCTTAAGTTTACACATGATTAAATCTGAGTGACCTAAGTTGAATAAGAATATTTTCTTACAATCATTTTTATAACAGTTAATAATACCTAGTATTGGTAAGCATATTTCTGTGTGCTTTCTAACGATTAACTTTTTAAAAAGATTTTATTTATTTATTTGAGAGAGAATGAGAAAGCACACGAGAGTGGGGAGGGGCCGGCAGAAGGAGAAGCTAAGCAGGGAGCCCAATGCGGGACTCGATCCCAGGACTCCAGGATCATGACCTGAGCTGAAGGCAATTGCTTAACGAACTAAGCCATCCAGGTGCCCCCAACTATTAATTTAAATATTATTCATTACAATGTCTTAGGTAGGTAGTTAATATTCCCACTTTACAGAAGAAATTGTGGCCCAGAGAAGAAAAGTAACTTGCTCAAGAACACAGTCTTATGCATAATACTGCCAGATTTAGGATGCGGCAAGTTTGCTGACTTCAAAGATCATGTTCTTCATGCTATTTTTTTCTCTATACCAGTCTTCTTTGGGAGTGAGTCTTATGTGATTCAGTATGGTATTTGCCTCTGGTGCTAATAATCAAAATGACTGAAAGGCATTTTTGTTTATAATTAGGAGATTTCAGTCAAATTATTGAGGTGACATGTATATAAAACCCAATGAATGAACACAGCACAATGTGTTTGCATGTTATGGCTAATTTATTTTGAAAACTAACTATATGCTCAATTATTGCAAATGCATTGTGTGGCAAAATACTTTACTCAAAATTTCAAAAAAAAATGATGCTACAGAAATGATTTTCTTTAAAAAAAAAAAAACTTATTATAGGGGCGCCTGGGTGGCTCAGTGGGTTAAGCCTCTGCCTTCTGCTCAGGTCACGATCTCAGGGTCCTGGGATTGAGCCCCACATCGGGCTCTCTACCTGGCAGGGAGCCTGCTTCCTCCTCTCTCTCTCTGACTGCCTCTCTGCCTACTTGTGCTCTCTATCTGTCAAATAAATAAATAAAATCTCAAAAAAAAAAAAAGAAAAGAAAAAGAAAACATTAAAAAACTTATTATCGTTGAACTACATCATTTTGAAAACTGTAAGGATGTTAATTAATATGTTTTCTCAGGGATATTGTAGAAGAGCTAGTGAGAAAAAAATGTACTAAGTAATGCCATCTACAGAAATATTAAGGAAACAGAAGAGTAGCACAAGTTGTTTTATGTGAAAGGCAACAAAAGGTGTACTATGAAAAAGAAAGCCTTACAGATTTCTAGGGGATACATATACTATGATTTCAGAGCATACTAAAAATTAAACCAACAAAAGGACAAGAATTAAATTAAGAATTTTATGTATATTATACAGATAACCAAACTTACTATATCAAATTAAATTTTTACAGTAGATTGATGGTGCTGAACATTTTTAAAGTAAAAAAACTTTGTACTAATCATTTAATAACAGTGTCTATGTGATTATGTTATTATAGTTCATGTAAATAAATCTTTATTGAGTGCTAAAGTACAGATATTATACGAATACCTTATGATTAAAAATTATTTATAAAGGATGACCCATCACTTGTTAATTTTAAGCTTAATGAGAAAGGCATGCTTACAACATATTGTTTTATTAAAGTATGGTTTATACTGAGACACAATTATATATAGCAATGGATATGAGAGCTCAGAAGAGGGTCACAGTCCAATTGATAGGTTTGGAGAGGCTTTCTGTAAGAAATAAATCCTTAGTTGCCCTGAATAAATCAAAGGCATCAAATTTTGCCTCTATGAAATTAGATTGAATCTGGTATTTTGTACAAATGATTTCTTCATAGAGGAGAAATTTAATATTTAAATATTTCAAGAACTAAACATTACTATAAGAAAGAGAATAATTTGGGATGAAAATGTGGGTCAATAAGCAGCAGCATGTGGCTTAATTTGTCTCCAAGTAGAAACTAAATTAACCTTTGAATGATAAAAAGTGTAAGTGAATAAATGAAAGGCATCACTAATGGATTTCAACAGTAAGAGAAATGCTCACATGTTGCAGAGATAATGATTTTTGATGGACTGCATAGCTCTTTGTTATAATAACCAGTTTTATTTAATGAAGTGAAGCATTTTGAATTTCTGGCTTAGTATTCAAAGCCAGAAATGGCATTGTGTCAACCAAAAACTCTATAGAAAAATAATCACAACTAAAATAACTTTTGTACTTTAAAAGAAGAGGCAGATTAGCCTAAATATTTACTGTTTGTTAAGAAAGTAACTTTTACTTACTGGAACTCTGATCTCAGACAAGGTCTCAAACTTTCAACCTTATTTTCCATCAGTGTTAAATCAGGGATTTTTTTTCCTTTTTAAATTATGCCATGTTGTTTTTTAAAACCATACAGCACATATTAGTTTTTCATGTAGTGTTCCATTATTTGCCTGTTATCATGGCTTCTAAGATCTTATGTGATGTGCCTCCTACTATCTCTCATCTTCCTTATTCCTTGTGTTCCAAAAACATTGCTCTTTGTGCCTCCTCAAATAAAGATAAGCATGTTCCTACTTCATGGCATTTTCATGGGATGTTCTTTTCTATCAGAACTTTTCCTCAGATATTGTATGGATATTTTCTATTCTTCTGTCACATCTCATAGTGGTCTTCTCTGACAACTTTAATTAAAATAGCAAAAAATGCCTGTGATCACTCTAAAAATTTGTATTATTTTACCTCCTGACTTTTTCTTAAGGCTTTAATTTTTAGAGCAGTTTTAGGTTCATAGTGTAACTGAGAGGAAGCAACAGAGATTACCCATAGTATCTTCTACCTTTATACATGCACAGACTCAATCTTATCATCCCCCAACAGAGTAGCACATAGTTACAACTGACCATACTACACTGACATGTCATAATCCATGGTTTACATTAGGTTCACTCTTACCATTGTGCATTTTATGTTTGGACAAATGTATAATGATGTGTATCCATATTATGATACCAAACAGAACATTTTCACTGCCCAGATCTAAGATGTAGTCTTTCAAAGGCTCTACCTAAGTATAGACAGTTTATCAAGATTCCAAAATTAAAATTTTGTCCTGTGCCCTCCTACTACTTCCAACCTCCACCATGCCCCATAAAATTGAGAAGAGCTCTGCACAGTATCTGAAGCCCTAGTAAAATGCTTTTAATTCAATAAATCCACAAGGGGAAGATATTAAACACTAACATCTCTGTACTTCCCTTATTTGAGGAATCTTGGACACTCAACTCTCCATTGCCTTGATACTTTCTTAAATATCTTCCCAGTTTTTTCCTCTCTTCTTAAATGAATGGTCCATGTAGCACCAGCTAGTCTGCTGTCAACCAAAAAGAAACCAAGAACTTTTGCTTTTAATTGAGTGGTCCTGAAATCAACTGTTAGATAAAAGAAAATAGTAGTAGTAGTAGTAGTATATAATTTACATTGTAAGTGTATTATTCTGACTACCCTTTTGGAAATATATAGAGGGGTTTTCTGAAGGTTTTTTTTTTTTAAGATTTTATTTATTTATTTGAGAGAGACTGAGAGAGAGCATGAGCGGGGGGCAGGGGCAGAGGAAGATGAAGAAGCAGACTCCCCAGTGAGCAGGGAGACAGATGCAGGGCTGGATCCCAGGACAATAATTCAAATGAAAGATGACTGTGATTTGGTCCAATGTGGAAACAATGAATGTGAAGGATGACTTTGTATTTACCATTTACTAGGGTGGGCAAATCTGTGGAAGGAATAGGATGGGGAGTAAACATAAAAAATTTAGTTTGGAGAGGAGTCAAGATGGCAGAGAAGTAGCAGGCTGAGGGTACATCAGGTAGCAGGACATCAGCTAGATAGCTTATCTAAACATTGCAAACACCTACAAATCCAATGGGAGATCAAAGAGAAAAAGAACAGCAATTCTAGAAACAGAAAATCAACCACTTTCTGAAAGGTAGGACTGGCGGAGAAGTGAATGCAAAGCGACAGGAAGATAGACCACGGGGGGAGGGGCCGGCTCCCGGCAAGTGGTGGAGAAACGGAGCACAAAATTGGGACTTTTAAAAGTCTGTTCCGCTGAGGGGCATTGGTCCAGAGGCTAAACCGGGGTGAAGCCCATGCGGGGTCAACGTGACCCCAGGTCCCACAGGGTCACAGAAGGACTGGGCGTGTCTGAGTGTCACAGAGCTTATAGGTATTAGAATGGGGAAGCTGGCTACAGAGACAGAGCTGAGGAGTGAGCTCTCAGCTCGGGGTTACCTTTCTCCTAATGATTATTAGTCTTGCAGTTAATTTAATTTTTTTTTCTTCCTCTGCTAAATTTTTTTTAACTTTTACCCTTTTCTTTTTTAACGTTTTTAAACTAGTTTATCTAATACATGTATTTATTTTCTTTTTTATATATATACATTTTATTCATTTTCTTTTTTTAATTTTTTTTTTTCTGAACCTCTTTTTATCCCCTTTCTCCCCCCCCCCCCATAATTTGGGGTCTCTTCTGATTTGGTTAAAGCATATTTTCCTGGGGTCTTTGCCACCCTTTTACTATTTTACTTGCTCCTTCATATACTCTTATCTGGACAAAATGACAAGGCGGAAAAATTCACCACAAAAAAAGAACAAGAGGCAGTACCAAAGGCTAGGGACCTAATCAATATAGACATTGGTAATATGTCACATCTAGAGTTCAGAATGACGATTCTCAAGGTTCTAGACGGGCTCAAAAAAGGCTGGAAGATATTAGAGAAACACTCTCGGGAGATATAAAAACCCTTTCTGGAGAAATAAAAGAACTAAAATCTAACCAAGTTGAAATAAAAAAAGCTACTAATGAGGTGCAATCAAAACTGAAGGCTCTCACTGCTAGGATAAATGAGGCAGAAGAAAGAATTAGTGATATAGAAGACCAAATGACAGAGAATAAAGAGGCTGATAAAAAGAGGGACAAACAGCTACTGGATCATGAAGGGAGAATTCGAGAGATAAGTGACACCATAAGACAAAACAACATTAGAATAATTGGGATTCCAGAAGAAGAAGAAAGAGAGAGGGGAGCAGAAGGTATATTGGAGAGAATTATTGGAGAGAATTTCCCTAATATGGCAAAGGGAACAAGCATCAAAATGCAGGAGCTGCAGAGAACCCCCCTCAAAATCAACAAGAACAGGTATACATCCCATCACCTAATAGTAAAATTTACAAGTCTTAGTGACAAAGAGAAAATCCTGAAAGCAGCCCAGGAAAAGAAGCCTCTAACATACAATGGTAAAAATACTAGATTGGCAGCAGACTCATCCACAGAGAACTGGCAGTCCAGAAAGAACTGGCATGATATATTCAGAGCACTAAACGAGAAAAACATGCAGCCAAGAATACTATATCCAGCTAGGCTATCATTGAAAATAGAAGGAGAGATTAAAAGCTTCCAGAACAAACAAAAACTGAAAGATTTTGCAAACACCAAACCAGCTCTACAGGAAATATTGAAAGGGGTCCTCTAAGCAAAGAGAGAGCCTAAAAGTAGTAGATCAGAAAAGAACAGAGACAATATACAGTTAACAGTCACCTTACAGGCAATACAATGGCACTAAATTCATATCTCTCAATAGTTACCCTGAATGTTAATGGACTAAATGCCCCAATCAAAAGACATAGGGCATCAGAATGGATAAAAAAATAAAACCCATCTATATGTTGCCTACAAGAAAGTCATTTCAGACCCAAAGACACCTCCAGATTTAAAGTGAGGGGGTGGAAAAGAAATTACCATGCTAATGGACATCAGAAGAAAGCAGGGGTGGCAAACCTTATATCGGATTAATTAGATTTTAAGCCAAAGACTATAATAAGAGATGAGGAAGGACACTATATCATACTCAAAGGATCTGTTCAACAAGAAGATCTAACAATTTTAAATATCTATGCCCCCAATGTGGGAGCAGTCAACTATATAAACCAATTAATAACAAAATCAAAGAAACACATCAACAATAATACAATAATAGTAGGGGACTTTAAAACTCCCCTCACTGAAATGGACAGGTCATCCAAGCAAAAGATCAACAAGGAAATAAAGGCCTTAAATGACACACTGGACCAGATGGACATCACAGATATATTCAGAACATTTCATCCAAAAGCAACAGATACACATTCTTCTCTGGTGCACATGGAACATTCTCCAGAATAGATCACATCCTCGGTCCTAAATCAGGACTCAACTGGTATCAAAAGAATGGGATCATTCCCTGCATATTTTCAGACCACAATGCTCTGAAGCTAGAACTCAATCACAAGAGGAAAGTTGGAAAGAACCCAAATACATGGAGACTAAACAGCATCTTTCTAAAGAATGAATGGGTCAACCAGAAAATTAAAGAAGAATTGAAAAAATTCATGGAAACAAATGATAATGGAAACACAACGGTTCAAAATCTGTGGAACACAGCAAGGCAGTCCTGAGAGGAAAATATATAGTGGTACAAGCCTTTCTCAAAAAACAACAAAGGTCTCAAATACACAACCTAACCCTACACCTAAAGGAGCTGGAGAAAGAACAAGAAATAAACCATAAACCCAGCAGGAGAAGAGAAATAATGAAGATCAGAGCAGAAATCAATGAAATAGAAACCAAAAAAACAATAGAACAAATCAACAAAACTAGGAGCTGGTTCTTTGAAAGAATTAATAAGATTGATAAACCCCTGGCCAGACTTATCAAAAAGAAAAGAAAAAGGACCCAAATAAATAAAATCATGAATGAAAGAGGAGAGATCACAACTAACACCAAAGAAATACAGACAATCATAAAAACATACTACGGGCAACTCTATGCCAACAAATTTGACAATCTGGAAGAAATGGATGCATTCCTAGAAACATATAAACTACCACAACTGAACCAGGAGGAAATAGAAAGCCTGAACAGACCCATAACCAGTAAGGAGATTGAAACAGTCATCAAAAATCTCCAAATAAACAAAAGCCCAGGGACTGATGGCTTCACGGGGGAAATTCTACCAAACATATAAAGAAGAACTAATTCCTATTCTTCTGAAACTGTTCCAAACAATAGAAATGGAAGGAAAACTTCCAAACTCATTTTATAAGGCCAGCATCACCTTGATCCCAAAACCAGACAAGGATTCCATCAAAAAAGAGAACTACAGACGAATAACCTTGATGAACACAGATGAGAAAATTCTCACCAAAATACTAGCCAATAGGATTCAACAGTACATTAAAAGGATCATTCACCACTACCAAGTGGGGTTTATTCCAGGGCTGCAAGGTTGTTTCAACATCTGCAAATCAATCAATATGATATAATACATTAATAAAAGAAAGAACAAGAACCATATGATACTCTCAATAGATGCTGAAAAAGCATTTGACAAAGTACAGCATCCCTTCCTGATCAAAACTCTTCAAAGTGTAGGGATAGAGGGCACATACCTCAATATCATCAAAGCCATTTATGAAAAACCCACCACAAATATCATTCCCAATGGAAAAAAAAAAAAACTGAATGCTTTTCCTCTAAGGTCAGGAACACAGCAGGGATGTCCGTTATCACTACTGCTATTCAACATAGTACTAGAAGTCCTAGCCTCAGCAATCAGACAACAAAAGGAAATTAAAGGCATCCAAATCAGCAAATAAGTCAAGCTATTACTCTTCACAGATGATAAATACTATATGTGGAAAACCCAAAAGACTCCACTTCAAAACTGCTAGAACTTGTACAGGAATTCAGTCAAGTGTCAGGATATCAAATCAATGCACAGAAATCAATGCATTTCTATACACCAACAACAAGACAGAAGAAAGAGAAATTAAGGAGTCAATCCCATTTACAATTACACCTGAAACCATAAGATACCTAGGAATAAACCTAACCAAAGAGGCTAAGAATCTATACTCAGAAAACTATAAAGTACTCATGAAAGAAATTGAGGAAGACACAAAGAAATGGAAAAATGTTCCATGCTCCTGGATTGGAAGAATAAATATTGTGAAAATGTCTATGCTACCTAAAGTAATCTACACATTTAATGCAATTCCTATCAAAGTACCATCCATCTTTTTCAAAGAAATAGAACAAATAATCCTAAAATTTATATGGAACCAGAAAAGACCTCGAATAGCCAAAGGAATATTGAAAAAGAAAGCCAAAGTTGGTGGCATCACAATTCCGGACTTCAAGCTCTATTACAAAGTTGTCATCATCAAGACAGCTTGGTATTGGCACAAAAACAGACACATAGATCAATGGAACAGAATAGAGAGCCCAGAAATAGACCCTCAACTCTATGGTCAACTAATCTTCGACAAAGCAGGAAAGAATATCCAATGGAAAGAAGACAGCCTCTTTAATAAATGGTATTGGGAAAATTGGACAGCCACGTGCAGAAAAATGAAATTGGACCATTTCCTTACACCACACACAAAAATAGACTCAAATGGATTAAGGACCTCAATGTGAGAAAGGAATCCATCAAAATCCTTGAAGAGAACACAGGCAGCAACCTCTTCGACCTCAGCCACAGCAACATCTTCCTAGGAACATCTCCAAAGGCAAGGGAAGCAAGAGCAAAAATGAACTATTGGGATTTCATCAAGATCAAAAGCTTTTGCACAGAAAAGGAAACAGTTAACAAAATCAAAAGACATTGACAGAATGGGAGAAGATATTTGCAAACGACATATCAGATAAAGGACTAGTGTCCAAAAGAACTTCGCAAACTCAACACCCAAAGAACAAACAATCCAATCAAGAAATGGGCAGAGGACATGAACAGACATTTCTGCAAAGAAGACATCCAGATGGCCAACAGACACATGAAAAAGTGCTCCATATCACTCGGCATCAGGGAAATACAAATCAAAACCACAATGAGATATCACCTCACACCAGTCAGAATGGCTAAAATCAACAAGTCAGGAAATGACAGATGCTGGCGAGGATGCGGAGAAAGGGGAACCCTCCTACACTGTTGGTGGGAATGCAAGCTGGTGCAACCACTCTGGAAACCAGCATGGAGGTTCCTATGGGCAATAGAACTGCCCTATGACCCAGCAATTGCACTACTGGGTATTTACCCTAAAGATACAAACGTAGTGAACCAAAGGGGCACGTGCACCCAAATGTTTATAGAAGCAATGTCCACAATAGCCAAACTATGGAAAGAATCTAGATGTCCATCAACAGATGAATGGATAAAGAAGATGTGGTGTATATATACACAATGGAATACTATGCAGCCATCAAAAGAAATGAATTCTTGCCCTTTGCAACAACATGAATGGAACTAGAGCATATCATGCTTAGTGAAATAAATCAAGCAGAGAAGACAACTATCATATGATCTCCCTGATATGAGAAAGTTGTGATGCAACATGGGGGCTTAAGTGGGTAGGAGAAGAATGAATGAAAGAAGATGGGATTGGGAGGGAGACAAACCATAAGTGACTCTTTTTTTTTTTTTAAAGATTTTATTTATTTATTTGACAGAGAGATATCACAAGCAGGCAGAGAGGCAGGCAGAGAGAGAGGAGGAAGCAGGCTCCCTGCTGAGCAGAGATCCTGATGCGGGGCTCGATCCCAGGACCCCGAGATCATGACCTGAGCCGAAGGCAGCGGCTTTACCACTGAGCCACCCAGATGCCCCCCATAAGTGACTCTTAATCTCACAAAACAAACTGAGGGTTTCTGTGGGGAGAGGGGTTGGGAGAAGGGGGGTGGGATTATGGACATTGGGGAGGGTATGTGCTTTGGTGAGTGCTGTGAAGTGTGTAAATCTGGCAATTCACAGACCTGTACCCCTGGGGATAAAAATATATGTTTATAAAAAATAAAAAAATTATTAAAAAAAAAGTTACAGTAATCAGGACAGTGTGGTGCTGGTGAAAGAACAAATAATCAATAGAACAGGACAGAGGCCCAGACATAGACCCACACAAATATTCGGAGCAAAGATAGTCTTTTCAACAAATGATGCTGGGATAACTAGATAGTCACATGCAAAATTAAAAAAAAAAAAAAGAATCTAGACACAGTCTTTTATAAGTCATAAAAGTTAGCTCAAAATGGGTCATAATCCGAACTGTAAAATGTTAAATGGCTAGAAAATAATGTAGGGAAAGCTGAAATGACTTTGGAAATGGCAATAGCTTTTGAGACACAACAACAAAGGCATGATCCAGAAAGAAACAACTGATAAGCTCGACCTGAGTAAAATTAAAAATTTCTATTCTATTAAACACGGCATCAAGAGGATTAGAAGACAAGCCATGGTTGGGGGGAAAAGGGGTTTAAGAAGACCAGCCACAGAATGGGTGGAAAATACTTGCAAAGACATATCCAATAGAGGACTGTTATTCAAGATTTGCAAACAACTCTTAAAAATAGAAAAACAATGGTTAATGACTAAGTGAGTAATGGAGACAATAATTTAACAAGAATTCAAAAAATAGGCCAAAGACCCTAACAGACACCCCATCAAAGAAGATATACAGATGAACAATTAGCATATGAAAAGATGACCCACATAATTTGTCATTGTGGAAATGCAAATTAAAACAGCAACAAGATACTAATACACAGTTATTACAATGCCCCAAATCTGGAACCCTGACAACACCAAATGCTGACAAGAATGGAGAACAACAGAAAACTCTCATTCATAATGGTGGGAATGCAAAATGATACAGCCAATTTGAAAAGCAGTTCTGTAGTTTCTTAGAAAAGTAAACATTCTCTTCCCACATGATTCAACAATTGCACTGTCTGATATTTACCCAAAAGAGTTGAAACCATGTGCCCATAGAAAAGCCTGCACATGGATGTTTATATTAGCTTTTGACAAAATTATCAAAACTTGGAAGCAATCAAGGAGCTGAATGGATAAAACACTGTCGTACATCCAGAATGGGGTGTTATTCAGCACTAAGAAGAAATGAGCAATTGACCATGAGAAGACAAAGAGGAATCTTAAATGTATATTACTAAGTGAAAGTAGCAAATATGAACTGTCTATACATTGTATGATTCCAAATATGCAAAATTCTTAGGAGAATCTACAGAGACAATAAAAAGATCAGTCATTGCCTGGAGTTAGGGGATGACAAGGAGGATGGATAAAGCACAATTTTTAGGGTAGCGGAAATACTCTGTATGAATACACTTTATTATACATTTGTCCAAACCCATAAAATCTACAACACCAAGCCTGAACCCTAATGTAAACCATGTTTGAGTATGATACATCAATGTAAATTAATCAATAGAAACATATGTACCACTCTACCAAGGGGTGTTGATAAGAGAATCTTTGCATGTATGGGGGTAGGAGATACATGGGAAATCTCTGTGCTTTCCCCTCAACTTTTTCGGTGGGAGGGGTAGAGGAAGAGAGAGAGAGAATTTTAAGCAGGCTCCGCATCCAGTGCAGAGCCCCATGTGGAGCTCAATTCCACAACCCTGAGATCATGACCTGAGCTGAAATCAAGATTGGACAATTAACCGACTGAGCATGCAAGCGCTGCTCCCTTCAGTCTTGCTGTGAATCTAAAACTGCCCTAAAAAACTTAAGCCTTTATAATAATAACAGCAATGATACTCTGGCAATGGCAGATTGAATACTGAAGGATGCCTGGATTCTTGGGGACTTTAAGAAATTGTACTATCATACCAGCCCTGGACTGCCTTCTTCCAGATTTTTATATGAGATAGAAAAATATTTTGGTTTTAGCCCATTTAACTTTGTTTTTGCATTGTTTTCAGGTGAAATTAATCCTAAATGATAGATGCCCATTAAAAAAAGCACCAGAACAGAATTTACTAATTATTTTTATTACTCTTACAGTGAGGAATAAAATATCTTCCTTCTGGCCAGATCAATTTATGTTGCATAATACAACTTGAATACCTATCATTTTCTCAATATGTTATTTTCTTTCCATTTTCTTCCTTTTATGTGAGAAAGGAATAATAGTTATTCTTTATTAGGTAGTAAGGATTTAATGAGGTGCAATCATGGAGCAGTCATGATATAGATAGGTGCCAAGAGTTTGACAGTGAATTATAGAAAGATTAAAATAGTAACTGTGTATGAGTATACTCTAAAATGTAAAATTTTTAGGTACTAATTTTCTGAATTATGTAACAAGGAAATCCTTCCTAAAATGTGTTATATAGGAACCCAGTATATAAGCAAAAAAACAACTAAGTTCTTTGGTAGGGGTAAATTTCCCGTTTTTCCATCCTACCACTTGTTCAACATGGCAGCCTTAATACAGCTCTTAGAACTATTAAGCAGATCAAAATTTGAAAACACCATATAGAAACTATAGTTTTTACTGTATGTATCAGTTTTTAATGTATGTTTTGGTTATATTAGCATGAGCATGAAACCTATCAAGAATTTTAGGTGATTAACATAACCTATCATTGAGACTATAATACTTGGAGAATACACTGGGGTTGGGTTGAGGGGATGAACAAACTGCTAAATGTCTTTAAGTAGTTTGCTAAACCCTAGGTAAATAAAATCATGTCTCTACATGTAAGAACCCACACATAAATTTCCGTTTTTTCTTCAAAGACTGTGCTTGTTGTTGTAAATGAGGACCCACATACTCAATTACCTGTGATTCGAGAAGGCAGCTGCAAATATATGACACCATGAATGCATCTGTAGAAGAAGAAGAAGAAGAAAAAAAAGCAGATGCTATTGATTTTTATTTAGACTCCTTTCAAAGAAGAGATGAGACCCAATAGGAAGAAAAGTCACTAGACAATTAATAAACATTACTTTTCATCTCACTGCTTTACTTTTATTGCCTCATCCTTTATAGTTTTATGGGTTTGTTCTTGCCGCCCTAATCTTTCCCTCTTGTAATTTTGTGTTGATTTAAAATCAGCTTTCCTGTGGCTTTTTTAGACTAGGGAGTTCTCCATTAATAGTGTGCTTGCCTAGCATTTTTCCTGTCTCCTTCACAGCTCTATTTAAGAGTTAAAAAAGCAGGTGATAAAATTGAAATATGTCAATATAAAAATGAAGAAAAGGATTTGTCTTAGTTTATTAGGAAGATTAAGCAACAGTGAGAGAGTTCTAGACCATCTAGGTTTTATCTTTTGCTTGTTGAAGCTGCTCTCACATCTTTATAAAGACTACTGGATGACAGCTCTCCTCCAAGGTCAGGTTATTTTGTTACTGCAAGTGAAAAGCATGAGGGAGATTTATTAGGTAGCAACGTGCATCTATGCATTTTATCTCTCTCCAATATAAATACCTAGGAGACGCTTGAAACAGTGTTTAAAAGGAGTCCTAATGAATTATAAATGATGATAAATCTGACATGATTTCAAAGTGATGGGCATTTTATATTTAACACTTTTACTATAGAGGTTGCCTTTGTTACTTAGCTCTTTTAAGTTCAAATATATGATGCATTATGCAAAACTGTGATTTAAGGGCATCAATTAAAACAACAAAAATACAAGAATAAAATATAAATATGGAACGGTCTTTTATTGGCTAAACACTGAGAATTTGCATATAGAAGCTTACACACCATACATGGATTATCTGTTTGGATTTACTACTTGTCTACACGGATTTATTTTTTTGTATAAAATACATATTAGTTTTTTAATCAAAGGCATATTTAATTTTGACAAACTACAGACTCTTGTTATTGTTATTATCTAAGAAAGGTCCAGTTACTCCCAAAAAGGCTGGAAATGTTTTATATGAGGAAACTATAAATACCTTTATAGTTCACCTTTATAATGTTCCTTGCTATTTCGAACATGGGTATCTTAGGTGCATGACAGAAATAATATGTATTTTATAACTTTAAGTTGTCTGTATGCTTGTTTAAATTTCTCCAGGAATGTAAAAGCATATAGATTACAACATTGGTTCTTTGTATGCACATTATGTAAACTAGACATGCAAATTGACTAAAAATGAACTACTGATTTCAGGATATGATTAGAAGTTAGCTTAATTATACCTATTAAGAAATGAAAAGCTTTGAAATTCCAAAATTCTGGCACTCATTTTCTAATCTCAAGTTCTACATTTCTAGATAATACTCAACAAATAGTGTGTACCTATTGGTTACCGTAAAAATTATGTGTACAAAAAGTGTTAATAAACTTATAGCTGACAAGTGCTTACTAAATGTTTGCTATTAGATAATGACTTATTCCTTCTCACTACTTTTATTAATTGGAAAAATGTTAAATGCTTTAATGTATTAGATACTATTTTCAACATGAAAGTGCCTACTTTTGTGGAGGTTATATTCTGGTGGAGACAATGGAGAGGCAGGTCATAAAGAGATGATCAATATACTTGTACCATGACAAAGAGTAATATATTAAATGCTATGAAGATAAACACAGGTAAATTATGAGAGACAGTTGCACTGACGCTATGTCAGATAGAGCTGTTGGAATATGTTTTTATTCATGGTAAATCGACTCATTTTTTTATCTATACATTTCAATGTTACAGTAAGAAACTCTATTTAACACCTCCATTTTTTTAAAATACCAAGACCTTGAACTGTCATTCTCATCCCTATCCTTTCTCTATCTGTAACTTTGATTTAAACTCTAGTGAAAATGGATAAAACACTGTAACTTTGAAATCTTTAATTTTAAAGAAAAAAAAGAAAATATAAAGGGAAAAATGCCTAAATCATGAAAACTATAAATAAAAACATTTCCTTTTCATTTTTCTAAATTCATCAGATTACTCATGTACAGTTACTAAGAAACCTTGGTTTCATAATGTTATGTGGATCATAGACCTCCAGGCCATAAGAGCACAGTAACATCGCTAGATTGTTTTGTTTTGTTTTTTTAAGATTTTTATTTATTTATTTATTTGACAGAGAGAGATCACAAGTAGGCAGAGAGGCAGGCAGAGAGAGAAGGAAGCAGACTCCCTGCTGAGCAGAGAGCCCGACGCGGGACTGGATCCCAGGACCCTGAGATCACGACCGGAGCCGAAGGCAGCGGCTTAACCCACTGAGCCACCCAGGCGCCCACATCGCTAGACTGTTAAATGTCCCTAGTGGAACTAGAGCTCTATATTAAAGATTGTGATGGTCAAGATTTAAATGATGTCACTTTGGCCTATTTACAATTTTAATTTTTTTTTAAAGATTTTATTTACTTATTTGAGAGAGAGAGCATGAGAGTAGAGAGGTCAGCAGGAGAAGCAGACTCCTTGCCGAGCAGGGAGCTTGATGTGGGACTCGATCCCGGGACTCCAGGATCATGACCTGAGCCGAAGGCAGTTGCTCAACCAACTGAGCCACCCAGGAGCCCATGGCCTATTTCCAATTTTAAATTTACTGGTCCTTTCTATGGGGTTGATGACTAAGATGTAAAATTTGGGTTTGAGGTAGGTGTGAATCACACAGACCTTATTCTTGAAGCAAATTTATTTTTTTAATCAGTAAAGTTCACACTGTAATATGAATCTTGTTCCTCTTACATAATAATATATAGATTGTTTTTAGTCTTTTCCCCACAAAGCAAGGATCCAAAACTATTTCAGAGTGGTTCAAAGTTTCTTTTCAGAGACACATTTTAAACCTTAAAATATTTAGTCTAATTTGGGGAAAATAGAGACAAACTTGAAGATGTAATTCTCTAAAGGTGGCAGTATGACAGAACAGAAGAGGAAACCTCAATACAAATGGAGAGCATCACAAGGCTTTATAGTAAGTATCAGCCAGCAATGTGACAAGAGGAGCAATTTTGTAAGCACCAGGGTAGTAATTAAATCAGTCACCAAGATACATGTCATTCATTATTATATAACTCAAAAGTGTCAAATTCACTGCCTCTATAGGAATATAAATTCCATTATACAGGATTAAATAAGACTGCATTAAAAAAACATGGATGTTGACTAAGGAAATGGAAAGGAATACACATGACCTACCCTAGTTAATTAAATATATCAAATAGGAAGACAAAAACCAATCTCAGGCTTGTACTTATGTTATTATAATATTTAAAAATAAACATTGTAATGAGTGTTTAGCCTTATTTTCTAAGACCCTGAAAATAGTACAGGGGTCATTTGAAATTCTGGTTTTACATATATGCTTCTAATTATATTTATCAAAAGTTATGAAAAGCATTGGGCCAATCCACTTACTATCAAGATGTTATAATAATCACATTATTTTGTATAATGGAAAATGCAAAATGTACCTTCATGGATTGTATAGATGTAGATATGACTTACTCAATTTTTCTGTTAAGCTGTAATTTGAAAGCATTCTGTTACTGCCATTAAAGAAACAACAGTGACTTCATGATCTCTTTTATATTTGGACATTGCAGAATTGAGCAAAGTAGCCTCTGCCATAAACACAAGGACCCCTCTCATATGAGTTCCAGAAGCCTGTATCATTAACCCCTTTTTTAATCTCTTGCTGTTGAGGAAATTACTTGGCAAAATCTTAACCCCATTCAAATCTAACATCTACTCCGTTTTTGTACTGGAACCACACAGAGGAACATCACTATCTTCCTGACTGGTTTTATTATAAATAAATGAAGGGCAGCTGTTAAGTAGGTCTTTAATGCTGCCTACCAATCACACTACATTTCCTCAGTGTATTCACTCATTCCCTCTCCCATTTTCCAGGGTACTTAGGCCATATTTCTTCCCTTGCTCAAACCTTCAATAACCTCTCAACTATTCTCATGTTCAGATTTTGGGCAAAAGAGGACTTTCACATACTCCCATCACAAAATCTACCTACCTACAGCATTTACCCAGATGCTCTTGCTATCCAAGAACCCTCCGTGTTATTGTATGTCATATTCTCTTGGTGCACCAGTTCTTACCTTATTGTACAGACAGGGAACACTTGTAGCTTTCTTCTGTACCACCCAGCTTTTTCCCCCCCTCTCTCCTTCTCTAATGGAGACATGCTCTTTATATTTATCTTACGGTTTTCTTGATCCTAACACCTCATTCTCTCTCACTTGTAAGCTCAACTATTTAGAGCACTTATGTTCCCTGTCTTTCAAATCCTCTAATTACATTCTTTTTTGAGATAATTCTAATAGTCTCAAATAGATAATTCAATACCTAATCCAACTTCCAGGAAACTGCTTCTGTTCAGGAAAGTTGGCAATGAGTTTAATTTGCTAGACATAAGTGTCACTTTTCAGTCTTTAGTGTACTCGATGCATCACAAACATTTTATGCGATTGACAATCCTTCATCATAGAAAGACTTTCTTTTTTTTTCTTTTTCTTTTTTTTTTTTTTTAGAAAGACTTTCTTTAGTTGCCTTCCTGGACATCACACTAACATTGTGTTTTTGCCATATTATTTGACAATTTCCTCCATCATATTTTCTGAATCTTCTCTAATTTCCTGAACTAAAATATTAGGATATTTATATCTCATTCCTCTAACTTCTTGTTTTCCCTGTTAACATTAATGAGATTTTAACATTTTCCTTAAAGAACTAATGAGATTCTTAAACAATATAGAATACTGAGGGAAGAGTCAAATATGTTTAACAACTGTCAAGTAGTGTCATTAATATGTTACTCTGCTTAGTTACAGTTAGAAGGACTCCTTGGCTGGGATAAAGAAGTAGTCACAATCATGTCATGAATTGTTTGTCCAGAAATCAAAAGGTAGTATAAACTTTTCATCAAGTGCAAATGCAGAGAGTGATTACAACCAAGAAATAGGTAGTATCATCGCCAGCTTAGGGAAGCCAGCAAGGGAAGATAATGAAAGGGGATCAGCAATAACTTAAATTATCCCAGTTATCAAATCAATAGACCCTTTATTGACTAAATAAGCCTTTAATTTACAGAGGAAAATACTCCCTCACCTCTTTGAAATTATCTAGAATTGACCAATATTAAATTGTGATTATCACCTGATGGAATGAAGGATCAAGGAATAAATTATAGGGGCACCTGGGTGGCTCAGTAGGTTAAAGCCTCTGCCTTCAGCTCAGGTCATGATCCCAGGGTCCTGGGATTGGGCCCCGCATAGGCTTTCTGCTCAGCAGGGGGCCGGCTTCTCTTCCTCTCTCTCTGCCTGCCTCTCTGCCTACTTGTGATCTCTCTGTCAAATAAATAAAATACTAAAAAAAAAAAAGAAAAATTATAGCAAAACAAATGTAGTTTATTTTTTAAAAATTTTATTTTTTTAATTTTTTTTAAGATTTTATTTGTTTATTCGACAGAGATCACAAGTAGACAGAGAGGCAGGCAGAGAGAGAGAGAGAGAGGGAAGCAGGCTCCCTGCTGAGCAGAGAGCCTGATGCGGGACTCGATCTCAGGACCCTGAGATCACGACCTGAGCCGAAGGCAGCGGCTTAGCCCACTGAGCCACCCAGGTGCCCCAAAGATTTTATTTATGTATTTGAGAGAGTGAAAGTGAAACAGCTCACAGAGGGAGAAGGAGAAGCAGACTCACCGCTGAGTGGAGAGCCTGTTGTGGGGCCGGATCCCGGGACCTTGAGATCATGATCTGAGACGAAGACAGACGCTTAACTAACTGAGCCACCTGGGCGTGCAGAACAAAGGTAGTTGACACTCCTGCACATTTGAGTCTATAGATGAGAAATATGTGTCTATTTTATTATCTGTGTTATAGCCAAGAAGACTTTCTACTGTAAACACGTCTTATTCAACTTCTTCTTTTTTTAAGATTTTAAAATTTATTCAAAAGAGAGAGAGGATGAGGGAGAAGCAGACTCCCTGCTGAGTAGAGAGCCTGACATCACACTCAATCCCAGGAATCTGATATCAAGACCTTAGTTGAAGGCAGGTCTTAACTGCCTTAACTTAACTGACTAAGCCACCCAGGTGCCCCATTTAACTTCTATTTTTCGAAACAAAGAGAAAATATTATCTGTATATAAAGGCACAAAATCTACCCCCAAAAAACTCCAGTTAAGGCCTCCAGTTGCCCAACTTGGAACAAATTCCCTGTACTTGGACAAATCACTATAAATAATGGCTGAAAATGTAGGAATAGTCTACTTCTGAGTCTGAGAGATAGGAGCTCTTCTTTTGTTCTACACTAATCCTCTGGGTTATTCAGTAGACATGTAACAATATATCCCAAACTAAATTTTTGATGTTTACTTCTTACCCTGGTCCTTCTACAGATTCCTCTACCTTGGTAAATGGTAAATATGAAGTCATCCTTCACGTTCTTCTTTTCTCATAACCTGCATCCAGTCTGTCAAATGTTCGTTTGTATGCAAAATATAGTTGTCTTGTTTTTCTATATTAGAAATTTATCATTATAAAATATATTCACAGTGAAATATTTCAATAAAATATCTATAGCTTAATAATAATCATAGGATTCATAATCATGCATTAAGGAAATAACATTGATTTGGCACATCTTTAGTTTGCACTGTGAGGAGAATCTGAATAAGTACATTTTGTGGAATGTTAATTTATTTAATGAACAGATTTGATAACTATTAATTAGGCCCATACTCCTATCTGATATTCAGATTAATAATTCCATTTGATAGTAAAAATAGCCAAATCAGTAACACATATAGCATTATGATATTATGATATTCACATATTGGTACCTCCTTACCAGGATAGTTATGATTATTGGTGTGTCTATTCAAAACTTCACAAATACTGAAAAACACGCCATGATTTCAATGCCTTGTTAAATAACATTTAAAAATAATAAATACCGAAATTAAAATCATAATGTAAATTGACATCTTTCACTTAGACATTGCTCATCACTTCTGCATTTCTTTTAATATGCCTTCTCTAAGGCAATTCTGTCAAAGAGCTTAATGGATACATTGCCTGATAATATATGGTCTTAATACAACATTCAAAGAGGTATATTAAGTTTTTAAAAAGTTTCTTTTTACCTCTATTACATACCAAAAATATTGTTAGAATAGTAGCTACAGTGGTGCCTGGGTGGCTCAGTCCTTAAGCATCGCCTTCGGCTCAAGTCATGATCCCAGGGTCCTGGGATCCAGCCTCACATCAGGCTCCTTGCCCAGTAGGAAGCCTGCATTCATCTCCTACTCCCCCTGCTTGTGTTCCTGCTCTCGCTGTTTCTCTCTCCATCAAATAAATAAATAAAATCTTAAAAAAAAAAAAAAAGAATAGTAACTACATTCTTCAATATAAGATCTTAGGGAAAAAAATGTATTCTACAAAATGTTAACAAAACCTTAGGTTTATATATAAGATAAAGGTATAGATAAGGAATATTTTAAGCCTATATATTTAGCTAAACACCATGTGAATTATTCAACAACATGTTCATATCAGGTATTCATCATTATAACTTACTCTCATTTTGATCATTTAAAATAGTGTTCATATCTACACACTAAATATAAAATCAATAGAAGCACAAACATAAAAATAAATACATATATTGGGCTTCTATCAATGAAAAACAAACTTTAAAATATTTTTTATTGCTGGGCACATGTGGTTGATTATTTTTTAAAAAGTGTTGTTTAGTCTTTCAAAAAATAAATTAGCCTCTGCAGATGTTAAAATGATATACCAGCAACTCAAATAATAAATTGAAGCTTCAAAAGCATGTAGTTAGTATTTATGCATAAAAGCAATTGCATTAATTGCTTGCAGCCTTCCCATTGAGATCAGGAACAAGACAAGGATGCCCACTTTCACCATTCTTATTCAACATAGTATTAGAAGTCCTAGCAACAGCAATCAGACAACAGAGAGAAATAAAAGGTATCCAAATTAGTAATGAAGAAGTCAAACTCTCTCTCTTCGCAGATGACATGATTCTTTATATGGAAAACCCAAAAAACTCCACCCCCAAACTACTAGAACTCATACAGCAATTCAGCAACGTGGCAGGATACAAAGTCAATATGCAGAAATCAGTGGCTTTCTTATACACTAACAATGAAAATACAGAAAGGGAAATTAGAGAATCGATTCCATTTACTATAGCACCAAGAACCATAAGATACCTGGGAATAAACCTAACCAAAGAGGTAAAGGATCTGTACTTGAGGAACTACAGAACACTCATGAAAGAAATTGAAGAAGACACAAATAGATGGAAGACCATTCCATGCTCTTGGATCGGAAGAATAAATAAACATTGTTAAGATGTCTATACTGCCTAGAGCAATCTATACTTTTAATGCCATCCCGATCAAAATTCCACCGGTATTCTTCAAAGAGCTGGAGCAAATAATCTTAAAATTTGTATGGAATCAGAAGAGACCCCGAATCGCTAAGGAAATGTTGAAAAACAAAAATAAAGCTGGGGGCATCACGTTACCTGATTTCAAGCTTTATTACAAAGCTGTGGTCACCAAGACAGCATGGTACTGGCATAAAAACAGACACACAGACCAGTGGAACAGAGTAGAGAGCCCAGATATGGACCCTCAACTCTATGGTCAATTAATCTTCGACAAAACAGGAAAAAATATACAGTGGAAAAAAGACAGTCTCTTCAATAAACGGTGCTGGGAAAACTGGACAGCTATATGTAGAAGAATGAAACTCGACTATTCTCTTACACCGTACACAAAGATAAACTCAAAATGGATAAAAGACCTCAACGTTAGACAGGAATCCATCAGAATCCTAGAGGAGAACATAGGCAGTAATCTCTTTGATATCAGCCACAACAACTTCTTTCAACATATGTCTCCAAAGGCAAAGGAAACAAAAGCGAAAATAAACTTCTGGGACTTCATCAAAATCAAAAGCTTCTGCATATCAAAGGAAACAGTCAAAAAAACAAAGAGGCAACCCACGGAATGGGAGAAGATATTTGCAAATGACAGTACAGACAAAAGGTTGATATCCAGGTTCTATAATGAACTCCTCAAACTCAACCCACACGAAACAGGCAAACACATCAAAAAATGGGCAGAAGATATGAACAGACACTTCTCCAATCAAGACATACAAATGGCTATCAGACACATGAAAAAATGTTCATCATCATTAGCCCTCAGGGAGATTCAAATTAAAACCACATTGAGATATCACCTTACACCAGTTAGAATGGCCAAAATTAACAAAACAGGAAACAACATGTGTTGGAGAGGATGTGGAGAAAGGGGAACCCTCTTCCACTGTTGGTGGGAATGCAAGTTGGTGCAGCCTCTTTGGAGAACAGTGTGGAGATTCCTCAAGAAATTAAAAATAGAGCTTCCCTATGACCCTGCAGTTGCACTCCTAGGTATTTACCCCAAAGACACAGATGTCGTGAAAAGAAGGGCCATCTGTACCCCAATGTTTATAGCAGCAATGGCCACAGTCGCCAAACTGTGGAAAGAACCAAGATGCCCTTCAACGGATGAATGGATAAGGAAGATGTGGTCCATATACACTATGGAGTATTATGCCTCCATCAGAAAGGATGAATACCCAACTTTTGTAGCAACATGGACGGGACTGGAAGAGATTATGCTGAGTGAAATAAGTCAAGCAGAGAGAGTCAATTATCATATGGTTTCACTTATTTGTGGAGCATAACAAATAGCATGGAGGACAAGGGGCGTTAGAGAGGAGAAGGGAATTTGGGTAAATTGGAAGGGGAGGTGAACCATGAGAGACTATGGACTCTGAAAAACAACCTGAGGGGTTTGAAGTGGCGGGGGGGTGGGAGGTTGGGGTACCAGGTGGTGGGTATTATAGAGGGCACGGCTTGCATGGAGCACTGGGTGTGTTGAAAAAATAATGAATATTGTTTTTCTGAAAATAAATAAATTGAAAAAAAAATAAAAGCTTAAAAAAATCATGGATAATAAGATTTTTTCCTCAATTTTTCATAGCATTTATTTGATTTTTTAAATGAATTATCTGAATAATATCCTTTATTTTCTAGTGTCTTTTGCATGTTTACATGAATTAGTAGCAGGATATTTCTTTAACAATATAATTCAATGAATGTAGTATTTTTATTAGTACATAGCATTTTAGCGAGTATGTAAAAACCTAGTATATTTGTTATAGAGTAGTACTATCTAATATTTACTAAGAGTATATTACATGCTAGACATGCTTCTAAGCCCTTTGCATACTAATGCACTGAAAATTAAGTTTAATCCTCTAAACAACCCAATGAAGTCAGCATTATTTTTATCCAATTTCACAATTTAGAAACCTAAGGAGGATAACAATATATCTAAGTTGTTTCCGAATTTGTTGGAATGATGTTTGTGTAGTCATGTATCTCACCACATGCACAATAAGGCTGAAAAGAAATACATGTTTTCAACACTCTTTCATGGTTTCATAAAGACCACGATCTTCCAATTTATAGCAAAAAGTGGTATCTCTAAGTAAGATGCCATTTGTAAATTGCCAGTTATAGCTCAATTTTTTTCATTATAGAAACATAAATTTTTTGGCCAAAATTATAACATTTTTCTGATGCTTCCAATTAAAATCTTTATAATTTTATTACCCATCTTACATGCTACCATCATGTTAGCACTGTTATATAACCACAAATAGGTCTATTTTTGCCTCTTTCTGGCAATAGCTTGGTATTAGTAGACTGTCTAATTTCTTGGATGCTCCAGTTGGTGATTACAGAAATTAGTAAAATATTCACATCATGGGCAACATTAGTGACACGGACAAAAGGTCTCAAAATATTGGATGTAAGATTAACATAGCTATCCTACTCATAGAGGCATTAATATAGTTATTAGCTTATTACATTAGTTATGTATTACCAATGTTTTAACTGTTATCTTGGGGTAACTCTAATATTTTTACTTTAGAATGATGTTTATAGCTGTTTAATATATGCATTTTTATCATGTGAGAAAGGGTTCTTGTATTCTGAGGTTTTGAAGATTTTCTTAAACCAGGAATGGGTGTTAAATATTACCTACTTTTTATTGTTAAAATGACTACACTTTCAGGTTTTATTATATTGAGATTTTTAACACCAATAATTGTCTTAATGTTAAATTGTTTTTAAATTTCAAGAGTGCCCAAATAATTTTTGCAACTTGCCTCATTTTAATAATTTTTAAGTTAATTGCTTAGTTTTGATAAATGTTCCATGACTGTTAAGATGCTCACATTAGAGAAAGCTGAGTTATAGGGATTTGAGAACTTTCTGTACTATCTTTGCAACTCTTCTGCAAATCTAAAATTATTTAAAAAAATTTTTACATGTCCCTGCCCATTTTAGGACAATACTGTCTTGTAGCTATGAAGTCATTAATCAAAGAACTCTTTCAGTCAGTTAATATTAGTTCTATGGCCATTATAATTCTTGGTCCATGATAACATGCTCTAAAATCAGTAACAACTCACATTAGTGAACCCACTCTGAAAGCAAGCCAGTCAGTGTCTACCTAATTTTTTGAAAGTCAGCCTTTCAGTGAACTTACTCCAGTGGACAGTATCCTAAAGATGATGTCACCAAATTCACACATCTGTACCCAACACAAGATATGAACGATTACATGCTGCATTCTCAAGACTGATGTCAACTCACTCTAACCTCTACAACAACACCTTAAAAACAAAGGCTTTCCAAATCCTTCATAGAAGATCAGAATACTTTGCTCAAGAACACCATGTTTGACCAGCATAGCAATACAGGGGCGTCTGGGTGGCTCAGTGGGTTAGGCCTCTGCCTTCTGCTCAGGTCATGATCTCAGGGTCCTGGGATCAAGCCTCGCATCCGGCTCTCAGCTCAGCGAGGAGCCTGCTTCCCCTTCTCTCTCTCTCTGCCTGCCTCTCTGCTTACTTGTGATCCCTCTCTCTGTGTCAAATAAATAAATAAATAAAATCTTAAAAAAATACATTCAATCTTGTTAGGTACAGATATTAAGTGGTGCTTTCATTATTTGACAAAGTCATTTATTCTTTTAATACAATTCACCTGGGCCTCATAATCAGTAATCAAAAAAGGTATAAATCTGTTCTTAGACTGCTACTCTCTCGTTTTTTCAAGGTCACAACTTCTCCTACCTCTGTTGACTCAAGAGACTCTAACTCTCAGACCCAGAAATAGACCATTTCCATATTTTCAGCCATTGTTTCTAGTGATTAGCCCAAGTGCAGGAAATCTGTTCCAAGCTGGGCCAATTGGAGGTCTTAACTGGATTTTTTAAAAGTTATTTCATCTATCTAATTTTAATACAACTGTAGACTCTTCCTCCAATGATATCTTACCTGGGAACCATGCTGTTGATATATATCTCCCACCTCTATGCCCACTGACCCAGTGAAACCTGTATGGCTTCAGTTATGTGTTCTTCTAAAACCTATGTTCAAATACTTATAACTTGAACAATTTATGCTACCTAACAGCAACACAGACAATCCTTTTAGCTAGATCTTCTAACTAGTTCAAATTACCACACTAAACATCATATATAAATGTAGATTACTCTGATGCAGACTGTGTTATAAAAACTAATGGGGGTTAAATAAGTGATGGGGATTAAGGAGTTCTTCTGTGATGAGTACTAGGTGTTGTATGGAAATGTAGAATCACTAAATTGTACACTGAAACTAATATTACATTGTATGTTAACTTACTGGAGTTTAAGTAAAAACTTAAAAAGAAAGAAAAAACTAATGGAAAAAATTAAAGAGCACATTAGAAGGATATGATGAATACACTTTTTAAAATAACTATGATATTTGAAGGAAAGTATATATTATGATAGTAGAAATAATTTTCAAACTACAAACAAATCCCAATGGGAGTTCTCTTTCATTCTTTGTCCTAGGTTTCTTCCATTTGCAATTTCTAAACAAAGTTGTAGTCATAAGAAATTAATGATAGTGGATTACTGGGAGTTGCAGTTTTCTTGTCAAGGACTCTAGTAGTAGGAGGTAGTACTGTCCATAAGCAGAAATTTTAATTTAAGAATGTGTTATTTACTCAGAACATTTCTAGGATTCCTACAGATCTATGGAGATTTAGTATATAATATGTACAATCTTATAACAATTTAGTAGCTTATTTTGGCAAGTAAACACAATAAGTTTTGTATGCAAAAACCACTTACTGAACTTGCAATGATAAGATCATTCAAAGTTAAGTATTTCTGAAGGTCTGTATAGAAAAACAAGTTTCAAAATATAAGTTTAAATAATCTTATGGGCACTAACCATTCTTACTTTAAGTAGTATGCTTTACAATGAAATTTTGCTGCAGCTTACATGAATTCATAATCCAAAATAGAGTGGTGCCATAAATTATGTATCATTTAGGATGTCATACTCCCAGGGAAACTCCTGAGAAATGCAAGGTCTACAACACTCATCCATTTATCTAAGCAAAAAGTATTTATTGCAGATATCATGATAAATAAAATAACTACAAAAAATAAATGTTCTTCTTGGATTTTATATTCCAGAGAGTGAGAAAAGACCAAAATCAACATAAATAAGGAAATTTATAGAAATATGTGATGAGTGCTATGGAGAAAAATAAAGTCAGAAATGTAATAGGGAGTGTGGGTTAGAAATTGTAGCTTTTGATAGACGTGTGTGTGTGTGATGCTTTCCTTTTAGTACAAGTAGTGCTACTTGAATCTCTAGATTGATGCTTCTCATGGTTTTGTGAAAGTCTCACACTAATCTTTGCCATATTCTCTTGCTTCTTTCACTCTTGAATGCCAGTTATATTCACAGTAAAGGCTTCAACATTCCCCTTATGTTTTTTATCTTCTTTCCTTTTCTATATTTGTAAATCAATATTTTTCTTGGAAAATTATTCCTCTGACCATTCTTAAGGTCTTAATTCCTATTTATCTGTGCTGCTTCTTTTTCTTGAATGCAATTTGAGTTACCATCAAGATTTTCCATTCTTTATGTTCCATTTTATTTCTTTAAAGTTAATATATCTCTATTTTAAAGACCAGTCTTACATGCAATAAATATTACTTTTTTTCCCAAAATGCTCTATCTTGTTAATGAGTTGACACTTTAATAACTATTCCTTCATGTTTTTGTAAATGCACAATTAAACCTGGACAAGAATAAATAAATATTTTTTTAAATTGTTGATAGAAATGAGATGATAGATCCACAGAATTATCTCTCAATCAGATTTCATGGCCACATGCTTTAAACATTTGGGGGGAAATATTTTGAAAATATTTGTTTTGAAATAGATGCTGTATTTCTTCAGCAGATTTTGTTTTAGCATTTAAGGACATACTACAGCTGCCACGATGGATGGGAAAGGCAAAAAAATTATATTGTGCACTTTGAAACAATAAAAATAATTATAAATTTATATAAATAGCTAATATAAATTATTAAGTCCCTATAGTTAGAGTATTCAGACATCCATCTATGTACTGTATTTATTTCCCACACTGACCTATAATAAACAATTTCCCTTTTGATTCAACCATCTAACATCTTGGTGGCTTCGTGGCATTGTCCATAGGACCATTGGCTGGTACACAAACTCACTGCAGAGATAACTATGTTAAATATTTTTCTGATAACCACTTAACCCAGGAAAAGGTAAGCTATTTAAGAGCAGATGGTATACAATGAACTAAGCAGAAATGTCTGGAATATCAGTGGACAAGGATAGTTGATAACAGTGGTGTTATTATCATATAGAATATAGGTTTTTTCAAGTTTTTATTTAAATTTCAGTTAATTAACATACAGTGTGATATTAGCTTCATGTGTACAACTTAATGATTCAACACTTCCATACAAAAACACCCAGTGCTCATCACTCCAAGAATCCTCCTTAATCCCCATCATGTATTCCATATACAATATGTTTTAAGCTAAACTACTTATCTAGGAAGAGAGAAGGAAGTTCATACATGAATGATACAATTGTACTGGACATTTCAGGGAAATAGCAAGTGTGTGTTCATTGATAAACAGATAAAAGTGAAAAGAATCAATTTACGTGTAATTTTAGAGTTTAAAGACATCCTGTCTATTGGTTTCTATTCCTGATTTTTCAAGGTTGAAAATGTAATTTCAAAAGGTGGGCTGACATGCCAAGGTTGAATAACTACTTAATGGCAAGGTAAGTAATACAACTGGACTATCAATTCCAAATTTAATATGCTTTCCACTAGAATACAGTTTCACCCTTTACCATAATATAATAAGATACAATATAATATAATAATATAATATAATATAATGAAATATAATAATATAAAATGTAACATAATATTGTTAGTAATATAAAATATAAAATAAAATGAAATATACAATAAGTTAATATACTGTCCCTGTTTTTAGAAATTAAATTTTATTGACCCTTATAGGAAAAGTTTGTCTACCTCTGATTTAGAGTGAAGGAAATGGTTTAGTTTCCAACCCATGGAGACCAACACTTTTTCAAATACTAAAAAAGTATTACAAAGCAATTTGACACATCAATGTCAAACAGCTCTTATGTTTATAAAATAACCTCAATCTGCGTACCTACCCACTAGTAAAATGGATCCAAACAGTTTTTGGATAACACAGTAGTACATAGTACACTGGATATACTCTTGAGTAGCACACTTATTGAGGTAAATAAATAAATAAATAACTCCTTAAAAAACTGCATAGGCTGGTTTGAATCGCAGCTCTACAACCTATGACTATTTTGTCAAGGTACTTCTATCTTATGCTCTTATGTTCCATATGTGAAAAATGAATACAGTAATAATAATAGTGAAATAATGTTTCTTGTCTCGTGGAGTTCTTGAAAACATCAAATTAGTTAAAATATAAGGCACTTAGAACCTGCCTAGCATGTATTTAAACATTGCAGTGCTGGCTATTATTATTACTTCTTAATATATGAAACAGATATAGACTCAAAATATACCTCATCTATTTACTCACTTAAATCTAAATTATGGTTTACTCTGGATCAAAGAAAATAAAAGATATATATGGATAATATTGGCCATAAATAAATCTAAAATTTGCATAGAGAAATCCAATTAAAATAATTATTTTAACTCCTTTGGTAACCACTGAAGCTTTTTTTTTTTTAACGTACACTCCAGCATCCAGCATGGAGCCCAATATGGGGCTTGAACTCATGATCCTGAGATCAACACCTGAGCTGAGAACAGGAAAGGACATCCTGAGAACAAGAGCGAGTCCCCCAGACACCCTTCACTGAAACATTTTTTAAATTAATTCTTTATTTTTTGTAGAGCAGTTTTAGGTTCATAATAAAGTCAGGGTGGGGGGGAATACAAAAATTTCCTATGTACACCTTTTCTCCACACATAAATAGCTTTCTCCCACTATAAACATTTCTCACTAGAGTGGCAGATTTGTTTCAGCTGATGAACCCATACTAACACATCATAATCACCCAGAGTTGAGTTTACATTACAGTTCACTTTTGGTGTTGTATAGTCTTTGGATTTGGACAAGTGTATAATGACATGTGTCCATCATTGTAGTATCATACAGAGTATAATTTCCCTGCCCTAAAAATTGTCAGTGCTCTATTTTTCTCTCCCCTCCCCCAATGACTGGCAACCACTGATGTTTTTACTGTCTCAGAATCATACAGTATGTAGCCTTTTCAGATTGGCTTCTTTCACTTAGAAATATATATTTCAGGTTCTTCATGTCTTCTCCTGACTTGATATCTCATTTCATTTTCACACTGAATAATACTGAAACATTTTTAAAGGAAATGTTTTTCAAGCAAGGTTGAACAAAATCTGTTAGCCAGGAGCTACACTAACTTTTTGCTCAATACACAACCTTCTTATTCAGCTACTTTCTTTTGAACTATAATTTACAATATACCACAGAATATTATGCCCTTTGTTTATAATTGAGCTTCAGTTTTCAGAACCCACAGGCAATGATGCAGGTCACTTGTTCTCAACCTCATGCGCCTTTCTTTCAGAATTGTTTACTTCTTCTTTCAAAATCTCAGGTCTATGAAGAATTTGGAAGTCCTTCATAGAGGACAAACAATTTTTAAACATGAACTAGTTGATGTGTTTGTATTCAATATATGAAAAGACAGAATTATATGTTTTTTAAGAAACATGTAAAAGTTTATCCAAACCAAAATCTAATTAATATAGTGTGATAAGATCATCAAATTATCAATAAAATATTTTCTCTCCTCTGACTATATTGTATCCATTTAGGTCTCATCTCAAATATCTCATTTTCTGTGATATAGTTACCAATTTTTATAATCAATAATTAATCCTCATTCTTTTTAATGCCTAGGATACCTGATTTGTACATTTTAGGGCACTAAGTTGTCTGTGCTGTAGTCATTTTTTTTTCTTTTTTAAAGAAATTTTATTTATTTATTTATTTAACAGAGAGAGAGAGAGAGAGAAAGCACAAGCAGGGAGAGCTACATAGGGAGAGGGAGAAGCAGGCTCCCTGTTGAGCAAGAAGTCCCATGTGAGACTCCATCCCAGGACCCTGGGATCATGACCTGAGCCAAAGGCAAGATGGTTAACCGATTGAGCCACCCAGGTGTCCTAATTTTTTTTTTCTTATTAATCTATATTGTGAGCTCTGTAAGCCTAGAATTACATCTTACTGATACTTGTAACTTTTTAAACTTTGTGTTTTTTAAATTTTAAAATGTAGCCACCTAATGATAAAATTAAATCAGTCCATAATGGCAAGCCAATTGTGGAGAGCGAGGTCTCAAATTACTGAGATTTTCAGGCAGGAAAAACTGGTGAGCCATTGATAATTGCACAGATATTGATCTTTTTTTTTTTTTAGCTATAAAGCTCATTTCCCCTCAAAAGCAACACAAAATAATATAAAACAAAGGTTAGATGAGAATACCTTGCTTAATAACAAGCAATATTTGTATAGTGATTTTATATATAATCTGATTTAATTTTCATACAACACTGGGAAATTATCTTTATAACTTTGCAGATGAAAGAAGAGACATTTTAAAATGGTCATGTGAACAGTGGACTTAAACCTTAAATCCTGGATTTTTGACTTTCTATATAGGTTTCTTTCTTTTACACTATAGTTATGTTATAATTTAAGTATTATTTTCCCATGTATTTTAAGGATGATTACATTATCAATTTCCACTAACAGTCCACTTTTCTTACTTAAATTTTAATAATCTCACAACAGGAACTATTTCTGGCACTGGTTTAAACTCTGATACCCAAGTGATATCTGGCCAATAACATTTACACTCATAAAAGGATTTATTTCCCCTACTACTAGATAACAAAATTCTGCTTCCAACTGAAACTTGACCAACACATTGAATGTAGAAGGGAAGGAAAATAAAACTAACTAAATAATAATTGATGGCTACGTTGCTTAATTCTTCTTGGATTTGATGAAATGGGGTATACTAGTGGGCAGGCTCTTGAACTTAGAATATCTATCTTTGATGTGAAGTATGTCTAAAGGATTCTCATGTAAGAGTTGTATGAAAGTGGCCTAACCACCACTCAATCTATTTCCAACAGTTCCCTGTCAGTACTAGTGCTTCTGTACCATTATAAAAATCTGTCAAGCATTCAAAACCAATTACACACAGGATGTCAAGTGTTGTCATGCCAGCTATCCTTTTACTCCTTGGGGGCTCCCACTGTCCATTTTCAGTTAAAAATATATCCGGCTATATTGAAGTTTTTGCCAAGATAAGCATTACTATTTTTATGTCCATCTCTTAAACAAAAGTAAATGTGATTGTCTTTGAGTGACCAATAGTTGTCATAGGTTACAGATGATTTTCCTGGTCACTACATTCTACAAACTTATCTTATCAAGAAAAAAATCTCAATCTTTGCAGGTGATTTTCCAAATTTTAGGTCTATTACTGAATAACTTTCAGAGAAAAACTATTAGAGAACAGTTACCAACATGCTTTATTTGATCTAAAAGATGAAGATGTAGCAGCTAGTAATTAGAGTGAATAAATTACTGATAATATTTTAGAATAATTTCCTAAAATTGTTGGTGTATGTGTATCATTAAACATTTTCAAATATCTTTGTTTGACTACTTTTAATGAACTCAGCAAAATTTTAAATGAGTGATCAATAGCAACAAATCAAGTACCTACTTCGCACTAACAAGTTTTAAGATCTTTGAGGCCTAGAGTGAGATAATGTGTTGAAAATATTTGAAGACGATGAATAAATATTGCAATAAAAAGTATTAAATTCTAAGTCCTAAAATGTTTTTAAAGATTGTAATTAAAACTTTCTGGGAAAAATAATAACAGAACTATATAAATTATATATTCTGGCTTCAGCGGATTTCTTCCCTATTTAGATAATTAAATTTAGCACAAAGGAATTGATAATAACAAAATGAGTGATACAGAATTTAAAAGAAAGTATTATATCAAAGATCCTCAAAATATATTGAAAAATATTAATATATCATAATTAAAATATGTACAATGTGGGGCACCTGGGTGGCTCAGTGGGCTAAAACCTCTGCCTTCAGCTCAAATCATGATCCCAGGGTCCTGGGGATCCTGCTTCCCTCTCTCTCTCTGCCTGCCTCTCTGCCTACTTGTGTTCTCTGTCGGTCACATAAATAAATAAAATCTTTAAAAAAATGTACAATGTAACATTTATTTTGTCTAAAAGACAAGATTTATTAGAAGTTAGAAAATTCTGAAAATATTACCAATTCTATAATCAAGTAATTCTATAATTCTATAATCAAGATGGGAGTTGTAGGTGAATATAAGCCAACATCAAACTGATCAATAAAAACATCAACAGTATTATTTACGAAAATTTATATCAAAACAGTATGGTATTGGCACAAAATACACAGAACAATTGAAAAGGACAGAGTCCAAAAATAAGCCCGCTTCTGTAGTCAATTATCTATGACAAAGGAGAAAGGAATATACAATGGAGAAAAGGCACGTCTTTTCAATAAATGGTGTTGGGAAAACTGGCCAGCTACATGCAAAAGAATGAAACTTGACTGCTTTCTTACAACATACGTAAAATAAACTCAAAATAGATCAAAGGCCTCATTGTGAGGACTGAAACCATTAAACTCTTAAGGGAAAATATAGGTACTAATCTCTTGGACATGGGACCTAGCAAAGTATGGATTTGTCTCCCAGGGAAGGAAAACAAAAGTAATAATAAACTACTGGGATAATACCAAAATAAAAGATTTTGCACACCAAATGAAGGAAACCATCCACATAACAAAAAGACAATCTAATAAATGGGAGACGATATTTGCAAATGGTATCTGTTAAGGGGTTAATATCCAAAGTATATAAGGAACTTGTACAACTCAACACCAAAATACCTTCCAAATAATCTGACTAAAAATAGGTAATTTTCTGAAGAAGACATACAGATACCCATTAGACCCATGAAAAGATGCTGAACATCGCTAAGTATCAGGGATATGAAACCCAAACCACAATGATATTCCACCGTATACCTGTCAGACGGTTAAAATAAAAAATATAAGAAACAACAAGTGTTGGCAAGGATGTAAAGAAAAAGTAATCTTTGTGCACTGTTGTTGGGAATGCAAACAGGTGTAGCCACTGCGGAAGTCAGTATGGAGCTTCCTCAAAAAATTAATACAGTACAGTAATCTCAATTTTGGGTATTTACCAAGAGAATACAAAACCACTAATTTAAAAGATATATGCATGTTTCTTGAAGCATTATTTACAATAGCCAAATTATGGAAGCAGCTTAAGTGTCCATCAATAGATGGATGGATAAAGAAGATGTAGTATGTGTATACAATGGAGTATTATTCAGTCATAAAAAATGTGAAATTTTGCCACTTGCAACAACATAGATGGATCTAGAGAGTATAATGCTAAGCAAAATAAGTCAGTCAGAGAAAGACAAATACCAAAGACAAATACCAAATGATTTCACTCATAGTCTGGAAGTTAAGGAGCAAAACACATGAGCAAAGTGAAAAAAAAAAGAGAGAGAGAGAGACAAACCAAAAAAGAGACTCTTATCATAGAGAACAAACAGATGGTTACCAAAGGAGAAGTGGGTGGGGAGATGGGTAGAATAACTGAAGGGGATTAAGAGTACATAATCTCGGGGCGCCTGGGTGGCTCAGTGGGTTAAGCTGCTGCCTTCGGCTCAGGTCATGATCCCAGGGTCCTGGGATCGAGCCCCGCATCAGGCTCTCTGCTCAGCCGGGAGCCTGCTTCCTTCTCTCTCTCTCTGCCTGCTTGTGATCTCTCTCTGCCAAATAAATAAATAAAATCTTAAAAAAAAAAAAAAAAAAAAAAGAGTACATAATCTCGATGAGCACTAATTAACATACAGAATTGTTGAATCACTGTATTGTACATCTGAAACTAATTTAACACTGTATGTCAACTATACTGTAATTAAAAAAAGAGGAAGAAGAACACTTAACAAGATTAACCCACCTGGCAAATGTTTTAGGTATACTGTTTGGTATTATTAACCAATAATATTAACTATGCAATAGAGTAGATCTCTAGGACTTTTACATCTTGTATAATTAAACTTGTACCCTCTGACTAATCCTCCCATTTTCCCTTCCTTCCATTCCCTGGCATCCACCATTTTACTCTATGCTTAGATTCCTCATATGAGTGGCATCATGTAGTACTTTCAACAACATAGATGAATCTGGAGAGCATTATGACAAGTGAAAAAAGCCAGACACAGGGAATACAAGGTATTCTTGAGTGCAATCATCAATGGATAATCCAAAAGCAATGCTTCCTGATAATTAACTTAGAATATTACAAAAAAAATTGGTGAAGATGCATTGAACTGTATTTGTTAATGGTGGGAAAGCAAATTATTCAGTGGAAGTTATAATGTGAGAATCCACAGAAATCAGTAAATCATTCATTCTTTCATTCATTCAAAACAGTATATTTTGGTGAGATAACTGTGGCACATGGGCAAAATAATCTGCCCTATTAGGTAGGATAAATGGGTATAGACCGTCAAACTTTGGAGACAAAAAAAAAAAAAAAAGTCAAGGTTTAGTTCCTTGTCACATAATTGTTGAAGTTACGTTTTTCAGGTCACAGGCAGTTCTATGTCACATAATCTTTCTAGAATCCAGGCTGATGGATGCATTGCCCCCTTCAACTCCCGGCTTCTGAAAGTCACTCTGGTCATTGCAATCCCAGCCTAGCTTGGGAAAATGGAAAGAACAACAAAAAAACACAGCCACTTTCTTAAAAACCCTGTCATGGAAAAGAAACACATTACTTCCATTCACATTTCATTATAGAGATATTGGTACAAGGCCACACTTAACTACACTGGAGGCTGGGAAAGGTAATTTTGCTGTGTGTCACAGAAGGGGAAATAGATTTTTGTGGACAATTGCAGATTTTGTCCCAATCAATAAGTGACAAATAGGGCTTTCAACCCAAGCAGGCAAGAACAGAGTTTATGCTTTTAAATATTATACTAAGCAAAGAATGGAGTACTAGATCTCACTTTTAAGTAAGTCTCTTGTTAGACATTGATACAAAGAAATACCTTCAAACTTAATTTAATCAAGTTTTAATTAGCTGTCTTTCCACTGGAACTCTTTCTTAGCTATAGCTATTTTTTATTACTATTTCATATGTAGTGTTTAATAACTGTAAATATTGTGCATAGAAAAGTAAAACTTCTGTTGACTCATCCAAGTTCTTACTGACTAAAGTTAAGTTTGAGGGACAATGGAAGTAAAATTAGAATGAGAGAGGGAGCTACTTGCATTCTATAGCATTTTTCCCTTGTAGACTAATTGTTTTAAATAACTAAAAATAGAAATAAATTACTGGATTAGAATTTAATTACATATATTAAGTACTTTTATATAGACATAGAGCATCCATATACTACATATGACATTCATCTGAGATTTTTCTATCTTCTGTATACTTACTATCTTTACATGGTACTCTCCTACATAGTTTCCTTTTTTAGATACTGGATATTTGTGGAGGGAGGAAAATTGAAGCCCTAAAAAAGTGCTATCTTCTTGAAGCTATTTGAAATCATAGCTAAAAATCACCATTGAGCCAAAAGGAAAATGTCTCATCCCAAACCCACAACTTGTTATTCCATTGATTTACAAAGCCCGTGATTTCATAAAACTCCAAATCTCTCAACAATAAAATATCTGATTGTGGAACAATCTTTATAAAAACAGAGATATTAATTTAATTTTAATTAAAATGCAAGGAGGAAACATGTAAAATGATTAGGTTGAAACAGACAAATTCTGAGAGCTCAAGAAATTTGAAAAATTACATGCTTTTCAAGTAAGCGTATTTTTCTTCTATGTTAGATTATATCAGAAATCTACTTTATTAGACTGATGCACTGCCTACTGCACTAAGAAGGCACTCAAAGATCTACTTTAATACAAAAATTCTGTCATTTGAAGCAAACACATGATTTCAGCATATCCTTTCCATGACTAATACTTGTGTAAAGTGTTTTTTGGTAATATGCAGTTTAATTAAACACGCATTAAAATTAGTTTCTAGAACTGAACAAATAAAAGATACAGGTGTAATACAAATATTGTGTTTTCTTGGAATTTCATATACTTAGAAATGATTAGAAGTAGTAATTGTGTCATTAAGGGCTGTGGCTACAAAATAGTAACTCAAAGATATTTAATGACATTAGGTACTATATTATAATATATTTGTCACTAATTTGAGGTACTGTCACTTCTGAAAATAAAAGTGTGCACAACCAAAGCAGAAAAATAACATAAAAGTAAAATTATCAAAGCAATTTTTCTTGTTAGCCTAGCAAATGGAATAAAACCAGGGAATAGAGGGAAAGAGCAGGTCTGCTCCAGCAGCTAATTTTTGGCAGATTGATCTTTCAGGAACCATGGTAAAAAGTGCATTTTAAGTAGCTATAATTTTGTTTTAAATAGAGAGATTCTAAGACACAGAGATGCTTTGGGAATAGGAAATGAGGAAATAATGTGCAATTACTTTACTTTTGAATCTTCAAATACTTTAAAACTACATTTGGGTCTTTTAATTGGTGGGTCTGACAGTTTATATGACTGGTTAAAGTCCTTTACAATTATACTTTATAAGACCCCGTTGATATTTTAATTTATGTTCAATTGAAATTTTGAGCTTCTAAATTTTATAAGTACAATTTCAAACGCCTGATTAAGATTGTGTTTCTTCAATATTTCTATATATTTTGAAATGTAAATTCAATGACAATACAAAATATTAATTATAGTTTATTTGAAATCTTATTGTTAAAAATGTTCTCATAAAATTATAACTTATTGTTAAAAATTTATAATTAAACTTTTTCATTGTAGTTTTAATTTGATTAATCAAAAATTGCTTTAATTCTTTAACTTGTTTCATATGTAAACACAGATTTAGAAGATCAATCAATGCTTATTAAATACTCCAGTAATGATTTTTTTTTTTAGACGAAGACTTCTGAGAACACAGTTTTTTTTTTTTTTTTTTTTTTTTTAAGATTTTATTTATTTATTTGACAGAGAGAAATCACAAGTAGATGGAGAGGCAGGCAGAGAGAGAGAGGGAAGCAGGCTCCCTGCTGAGCAGAGAGCCCGATGCAGGACTCAATCCCAGGACCCTGAGATCATGACCCGAGCCGAAGGCAGCGGCTTAACCCACTGAGCCACCCAGGCGCCCCTCCAGTAATGATTTGTTTATACCTTTGGATCCATGGTTTTGTGTCTTTAATAATTCTATTGATATATTTCTAGCTTAGAATTTCCTAAGCTGCTTCTAGTCTACAAGTAAGCCCATCAGAGGCATTCTTCATTTCTGTTATGGTATCTTTTATCTCTAACATTTCTTTTAGGTTGTTTCTCAGTATTTCTCTGTTTATATAGCTTATCTAATGTCTTTGCATGCTATTTTATCTACTAGAGTCCTCAAGTATTACTCATAATTGTTTTAAATTCCTGGTCTGATAATTTCAACATCCCTGCCATGTCCAGTTGTTGCTTATTCTGTTTTTAATTTTTTTGTAAGATTTTATTTATTTATTTGACAGAGAGAGAGCGAGCACAAGCGAGCACAGGCAGACAGAGTGGCAGGCAGAGGCAGAGGGAGAAGCAGGCTTCCCGCCAAGCCAGGAGCCTGATGTGGGACTCGATCCCAGGACACTGGGATCATGACGCCAGCCGAAAGCAGCCGCTTAACCAACTGAGCCACCCAGGCGTCCCGCTTATTCTGTTTTTAAATTGTGTATTTTGCCTTTCATCATGCCTTGTAATTTTTTGATAGCTGGATATGCTATAACAGAGGGAACTTCTGTAAATATGTTTTTAGTAATAAGGTGGTGAGGCGAAGTGTACTTTAGTCCTTCAGTTCTCTAGTCCTATGATAAGGTCTCGGTCTTTTAGTGAGCCGGTGCTTCTGGACTGGGAATTTCACAAGAGGACAAATATCCTCCATTATGTAGGACAGGATGGCAACCGTGGGCTAGAGTTAAGAATTTCCCTTCCCTCAGGGCAGTCAGGTTCTGACAATAACCCAGCTGGTCATACTCTCATTAACTAGTTGCCCCTGGAACAGCCATTGGTCCAGGGGAACTTAACACTCCTCTCTGCCAGAACCAGGAGGTAATATTCACAAAACTCTGCCTGTCCCCTCAACACTCTCATGACTGGCCCCTGGCGTTATTAACATTCATATTTGTCTGCATTGAGCCCCAGCACTTGTCGCTTACTGTTCAGGTCTGCTTACTCTGTCAGCGCTTCTGTGCGCGTTTCAGCTTTTAAGTCTCTGCTTTGGTAAGCCCATGACTCCCGGTATTCACCTGGCTCTACAGTCTTGGGAGTAGGGGTTTATCCTGTTTCCACCTCTCAAGCGTTCTAGAGGAGTTGCTGATTTTTCAGTCTGTTCAGTTTTTAAAGATTTTATTTATTTATTTATTTGTTTGTTTGTTTGTTTGACAGACATCACAAATAGGCAGAGAGGTAGGCAAAGAGAGGAGGAAGTGGTCTCCCTGCGGAGCAGAGAGCCTGATGCGGGCTCTATCCCAGGACCCTAGGATCATGACCGGAGCCGAAGGCAGAGGCTTTAACCCACTGAGCCACCCAGGCACCCCTGTCTGTTCAGTTTTTTACTTGTTAAGACAGAGTGACAGCTTCCAAGCACATTACACGAAGAACTGGGGACATACTACCTTTGAAGAAGCAAATAAAGTTGATAGCTGATAATCTCATTAGCACTGACAGTGGCTTAATAATTTTAAAAACATATACACATATATAATTCAAAAGTATGAAGAAACACTATCTGACATAAATTTGAACAAAATCTAAACATTTGAATAGACATTTCACTAAGAATATACACATTCACACGTGCTGCATGCACACACACAAAATTCATTTTCATGAACTTGATAATTATGGTCTATAAAATTGCCACAAATGCTAAATCAGAAAGTACTGAATGATTGATCCTACCAGAAATACAGGCTTAGGTTCCTGTAAACCTTTGGTCACAATGTTTTCGTCAAGTTATTAATAAATAACCTTGTTTTATGTGTGTTTCTCTTTAAAGATCCTCATTCAATATATATTGTTGGTTCATTCACATTAAACTTAAAAGCCAAGAGCACATAACTCAAGAACGAATAAAGCTTACCTAACATATATTTTCTCTGTCGGGTCATTTGAGGGAAAGTTTAAACAGCAAAACCATCAATGAAAGCATAAAAATACAAAAATCATGGCACTAAACAGACTGCAAAATGGACACTGTGTATAGTATGAGAAATGAAACAAGTAGGCAGAGAAAAGCTTTGTTCACCTTCAGCTAGGAACATTCATGTTGAGGGATTTAAATTTTTTACTGCTCTTCACATGCCTATAAATGACTGTGAGTGTTGATTTAGGGGATACAAATAATTTTATACCTAATAGGATATTTTAAAATACAAATCCTTGAATAATGAAAATTGACTATATATGTGTATGTGTATGGAATATGTCTATATTTATTTTATAATACATACATAAGTATGATTGTATATATAATATATAGAAGTAAAATATACACAAATTTTATTTATATAGCTATATACACATATAAACTCATAAAAGTTACTCATTATAACTATTCATCAAGAAAATATATATTAATACTACAGTGAGATACCACTATCTGCCTACTAGAATAGCTAAAAGTAGGAAACACTGACAATACTGAGTGGTAATGAGGACATAGAGAAAGAAAACTCTCAATTACTATTAGTAGAAATGTAAAATATTACATACATTTTGGAAAATGTACTCTCTTTAAAAATTAAACAAATTACTTTGTAACTCATCATTTTAACTACTAGATACTTATGTAAAATAAATGAAAGTATATGTTCTCAAAAAGACTTATATAACAACGATTATTGGAGTTTTATTCATTACAGCCCAAATCTGGAAACAACTCAAATATAAATCAACAGTTGAATGAATACACAATTTGTAATCTATTCATACAATGAAATAATATTCAACAAGGAAAAAAGGAATGAATCACTGATACACACAACAACATGGATCTCAAAACATTATGCAAAGAAAAAGAATCAAGTTAAGAAAGGATACAAACGTGAACAGGTAAAATAATGGGATTGTAAAAGAAATATTACTAGTGATCGACTGGGCTGTGCTGGGAAGTGACTTCAAAAAAATCCAGAGGAAATATTTACTGGGTAATAGAAATATTCTACATCTTGGGGCACCTTGGTGTTATGGTTGATTAAGTGTCCGACTCTTGGAATCAGCTCAGGTCATGATCTCAGGGTTGTGAGATTGAGCCCTGTGTTGCCCCACATGGGGTGTAGAGTCTGCTTCAGATTCTCTCTCCCTCTCCCTTAGCCCTTTCTGCACATTCTCTCTCCCTCTCTCTCTAAAATAAATACATAAATCTTAAAAAAAATATAAAAGGAATATTCTGCATCTCTACTCTCCTGGTGATTGTGCTGACATTTACATTTATCACAATTTATCCAACAGGACACTTAATGAATACTTTTTGTTGAATGTAATGTATACATTGATAAATTAATATGAAAAAAGGGACAAGGAATTTTGTAAAAGTAACTAACTTGGTGTGCAATTCACAAAAATGGAAATCAAAACAGTCAATATCAATATAATATGAAAATATACATCTCTGTAATCAGGCAAATTCCAATTGACACATCAAAATACTATTACAAAGCCAAAAGATTTAGAAAAATTAAAATGTTTGACAATATTAGTGTTGAGATGTATACAGGAATTTGAAACACTGCAGACAGATTTATCAATTGATATAGCTGCTTGGGAAAAGTTTATTATACTATGGTGAATTTTAAGATCTACATCCTTTTGACATATCAATCCCTAGAAAAAATGTTGGTCATGTACAGCAAGAAAAATATGCAGCATGTTCAAAATACTATTGTTTCTTAATAAGGCAAAATTGGAAACAAGTTAGTAGTTAATTATAATTATTTCACAGACTATTTATAGCAATAAAAAAAACATTGGCTACATATAGCAACATGAATGCATCTCTCTAACAAAAGAATGAAATCACTAAAGAATACATAAGGTATGACTTCATTTACATGTACTTGAACAATATTAAAACAATTATTAGGATACCTATGTAAGCAATAATATTACAGAAGAGTAAACTATGATATATCCAGAAGTTGAATTACTGCTTAATTCTAGGAGGAGATAGAAGGATGTGATATGGTGAGACATGAAGTTTATTGACACTATCCAATTTCTAGGGAAGGTGCTATAGATAAGGGTAGTCAAAGAAAGACAAATAATATATAATTTCACGCATATGTGGAATTTAAGAAACAAAACAAATGAGAAAAGTGAAAAAAAAAGAGATAAACCAAGAAACAGACTCTTAACACTATAGCACAAACTAACAGTTATCAGAAGAGAGATGGGTGGAGGATGGGTTAAATAGGTGATGGGGATTAAGGAGCGCATTTATAATTATGAGGGCTGGGTGATGTATGGAAGTGTTGAATCCCTTTCTATCTATCTATCTATCTATCTATATATATATATATGTATATAGGAATGAATAGACACACACACACACACATACACACACACACAGCTATTCATCAGTGTGCAAGTCAAATGGGATAGCTTTCCTTCAAGCCTAAGTTTCATATTGTGAGTTGGGTTGTCATCTGCAGCTAACATTCCTATCTCCAAATTCTCCTCAGATAAAGGCTCTAACTTGAACATATTCTTCTCACAGAGAATCATAAATGCACATTGGACTTGTTAATTCATATAGGTACATTTAATCATTCTGCTTGCATCAGTTTGCTAACATTCCATTAACTTAAAGTGGTGGGTTAGGGTTGTATCTTCTGCCACAGAGAAGCACAGAGGAGTAAATATTTGTTGAATAACAATACAATTTTTCAAATATGTAGATGATCTAAAGTTGAGAGAAAGTTTTGTTTTTTGTTTTTTTTTCCAATTTATTTATTTTCAGAAAAACAGTATTCATTATTTTTTCACCACACCCAGTGCTCCATGCAAGCCATGCCCTCTATAATACCCACCACCTGGTACCCCAACCTCCCACCCCTCCGTCACTTCAAACCCCTCAGATTGTTTTTCAGAGTCCATAGTCTCTCATGGTTCACCTCCCCTTCCAATTTACCCAAAAGCACATACCCTCCCCTATGTCCATAACCCTAACCCCTTCTCCCAACCCCCCTCCCCCCAGCAACCCACAGTTTGTTTTGTGAGATTAAGAGTCACTTATGGTTTGTCTCCCTCCCAATCCCATCTTGTTTCATTTATTCTTCTCCTACCCACTTAAGCCCCCATATTTCATCACCACTTGCTCATATCAGGGAGATCATATGATAGTTGTCTTTCTCTGCTTGACTTATTTCGCTAAGCATGATACGCTCTAGTTCCATCCATGTTGTCGCAAATGGCAAGATTTCATTTCTTTTGATGGCTGCATAGTATTCCATTGTGTATATATACCACATCTTCTTTATCCATTCATCTGTTGATGGACATCTAGGTTCTTTCCATAGGTTGGCTATTGTGGACATTGCTGCTATAAACATTCGGGTGCACATGCCCCTTTGGATCACTACGTTTGTATCTTTAGGGTAAATACCCAGTAGTGCAATTGCTGGGTCATAGTTCTATTTTCAACATTTTGAGGAACCTCCATGCTGTTTTCCAGAGTGGTTGCACCAGCTTGCATTCCCACCGACAGTGTAGGAGGGCTCCCCTTTCTCCGCATCCTCGCCAGCATCTGTCATTTCCTGACTTGTTGATTTTAGCCATTCTGACTGGTGTGAGGTGATATCTCATTGTGGTTTTGATTTGTATTTCCCTGATGCCGAGTGATATGGAGCACTTTTTCATGTGTCTGTTGGCCATCTGGATGTCTTCTTTGCAGAAACGTCTGTTCATGTCCTCTGCCCATTTCTTGATTGGATTATTTGTTCTTTGGGTGTTGAGTTTGTTAAGTTCTTTATAGATTTTGGACACTAGTCCTTTATCTGATATGTTGTTTGCAAATATCTTCTCCCATTCTGTCAGTTGTCTTTTGATTTTGTTAACTGTTTCCTTTTCTGTGCAAAAGCTTTTGATCTTGATGAAATCCCAATAGTTCATTTTTGCCTTTGCTTCCCTTGCCTTTGGCAATGTTCCTAGGAAGATGTTGCTGCGGCTGAGGTCGAAGAGGTTGCTGCCTGTGTTCTCCTCAAGGATTTTGATGGATTCCTTTCTCACATTGAGGTCCTTCATCCATTTTGAGTCTATTTTTGTGTGTGGTGTAAGGAAATGGTCCAATTTCATTTTTCTGCACGTGGCTGTCCAATTTTCCCAACACCATTTATTAAAGAGGCTGTCTTTTTTCCATTGGACATTCTTTCCTGCTTTGTCGAAGATTAGTTGACCATAGAGTTGAGGGTCTATTTCTGGGCTCTCTATTCTGTTCCATTGATCTATGTGTCTGTTTTTGTGCCAGTACCATGCTGTCTTGATGATGACAGCTTTGTAATAGAGCTTGAAGTCCAGAATTGTGATGCCACCAACTTTCACTTTCTTTTTCAATATTCCTTTGGCGATTCGAGGTCTTTTCTGGTTCCATATAAATTTTAGGATTATTTGTTCCATTTCTTTGAAAAAGATGGATGGTACTTTGATAGGAATTGCATTAAATGTGTAGATTACTTTAGGTAGCATAGACATTTTCACAATATTTATTCTTCCAATCCAGGACCATGGAACATTTTTCCATTTCTTTGTGTCTTCCTCAATTTCTTTCATGAGTACTTTATAGTTTTCTGAGTATAGATTCTTAGCCTCTTTGGTTAGGTTTATTCCTAGGTATCTTATGGTTTGGGGTCCAATTGTAAATGGGATTGACTCCTTAATTTCTCTTTCTTCTGTCTTGTTGTTGGTGTAGAGAAATGCAACTGATTTCTGTGCATTGATCTTATATCCTGAGACTTGACTGAATTCCTGTACAAGTTCTAGCAGTTTTGGAGTGGAGTCTTTTGGGTTTTCCACATAAAGTATCATATCATCTGCAAAGAGTGATAATTTGACTTCTTCTTTGCTGATTTGGATGCCTTTAATTTCCTTTTGTTGTCTGATTGCTGAGGCTAGGACTTCTAGTACTATGTTGAATAGCAGTGGTGATAATGGACATCCCTGCCGTGTTCCTGACCTTAGTGGAAAAGCTTTCAGTTTTTCTCCATTGAGAATGATATTTGCGGTGGGTTTTTCATAGATGGCTTTGATGATATTGAGGTATGTGCCCTCTATCCCTACACTTTGAAGAGTTTTGATCAGGAAGGGATGCTGTACTTTGTCAAATGCTTTTTCAGCATCTATTGAGAGTATCATATGGTTCTTGTTCTTTCTTTTATTGATGTGTTGTATCACATTGACTGATTTGCAGATGTTGAACCAACCTTGCAGCCCTGGGATAAATCCCACTTGGTCGTGGTGAATAATCCTTTTAATGTACTGTTGAATCCTATTGGCTAGTATTTTGGTGAGAATTTTCGCCTCTGTGTTCACCAAGGATATTGGTCTATAGCTCTCTTTTTTGATGGGATCCTTGTCTGGTTTTGGGATCAAGGTGATGTTGGCCTCATAAAATGAGTTTGGAAGTTTTCCTTCCATTTCTATTTTTTGGAACAGTTTCAGGAGAATAGGAATTAGTTCTTCTTTAAATGTTTGGTAGAATTCCCCCGGGAAGCCGTCTGGCCCCGGGCTTTTGTTTGTTTGGAGATTTTTAATGACTGTTTCAATCTCCTTACTGGTTATGGGTCTTTTCAGGCTTTCTATTTCTTCCTGGTTCAGTTTTGGTAGTTTATTGAGAGAAAGTTTTTTAAAGATAAGACCATGGTTGACTTTCTTGATAATGATTAATTGAATTTGAAACAGAATATTAAGGAAGATATTAGTGATGTCCACATATGCATATACATTTTAAAAGAATATTATAGGTTTACATATTTCTAATAAATATGGAATGACAGTTTTGAAGTTATAATTCCTATACACTTTAAAATTCAAGTACATTATTAAACCAAAACCTAACAAATTTTAATAAGTGTGTACATGTTCACATTTCCCTAAGTAGTTAAGAAAAGTTCTAGACATGGAAGAAGAATAAATTTTATCAAACCATTTATTCATTAGTGCATTTCTCTACAGGTATTTAAGTGAAACCTGTACTCTAAATACATGCTTAGACATAAAAATTGCTATTTTCAGTTGATTCATGACTCTTGGGTTTCATAAAATCAATTTTTAATCCCATAGGTTATTCTATATTTTTAAATTTTTCTTTATAATTTGTCAAATACTTCTTTTAAATAACCTAACTTCTCTCTTTAGACTATGAATTTGCTTAGCCTGATGGTTGTTCAATACTAACCCCCAAAATACTTTAGTAATACTATCATTATAATAAAGGACACAAATGGAATAATTTCATAATTTACATGCTGGTCAAGGGATTCTCAATCTGCATCAATATTTCCATGTAAAAATAGATCACTAAAATAAAAACAAGTAAGTCCAAGAAAACACCAGGAGATAAATTTGCTTTAGTCGGGATAATTTATCTTGTAATGCATAGCCTATGCACATGCCAATATAGTGATTATTTTCAATAAAATTTGAATTTGATAATAACTAAAATGATTAATAGGATAGTCATCTGAAATATCATGACTGTATTTACTTTTAATATTTTTCTAAATATCATCCACATAAAATGTGGTACTTGGATATAGAGAAATTTAAGGTAAAAATATAAGTCGATGTTGTCACAATGGCTTATTAGTCCTCTAGGTGAGATCAGGTATTAACTAATTCTACTGGTGAGGAAATAAAACTACAGAGAACTGACTCTCTCTGGTTTGTTATATGAGTCAGATTCATAGTAGTCACTGGTGATAGAGAGAAATTAATCTCCTAGTCTCCTGGCAATAACTGTTCATTTTTCAAAGATTATTTCAATTATACCTGCTTGAGGAAATCTTATCTTTTCCTCAAGCAGAACTATTTATCTTTTAGTATCAAAGACCATAATATACTACTTTGTTCTCATAAAAATGTATTCAATTTGCTGCACATTTATAACATAATTCAATACTAGGCTTTGGTAAGACATGGACTTTATTCAAATTATTTCAGTTTATATACTATCATCTTGCATTAATGATATCTTTAGAAAATGCTAACTGAAAGAAACCGTATATATATTCCTAAATGTGGATGAGAATGTACACATAAAGTTCATTAGAGGAAAAAAGAGTATTAGGTGGGAAAACTTTTTAAACATAGTTGGAAAGGAAACTATATTCCAGTTTTCTTTTCCCAATGCGTGACTTTATAATAAGGAGTTAAGAAGCATAAATATATTTCCAACTCTGAATTAGCTAAAATCATTTTTGAAGGAATAATGGCCAAGATATGATGAGTGAAGTGAATTTACTTTAAACCAAATGACGACTAGTCAATTGATGCTCTGGAAGTAAAAATGGAAGGAGAGAAATAGGAAAAAATATGAATGTTATGATCATGTCAACTTTAAAATCAGGCTCAAAATTTAGTTAGGAAATTTGACAAGTCAAAGATTAGTATTGAATTATTGAATGGTTCTAAACAATAATGAGGCCTAAATGACCTAAATTTTTCAGGGAGGTCAAAGAATTCAGGATAGCATCCAGACAAATAAAGAAGATTCTTTTTTTTTTTTTAAAGATTTTATTTATTTATTTGACAGGCAGAGATCACAAGTAGGCAGAGAGGCAGGCAGAGAGAGAGGAGGAAGCAGGCTCTCAGGAGCCTGATGCAGGGCTCAATCCCAAGATCCTGAGATCATGACCTGAGCTGAAGGCAGAGGCTTAACCCTCTGAACCACCCAGGCACCCCACGAGGGAAGATTCTTAACACTTTAAGGCAATCCCAGTGAGTTAGCTTTGAACATTTAGGTTTATATCCTTTATATTTAATGTTTTGTTTTTTTTTCAAAAGCAATGCTCATTTCTGTTCTTTTCTTTCACGGAATTTCTATTTTAGTATTCTGCTTCTATGGCGACAGACTTTTTCCTCATTAATGTTTTAGTATTGATTATATGATAATATTTTGGATAGATTGGTTAACTAAAATGTAATATCACATTTAATTTATCTGTTTATTATATTTTTAATAAAGTTACTAGAAACAACTTACGGCATACTTAATTTTTTTTATTGAGATACGATTGATACAGAACACTGTGTAAGTTTATTGTATAAAGCGTTGAGTTGATGTATTTATATCCTGCAATATGATTACCAGCAAGGCTTTAGCTAAAACCTCTTTCATGTCACATAATTAATGCAAATTTGTGGCGAGAACATGTAAGATCCAGTCTCTTAGCAACTTTGAAGTATATAACACAGTACTGTTGACTATAATTATTATTTTGTACATTAGACTGCCAGAACTTATTTATCTTGTAGTTGCGAGTCTGTACCATTTAACAACATCTCACCAATGCCCTCACCCCTTAAGCCCTGGTAAACACTATTCTACTGCTTTCTTAGATTCCATGTATAACTGATACACAATATTTGTCTTTCTGTGACTCATCTCACTTAGCATAATGCCCTCAATTTCATTCATGTTACCACAAATGGCAGGATTTATTTCTCATAAATTATATATACATACAGTCATATATTCTTCTTCTTATTATTTTTTTTAAATGGGGTAGTGGTAGAAGGAGAGGGGGAAGGAGAATCTTAAGCAGGTTCCACGCCCAGCATGGAGCCTGACCTGGGCTCAATCAAGATGATGACTTGAGCTGAAATCAAGAATTGGATGCTTAAACAACTGAGCCACTCACGAGCCCTATAGTTACATATTCTTTATTAATTCATCTTTGACAGATACTTAGGTTCTTTTTTATCTTGGCTACTGTATATAACACAGCAATAAACATTGAAGTGCAGGGGCACCTGGGTGGCTCTGTGGGTTAAGCCTCTGACTTCGGCTCGGGTTATGATCTCAGGGACCCGGGATCAAGCCCCACATCGGGCTCCCTGCTCAGCAAGGAGCCTGCTTCCCCCTCTTTGCCTGCCTCTCTGCCTACTTGTGATCTCTCTCTGTCAAGTAAATAAATAAAATCTTTAAAAAATAAACATCGAAATGCAGATTATCATTTTGATATCCTGTTTTCTTTTCCTTTTTTTTAAGATTTTATTTATTTATTTGTCAGAGAGAGAGAGAGAGCACGAGCATGGGGAGCAGCAGGCAGAGGGAGAGGGAGAAGTAGGCTATCCACTGAGCAAGGAACCTGATGTGGAATTTGATCCCAGGACCCTGGGATCATGACCTGAGCTGAAGGCAGCAGCTTAACCAACTGAGCCACCCAAGTGTCCTTCCTGTTTTCATTTCCTTTGGATATAATACCCAGAAATGAGATTACTGGATCATATGGTTATTTCTATTTTTATTTTTTTGAGGAACCTCCATAATGTTTTCCATAGTGGCTGAACTGAACAAATTTACATGTCACTAAAAATGCACAGAGGTACCTTTTCTTCTACATCCTCTCCAACAGTTTGTCTTCTTAGTAATAGCCATCCTAGCAAGTGTAAGATATTATTTCATTGTGTTTTTGATTTTCATTTTTCTGACAATTAGTGATGTTAAACCTCTTTTTATAAGTACCTGTTGGCCATTTGTATGTTTTTGAAAAAAATGTCTATTCAGTTCCTCTGCCCTTCTTAAAATAAGGCTATTTTTTGTTTTTGTTTGCAATTGATTTGTATGATTTATTTTTATATTTTGGGTTTTAACCTTATTAGCCATAAGGTTTGAAAACATTTTCTCCTGTTTCATAGGATGTCTTTTCAATTTGTTGATTGTTTTGCTGTGTAGAAGCTTTTTAGTTTGATACAGTTCCACTTGATTTTTGCTTTTGTTACTCATGCTTTTGATATCATATCCGAAGGATCATAGCTAAGACCAATATAAAGGAGTTTCTGCCCTATGTTTGCTTCTCGGAGTTTGTGTTTAATCTATTTAGTTAAATCTATTTTTTTTTTCTGATAGAAGTCTAGCTACTCCTGCTTTCTTTTGGCTACCAGTCACTTGGCATATCTTTTTCTATGTCTTCATTTGAGCCTATGTGTGTCCTTAACCTGATATGTGTATCTTATAGACAGCATATAATTATGAGATATGTGTGTATATGGCAAAATATACATTTTTCAGCTTGCCTAGCTGCTGTATTTTCATATAACAAAACTTCTTCACTTTTATGTGGTAAAGTTCATTGATTATTACTCCGATTTATATAATCTTGGTTTCTTAAGAAAGCTTATCATAACCTAAGACAAATTAAAATTATGACTGCAGTAAAAATTTGTTTAGTTTCACAAATAACATCCAAATATTTAATCTATTAGTAATTAATACCTTTGTATAGTATGAGGGGTTATTCCATTCTATTTTCCTTTCCCTTCCATAAAGATAATCTATTGTCTCAACACCATTTTGGGGATAGTCCTTTCTTTCCCAGAGATCTCCAAAGCAACCTGCCACATGGCTAGGGTGTCATAGGTTTGTTTCTAGGATCTATAGTTTCTTTCATTCATCAGTTGTCTATCCCTACCATAATACCAAATTCTCTAACAATAATTTTTTTATTAAAATTATTTTTTTAATAAACATATAATGTATTTTTATCCCCAGGGGTACAGGTCTGTGAATCGCCAGGTTTACACATTTCACAGCACTCATCATAGCACATACCCTCCCCAATGTCCATATCCCGACCACCCTCTCCCGTCCCCCCTCCCCGCAGTCTAACAATAATTTTATAATGAGTCTTGATATTTGGTAGGTATATTAGATATCCCTCTCATGATAAGCCCCTATCTTATGTTTCTTATTCAGGAATATGCTGCTTCATTATGTCCATTTTATCTTTCACAAAATATTAACATTAATGTCCTCATAAAAACACTTTGTATATGTGCTGTCGAAGCGAGCACCATAAAAACACTTTGAAATACTGATTCAAATTGTAGTACTTTTACAGGTAAGTTTTGGGATAATTAATACCTTTACAATATTGAGTTTATCTAGACATGAACATAATTTATTAGAAAATTTATTCAGAAATTCTTATAGTCTTCAATAATGTGCTGTTTTAATTAATTAGTTTTTATTATTATGTTCAATTAGCCAGCATACAGTACATTGTTAGTTTTTGATGTAGTGCTTAACGATTCATTAGTTGCATATAACACCCAGTGATCATCACCACATGTGCCCTCTTTAATACCCATCACCCAGTTACCCTGATACCTCCACCCCCGCTTCTGTAGCAATTACCATATGACTTCACTCATATGTGGAACGCAAGGAATAGCTCGGAGTAACACAGGGGAAGGGACGGAAAACTAAATGGGAAGAAATCAGAGAGGGAGACAAACCGTGAGAGACGCTGGACTCCTGGAATGTGCTATGTTTTAACTACAAAGGTCCTGTACATATTTTACCTTTATTTTTATATACCTTAATTTTTCATGATTGTGAAATTATATTTTTGAAATTGTGTTTTTGAACTCTTTATTGGTGCTGTATTGAATTGCATTTATTTTTTGTGCTTTCTACTTATAGCAAATATTATCATTAGAGTCTGCCATTAAGTTTTCTGCAGTATTAATGTGATTACTTGTGAATAATGGAGGTTTTGTTCATTCTTTTTCATCTTTATATCATTTTATATATTTTTTGAAATTTTTCAATGGCTAGAAATTCCACTGCAATATTAATTGCAAGTGATAATAGTGGTCTTTGCCTTGCTATGATATATTTTTTTAAAGATTTTATTTATTTATTTGACAAACAGAGAGATTGCAAGTAGGCATAGAAGAAAGCGGAGAGAGAGGGGGAAGCAGGCTCCCCACTGAGCAGAGAGCCCGACGCAGAGCTCGATCCCAGGACCCTGAGATCATGACTTGAGCCGAAGGCAGAGGTTTAACCCACTGAGCCACCCTGGCGCCCCATGCCTTGCTATAATTTTTAAGGAAACACTTCTGCCATTTAAAAAAATTTTTTAAAGATTTTATTTATTTATTTGACAGAGAGAGAGAGATCACAAGTAGGCAGAGAGGCAGGCAGAGAGAGAGGAAGGGGGAGGCAAGCTCCCCACTGAGCAGAGATCCAGATGTGGGGCTGGATCCCAGGACCCTGAGATCATGACCTGAGCTGAAGGCAAAGGCTTAACCCACTGAGCCACCCAGGTGCCCCATATTTCTGCCATTTTAACACTGAGAATAATGATCACTAGATTTTTGGCAGATAGAGTTGTGACCACTTGTGTTCAAAACTGTGCATCAGGAAGAGCAAACAACTGCACTAAACAAATATGTTGAATTGATGAATTAATGGAGCAAAAGATACTAGGAATTAGACTAGGGTGTCATTTTTTATTTATTATTAAGATTCATACTTGTATGTGGGGAGGGATAATGTCAAAAATAACATTAAATATATTTGAATTTACTCCCATAAAATAATTCTTATGAGAAGGAGACTTCAACATTTCTTCATTACTTATTATATTTGTGCATATTTGATAGTGTATATATCTGAGCACCAGTTATCATATCTGATCTAGGGGAAAATTGGCAATGCCTCTGAAAATTATTCAAAGCATGGCTTAAGGTGACTACCGCAATTACAGGCTTCATTTTCCCAGAAAGCTTTTCTGTGGACTGTAAAAGCTTAACTAAATGTTAGCAACTTGACAGGCTGCACCTGCAAAAGGAATATTTTATTTCTAAATTACTATTCTGTAGACCCCATAATATTTAATCTTTTAAAGTGCCATAGTTATTCAGAGTAGATAAAATTGAAATGCATGTTTTCCAGAAGACAGGGACCGAAACCTATTAAGCCAGAAAACCTAGACCATTAATTTTCCTCTACCGTCTGTAATGGGAGGTTTGTGATAGACTTGTGACTGATCCCTTTCCTCAGAGATCATTTCCTGGCTCTGTCTGTGTTCAATAAGATGTAATATCATCCCCCTGATAATAGGTATTTGTTACTTAGCAACAAGTTCTACTTGTATATACTACAATTCATGGTTAATATATCTACACATTCTCTCCAAAAATGAATAGTTATGATATTTTAGGCTGAAATAATACTTAAATTGAACGGAATGTTTTTTTTTTTTTTTTTGTAAAAAAAGATTTATTTATTTATTTTTTTTTTCCCAATTTATTTATTTTCAGAAAAACAGTATTCATTATTTTTTCACCACACCCAGTGCTCCATGCAAGCTGTGCCCTCTATAATACCCACCACCTGGTACCCCAACCTCCCACCCCCCCACCACTTCAAACCCCTCAGACTGTTTTTCAGAGTCCATAGTCTCTCATGGTTCACCTCCCCTTCCAATTTACCCAAATTCCCTACGGAATGTTTTAAAAATTCAAACCAACTCCACTAGCAGCTCTGAAAAAAAGAATATTAGACTATAAAACAATCTAAATGTAAAATAACATAAACTTGTTCAGTTTGAATAAGTATTAGTATTTCCTGACTATTTTGGCTTTTAAAGGTTGAAACTGAACAAAAGTCAAAATAATAAAAATAAAGTATGATTTCTTTAAGAAATGAATGAAGGGGACAAATTCATTTGAATAGATTCTCCAAACTAAGAAGTTTAAGTTAAACTATAAACTCACAATGACTAAATACTAATGAGGCTGTTTGAAAGCTGAATGTGACCAAAGACCATTTCAATAATATGAGAATATTTGTTGGGAAAATGGAATTTTCTGGCACTGTGATTTGTGTGACACTATGTACATTTTGGCCCAGAAATAAAATAAAATGCCATAACATAAAATAGAACCATCTACAAATTAGCCTGTCAAAAAGTAAATATGGTTGATGCAGGACAAGTTAAGTTCCCATTACTATAAAAAATTAAGTAGAAACTGGATTATGTTTTAAGTGGGAAGTCAAATAGGGAATTTATGCATTTCTAGAGAGTGGTACATATTAAATATGATTAATCCTGGTTTTCAAATTAAATAATAACAATATAAAAAGCTTGCAGTCATTATATTATTACTCCAAAAAGTAATTAGTTGTTAGTTTTTTTTATAGGTGACATATGATTTAAATTTTCTAACAGAACAATTTTAGTTTTTAGAAGAATTGATGACTAATGTTAAGTGCTATATTTTGCTAGTCATATAGGAGACTATTGATGTGAAACACATCCACTCAATATTTAAAACAGAAATTTCAAAAATGTACAATAATGATTCTTAAGCTTCTGAGCTGTCACAAACTCCTGAAAACATATAATTAAAGCTAAGACTTTAACCCAGGAACTTGTAAATACATAAAACTTGTTTTAAATAGTATTTCAGTATTTATATTGGATAAATCTAATAAAATATAGTATTTAATAAAAAAGTATTATACATAATTGACATAAAGCTACAGTTTTGCTCTTTTGATGTAATGGTAATGTGAGTACTCAATCTGCTTTTCTCCTGCCAATTACAGATTTTTTTGAAATGGCATAAGGCAAGAAGGGGTTCTTTGTTTCTTATTATTTGTATTCCTCTGCACCATTCATGTGAGATTTCTTTTAATCAGGAAGAAGTCAAATTTTTGTACTGTATAGTGTTTTAAAGTCAAATTCCATGCACTTAAGAGTATTTTTCTGGATCCCTCTTAAAACTCTCAGGGGTAGGCATGAGGAATAAAATCTGAAGAACGGTAATACTTGATTTATTGAAGCTTAGAAGAAAACATTCATTTCCTTTTGAAAATTTTTTAAAAATTCCATTTCTTATTCTATAATCCTGCTTTTGCTACAAGTTTAACTTCCAACAGTTACTACAGCAAATTTAAATTCTAATTTTAGCATGACCTAATATATCTTACCACTATATCCTTTAACTTCTATGCCTAGATTCAGTTTGATTATTATGTACAAATTAATTATAGCCCAATTTTATTCTTTATGGTGGCCAAGTAGTTATCTTCTTTTCTTATTTTAGAGTCAAAGAAAAAAGGATGTATTAAGGAATTCTGTTTTCTCTGAAACCACTTCATATCTTGCTTCTTCATCTTATTTACTTTGTATACACATGCAAAACTTCAAATTATAGCTCTTTATTATTATAACACTTTATTTGTTTTACATTTTAATTTTTCAAAAGATTTTATTTATTTATTTGAGAGACAGAAAGAGCTGGGAAAGGGACAGAGGGAGAAGCAGACTCCACGCTGGGCAGAGAGCCCTATGTGGGGCTTGATCCCAGGAACCTGAGATCATGACCTGAGCCAAAGGCAGAAGCTTAACACACTGAGCCACCCAGACATCCCTATTATTATGGCATTTTAAATAAATATTCTAGGTAAGACTTAACTTATTATGTTTACTTATTTATTTCCATAATTATAACTCAAATGATATCTGTTACAATTAGTTCCATATATACAGAAGCTTCCCTCCTGAGAAACAAAGCTATTTGACTGAAAAACAAGTTGCATGTGACCATATCCTATGTCTGTAGCGTATCAACAATATATGAAATATCTAAATATCTCATTTTCTCAAGATTCCAGAATAGAACAGACACTATGTTATTTTCCTGGGTATTTTACCAGGTTGCTAAATTAATATCCTATGGTTTTCAATGATAGTTTTGGGGAAAAACTCCAACTATCCCTTATAATATCAATAATTATTTTATTCTCATGAATACTGATAGAAATGAAATTTACTGTCCGCTCTTTCAAAAGTGAACTGTATACTGTTTCTCTTTTATGTCAATGAACTCTATTGGAAAATTTGTATACAGTCCTATCTTATTTATTCATTTTTTAATTTTTATTCTTTTTTATTTATTTTTTAAAAATTATCTTTATTACAAAAGTAAGCAAGTTTGTACAGAATATGATGCAAAAGTAAGAAATTAAACAGGGTTTCAGCACAGCAACCGCCATGCTCAATAAGTTATAGGCAGCTATTGCTAGATAATATATACTCCCCTTGACCTCTTGCACCTCTGCCAGCACAATGAGAAGATCATGGCCTGACTTTTCCTACTGCTCCAAGGAAAATAAAGATGTGGAGGAGCACTGCTCATCCAGTCAACAGACCTGAGGTTTGGAACCTAGACAGGTCCCACCTATTCATTTCACTCCAAGTTAGCTGGTAGACACAGGAGTGAATTTAAGTGTTTCTTATTTTAAACTTCCCTAAAAGAGGGAAGTCTGTTGACTGGATGAGCAGTGCTCCTCCACATCTTTATTTTCCTTGGAGCAGTAGGAAAAGTCAGGCCATGATCTTCTCACTGTGCTGGTAGAGGTGCAAGAGGTCAAGGGCCAAAAGGCAAGCATATTTCAAGTCTTTACTTGAATCACGTCCAATATCCTGTAAGTCAAAGTTAATCATAGAGCTAATTCCTAAATCAATGGAACAGTGAAATATACAATGATCATAGTGGGAAGGAGCAAAGAAGGGAAGATTTCCTGAACAATAATCCAAGGTATTTCTTCAAACAAGCTTTTCTCAGCTTTACAGATAATATGAATATTATAATGTAAACTATCTTCTTGGATTTGGTAATTTATATAATGCATTTTCTAGGTTCTTGCCCTTTCCTCTGCTGTTCCCTCTGCCAGAAATGTCCTAGCTGATTAAATTCTACTTATATTTCAAAATTTCCTCAGCATCACTTTTATTGAACTAAGTGACTCTCCTATTTTCAAATTTTATTGAAATCATAATCATAATCATAATCATAATGAAGCAACAAAAAGAGAGATCAAGGAATAAATCCCCTTTACAACTGCACCAAAACCCACAGGCAGATACCTAGGAATCAACCTAATGAAGGAGATAAAAGATCTGTATTCTGAAAACTAAAACGCTGATGAAAGAAATTAAAGATGGCACAAAGAGATGGGAAGGAAAAAAAAAATTCCATGCTCATAGATTGGAAAAACAAATATTCTTAAAATCTAATCACCATCACACATCAGTCAGCTCCATTCCACTTTGACATGAATTCTTGAGTGGGAGGGAAAGTGGCGTTAATTCCATCATGCTGCGAGTTGAGCATCACCTACCTACCCCAGGTGTGTGTGTCACTCAAGAGAACACTGTCTTTTTGGGAGTCATGGTGAGGAAAGGAAGGGCTGCTACAGGCTACATAGAGACAAGGTAGGGCTTAATAAAGTGGAGGTATGCGATGGTCATGTTTACATTCAGCTAGATCCCCCTGGCAGCACTGTGAGAAAATGGTTGTTGAATGGTGGAAAGAGCTATATATATATATATAGCCACTTCTTTTTTTTTTAAGATTTTATTTATTTATTTGACAGAGAGATCACAAATAGGCAGAGAGACAGGCAGAGAGAGGGGGAAGCAGGCTCCCTGCTGAGCAGAGAGCCCGATGTGGGGCTTGATCCCAGGACCCTGGAATCATGACCTGAGCTGAAGGCAGAGGCTTTAACCCACTGAGCCACCCAGGTGCCCTATAACCACTTCTTTATCTGTTCATCAATTAGTGGACATTTGGGCTTTTTCCATAATTTGGCTATTATTGATAACATTGCTATAAACATCAGGATGTGTGCATCCCTTCGAATTAGTGTTTTTGTATCCTTTTGGTAAATACCTAGCATATTAACTAATATTATAAAATACATAATATAATATAATATAATATAATTATATATAAACTAATATACAGTATAATAATTAGTTTCAGATGTACAATTTAGTGATTCAACACTTATATACATATATGAGTGTGTGTATCTATATCTATATCTATATCTATATATCTATATAGATATATGCTTTTTTGATGATTCTCATTCTAGTTTCCATACCCATATCACAAGCTCATCCTCATGGTTGCTGACATCTCCTAACTGGGCCCATATCTCTCATCCAGCAGTGAGCAGATGACAAAGTACAGCATTCCACAACTGCCAGAAGACCCCAATGCAACTTTTCTGCAGACCAGAGACTTAAAAAAATAGTAGTGGGTTGAATAATGACTCCTAAGAAGATATGTCTATGTCCAAATCCCTGGAACCTAGGAATATTAGCTCATTTGGAAAAAGAATCTTTGCACATGTAATTAAGTTAACGATCTTGATATGAGATCATTCTGAATTCCTCAGGTGGGCCTCAAATGCAAAGACAGGTGTCCTTATAAGAGACAGAAGAGGAAAAGACCAACAGGGAGGGGAAGGTGATGTAAAGACAGAGGCAGAGATAGAAGTGATATGGCCATAAGCCAGGGAAGCCAAGAACTGCTGACAGCCACAAGGCTGGAAGAGGCAAGCAAGAGTTCTCCTAGAGAGCCTCCAGAGAGAGGGCAGCCTTGCTGACACCTTGATTTTAGACTTCTGGCCTCCAGATTTTCTTGTCTGAGGATCTTAATTAATCCTTCCAGGCTTTCATAGATCCTCATGATATTGAACAGCCACACAACCTATATATATATAGGTTGTATATATCTGTATATATATATATACAATGGTAAACAAGGCAGTGATTGACTTTTCCTCGTGGAATAGATAACATTCTGTGCTCCTGAAACTGTGAAGCTAACTGCCTCTGTTAGGAATTGGGAGGTGGGAAATCCAAGACTGAATCTCAGAATAGTATGTTATTCCTACTCAGCCTGAGATTCCACATCAAATAACAAGGTTTCACTCTTATTTTACTATTTCTCTTTTTAATCTTGTAGGTTTTCTGATTAACATGCAAGAGCTTGAGGATTTGATCACTATTTGTCCTTATTTACAATGAAAGAATCATCAAAGTAATTACCCAATGGGAATATTTCCTAGAACCATATGTTGATTCCTCTGTCAGGAACATTAATGTCATGGACTGGATGAACTATTTGAAATTTCTCAAAATTTAAAACTGAGATTCCACAGCAGGTCACATATTTCACTGCTTGGTATTTGAACCTCACATTCAGGCTTCCCCCTGCCCAGGAGTGGGGAGGGGCAGAGAATTGTAAACAGGCTTATGCCCATCACGTGATCCCGGCATCAGACTCGATTCCAACAACCCTGAGATCATGACCTGAGAGAGAGTCAAGAGTCCGACCTTTAACTGACTGAGCCACCCAGGTGCCCCAAAATACTTTTTTTTTTTTTTTTTTGAGAGAGGGAGAGGAAGAGAGAAGTGGGGTGGGGGGAGGCAATCAGCCTTTTTCAAACTGTTCTGCTTTCATCCCTCAAACATCAAATTTAAGACAGATGCTAAGGAGCCTCAAATGCTTCATTAAAGTAGTGTCTTCCATTATTTATTCCCCTCCATACAAACAAACAGTGCTTCTAATTACTGAATAACAAACATCTGACATAAGACATTTTGTTTTCTACCAGTTTTTCTATTTATAATTACTTGACCTATTTTTTTAACTTGGAATTTACTTGATATGCAATGTTATTTCTATGATTCATCTGGTTATATGTGACTTTTTCCTAATAAGAAATATACTTCTTTTTATGAAGTTGCTAATGATATTATTCCAATGCCAAAATTAACAATATTGAGCTTATGTAATGTAGTAATTTTTTTTAAAGGAATGAAATACTGGCAGCTATGCTAATCCAGAAGCCCATCACTACACAGCATGACATAATTTCTAGTTCAGCAATCTGAAGCTTGTTAAGATCATCAGAAATTGAAACTGAAATAATTTATTTTATTTGACATTGATAGATTGAAATTAAAATATAAATGAATTAGATATGTTATAGATAATTAGTTTTCAAAACTCCACTTAACTTAGGTGTCAGACTGGGAGTACAAATTTCATATCAAAGATTATTTTCTAATTTTCCATGACAAACAGATGGTCCCTATTCAGAGAGAGAGGAAAAGAAAAAAATAAACTTCTTTATAAATTTTTAAAACAGCATAGAGCCAATTTAAAAATATCTTTTAGCCTGAATTTAAATAAATAATGGGCCAACTTCAATTAAACATGTCTGACTCCCAAACCATGATGGCCCAACAGCCACAGGGGCCTTCATAAATGAACTATCATCTGGGATATAGGATCTCAAACACATTTTGAGTAAAACAATCACTTAAATTAAGACTTTTGGCAGTGATTCAAGATACTATAATTATCTAGTAATCTTCAAAAATATTCACAGATGGAATCAACAAATTTTAAATGCTATTACTATTGCAATCATTTACAATTATATAAGATGTATTTTTAAGTAAGTGAAAGTGTAGTGTAATACTTCTGCATCAAGATTTCTGCAGATCAGTTTTATTATTTATACCAACAGGATGAACGCAAATGAGATGATAGCACTTAAGTAGACTTCTTCCTTTTAGACTATGTTAAATCTCCATAAGCATCAAACCAGGATGTATGCAGTTACTTGCTTTGGAATGCTTTTATATACTTAGATATTTAGAGAAACTGGTTTTCAATTTAATATTTGAAACTTTAAAAAAATAGAAGAATGACAATCATCATAAAATTCTGATCTATTTATTCTTAGTTTCAGCTTTGGGATATGATTTGTTTTTTGTTTTTTAATATTCACAGGTTACTCTAATGAATTGATAGGATTGAGAATTACTTTTATAATTATATTTAAATATTTTTCTTTTCCATTCAGTTTGTCAACTTAGATCTAAAAACAAGTATCCTGCCCTTCAAAATAACTTTGTTAGAAATGAGATAAAGGTCTTTAAGCAAAAGTAATAATAAATTATGTTGGAAAATTTTAAAATCATAATTGAAATATACTGTATTTAAATTACTTTAATTTAAATTAAACAAAAAGTTGTATTTAAACATGGTGGAAGTAATATTTGCATTTATTTTTACTCCTTCCTGAAACCCACAGGAATAGCAGTAAAAAGAGAAGAAATACCAGCATAAATTGTGATGTTGAAAATTAGATAAGAAATCCTGAATGATATGTTTTAGCTTTCTCCATTTGTTTAAATATCCTCAAGAGATGAACCAACAAAAAGCAAAGTTACTTACAACAGTTTCTCAGAAAGATTCAGGAATTGAAGACCTCAGTTATCTCTTAAGGCCAAGGTTTTGGTGGAGCTGAAAACTGAAGGCTTTGAGTAAAATATTAAAAAAAAAAAAATGGGGGCGCCTCGGTGGCTCAGTGGGTTAGGGCCTCTGCCTTCGGCTCAGGTCATGATCCTAGGGTCCTGGGATTGAGCCCCGCATCAGGCTCTCTGCAACTCAAGGAGCCTGCTTCCTCCTCTCTCTCTGCCTGCCTCTCTGCCTAGTTGTGATTTCTCTCTGTCAAATAAATAAAATATTTTTTAAAAAATGTGTAATGAGAGATGCCTGGGTGGCTCAGTTGGTTAAGCAGTTGCCTTCGGCTCAGGTCATGATCCCAGCATCTTGGGATCAAGTCCCAAATGGGGCTCCTTGCTCCACAGGTTGCCTGCTTCTTCCTCTGCCTCTGCCTGCCATTCTGCCTGCCTGTACTCTCTTTGTCTCTCTGACAAATAAATAAATAAAATCTTTTAAAAAATGCATAATTTTTTTTCCAATTTATTTATTTTCAGAAAAACAGTATTCATTATTTTTTCACCACACCCAGTGCTCCATGCAAGCTGTGCCCTCTATAATACCCACCACCTGGTACCCCAACCTCCCACCCCCCCACCACTTCAAACCCCTCAGATTGTTTTTCAGAGTCCATAGTCTCTCATGGTAAAAAATGCATAATTAAACTCCCTGATTCCATCCCTCTACCTGCACAGCCAGCAAATGACTCTCTCATACCTGAACAGAAGACAGAGGTTTTACTATTTGGAAAAACTGATAGAGATTATCTCTAAAATCTCCTGTGGGCTGATGTGACTCATTGAAAGATGATGTGAACATTTGGACAATATAGAATGAGACTGCAAGGTACTAGATTATACCCATTTCTTCCTATCACACCATACCTTGCCCTATCAAGATACTGGATACTCTTCTCTGGGGTAAGTTTCTTAATCAGAAAGAAATTCTTATTGATATTTGGAAGCCTCCAAAAGAAACAGACTGATTCTTGCCTAAACATCATTACAAAGGTCTAGGGGTTCACCAACCCCGTCAATTTATGAGGATGTCTTCTCAGTTTTAAATTGATTCATTAATAAACATGGGGAGATGATCATCTAATCTATTTTTAAATCAATTAATTTGTTTATTTTATAGAGAATGTGCGCAGGGAGAGAGAGAATCTCAAGCAGATTCCCCACCTGAGCATGGAGCAGAATGGAGGACTGGATCTCACAACCCTGAGAGCCAAAACTAAGAGCACGCTGCTCAATCAACTGAGCTACCCAAGTGTTCCAGTCGTCTAATCTTTGAAGGTGGTTCCAGCATGAAAAAGAAAGAACACAATATATAAAGAAAAATAAATTGGAAGTGAAACAGAAAAATGCAAGCAGAAAAAAATATAAAAAGAACTGAAGTCATTACAGTTAATATACAGAGATAGTGAAAATAACTTATATTCATGAGTCAAAGATAAAATGCATCTCAAAGAGCAAACATTTGGAAATTAAAAATATTATTATGTTAATAAAAATTGAAAGAAATGTTATGCAGTAAAATTAAGGACATACTGAAGAAAGTAAATACAGAAGCAGTGTTACAAAACAATGGAGGATAGTAAAATTAGATGAGTGTCCAGGACATACAATTTATAATTGTATGTATATCAGAAATAGATAACAAGTAATATATGCGATGTCTAAGAAAATATCTAAGATATTAAAGATAGGATATTTCTCTTTTATTAAAAGATTTTATTTATTTATTTGACCAGAGAGAGAGAGAGAGAGCACAAGCAAGGGGAGTGGCAGGCAGAGGGAGAGGGAGATGCAGACTCCTTGCTGAGCGGGGACTCTGATGTGGGGCTCCATCCCAGGACCCTGGGGATCAAGACCTAAGCTGAAGGCAGATGCTTAACCAACTAAGCCATCCAGGTGCCCCAAAGATAGGATTTTTCTAGAAGGGTTCAATAAAAGCTCAACATAGTTAATGAACAGAGAATCATACAAAGGCACACCAATGTGATATTACATAAAATTTTAAAATAAGTGATAACCTTAAAAAGTTCCAGTGGGGAGAAATTATGGTCACATACGAAGAATTGGAGATCAGAATTGCATTGTGAATATTATGAATTGCATTGTGAATATTATGAATAGCAAGAATAAATAAGTGCAAAGACAATGTTGTTCAAATAATGAGAGTTAATAGTTTGCATCTTGGAACTCTGTACCTAAACCATCGCACTAGCTCTTTATATGCTCCAGCTTATGCCTTATATATTGTTCTTTGCCTGAAACATGAAACTCAAGAAACTTTGATGATAATTACCAATTTGCATATTTTCTTCCTTAATCTACAAAAAAAGTTGCATAATATGCTACTATTTATTTTCCTGTTATCTCCACATTCTTTAGAACGAATCTCTGTCTCACCTCCTGGGAGCCTTCTCTGAAATAATGCTAGTTTTATCTTTTAGTTCCCATATAATATATTTTTTAATATTTCTACTATATTTTCACATTAATTTGTAATTATCTTTTAAAATGTCAATCTTGGGGTGTCTGGGTGGCTCAGTTGGTTAAGTGTCTGCCTTCAACTCAGGTCATGATCCCAGGGTCCTGGGATTGAGCCCTTTGTAGGGTTTCCTGCTTGTCGAGGAGGCTGTTTCTCCCTCTCCCTCTGCCCCCACCCCTGCTCATGCTCTCTCTCTCTCTCAAATAAATAAAATCTTAAAAAAAAAAAAGTCAATCCCTTCTCTCTGACATATCCTTTTAAAGTAAGGAATCAGTATTTGTTCAACCATCACCAGAATCTAATACAATGCCTACAATGTAGATTATACTCAAACAAGTATGGAAGGGACGTCTATGAAGGCATAAAGTCTGAAACAAACACATCAACAAAGAAAAACATAACTTTCTGTAAAGGGAGAAGTTTCTCTGTAGACTTATTTATTTTTTAGAATCCAAACAAAAATCTGGCTTGTTGATTCTGTTTGTATCATTTTAAAAAGAGTTACACAAAAGCCATTATTTTCAGGAAATAGAGTTCTATATACATATTGAAATCAATTAGTTGAGCAAATTTTGCGATAGGGCACAGACAAGCAGTATTGTCCACTCCAAGTTTTGGGATAAGGACAAATATGCAGTATTATTCATTCCCCTCAAAGTAAAATTAATAAATTATCTTGGAAATGATTATTAAAGGCTGGACTAATATTAGTTTTCAGCTTTATATACTGCAGAGCAGGTAAGGGATTGGAAAAAACAAACAACAGCATATAAGAATTTTAACACAACAATTTTTTAACTGTATTTGTGAAATTCATAGAAGTCCTAAGTGCTGCTTTGAGAAACAAAACATTTTGCTAAGCTATTAGCAGCATCGTTAACAGCATCTGCCAATGCACTTTCTGATAACCAGGAGAACAATTCAGCCATTGATGTAAGTAAGAAAAGAGGTGGAGGGCTTCCAGGAAATAGGCACACACAAACACATTAACAAATGCACTCATATTGTCTATTCATTTCATTATCTCAATGAAAGTACTTTGAAATTTCCAAAAAGATTTGCCAATATACTATGTATATTATACTAAATTTGGGAACTGAATTAATAGTCTATGGTTTGAATATTTTCTAAGTTTTAATATTTCAAACTGTGAAAAACAGAGAAGCAACTTGTAATGAGATGAAAAAATAGTTTTCTTTCCTACATTATTAACTCTATTAGAAGAATTAAGTTGATGGTGCTTCTTTATGAAAGGCTGACAATAGCAAAGCAATAGAAAAATAATTATCAAAATGTTAAGTCTATTATAAAGTTATAAAACTGTAACGAAATCCACAGCCTCTACTTGTCTTGCTAGTGGGCTATTCCATTTTTATTATACTTAGAGCTGCTCTCTATCTTACATGATACAATGTAAAACAAAACAAAACAAAACAAACACACCCAAACTAAGTGGCAGATAACTGGGAAAAACTATTAAGAATGGAGGTCCTTGATTTCTCATCACTCTTTTGCCATCAGTTGCCAAGTGCTGCTATTGAGATCTGGTTCTCACTGGCTAGGCAGTATGTCCTAGATAGACTGAGAAATCCTTTTTATAGCAAAGCCATATACTCCAATGATTGCCCAGGGTTGCCTGCCAAGCCTTCTGCACATAGCATCAAAGTTCTAGAAGTTATTTTACATTGATTCTTGATTTGAGGTAATGTGTGCAAGTGGGGTCTACACCTCAGACATATATTTTTTAAAAAATCACTCTTTTCTTGGTTTCAGGTATACCCAGTCCTCCTAATCTGGACTCTAGCTTCTCACCCTCAATGCATTTAGAGCTCACCTCCCAGAAAGCCCTTTTAATATTCCTCAAATGTCCTGCATCAAAATAAATTTATTTATTTTTTATGAAATGAGGGATAGTTCTGGGAAATAGCACAGATCTTTAGGATAAATTTAATAATTTTTATCTGAAGCCAGGCCTCAGCAAAACTACCTATAATACTTACTATATTTGTTTACTAGTAGATTATTATATATCAAGGTATTTCTTCTCTGGATCATGTATCTCCTTTCCTTCTTTCTATAGTTTTGAATTTCTAAATTCAATTGTGCTCAAGTATCTGAAGTGGTAAAGGTGTTTTTTTTTTTTTCCCTTCCCTAGCCTATTACAATTCCTTCTATTATGTTACTATGTCATATCTATATATTAATTTTTTCTTTGCAACTCTCACTGTGAAATTCCATGCGTGCCCCCTCCGTTTTCTTTTTTTATTCTTAGTTATGCAAGGAAAACAAAAGCCATGGGATTCTAAAGGAAAATGAGAAATAAATCCCCTTTTCTGAGTAAGATAATCATATGAGATTTATGGATGGTATGTTCCTTATCATACCATCAAGTATTAGGGATAGGGTTTTTTTTCCAACTAAACTACAAAACAGGCTTTAGAAGTTTTTGTATGCCCTCACATGCCTCATTTAATCCCCATGATGTTTACTGTGATTTTTTCAAAAGCTTTTATTTATTTATTTGAGAGAGAGAGAATGAGGAAGAGAGAGAGAGAGCATGATAGAATGGAGGGTCAGAGGAAGAAGCCGACTTCCTGCTGAGCAGTGAGCTGGATGCAGGGACTGGATCCTGGGACTCCAGGATCATGACCTGAGCTGAAGGCAGTTGCTTCACCAACTGAGACACCCAGGCACCCTACACACGGTTTTTTTTTTTTTTTTTAAGATTTTATTTATTTATTTGAGAGAGAGACAGTGAGAGAGAGCATGAGCGAGGGGAGAAGGTCAGAGGGAGAAGCAGACTCCCCGTGGAGCTGGGAGCCCGATGTGGGACTTGATCCCGGGACTCCAGGATCATGACCTGAGCCAAAGGCAGTCGTCCATACACATGGTTATTTTAAGAGAAACAGTCATTCTTCTGCTAAACTGCTGCACATATATCACAAGGTTTGTTCCCACTGTATCTTCTCTCTGACTACTCATGTGAGATACTGGCATCTTTATGAGACTCTGTCAATGGCCAGAAAGAAATTTAAGCCTAAGGTAACAATACAAATGTTGTAATTTGGGGATCCCCTGCAATATATAATGCAAGCAGATAAAAACTATTTTAGGTCTACATCGATAGGTATAATGAACAAATTATTTAAAATAAAAATAACAGAGACTCTCACTAGGAGCTCTCAAACACTAGTAAAGGAGACACAAGATAAAGAGAGTAACTTTAACACTGTAAATCTCGGAGTGCAATGCAAAAGTCTAAGTGAATAACACTTGGCAAAGAAGCTAGAAAAACATGCCATTCCAAAGAAAACAATTTTTAACATACAAAAAATGGCACTATGCTGCACAAGAATCCTTTCTCATCTTCAAAATAAATACCAAGTGAAGTTTCTCACTAAGGGATTGAAAAAATCTCTTTCTGTGGCCACAGACATAAAGAATTTAGCAAAGGAACGTGGATCCATGGAAAACAGGGTCCTCTGACAGTGTATTAAGGTTGGAAAGACAGAAAACTGTAGTCATTTACAGGATTAGCAAAGTCCAGAGAATAGCTCTAAAAAATTAGGGCCACCCCAGCCTATTTTTATTAAGTGGATCTTATTTTTATTCAAGAGGATGTACAAAAGCCTTCATACCAAATGGGGGACTGAACTTTTCCTTTAGCTATATATTTAAGGATTATTAACAGCAGTTTCTTAATTCCATAACCCACGTTAAAAAAAAAATCATTTAGGCAGACAGCAGGAAAAAATAAATTAACAGAAAGCACGCACAGACACACACACACGTATTCAGACATATACATATGCATACATGGTGTGATGGGATGGGAAGATATGGAAGTACTTAAAATTTCCTTAGCTGGGAAAGACTTCATACTGAGTAGATGTTTGAACTTTTTGTATGGACTAGAGTCTTAGAACCTGTACAGAGTTATAGGCGTACTGAATAGCATGACACCTTTGGTCGTGAGTGATCAAATACAGTGTGTGAAAGTACTAGTCTGCAAACTCACGATACTCCTTGGTGAAATGTGAAACTGGCTCCTGTAATGCATATGGTAGGGACAGACCAGAGAGAATGGTCACTCCAGATCAGTAGGTGGCAGGTTTAATAAGCAAGGGATCTTAGCAGACTTGTCTTAGGCGGTGGCAAAATGAGCTCTCCAGACCCGCCTGCCAGAATGGTAAACATTTATAGAGAGGCCTTAATGGGGTTCAGCTGTAGTACAGATAGTCTCAGCAACACACTACTCTTTCAAGACTGTGTCCTTTCAAATGCAGGAATAGTGGATGGAATGTACATTCCAGAGATATGGAGGCGGTGAGGAGCTTCCAATTACCCAGATCCTGCATTCAGGTCAACTAGTGATCATACCCTCTCAAAAATCTCCTCCAGCACTCCACTTCTTGTTCCTGGCTCTTAAATTCTTATACACCCCCTTTCTCACAACGTGCCTTGAGCAGTCAGCAAGGGGTTTCACTAGCATGGAAACGGTTTGTTTGGCGGCTATCTGGAGGCACTGGAGTCAGATACCACAGCAACAACATAAGGACATACAAGAGAAAACACAGATTAAGTCAGTAATTCCCCAAATAATTAACAATTACTTCCACCAGGAGCCACTGATCTGAACCACTGAATTATTAAGTCTCTTAGTCTGGGATCAGATCACTCAAAATGTCCTTCTGTGATTTAATAAGGATACCGTATTAGCAGACTCATCAGGTATGAACACACAACATTCTGTTTGGTTAATGGCACAAGCGCCTCCTTTTGAGACAGCAATAAAGAAAGTTCAAGACCATCCTAGTTTGGTGGACAGCCTTCTTCTTTAGATACATTTCAACATTCAACAAAGACGGGCTTTGCCAGCTATCATATGATGCTTGTTGGGTGAATGTAAACTATAGTTTCTCTCAGGTCATTGGAAGGAATAAAGATGGGCAAATGATAATTCCAGTAGAAAACAAAATGTGTCCATTTGGCATTGAGGAAAGAAAGACAGGTAATTTTTGTTACCATGGGACAGAGTCTCCCCTGTGCCCAGGGAAACCTCAGGGTACAGCATCCCAATCTCCCATAGACAGCCACAGCCAAAGACTGTGCCACACAGTGCATGTGGTCCCATTTGGGGTTACCCAGTAAATACCTGGTTGTATGCGACCAAGCAGTGGCCAAACCAGTGACTATCTTCTAATAGGACAGAACTCCAGTGATGCCATTCCATATCCTTGGTGCAATTAGGCTGTTTCTGTTTAGAGTGATTTTTCTGTTCCCAACACAGGGATGCCTGAGGGCTCAAATATCTATAACCTGGGATAAGCCACATGAACTGATCCCAAATCTGAGTACAGCCACCCTTCATGGCTGTAAAAAGTCCTCCTTTTTAGGATTCTTCTGGTCAGCAGTTTGGCGGGCTGCCTAGGTAGTTTAATTAACAGAAAAAGAGCATCCATGCCCAATGTTATTGAGAGATTGAGAGTGTGTGCCACAGACCAGGTTTCTGCATTGGTACTGGTGGTATCGTATGAATTGAGAATACTAGTCCTAGCCTGTTCTTCCTTCATCTACTGTTTTAGGGGCTCCAAGTCCCTCCCCTGGAATAGTGATACCCACCATGGTAATCCTGACAAGCTATTGAGAGGAATCTTTCCCACATACCTAGCAAATGGACTGGACTGATTCCTTTGCTGGACATATGAGTGGGCCCAGTGCTGAAAGATATTTCCAACAAGTGCCCATCCCATGACCAGACACCACAGGCACATCAGAAGTCTAAGGTTGAAAAGACAGGTATTTCACAGGTACTTGTATGGGAAGGTCTTCCCTTTGTATAAGAATTACACTTGTGGTCTGATCCTTAGATGTTAATGTGAGAATTTGTTTGTGCGTAACATACATGTTGCCTGGAGGAGGCAGCACTGTCAGGTATGAGCAGACAGAATGGGGGTGGGATATGCCAGAGCAGGATCCCCATCTTCTCCCCTTGTTCAATGGTGTGTGTTCCAGTCGAAGTATAGTGCATTTCCACAGGTCCAGCCTGCAGCAGGATAACAGAATCCCTACGGAGTCTGAGTAGTTCTCCCTTACCCATGGGTGACAAGTGACTCACTCATTCTGGTGGAATATCCAATATTCCAGGAGATAATGCTTTTCCCAGGCTTGAAAGGGCTTCATGCTGTCAGCAGCATTACATGTTGATCCAGGGAGAGAAGGGGGGCAGTGGCTGTCTCCTGAGCCTTTCATAACTTTATGATGGTGTTGTATATATTCCCAAGGGTCCTCAGTATAGCATAAAGGCAACAGGCCCCAATGGTTGAAGGTTCAAATTCATTAAATCCTGGCATATTACTTTAATCGACCTCACTAAGGTAGTTTTACCTGTTAGTCATTTAATCTGCTACTTCAATATTCCATTTTTCCTTTCTACAAACACTGCTTCCACATTATAGGGTAGATGGAGCCTCCATTGTCATAATCTTTTGCCCAGTCTTCCATGTCATGATCTTTGAAATGTGACCCCTGATCACTGTCTAATCGATAAGGGTATTTACACATGGTACTCAGCTTCTTTAATTTTCAGCTTCTCTAATTCCCTAATGGTGGCAACCTGGTTTGCGAGGTGACTAGGAAAATCTGGGTTAAGTCAGATGCAGACCGTACATTCCAAAGCATATTTAGAACTCCCACTCGGATGGAGTGGGCCAATAAAGTCAATTACCAATCCCTCACTGGTTCAGAACTCTGATGGAGGGATGCAGACACCTTTGTCAGTTGCCTTGGGTGTTGTTTAGAACACAGAGAACATGATGGTACTGCATTAAACCAAGTCACTGTACTTCAAGAGCAGCCCAGCATCCTTGGCAATATGCCATCCCACCTGGTCACTACAGCACAGCGGCTGCTCTTTTTATGCACTCAAGTGCTATAACTAATGAAAGGTCAGTTGCTAGGACCTGTACTTAAAATAGAGCATCAGCTAGCTAGCTTGCTTGCTTTTTCTTTCTCCTTTCCCCTCCCCACTTCTCCCTCTTCCCCTCCCCTCCCCACCTCTTTCCCTTCCTTTCCTTTTCCTTCAACTCTTCCCTCCTTCCTTCTTCTTCTTCTTTTTTTTTTTTTTTTTTTTTTTTTCTTTTGGTGGAGGGAGGGGCAGAAGTAGAGGGAAAGAGAATAATCTAAGCAGACTCCATGCAGGGCTTTATTTCACAACTCTGAGAGCATGACCTGAGCCAAAATCAAGAGTTGAATGCTTAACTGACTGAGCCACCCACATGCCCCATGGGCACTGGCTTTCTGATTGCCAGGGGTGTCAATGCCTTATGAGCCAGGATGTAAAAACAGTGAGAATTGCTTTAGGCTCTCACAGGTGAACCCAAAATGTTTTTCTGCATATCCTGACCCCACAATGACACTATTCATGATCATCCATCCCTTGGCTTCCTATCCTCCAAGCCACAGTCTCTAGAACAGCTTAATTATCATTACAAAGGTTTTTTTTTTTTTTAATTGAGCCATTTTTTTTCAATTTATTTATTTTCAGAAAAACATTATTCATTATTTTTTCACCACACCCAGTGCTCCATGCAAGTCGTGCCCTCTATAATACCCACCACCTGGTACCCCAACCCCCCACCCCCCCCCGCCACTTCAAACCCCTCAGATTGTTTTTCAGAGTCCATAGTCTCTCATGGTTCACCTCCCCTTCCAATTTACCCAAATTCCCTACTCCTCTCTAACGCCCCTTGTCCTCCATGCTATTTGTTATGCTCCACAAATAAGTGAAACCATGTGATAATTGACTCTCTCTGCTTGACTTATTTCACTCAGCATAATCTCTTCCAGTCCCGTCCATGTTGCTACAAAAGTTGGATATTCGTCCTTTCTGATGGAGGCATAATACTCCATAGTGTATATGGACCACATCTTCCTTATCCATTCATCCGTTGAAGGGCATCTTGGTTCTTTCCATAGTTTGGCGACTGTGGTCATTGCTGCTATAAACATTGGGGTACAGAGGGCCCTTCTTTTCACGACATCTGTGTCTTTGGGGTAAATACCCAGGAGTGCAATTGCAGGGTCATAGGGAAGCTCTACTTTTAATTTCTTGAGGAATCTCCACACTGTTCTCCAAAGAGGCTGCACCAACTTGCATTCCCACCAACAGTGGAAGAGGGTTCCCCTTTCTCCACATCCTCTCCAACACATGTTGTTTCCTGTTTTGTTAATTTTGGCCATTCTAACTGGTGTAAGGTGATATCTCAATGTGGTTTTAATTTGAATCTCCCTGAGGGCTAATGATGATGAACATTTTTTCATGTGTCTGATAGCCATTTGTATGTCTTGATTGGAGAAGTGTCTGTTCATATCTTCTGCCCATTTTTTGATGTGTTTGTTTCGTGTGGGTTGAGTTTGAGGAGTTCATTATAGAACCTGGATATCAACCTTTTGTCTGTACTGTCATTTGCAAATATCTTCTCCCATTCCGTGGGTTGACTCTTTGTTTTTTTGACTGTTTCCTTTGATGTGCAGAAGTTTTTGATTTTGATGAAGTCCCAGAAGTTTATTTTCGCTTTTGTTTCCTTTGCCTTTGGAGACGTATCTTGAAAGAAGTTGCTATGGCTGATATCAAAGAGATTACTGCCTATGTTCTCCTCTAGCATTCTGATGGATTCCTGTCTCACGTTGAGGTCTTTTATCCATTTCGAGTTGATCTTTGTGTACGGTGTAAGAGAATGGTCGAGTTTCATTCTTCTACATATAGCTGTCCAGTTTTCCCAGCACCATTTATTGAAGAGACTGTCTTTTTTCCACTGTATATTTTTTCCTGTTTTGTCAAAGGTTAATTGACCATAGAGTTGAGGGTCCATATCAGGGCTCTCTACTCTGTTCCACTGGTCTATGTGTCTGTTTTTATGCCAGTACCATGCTGTCTTGGTGATCACAGCTTTGTAATAAAGCTTGAAATCAGGTAAGGTGATGCCCCCAGCTTTATTTTTGTTTTTCAACATTTCCTTAATGATTCGGGGTCTCTTCTGATTCCATACAAAGGTTTTATCACCAGGGTTCTTGAGGGAATGAGTTCAGCCCACTGGAAGCTGTGATTTGTTCCTGCTTCCATTCAGATGGTGGCAGTATTGGGCTGAATAGTGACTACCGTCCAAGTGGGCGGGTCTCAAGATCACATTGCTCTTTCAGTCATGTTCTTGAAAATGGCTCCCACTGTGGGAATGGTGGGCAGAAAATACATTACAAGGGCAGGGGAAGGGTGAGGAGACTCCAGTTGCCCAAGTCCAGCTCATGGGTCAATGAACAGTCATATTTTTTCAATGGCCTCCTCCAACAGGAAGAAATAAAGATGAGCTTCAAAGTTAACTAAAAAAAATGTCTGTACATGATGTACAGTACTTTGGACATAATTATAAGGGAGAAGGATATATTAAATAGTTGTAAGTAGCAAAGAAGGCTGAACAGACACAGTGGCCACCCATTCTACTTGACTGTCTGATACTTTCTCGGATGAGCAACTTCCTCAGCTCTACCCCATGAGATTCTTTAATCACGTTGTCATGAAGCACTGAAGCTTTAATCACACTGTCATGCCAAATACATGCTCATAAGAGTGGAAAGAATGACTAAACATGGCACCTGGTTTCCCTATAGTCTAGACAGAAACAATCAATTTTTTTCTATGAGATTTATTTGATAGACAGGCATGGTATTGTCATTCTTTTGGGATCAAAAGCTTTAAGGCTAATACATTGTGGAAATATTGAGGCTGCCTTTATTTAAAAAAAAAAATTAAGACTTCATTTACTTATTTGAGAGAAAGAGAGAGCATGAGCAGAAGGGAAAGACAGAGAGAGAAGCAGACTCTCCACTGAACAAGGAACCTGATGAAGGGCTCAAGCCCAGGACCTGTGATCATGACCTGAGCTGACGGCAGACACTCAACCGCATGAGCCACCCAGGTGCCCTGTAGCTATTTTTAATTAGTCAGAATAAAGGAAAGTCAGCTCAAGTAGGAAAAATGATAACTAATATTAAAAGAGAAACAGCGAAGCAAAGACAAAAGATGGCTAGAGAAACATAGAACCCTAGCAACAATGAATGATCCACTGTATTTGGCTAGGTAACAAGTGGGCGATTTCCAGCACCATGTACGTATGTGTATGTGTGTATATATATATATATATATATATATATATATATACACACATATATTTGTATATATATATATATCACATATATATGTATTTTCATTTTGTATAAGCTATTGTTTACACAATAGTTTAATATATTTTCACTTTGTATAAACTATTTTAAGTTTGATAGTTCTCACTTGCAATTGCTATTGAATTTAAATCTATCTGTGATAAACTTTTTATGTTTCAGCGTGGAGAAAGGATCAGAGAAAAGCCATTCCTATTGTTGTGAACAAGTTGCAATGCTAATTGATAGTGGAGAAACCATATTTTGTTGTTTTTTAAATAATCTTAAGATGGTATTTGGGATCAAATAATATTTTTTAAAATATTTGAATTTTAGTAAGATGAAAAAAATTCTGCAAAGAAAACTTTCACTTACATGTATGAAGAAGAGGCCATTTAGAATAGGTTAAAAAGCTGTGAACTTAAGAAAAACCTTACAGTAATGTTGAAGTACCAAGTATTAGAACCAAAGATTCTGGAGGGTGAAGAGTTGCAGCAATGTGAAGAGACTATGGTTCCATTTTCCTTGAGTATGTAAGATAATTACAGATGGTACACAGAGCATGAGGATAGGTGTCTGGGCTTTAGTCTGTCTGGCAAAGGGTACTTCTGGGAAATACAAAAACCTGAAGATTGCTTCTGAAAGCAGAGCTTTGGTGCTGGCAATCTCAGCATTAGACAGAGACAAGGATTATAGGTTGGTATTTGCCAGGAGAATGGCAAATGTCAACAAAGCAGGATCTCAGTTTTTAATGCCTGAAGACCTACAATTTGGGTGCGCAAAAATTTAGTAAAACTGCAAACCACATTCAATTTAGCTCAGTCTCTAATTGAATTACAGTTATTATCCCCACTCTAGCTCTCTAGCAGAGGAAAGGATTAACCTCTCTAGAGAAAGGTATCATAACCAGCTATCATTCCAAGATATCATAACAGATATCATTCAGAATTAAGTCCTAGAAAATTAAAAAAATAATAGTAATAGATTTTTGGGTGATCTTGATACTAGATTTGGTAGTCAAAGGCCTTGAAATAACTGATTGATTTGCTCAAGAAAATAGAGAAAAAATGGAGAAAGGGGGAAATAGGGTCAGAGATATTCATCATCATTTGACCTTCACAAAGATAAAACAATCACACCAACAGGGAAAAAAATACAACTCTGAATTGGTCCATAGCTGTTAACATAGGCTCAAAAGCTACAAAGCACAATTAGACAACAGCTAATGAGACAGACAAATCAACAATTATAATGGAAACTTACACATACTCCTTCTAGTAATTGAAAAAAAAAAAACAGATGATCTGGAAATAGACCAATGCATATGGTCCCTTAATTTATGATAAAGTTATTATTACTACAGTGCAATAAAGAAAAAAAAAACTTCAATAAATGATTCTGGGTCATCTTATATAGATGTAAAAAATTAATCTCCTTTTCCCCCAACACTAGCAAATAAACACTGATTTCAGGGGGACTAATTGTTGGGCATAATGAACTTAAGAGAAGAAAAAGAGGTAAAGAAATAATATTAGTCAAAGACTTTATACAAATCTAGAGACACTAGTAAAAAATGAGAATCAATGCAGAGATAGGGAAATGATATTTGCAACACATAACTTCAGATATGCACATATGTATGCACATATTCATAATGGCATCATTAATAATAGGAAAACACTCACTGTACAAATGTGCATCCATTTCAGAACAGATATTGTGGCTTATTTGTATAATTGATATCTATTTGGTGATTAATAAGAACTACAAAAAAAAAAAACTGACTAAAAAACCCCACTACATCTACATGCAATAATATACTAAACAAAAGAAACCAGACAAAAGAGAGTATATATCATATGAATCTATTTTAAAAAGTTAAAAATAAATAAAAACTAATGTACAATGACAAAAATCAACATGGTAGCTACCCTTGTGAGGCCAATTACTGGGATAAAACACAAGTGGAGCTTTTAAGTCTCATTCTATATTATGGTTATATAGAGTTTCACTTTGTGAAAATGTATCTGTACACTTCTCAAAATATATGTTACACTTCAATAAAATTTATTCCTTAAAATTACAAAATATAATCTTTTAATGCTGCAGAAAACCAGATATAGGAAAAAAATGAAGAAAATAAGATAAATATTTCGTCATTCAAATAACATTTACTTCCCTCTGATATTTTACCTAGCATATACAGGAGGCTTTATTTGGATACCCATTAGCCTGTTTATGACTAACAGTTTTCTCTACCCCCTCAGTGAAGTTCTATAATTAAGCAGTGGTGATTGCCAGCCCTTGGCATGTTATGTGAAAAGGAGACAAGCTCCCAGCAGTATTCATGGAGACAACCTGTGAAGTTGAAGTGGCTCAGCTTGGATCTTATCTCCTCCACACAGGGTGTCAGTCAGAAATAGTTATAATCAGTTACTGACTTACTTATTTTATTTTTAGAGAAAGAGAGAGAGCAAGCAAGAGAGAGCAAGCAGAACGGCAGAGGAAAGGGAGAGAACCTCAAGAAGGCTCCATACGAGAGCGGAGCTGGGTGTGGGGCTTGATCTCATGACCCAGAGATCCTGACCTGAGCCAAAATCAAGAGGTGATGCTTAACTAACTGAACCACCCAGGTGCTCCAGTTACTGACTTATGTTTAAGCTCTGTGTGAGTACCGAGCATCCCTTATTATGCCTTAATTATTATGCCGTAATAACTGCTATTTTTAAATATTCCTTTTGTTATTATTTGTTTGTGTTTTAACTATAACTTGGGCCCTCTGTGACCTCCTTTATCACCATTACCCAGTTACTATTTTGCATTTCATATTTTATATTTATAAACTTTATTAGTTTTAGACATTCCACCATGTAGCACAGTGCCCCAGCGTATATGTACGTGCACTTTATATTTTGGTTTTAAAGGTGTCCCTAGAGGAAAAAGCAGAAAATCTGAGTCCAAGATCTTCAGCAAGCTACCCCCTTTATCTATAACCATTCCCTCTGCTACCTGAGAATAGGGGCTGTGGGTATACACCCTTGAAATCATACTTTATGCTTTACTGGAATTTTTATCACAGATACGAAGTGTCAATATTGGTAAACTGAGGCTATGTATAAGCATCAAGTACTATATTTATATAGGACATCAATTCTGCAACTTTTGTTTGTATTAAAATCATCAGGAGGCGGGTACCTGGATGGCTCAGTCAGTTAAGTGTCTGCCTTCAGCTTAGGTCATGATCTCGGGGTTCTGGGATTGAGCCCTGTGTTGGGCTCCCTGCTCAGCGGGGAGTATGCTTCTCCCTCTTCCTCTGACCTCCCCTCCACTCCTGTTCTCTCGAGTAAGTAAAATCTTAAAAAAAAAAAAAAAAAAATCAAGAGGGCTTGTTGAACACAGAGTCCTAGGCCCCACAAACACAGTAACTAATTTTGTGTATCTGAGATGAAACTTGAGGATTTTTTTTTTTCCAACAAGCTTACAGGTGACGGCAGTGTGGCTGGTCAGAGGTCCACGCCAGAGAGCCACTGTGGACTCAAGGGAACCTAATCCTTAGCCCCCTTACTTGCCTTCCATCCTTGCTTCAGCTCTATTGATAGCTGCTGTTTATGACTGCTCAGTCAACTTTACAGCTCTCCTCTCATAATAGCAATTTTCTTCTCATAATAGCGATTTTTACCTCCTTCACATTACTGGGTGGGTCTAATGAGTGTTAGTGTTTCTAGTAAATCTCTGTCCCTACCTATAAGCAAATTCATTCGAATGAAATAATAAACCCAGACGAAAGATTCAGACAGTGCAGTGGTGTGCCTCCTGGAAAGTCAGTCAATGTAGATGCGTGCATATATAAATACAGGCAAAGACAGATCGGTATAAATGCAGGTAGAAGTCAGTTTTCTGTTAAAAATTCTCTACTAGTGCTCCTTATACACTCAGAATACAAAATTAACATTAAGTGGCCAAAAAGTCTCTAAGTGATCTATAACCTGCAACCCTCATTTAGTTCTGTTCTAGTTCCAATGGCCTCTTCCAACACTCCCTCTTTTGGACTGCCGGGAAATCTCATTGTCACTGTCTTTCTGTGACTCTCCTGGCACAGGCACCAACTGCTCAGTCTGGCCTACTCTAGTTATTACACTTAACCTTTCAGTTTTCTCTTGCCAAAGACATTTTCTTCCTGCTTTTTCTTCATCACCTTCAAACATACTGTTAAATACACAACTTTTAGGGGCGCCTGGGTGCCTGGGTGGCTCAGTGGGTTGGGCCTCTGCCTTCAGCTCAGGTCACAATCTCAGGGCCTGGGATCGAGCCAGGCTCTCTCAGCGGGGAGCCTGCCCACGCTCCCATCGCTGCCTGCCTCTCTGCCTTCTTGTGATCTCTCTCTCTCAAATAAATAAATAAAATCTTTTTTTAAAAGTACACAACTTTTTTTTTTTTTAAGATTTTATTTATTTATTTGAGAGAGGGACAGTGAGAGAGAGCATGAGCAAGGAGAAGGTCAGAGGGAGAAGCAGACTCCGCGTGGAGCTGGGAGCCCAATGCAGGACTCTGGGATCATGACCTGAGCCGAAGGCAGTCGACCAACTGAGCCACCCAGGGGTCCCAAAAAGTACACTACTTTTATGGGATATATTTTACTTCTTGCCTCTTCACCTAAACATAATTTACTGAAGGCAATGACTTGTTCATTTTATTCACTGCTATATCCTCAGCACCAGTAAAATACAGAGGGTCCTAATAGTATCCAATAAATATTTGTTGAATTATTCTTAATAGGTATAGACATATAAATAATTATAAATGGATCAGCTTATTTCAATAAGGTATGCCAAGTTGACTTTACTTGAATTTAGCTAAATAAATCTGAAGCAAAAATGAGAAAGCGGCTAGCATTCCAATAAATGTTTCTTTACTATAAATGTTTATTCTAAAATCATTCCTTTTAAGTGTTCTAGTGTATAAGGTTGAAGTCATTACAAGCTCTATTGTCCACCAATAAACATAATAACCATGGCATCTTTATAGATTTCTCTATCTCCACTCTCCCAGCACACTTCTCTAGGTTTTGCTTAAGTTATATGTATATTTTCAATATTAATATTTGTATTCTTATATTTAACCATGGTTCTTATTTTTATACTAAAATGGATTCACCACCGTTTTACCAACAAGTCTCTATTATTGGCTGAAATTCAAAATAATAGCTTCACTACCCTACCCCACCCCAGGGATTACACACGTGTGAATGCTTGAGAATATACATTATTATCCAGTTTGTCTTTCATTAATTGCCTCTGGCTAATTCATGTGACTGGTCTTTTAGATCCACCTCCCAAACTGTTCTATCAATCTAGATTTTAAAAAGACTTAATCTGGGACGCCTGAGTGGCTCAGTCGGTTAAGCATCTGCCTTCAGCTTGGGTCATGGTCCCAGGGTCTTGGAATCAAGCAAGCCCCACATCAGGCTCCCTGCTCAGCCAGGAGCCTACTTCTCCCTCTTCCTCTGCTGCTCCCCCTGCTTGTGCTCTCATGCTCACTCTCTCTCAAATAAATAAAATTGTTAATAAAAATAAAAGACATAACAATAAATAAATAAATAAATAAATAAAGACATAATCCCTATCTTCTCTGTGGCTTTTCTAAAACCTTGTATTACATTACTTCCAAAAAAAAGCCACTGATGATTCTTTTTAAGACTCTGGCATTGGGACGCCTGGGTGGCTTAGTTGATTGGGCAGCTGCCTTTGGCTCAGGTCATGATCCCAGCGTCCTGGGATCGAGTCCCACATCGGGCTTCTTGCGTGGCGGGGAGCCTGCTTCTCCCTCTTCCTCTGCATGCCACTCTGTCTGCCTGTGCCCGCTCGCGCTCCCTCTCTCTCTCTGATAAATAATTAAAATCTTTAAAAAAAAAAAGACTCTGGCATTTACTTTGGGTAACTTCTGTATGTAAAAAGCTAATTTGGCTTTTAGAATGTCCCTGGATTGGCTTTCTGAATGTTCTCTCATCTTCGTGACTCATGAACTGGTCTGCCATACATTATGTTCATTGAAGATATTTTGTTTATAAACAAGCTGGCATTTCTTAGTTTTTCTAGTATTTAGAGAAGTTTCATTAGTATTTCTAGTCATAGCTCTTTCATTTTGAGAATTTTCCTTGACTTTATTGAAAAAAATTCATTTCTCATCTCCTTGATATGATCAGAAGCTAATATTTATTTTCTTCTGTTGTTACTATCTTTACAACAGCAAGAATATTCTCAAAGCTCTGGTCCTTTGATATTGTCCTTCCTTTCTATCCAATAGTGATATTGCTCTTCTTTTTCCATTTTCATCTTTTTTTTGAACTTTTTAGTGGGTTCATTAAATAGCTATAGATATAATTATAACTAAAATATTTGACAGGAGAGAAAAATATCTAAATGGGGTACTGGAGAGGCATTTTGGTAACTGCCTATTGATACATTTGATAACTGGTTCTAATGTGATTATTATCTCTTCTTGAAAAAGTATGTATTTTATCAGTATATAGCACAGCTTTTTATTACTCATATTGTTTTTAGCTTTAAAGCTATATTTAAATTATATTTAGTATATTAAGATTTTCTAGAAGTTATTTCAGGTTTCTTATGTGTGTATTTGTGTGTGTGTAAAATTCATATTGTATCTGTGTGTATAGACTGCTTGATCTTTGTTTTTAATATAATTTGGAATTTGTCTTTTCATAGCAAGCTTAATTAATTTGTGTATATTACAATTATTATTTTGGAAGTCTTCTCTGTTAACTTAGTTTTTTTGTTTTATGTTTTATCTATTCTTTTTGATTTTATATTTTATCCTTAATTTTCCTTGGTTCACTTGCATTTTCTCTGCTATTCATACATTTATTTTCTTCTTCTGTTGGTTGTCGTTAGTTTATTACTATCCATTGTGTATACTTATTACATGTTAGTTTAGATTTCCAATATTCAAACCTACCAATTTGGAATTGGTCAAGATATTCAAATGATTGTTTACTTGCATGTAGTGATTTACAAAGGAACTATTAATATCTTAAGCACTTTCAAATATCATCTAGTGAGAAATTGGAAATGATTTCTATCTCTCGCTGGTGAACTTTTTTCCTTTCTGGTGGTTCTAAAATTATGTTTCCTTTGAGGTTCTTATATTTAAAAACAGTATTTCTGTGTGTTTGTGTGTGTGTGTGTGTGTGTGTGCATTTGATTTGCCGTTACATATTCTGCTGGTCATTTCCATGTTTAATTCTGAAAAATTCTAGCTATTATATCATTAAGTCTTTCCAACCTCCTTCATTTTTTCTCTTATTTCATACTCATAAAATTGTTTCTAACTCAGTTATTTTGGGATGGTTCCCTTACCTCATCATCTAGTTCATTAATTCCATCTGTTGACCAAATTCATTTTTCTACCCAAAACATTTATTGAGATCTTTCACAATTAAAACTTTATACATAATAATTTAAATTGGCTTACTCCTGATGCTAGTTTGTAACTTCATCTCTACCCTTCCTTGGCATATTTATTGTGCATTTTTAAAAAATACTGTTCTGCCTTATATATATATTCAGTTGTTTAGTTTGCTATCAGTCTTCATAGTGCTTGTGCTCTTCTGATATTCTGTTTTGTTTTTGTGAGGCTATTATATTTGGTGCTTGTATTACCTAGTCAGTCATTTATATGTGAGGAGAAAGGTGAGATTTTAAACTTTATTTTGTGCTATTTCATATGAATTTTGGATATGGGGTGAACATTAGGACAGAAAACTCTAGTATTACATATGGTTCTCAAATATACCCTATTTAGTTAATTCACCTTCCTCCCCTATGCTGATGCTAATCCTCAGGGATACCCTTGAGTGCTCTGATTCCTATGTTTCAATATTAAGTTTGATGTTTGCTTTAGGTTTCTGGTAGATACATTTTAACTTAAAAGTATACATATGGAGTCCTGTTTTGTGAAGTTTTCAACCATCAGTATATACATAATTTTATTTTTCCTGAAACTGATGAGGTTACGATTCTACTTATAAGTCATGGCAGATTAAAAAAAACATCTCTGTCAATTTGTAAGTCTTCACGATGAGTACATAAAGTAAGACAAGTAGAATGGTATAACTAAAGTTAATATATTTATCTGAAAGTACTTCCCTTCAAATGGGACTAGAAATGGGAGACTACTTATGTTTGGAGACTGTGTAATCACAGCAGTACCAATATTTCTGGGCAAAATATTTTTGTCCTCCTTTATGTTATTCTGAGTCTCCAAGGAGACATTATTGTAAAAGAAATTTTACATTCTTACTTTTTACTTGCTGTGGTTTCTTTTCATCAGTCTCACAGCTTGTTATTTTGGTGTTGTTTCCTTCCACTTCCTTGAATCCGAAAAAAAATCAGCGTTGGCCTGATGTTAGCTATAGATGGGATGAGTGGATTTTCCTTTATTCTCATTGTTTTTTAATTTGGTAATTCTTGAAATCCTTCTCTAAAATCTGTAATGCTCTGCCAATTGCTATAAATTTACATTAATATATCAACAATTCAGTAGCCCCAAAATGGGGGTGAGATGGAGTCAGCTCTGTGGTGCACTACTTAATGAATCCCCAAGACTTCACATTTCTAACATTTCAAGTGTGGCTGAAATGGCCTACTGTGAAATGGCATCCAAGTGAGATTTTTGTTTTTGTTTTTTCTTTTTCTCTCACAGTGTCTCTAATGTCTTCATCTCCAGCTCTTGCTCTCTATATTGTGAGTATTATTTGGTTTCTTGTGGCATTTTCTCCTTTTATTGCCTGGTAACATTATTTTATCTCAGAGGGGATAATTCTAAATCTAGTACTCATTCATTTTCTCTATCAAACTCACCCCATCTGTATTATATATTAACCTTCCATAGTTTTTAGTGAGGTTGGAGGTTACTTTCATTTTACTTATAATCCCTTTATTCACTTCCTAAGATATACATGGCAAGCAGAGAATGACTTGGTAGAGAGAAATGATATCAGGCCTCAGTACTTACTTAACAATATTACGTGGAAATCTGTAACAAAGAAAATCTTTGTTAATTTGCCTTTTGAGAAAACCATAGACTATATTCAATAACTGGCTTCCTCAGGTTTTCATGTTACCCAATATATTTATGCAACCCAGAAATAATTACTTTCAATTTACCCACTGGTATCTAACATCAATTTTTGACTTAGCAAGATTTTAGGTGTGCTTTCTTATAACTCTAGTCTAATTCAGACTCCAGATGATATCTAGGAGAATTAATTTATATATATATATATAAATTAATTTATATTTAAATTTAATTTAAATTTATATTTATAAATATAAATATATAAATATAAATTTATATTTATAAATATAAATATTTATAAATATATATTTGTATATATTATATAATATAATAAAAATATATATAAATATATATAAATATAATAAAAATAAAAATATATATAATAAAAATAAATATATATATATAAATATTTATAAATATATATTTATATATATATTATATAATATAATAAAAATATATATAAATATATATAAATATAATAAAAATAAATATATATATAAATATATATATATATTTATATATATATAAATTAATTCTCCTGGAAGAGAATTAAAAAAATTAAAGAGAATTTAAAATATATATATATATATATTTTTTTTTTTTTTTCCCCGAAAAAGAACCAGTGTAATTAGGGTCTCTTCTCTCAAACTTAAAATGATTATAACATGGAATGTAACAAAGAGGTAAGCATCTTCAGTAATCACTCTCTTCTAGATTGGATGCTAATTAAAGGATTATTGTGGATGAAATATTAGTAATTTAAGATAAATATTAATTTCCTTCTCTTCAATCTGGTCTCTCAAACTAGGTAACTCACATATAGGACTATTTGGGGATATAATCATAGAAAATTATAAGATAATCTGACCATTACAATAAAATGATTTTGTAAAGAAAACAACTTATTTAATGTTGTCTGGTAAACTGAAGTTGCCATTTTAAGAACTAGAAATCTTATAAAACATGATGGACTATAGCTCATAAAAAAAAGTTGTATGTTGTGAATAGACTGAGAAAAAAAGTAAATACTACAGTTAAATATCCATAAATGAAAGAAGGCCACAGCTGCATAAAAACAGACTCTTTCCAACCAAACATTGTGTTTTAATTAAATTGCCTGCTGAGCCAAACAAAAATCAAGTCTCTCCCAGAATCAGACTCTGACTGTCATGCACTTTAAGTGAAGGCAAGCAAAATGCCTCTCCAAGCTTCCGTAGAGTATTATGGCTTTCACAGGGTTTTGGAAAGCTTTTCAACAGGGTTTTTCGTAATTGTATTTTTCCCTAGGTTAAAAGAAATCTCTAATCACAGTGCCTTTTTTATTCCCTCAGGTACTTCCCTACCTGTGTTACATGACAGACCACTGTGATTCACAGGAGGAGCCCTCTTTGCCAGATTCAAACTAATTTTATACAAACTTCACTGAAGCTTTAGAGTATTGGATTTTTAAAGTAATGCAACTGCCTTTAAAGACCTTTTCCAATTAACATTTTCTCCATCATAGCATCCCTCATCCGTTTTAACTTCACAGAAAAATTTTGGGCTGTATGCTATATGTTATATTCATACACATATTTTATCAAATGCTATACAGAGATACAATAGACAGGTTATGTTATATATGTAAATAAAATACATCTTATAAATGATAGTCAGCAATTTTTTCTTTTTTTTTTAAGCTATATGTATTTATTTAAAGACAGAGAGGGGGGAGAGAGTGAGAGACAGCATGCACACACAGAGGGAGTGGGAGGGGTAAAGAGAGAGGGAGAGAGAGAATCCCCAGCAGACTTAAGGCCCAGCATGAGACTCCAAGGCTTGATATCAAGACCCATGAGCTCACATACTGAGCTGAAATCAAGAGTTGACTATTTACCTGACTGAGCTACCAGTGCTCCAAATTTTTCTTTTCATAATATATAACATAAAAAGAGAGTATAAAATGTGTTCATTTTTTAAAAAAAAGTATTTAAAAAGAAAATACTTATTTTACCTTAACATGACTAAGTACTAGAACATAGCTCCTTGAAGCCTACTTCATATTTCTTCCTCTGTATACTTCTTTCTCCCCTTGTTTACTTTGCTAGTCTAGTCTGACTTTTGTGCTAAACATTATCAAACTTTTTATATCTCATCATCTCTGTGTATATTCCAAAATTATATTAAGTTTTTCCTTCTTTTTAGAAGTAGTACAAATGAAATCCAGGCAACTGTTGATGAATGTTCATGTGATTCACTGTGTCATTGTATGACATTTTTGCTAATGAATATTTGGGTTGATTTCAGTTTTACAGACAAATAAACTGCTACAAATACTACTGCATTTATCTGTTTGTAGTCATTTTCTAGTAGGTTACATGCAGGTTCACTTTTAGGAGAAAAAGAAAATTGTTTTTCCAATGGTTTTTAGTATTTTATACTCTATGAGTTAGTATATTGGCTAAACTGCTATTACAAAAAGTGCCAAAAGCACAGTAACTTGGGTATTTATTTCTCTTTTATGAAACATTCGAGATGAACAGCTTTGGGCTGACAGGACAGTTTTACATATGAAGTTGTTAAAGAACAGAATCCTTTACTTTGTTCTCCCCTCACCCTAAGGGTTTTGTCTTCATCTAAGTGGTAGAACAGCTCACTTTCACGACCACTTTCCTACTCAAGGGAGAGTTAAGCAGAAGAGCAGAAGTAGAGGACAAATTGCTTGTTTTAAATGAAATGATCCAAAAGTTACACTCACCATTTCACTTTGTACTGAAAGCTATGATAGCATGAAAGGAAAATTAAATTGAAATTTGGAAGAAATTTTAATTTCCAAAGATACTAAAAACTTAAAGTTGAGAGCACTTCCCAGAAAGTAAAACATAGACCAAATTATAGATCAAAGTACAAATGTCTGAATAATATGAGCACTAAAAAGAGTCAGGAAAGAAAGAAAATGGGAGACTTTAGAACATAAAAAATAAATAAATATAAAAACTAACCAAAGATCATGGGTTTCCAAATTAAAACGCTTTACAATTAGGATATCATCAAATTTTAGAAACTTCATGATATAAAGATCTAAAGAGAGAGAGAGGGAGAAAAAGAGGGAGAGAATTAAAGTCAAGAGAATTAAAGGTGGTATAAAACTGGTTGGGAACTGGAGTGGCATCTGATTTAGAAATAACACTAGAACATAGAAGCAAAAGAACAAGATATTAAAAAAGTCTGTAAGGTGACTATTTCTAAGATAAGTAATTCTGAAATAATTGTCTCTAAAAATTTTCCAAAATTTTAAAACTAAAATTTTAGTATGCAAAATAAGAATCAGATGTGATTGTAGACTACATTACATTTAAGTGGGCAATGCTCCCACAGGCTCTTTCACAAAAAGTTACTAAAAGTTATCCTGCAGAAGAATAAATAAATCAACAAAGAGAAAGATCAGGCACCTGGGTGGCTCAGTAGGTTAAGCCGCTGCCTTTGGCTCAGGTCATAATTTCAGGGTCTTGGGATCGAGTCCCGCATCGGGCTCTCTGCTCAGCAGGGAGCCTGCTTCCCTCTATCACTCTCTCTCTGCCTGCCTCTCCGTCTACTTGTGATCCCTCTCTGTCAAATAAGTAAATAAAATCTTAAAAAAAAAAAAAAAAAAGAGAAAGATAGGAGACAAGAAAACTAAAAATATACTACCGTAGAGAAGTGCTGTTGTGTAACTGGCCCAGAAAGCAGCTAGTCCATATTTGAGTCGTAGAATGGAAGGCTTCAAGACACATGCCTTCAAAGGCTGATACCTGATCTTTATGAATATATTAAGAAGAGATTTAAAATTCTGAAAGATAGATAGGGAGGGAGACAAACCATAAGTGACTCTTAATCTCACAAAACAAACTGTGGGTTGCTGGGGGGAGGGGGGTTGGGAGAAGGGGGGTAGGGTTATGGACATTGGGGAGGGTATGTGCTTTTGGGTAAATTGGAAGGGGAGATGAACCATGAGAGACTATGGACTCTGAAAAACAATCTGAGGGGTTTGAAGTGGCGGGGGGGTGGGAGGTTGGGGTACCAGGTGGTGGGTATTATAGAGGGCACAGCTTGCATGGAGCACTGGGTGTGGTGAAAAAATAATGAATACTGTTTTTCTGAAAATAAATAAATTGGGAAAAAAATTCTGAAAGATAGCTTGTGGATAAATAAAAGATGGGTATATAGAAAATTTAACCAAGGAGACAATGACTAACTGCTGGGCAAACAAAAGCTATACAAAGCAATGCACACATTTATTCAGCATTATGGACGCCAACTGGGAATAATATTACATAATCCTAAGTATATAAACATGATAATTATGAAACTCAAAAAGTTGTGCTTATTGTGAAAGAAGTGAGCATGTGTGCTGCAGGGAGAGGTGTAAGGGGACAGTAGAGTATAAACAAAATAAAATATGGCTTCCATAGGAACAAAATATTAGATAACATATAACACTGAAAACAGTAAGTTAAGATATAAGCACTTATTAAGATAAATGCCAAAAGAATAGTAAAAGAAAGAAAAGTGACAGCTTCTATGAAGTAGGAATTGGGAATGTCTGGAATGCAGGAGTAGGAAGGATTTATTTATTAGGAAGTACAAATAGGTAATGTAAGGAATGGAGCAATGTCTGGTTATCTTCTTTATAAGAATTTTTAGAACTCTTTGGCTTTTTTTTTTTTTTTGGTATTTTATTTATTTGAGAAAGAGAGAGTAAACACACACAAGCAGCAGGGGGAGTGGCAACGGGAGAGGGAGAGAATCTGAAGCAGATTCCGTGCTCAGCACAGAGGTCAATGCAGGGCATGATGCCATGACCAGAGCTGAAACCAAGATCACGACCAGAGCTGAAACCAAGATCACGACCAGAGCTGAAACCAAGGATCAGATGCTTAACTGATGGAGCCATCCCAAGAGCCCCTAGAACTCTTTGGCTCTTTAACTATATTCATGAATAACTCTGCTAAAAATAAAATTATATATATTACATATCCACCATTAGCTTTATCTTTTAGAAAACTTCTTGACTTATTTGTCTACAGAAGGGGTAATATTATATACCATACCAGCATGTTATGCAAATGAAATGATATAATATCTGTAAGATCTCTAGAACAGTGCCTCAAGGGCATATTACAGGATTTAAACTAATGTTGCACCTGCCATTTTAATTGATCAGGAACTAAATTCTAAAAATGTTAAGTGATATGACCTAATGACAGAGGAACAAAATCAGGAAAGAGAATTCAGATTGAATCTCCCTCTAAAGCATGAGTTTCATTACATTTAACCTTACTTATTTATACTAAGAAGCACATTCTATGGTACATATTTGTGCTCAGTGAGATGATTAAGAACAAATCCAAAATATTCCAAGGGGAAGTCTTCACCTAAATCTGTCATATTGTTATCAGTTTGAAAGTGTCAAAGTATAAATCCACAAGTGTATGTCTAATGAATTTCAAATTATCCATGGCTCCTTTTTCTTTTTTAATTTTCTATCTTTCCATTTCATAATGGTTTACAAAAAAGCAACACTGCCCAAATTTAATATCACTTACTGCCTTGCAGCCATAAAAGTGATAAAGAATAAAAATGGAGTATTTTTGAATAGTTTCCAGATGACTTTGATAAATGATAAAATTCATTATTAACTCCAACTTTTTTGCTTTTGAGTAAACATATGTGATATATAGTTTTGAATATTATTCATAATTCAATAGGACTACAATGTATACAGCAATAAAAAATGCATTAACATCATGAATGCTTGTGAAAGAGCAAACTTACAAAAGAAAATGGGCAATGATGTCAATATAAAATTATATTACATGTTATTCTCAGTTTTAGTGCTTCCATTACTGGTATGGGATTTGGGAGATTGTGAAGGAAGCATTAGTACCAAGTGATTTTTCATTAAGGTTGATCCATCCATGTTATCATACACATACCAGAGAAATGAATATAGATTGTGGTTTAGTTCTTAATAGACACATACGAACACAGACTTTATGCAGGGTAGTGTCTTCTTAACTATGAATAATAAATAGCACCTCATGCTGGTAATATTTTGAATTTTATGTGAATATTGTTCACATTGTTGGTGAAAGCATTGCTGGTGTCAACCTGCTCTTAAGAAGGTAAGGATTGATATGTTTAATACATTCCAGTGGTAGAAATAGACAAAACTGCATATGACTTTTTTATTATATTTTCAGTGCTTAGAATAAAGAATGCTATAGTCTAGGGATTTATTCCTTCATTAATCCTTTTAAATTTCATTCCTCAATTCATTAAATAAATATTTATCATGAATCTGTAACAACTATTTTCCACTTTTTTGCACCAAGAGTAGAATATAATGTAAAATAAATAAAAACTTCTTCCCTCATAGAGGTTAAAAGCTTGTGGGAGGAAATGGACAATAACATAAAAGCTTACTAAAATATATAGAGTGTAAGATGGTGATATATACCACAGAGAAAACTAAATTAGGAAAAGTGACAGAGAATGTCAGGTGCAATTCTAGATGGAATGGACAGTGTTATGGGGTTGATCTGTGTCTGCCAAAAAAAGATAGTTAAAACATAACCCTCAATACCTCAGAATGTGACCTTATTTGGAAACAGGGTGGTTGCAGATGTAATTAGTTAAAGTAGGTTATGTAGGAATAGAATGGAACAGAATGGAATCTTAGTCCAATGTGACTGATGTCCTTGGAAGAAGGGAAATGAGACACAGAGGGAATCTGGCTGTAAGAAACAGAGAAATAGAGATACCATGTGAAGATGGAGGCAGTGACTGGAGCAATGTACCCACAAGGCAAGGTATGCGAAGGACTGAGAGAGAGAGACATAGAAGAGATTCTCTCTTAGGTTCTTCTGAAGGAACTAACCTTGATTAATTCCTTGACATTAGACTTCTATCCTCCAGAACTGTATGAGAACATTTCTGTTCTCCAAGTCACCCAGTTTGTGGAACTTTGTATAACAGCTCTGGGAAATGAATACAGTCAGGAAAAGCCACAGGCACCCCCACAGACACCCCTACTCTGTCTAGTTTAGACCCCAAAGGGACAAAGCCCTGTGAAAATCACTGGAGGAGATTCTAGGCAAGAGGAGAATACAAGTTCAAAGTTTCTGAGGCTAGAAGGTGACCTCCATGTGGCTGGAGCTGAGTGATTAAAAGAAAAGGTTAATGGGAGATAAATTCCAAGAATTAAGAGGGTGGGAGAATCATTCAGGCCCTTGATCAGGAGATTTTGAGCAGAAGAGTGAATGGATCAGATTATGTTTTAATTGGGTAAATCTAGATGTTATGTAGATAACTTAAAAAAGGGCAATGTTAGAAGCAGGCGAAACATTTGAGAAAATATTATAGTTATTCAAGAAAGATTTTATGCTGCCTTTTCCAGAGTAGTAGCCATGGCTGTTGAGGAAATGAATTAATTGGATATTCTAAATATACTATGAGGGTAGAGATTAAAATGTTGGTTATGGACCAAATATAGGATATGAAAGAAAGAAGAGAAGTAAACAATGCCTGCAAAGTCTTTGTCCTAAAAAATAAATAAATAAATAAGTAAATAAATCTAGTGGAATAATGTTACCATTCATTACGATATAGAAAAGTATAGAAAGAGCTGACCTTAGGGGAAAGAACAGCAGGTTTTGATGTTAAATGGATATTCAAGTGGAACTATCAAATAGGCTATCAAGTATGTGAGTCCAAAAAGAAATCTTGTACTTTTATCATGTATAAAAACATGGAATGGATGAGCTCACTAAATAAATGTGCATAAATAGAAAATAAGGCAGGACCAAGAACTGAGTCCTGGAGAACTCCATGGTCAGGAGTCAAGAAGATGAAGAAGAACCAAAAAAGGAGTTTAGGAGCACCAGACAGAAAGTTAGGAGGGCAGGAAGTTTTAAGTGGAGAAGATTTCAGGGAAGAAAAATAGGGGGGAAAAGCATCTGGGATATATACTGCCAATCAGCCAAATAAAATTAAGACTAAATTTTAACCATTGGGTTTAGTCACAGAAGGATCACTAGTAATTTAATTAGGGACAGTTTTAGAGTAGCATAAGAGATGAAAGTCTAGAGGAAGTAGGTTGAAGAGAGAATGAGAGGAGAGGTATTAGAGAAAATCTAACAATTGTCTGTAAAGACTAAAATAAATAAATAAATAAATAAATAAATAAATAAATGCTGTGGTATCCAGAAAGGTCAAGTGATATTGTTAAATGTGTTTGTGGGAAGATGCAAAAAAACCAGTCAAGAGGAAAACATCAACTGATTCAGAATAAGACAAGAGAACGGTTATACGGTTATCTTTGATTAGATTAGGGGTGGGCAGCACACAGTTATTCCAATCAGAGTACTAGCAAGTTTGACTTTTATTGTAAAAAAAGGTTTACCTATAGTCTCAAGAGCAACTACACAGAGTAAGAGCACATATGGGAAGCTTAAGTAAACATGGCAGGAGGACTTACAGAAGTCCTCTTTTTTAAATTTTTTATAAACATATAATGTATTATTAGCCCCAGGGGTACAGGTTTGTGAATCGCCAGGTTTATACACAGAAGTCCTCTTCCTATAGCTTCAATTTTCTCATCTCTGAAAGAGAAAGCAAGGTCAGGAGCTGAGAGCTAGAATTAGGTACGGAGAGATTTGACAAGCAATAAAAGACAATGAAATTAATGACCAGAGAGTGAAAGAGTGAATGAACTAGGACAATATTGTAAGATTGGCAGGCGGCATTGGGAACACATTCAAGGTAAATGATAGTGTCTTTAGAGTGAGGCGGTCACATTTATTGTGGACTTTTTCTCTATACCTGATGTCATAAGGTTGCAGGCATGAAATGTATAGAAAGTTGGATTTAACCAACCAGGGTATAATACAGCTTAATCTTTTTTCACATAATCACCCATCACTCCCATGACTCCTCACTGTGTTATAACTATAGGTTAACTTGCCTATTCCAGCTATAGGTTGTCTTGCTGTTCCTCAATGTTGCTATGGCTTCAGACATTAGCACTTTCTAGTTTCTTTCTTGTTCTTCACACTACTTGAATGTTTTGTCAGTCAGAAGCCTGAAGAAAGGTCCTCTTTGCCCATTCATCTAAATAGTTCTTCATCTCTACCACAGAGGCTCCATTTCCTTTCCTTCTATATTTATTATTTATTATTTATTATTTCTATATTTATTATTGAAATTTATCACTATCTGCCTTTATGATAGTCAGTAATTATATCTGTCTAAACTTTTCCTCTCTAGAATGGGTGTAAAAGGTATGCATATTACATAGAGTTTAGAATTCTACACAAAGACTTTAGATTTCATTGTGAATGGTAAGAGGGAACATTAAATGACTGTGTATGGGTGTGATATTTTTGGATTGTTATATTTAAGGTGACACTGAATACTGAGTGGAAGCCCCTCAGTAGGAGAGAGGATAATAGAAATCATGGATATCAGTTTGGAAGCTATTGAAATATTCCTGATAACAGATGAAGCTGTCTTAGATTAAAGATGGATTAGCACTGATGGTAAGACTTGGAATCAGAGTAAAAAATCCTGGTGATGAAAAAATGTCAGAAAAATAAAGGATCAGAGAATTCTAAGTTTTTGGCTTGAGAAATTGAATGTATCATGGCAATATTTACTGAAGTGTTAATATTGGTAGATTTTCACATTTTATTGAAGATGAGATGTTTGAAGATGTGAATCTAGAATTCTGTCCTAAATCAGAGATAAACTAAAATTTAAGTGAGATTACAAATCACTGAAAAAAATAATTTCAATATAATGGATATTTTTGTAATTATGAATGATGGACAAGGTACTATGAATTGTACATAAATTAATATATGTGATTTTAACAAAAATTCTGAGGTGGGTATTATTTTTGGTTTAATTCATAGATAAGGAATTTGAGTAATGGGAAAATTAAGAAGCTGCTTATTCCTGGCATCAAAATAGCACTGATCTTTTAGATGTTCATAAAACTGATTATTAAGTTTCATATTTACTACCCAGTAAAGATTTTAAGTAATGTATTAGTCAACCCTTCTTCACTATAATTCTGAGAAACAACCCATTCTAAAACCCAGAGCCTCAACACAATTACGCATTTTGGGGCACGCAGCTGACTCAGTTGAAAGAGCATGAATTCTTATGGGTTCTGAGTTTGAGCCCTACATTGGGGGTAGAGATTACTTAAATAACTAAATGAACGTAACAAAAAATCATTTTTTATAAAGATTTTATTTATTTATTTGAGAGAGAGAGAGAGAAAGAGAGCATGAGCAGATGGGAAAGAAGAAGAGGCAGAAGCAGACCCCCTACTCTGCAGGGAGACTGACGCAGGCCTGATCCCAAGACCCCGAGATCATGACATGAGATGAAGGCAGACGCTTAACCAACTGAGCCACCCAGGTGCTCTTAAACTTAAAACAAAATAAGAAAAAAAAATAATTATGCATCCCATGGATTAGTGAATCTACTTGGGTTTTGCTGAATCCAGGCTGGGGTAGGCAATGAGACTCTGCTCTGACCGCAGAGCCTGAGGTGAGTCTGATTTCTATTACAGGTCTGTAGGCCAAATAACTCAGTTTCTTATGTCTGGTACCAGGAAATTAATCCCAAAGCAATATTTGATGGCAAATAACAAAGGTAGAATGAGAGTAAGCCTAATCTCAAAACTGGTATATTTTGTTCCATTGCATTGATCCAAGGAAGACACCCAGACAAATCCAAAGTAGAGAGGTGATAAGGTATATCATATCAATAACAAGCTTACAGCAAGCATATGTATACTAGAGCTGAAAACTGCAGAGAAAAATTAGACCCAATTATTAAATCTTTAATAAATAGTCTACATGGCTGTGTGGAGTTTAGTGGAGATGACTGAAATGCAGTGTGTTGTTACTTAGCATACCTGAGGTTTTTAAACCATGGAATTGTATGTGGCAAATAAGAAAGTATAGATAGAATAGAGGGTGTATCATAAAGAGTAATAGGTTTGGGTGTTCAAACGGCACATTCCAAAGAAAAACCTTGCCCTTTCCTCTCTTCCCCTATGATTATCTGCCTTGTTTCTTAAATTCTACATATCAGTGAGATCATATTATAATTGTCTTTCTCTGATTGACTTATTTCAATTAGCCTAACACCCTCTAGTTCCTTTGCAAATGGCACTGCAAATGACAATATTTCAATTTTTGGTGACAGCATAATATTCCATTGTATATATATACTACACCGTTTTTATCCATTCATGTGGATGGCCATCTGGGCTCTTTCCATAGTTTGGCTATTGTGGCCATTGCTGCTATAAATATTGGGGTGTAGGTGCTCCTGAAACAAATAATACATTTTAAAAAACCCAAACAAACAAACAAAAACAAAATAAACAAAACCTGGACCTTGACCAGTTTCTAGGATTTATCCTCTGGGCACTTAGAATACCTTTCATGATAAAAATGTGTTTGTATTATGCCAGATAGTTCATGTTAATTGTGATTTCATAGCCTTTGGTAATTCTGTATCCGTTTGAACTTTGGAGAAGTTGGAGAATGAGTAATTTAGGTCAGTTACACAGCACACTATGCATACATGGCTATCGCCCAATAAATATCCTGGACATCAAAGCTCAGGTGAGCTTCTCCATGGTTAGCAATATTCAAACATACCATCAAATATTGTTGCTGGGAAAATTAAGTACTGTCTGTAGGACTCCACTTAGTAAATAACCGGGAGCTTGTACTTGGACTCGACCCCATGTGCCTTTTTTTTTTTACATTTTATTTTATTTCTTTTCAGTGTTCCAAAATTCATTATGTACCACACCCAGTGGTCCATGCAATACGTGCCCTCCATAATACCTACCACCGGGCTTACCAAACCCCCCACGCTCCTCTCCTCCAAAACCCTCAGTTTGTTTCTCAAGAGTCCACGGTCTCTCATGGTTTGTCTCTCCCTCTGGTTTCCCTCATCTCACTTCTCTCCATCTCCCAGTGTCCTCCATGTTATTCCTTATGCTCCACAAGTAAGTGAAGCCATATGATACTTGAATTTCTCTGCTTGACTTATTTCACTCAGCATAATATCTTTCAGTCCTGTCAATGTTGATATAAAAGTTGGGTATTCATACTTTCTGATGGAGGCACAATATCCCATGGTATATATCGACCATATCTTCTTTATCCATTTGTCTGTTGAAGGGCACCTTGGTTCTTTCCACAGTTTGGCAACTGTGGTCATTGCTACTATGAACACTGGGGTATAGATGGCCTTTCTTTTCACTACATCTGTATCTTTGGGGTAAATCCCAGTAGTGCAATTGCAGGGTCATAGGGAAGCTCTATTTTTAATTTTTTGAGGAATCTCCACACTGTTTTTCAAAGTGGCTATGCCAACTTGCAATTAAGAGGGTTCCCCTCTCTCCACATCCTCTCCAACACATGTTTTTTACTGTCTTGTTAATTTTGGCCATTCTAACTGGTGTAAGGTGGTATCTTAATGTGGTTTTGATTTGAATCGCCCTGGTGGCTAATGATGATGAACATTTTTTTCATGTGTCTGTTAGCCATTGGTATGTCTTCTTTGGAGAAGTATCTGCTCATGTCTTCTGCCCATTTTTTGATGTGATTATCTGTTTTGTGTGTGTTGAGTTTGAGGACTTCTTTATAGATCTTGGAGAGCAGCCCTTTGTCTGTAGAGTCACTTGCGAATATCTTCTCCCATTCCATGGGTTGCCTCCTTGTTTTGTTAACTATTTCCTTTGCTGTGTGGTAGCTTTTAATCTTGATGAAGTACCAAATGTTTTTTTTCACTTTTGTTTCCTTTGCCTTTGGAGACATATATTGAAAGAAGTTGATGTGACCGATGTCGAAGAGGTTACTGCCCATGTTCTCCTCTAGGATTTTGACAGATTTCTGCCTCACATTGAGGTCTTTTATCCTTTTCGAGTTTCTCTTTGTGTATGGTGTAAGAGAACGGTCGAGTTTCATCCTTCTACACATAGCTGTCCAATTGTCCCAGCACCATTTATTGAAGAGATTATCTTTTTTCCACTGTATATTTTTTCCCACTTTTTCGAAGATTATTTGACCAAAGTTGAGGGTCCAAATGTGGGGTCTTTACTCTGTTCCACTGGTCTATATGTCTGTTTTTGTGCCAGTATCATGCTGTCTTGATGATCATAGCTTTGTAGTGAAGCTTGAAATTAGGCAACATGATGCCCCCAGTTTTGTTTTTCTTTTTCAACATTTCCTTAGCAATTTGGGGTCTCTTCTGGTTCCATATAAGCCAACCCCACACAAAGAAGGGAAATAATCAAGATTAGAGCAGATATCAATGAGATAGAAACTAAAGATACAGTAGAACTCATCATCGAAACTAGAAGCTGGTTTTTTGAAAGAATCAATAAGATTGAAAAGCCATTGGCCAAACTAATCCAAAAGAAAAGAGAGAGGACCCAAATTAATAAAATTATGAATGAAAAGGGAGAGATCACAACTAACACTAAGGAAACAGAAATGATCATCAGAAATTATTATCAACAGCTATATGCCAAGAAGTTAAGCAACGTAGACAAAATGGATGCATTCCTGGAAAACCATAAACTTCCAAAACTGAATCAGGAAGAAACTGACAACCTGAATAGACCAACATCTAGTAACGAGATTGAAGCAGTGATCAAAAACCTCCCAAAAAACAAGAGCCCAGGACCTGACGGATTCCCTGGGGAATTCTACCAAATATTCAAAAAAGAAATAATACCTATTCTCCTGAAGCTGTTTCAAAAAGTAGAAACAGAAGGAAAAGTTCCAGACTCTTTTTATGAAGCCAGCATTACCCTAATCCCCAAACCAGGCAAATACCCCACCAAAAAGGAGAATTTCAGACCAATATCCCTGATGAATACGGGTGCTAAGATTCTCAACAAGATCCTAGCTAACAGAATCCAAGTACATTAAAAAGATTATCCACCATGACCAGGTAGGATTTATCCATGGAATGCAGGGGTGGTTCAACATTCGCAACTCAATCAGTGTGACAGAACAAATCAATAAGAGAAGAGAGAAGAAACACATGGTCCTCTCAACTGATGCAGAAAAAGCATTTGACAAGATACAGCATCTGTTTCTGATTAAAACGATTCAAAGTATAGGGATAGAGGGAACATTCCTCAACTTCATAAAATCTATGAAAAACCCACAGCAGATATCACCCTAAATTGGGGAAAAGCTGACAGCCTTCTCTTTGAAATCAGGAACACGACAAGGATGCCCACTCTCACCATTCTTGTTCACCATAGTACTAGAAGACCTAGCAACAGCAATAAAACAAGAAGAAATAAAAGGTATTCAAATTGGCAATGAAGAAGTTAAACTCTCTCTCTTCGCAGATGACATGATACTTTATATAAAAACCGAAAAGACTCCACCCCCAAACTACTAGAACTCGTACAGCAATTCAGTAATGTGGCAGGATACAAAATCAATGTACAGAAATCAGTTGCTTTCTTATACACTAACAATGAAAATATAGAAAGGGAAATCAGAGAATTTATTCCATTTACTATAGCACCAAGAACCATAAAATACCTGGGAATAAACCTAACCAAAGAGATAAAGGATCTGTACTCGAGGAACTACAGAACACTTAGGAAAGAAATTGAAGAAGACCATTACATGCTCATGGATTAGAAGAATAAACATTGTTAAAATGTCTATACAGCCTAGCAACCTGTACTTTCAATGCCATCTCAATCAAAATTCCACTGGAATTTTTCAAAGAGATGGAACAAACAATCCTATGTGCCTTTTGCCTTTGTTTATTTTCATCAGTATCTGTTTCCCATAAGAAAAAATAACCATGAAGATTATAAGCTTTCATGAGCTATGTGACTCATTCTAGTCAATCCCTGTACCTGAGGGTGGTCTTAGGACCCCTGATCCATAGGAGCAAAGATAAAGTCTGAGAATACAAACTTCAGGAGTGAAAGATGAGAAGCCAAATAAAAATCTGACAGATTGTAAAAAAAAAGCTGCTGGTGAAAGTGACAGAATAAAAAACTGTAGTATCTTGTCACACATGGGAATAATGTTTTCCAAGATGGAGGAAGTTTCACTTGGATCACATGCTGAGAAAAATGAAAAATAACTAATCAATTCACTTAAAAAGAGTATTAAACCAACTAGAGATGTGAAGAGAACATTATTGTAAACCTAGTTGGGAAGGATTAAAGGAGAATTGGGTATAAAATAACAAAGTGGTAAATAATGACCGTACTTTGTTTTATGTTGCTAATTAAAGGAGAGAAGAATAGAGTAGTAAAAGAAGTGAGAAATACTCTTATGAGCTTTTTAATTTTTTTTTGATGCAACAGCAACATACTAGAACATATTTCTATGCTGAGGTCAAAAAACATAGCAGAGAAGGAAAATTGTGTGAAATATGAAACAGTGAGATCATTTTGGAATTAAGTCTATAATAGGAGACACTGAGACTCTGTGAACAAGCATAAAATTTAGCTTCAAAAGGATAGGGCAGTTTATTTAATAGGAAAAGAAATACTACATAAATAATGATACCAGTAGGTTTATAGTTTAGAGATGGTGATTAGGTAGTTACTATACAATTGCTTCTATTTTAGTCAGGAAATGCTAAGATGTTATAAAAATATTGAGGTAGGAAGGGCATAGAGAGGTTTGAGTTTGATGAGCAGGCTGTAAAATATTCATTTCAGAGTCTAGAGGATTAAGTTTATTGAGAATAGTGAAGTGAGATTTAAGCAGAGGGTCCCTTGAAATGTGTGGTCATAAATATAAAGTAAAAGCAATTGATATGGCTTGCTTTTATACCAATTTTGCTCAGCTGCCAGAGTTCAGAGTATGTGTAAAAAAAATGAGTTTAGTCAGATTTGGAGTTTTTGTAAGTAAGTAAAACTGATACATAAGGAAGTTGAGGATAAAAATAAAGGGGTGAAGATAATGATGAACTATGAAATCTAAGAATAGAGTATGTAGTGAGGTCATAGCAGGGGCAATAAACATATGTATTGGTATACATGTAATAGAGAACTCTAAGTAGAGAATTTTAGGAAGGTAGTCATGTATCTTTTAAGTAAAAAAAAAAAAAAAGGGAAGTTGGAAGATGGCAATCTTCCAAAGTTGATGCTTAAAATAAAATCATGATCTTAAATGAAGTGCAATTATTTGTAATTAGAAACTCCAGTATGTGACCATGTGAGTGAATTATTGAGGTGCTGTGGGTAAATAGACCACTGGGAGGGAAGAGTTCCCATAATGAATATGGAACTTGCCATTATATTAAGATCAAAATTATGAAAGAATATCTTGATAGTTCAAAAGGAGTATTTCTAAACATACATATAATTTCTATAATATTATATGGACTTTGGAAAAACATAAATAACAACAGATACTTAAGCTTAATAATATATTACAGAATCAGTTTTATTTTGTTCATTTATGAACCCTCTCAACACCATTCTTATTGTTGGTACACTTTAACAGTTTCATGTTTTATGTAAATATAAAACAGATAAATGGAATTGAAAAGTATCTAGTCATTAAAAAAAACTTTAATTTTTAAATCTAATGAAAAAGAATTATCTTCAAAAATTAAATCATGCCAAGTAAATTTACTGAATCTGTTTCTATGTTAACTCTGTAATCACAAGAGAATTACAGTAAGTCCCCTAAAGAAATTATGGGGTTTTTTTGGTATTATAATTAGTATAAGACAACCAGGTCCTTAATTTACTAAAAATAAGTGTTTTTTACTTACTAGCATCGGACCACAAAATCCTCAAACCATGGAATGTTAATTTTTTTGTTGTTGAAGAAATATGCTTATGATACATTTGTACAAATTCTAGAGCTCTGGCTATGGATTCTTTTCCATATAAACAGAAAATAATAAAAGAAAGCAAGAACTGACATAATAATCCACATAGAAACTAAATGTTTTTACCTCCTCACAGGTCTCCTGTTTTTGTCATTCCTATACTGGAAGTCTCATTAGTGAGAACGTGAGCATTTGTCCCCACAATTACATTGCCTTTTTTTTTCCAGTGTATTTGTCAAATTTGGATTCTTTAACTCTTCAATGTCAGTATGATGAGGACTCTCAGTATTTACTGTGTAAATATAGCAAGCCTGACTAAGACTTGTGTGCGTGTTTTGTTGACATGTGGGGATGGAAGCATATCTTCATTCCACTGCCCTTTCACATTTTTTATTATCCTCTATTTTACATGTAGATCATTCTTTTGCTATGACAGGGGCTTATAGTTTCCTTTTGAAAACTGTTATGCAAAAGCCAATGGCTTTACTTTCACATTATATAAATTAATATTCTACAACTTAATATTCCAGCATACTAAATTCTTAAGTGTGTAAGAATGTCTTGTAGGTCCCATCATGTCAAAGTGTTCAATGGTGTGAACAAACTCCAAACAGCTATCTACCTCAGATCATCCTGGTGACTCAAGTTCTTTTATCCTCTATTATAATTACTACCCTTTCATTCAAAATGACAGCTTATTTTTTTTCAAACTCTATTCCTAGAAGTATTTGTCAAATTTCTGGTGTCTAATAATAATGATTAGGTCACACGCTTAGTGTAGTTCCTGACTTCTAAGCAATTTACATTACACATAATCCCTACATTTTAAGAAATGGTGTAGGTATGAGTTCTCTCAATTGTTCTGGAATGGTCCTTTGTGTATGTTCCTCACAAAAGGTGGATTCTCTGATATATGAAAGCAATCATGACCTTGAGGTGTTCTCCTGTTTAAGGTAAAGAATTTAATAATGTCATTTATATCAGCCAATTTTCCATTAAAACTAATCTTTGAAAAAAAAGCTTTAGAAAGATCACATCCAATTTTCCCACAGGAATTGCTCTTAGGAATGTCAAAAAGCTTAGAACAATTTCAGATTTTTTAAAATAATGAGAATATAGCTTTATTTTTTAAATCCTCAGCTGCACCTACATAAAAAGAAAAAATGAAGCAATGGAAGTTCATTTCTCACAACATTATGCACACATTTTTCACACTAGTATAAACACAGTTTTCAACCGAATTCAGGATACACTGAGCTATATTTAAACAAACAAACAAAGCACAAACAAACCAACAAAAACTGATTTTTGATTTCTCTCTTGTTGAGTTCCTACATGCAGTTTTTTCACCTTAAATTAGGGGTTATTTTCCCAAATTTTGCTTGAGAATTATTGGAAATTCTTTTTTTATATAGATATTAAATGCAAAGCACTTAGGTCACATCTAGAACATAGTGAGTGATCAGTTTGATAGTGGTAATGACTTAATTTTCTTGTTACACTTGAGAATCAAAATTTCTATTGTATTCATCAATGGCCATTTCTAGGTGAAATGCTGTGCATAAATTTAGCAGCGCCCTATGATGAATCCTCTGAAGGCATCCTCCATTCTTTAATTAGTAGCATATTTTTAGAGGTGGTTATTTTATCCTAAATAACATAACAAACACTTTGGTCTCACTAAACACTGCTATGCTTTAGCCCATTTTAATTTCAGTATATCAATTCACCATTTTAAATGAATATGAATAATCTTTAAAAAAGTTTCATCTCAATTCTTTCAGATAAAAGACTGGCAATTAATCAGGCCTAAGAATTTTTTTCTTTAGATCACTCAACATTTGCATATTTGATTCTGTAAAACCTATAACTGTTCTAACAAATGAAAATCCATAAGTTAGTGACTATTTGAGATAATTTGCATTAATTTTAATATATTAGCACTTCAAAACTAACATCTAATTTTCAGAAAGAAGCCTTATAATATGACTGTTGCAACATTATTGTGGCAGACTGAATTAATTAGCTCTCGTAAAATTTCCCTAGAGCCTTTTCTTTCACACCTTTCTGTAGGAAGTTATGCTTTTTTGATTTTTAGTTCCATAGGGATCAGGATAATGCCCAACACTTTCAAATCATTTTCCAATGTACAAATTACCAATAGGTGTTGAATTATGAGTTGAATAAATTACAAAAATGATGCACACCCAGAGAAAGTTTAGGTGATTTTAGAATTTAATCTCTTTTTTTAAGGCCAAAGAGAGTTTTCTAATTAAAAAATATAGTAATTCAAACTTTATCATGCAATTTGCAAGTGCTTCATCAAATTTTTGATCAAGTTATTTGTGAAGTATCTTCTTGATAAAAAGGCACTATCTATTATATATTAGGACAAGTTAATCAAATGAAATCTGATTTTTCAAACAACTGATTTTATCAAATCATGCCTTCAGTGCACTTTTTTTCTCTGAAGATTTCATTTATTTTACACACAGAGAGAGCAAGCATAAACGGGGGAAACAGCAGGCAGAGGGAAAAGAAGGTCTCCCACTGAGCAGGGATCCCCACTGAGGGCTTGATGCCAGGACCCTGGGATCACTACCCGGGCAGAAGGCAGACACTTAACCAACTGAGACACCCAGGACCCCCGCTTCAGTAGACTTTTTACCAAATATTCAGTCTACCAGAGCAGCACATCTATCACCTTTTGCAACAGGTAAATGATTAAGCACATATAGTCTTTTTTTTTTCCAATTTATTTATTTTCAGAAAAACAGTATTCATTATTTTTTCACCACACCCAGTGCTCCATGCAAGCCGTGCCCTCTATAATACACACCACCTGGTACCCCAACCTCCCACCCCCCCGCCACTTCAAACCCCTCAGACTGTTTTTCAGAGTCCATAGTCTCTCATGGTTCACATATAGTCTTAACCCAATCTTAACCAAATTGACAAAGAACAAATGTCATTTCCACCACTAACTTCTTCATTTGAAGTATGCTTTCTAACACTCGGATTCTCAGTGCCCTCCATGGCAAAACAGTACCAATTTCATTAGATAATTTTGAGAAATAAGTGACTGAAACATGTAAATCTCTTTGAACAGAGTATAGTAAGTCTGAATACTTGAAAAATATTAGCTAGTTTTAATTCTGGGGTATTAAGCTTTATATAATGGCCCACATTCAAACATTAAGTAATGTGGTAACTTTAACATGTAGATTTTATTTTCATTAGTTTTTAAAACAAAGTAAGGGGGTACCTGAGTGGTTCAGTCGGTTAAGCATCAGACTTTTGATTCTGGTTCAGAATCTGATCTGATTCTGGTTCAGGTCATGATCTCAGGGTGGTGAGACTGAGCCTTGTGTTGGGATCTAAGCTCAGCTGGATCTATGGAATTTGCTTGTCCCTCTTCTTCCGTCCCCACCCAACTCTCTGCTAAATAAATAAATATAAAGGAAAAGTAAATATTCATGTTAGCTTTCATCTATAATTTTCAATATTATGTTTATATCTAAAATATCGTTACCTGTCCTGAAATAGTCTCTTTACTTATTTCATTACTGTGGACTCATGGAAGGCAGAGACTAGCTCTTGCCCACTGCTGCATTTTCAGTGACTTGCATACAACCCAACACATGGTAAATGTTCAATCAATATTTTTGAAATAGATGATCATATGAATATAAGTTTCTCAATTTTTAACACACAGAAAGAGACTCCACTGTATGGTCAGTAGCAAAATACATTAAACTCATTAATTATAATTAAAATAAGTAATCATAAAATAATTGTATATACAAGCATACCTTATTTCACTGTGTTTCACTTTATTGTGCTTTGTAGATACTACATTTTTAAAAAATTGAAGGTTTGTGGCAACCCTGCATCCATCAACTCTAATGGCACAATTTTTCCAACAGTATTTGCTTACTTTGTGTCTCAATGTCATATACTGGTAATCCTAGCAATATTTCAAACTTTTCCATCTTATTATATTTGTTATAATTAAGTAAAGGATTTATTTAAATATATGTAAATTTACATATACAGTATCTATTAATATTGATTGTTATGGTGCTATGTGATCAAAGATTATAACTCACTGGAAGCATTTTTTAGCAATACAGCATTTTTAAACTTAGGTATATAATTTTTTAAAAAATTTTTAAAGATTTATATTTTTATTTGAGAGAAAGAAAGAGCGAACACAAGCCTGAGGGGCAGAGGGAGGAGGAGATACAATCTCAAGCTGACTGTGCGTCAAGAGTGGAGCCTGACATGGGGCTCAATCTCACAACCCTGAGATCATGACCTGAGCAGAAACCAAGAGTTGGTTGCTGAGCTGAATGCACCACCCAGGTGTCCCTGAAATTTTCTTTTTCAGACATGATGCTATTGCTACTTAGTAGAGTACAGTGTTGTATAAATGTAACTTATAAACACTGAGAAACCAAAAAAATACATTTGATTTGTTTTAATGCTTTATTATAGCAGTCTGGAGACTGAAACTGTAATATCTCCAAGGCATGCCTGTAAAATACATTTCTTATTGTATGCAGATTATGTAATAGGCAGTATGTTCTAGGAACTCCTTAATGAAACAATCAGCCTACTAATAAAGCATTTCCATAAAAGCCTGATTCTGCTGTGCTTCATCTCTACTAATATGATAGGGGGAAAAGCTGTTGTGTAGATAAAATTGATTATTGCTATTCTTCCAAATGTTATATCAGTTGTCCTGAGATCATCTCACTGGACAAGGTGGAAGCTAAATAGCTAAAGATAAACCTACAAAACAATATTTTTAAAAATGTGTTCATTATTTATATGATCTCTTGAGTATATAGTAAGTATACTTATAGTATCACACAGTTAAATCATGAAATCATAATGTGTCTCCATAGCAAAAATAATCTTTAAACAATTATATGGCTTTCAAAGTAAAAAATGCCTATTCAGTTAGAGTCATTTTAAAATTGTTTATTCAGACAAACAAGCATTCTGATGTTCTGAATATTAGTCCTAGCTAAAGGCTGAATTAAATAATTGCATGGTTTGAGCAAAAGAAAAATTTAACATAAGCTTGTCTAAATACGTTAATTTGATGAATTTTCAGAATAGTATAGGAATGTGTATGGTATTATATTTGTAAACTAAATATAATCATAGAGTGGGTCAACCTTTATGTATTAACTAAATTTCCAAGTAATTAGCAGATAAAATAGAAAAATACAGCCTTAGAAGTTTATTTATTTCTGAATACTGTTGATAAGTCCAATACATGGCATAAACTAATTAACTCTTCATTATATTTTTATGACCATATTTAGGGCTTAATAGAAAACATAACTAAATTCCTTCAGGCCAACATTTACCATCTAAGAAAATCAATATCTCTAAACATAATCAATATCATAAATTTTAATTAAAAAGTCAAGCACAAGCTAACACATAAACATTTTAAGTCATTTTAGCATGAAAAAAATAAAATATATTCTTTTGTCAGCTTAAAAATAAAATGAAGAAAAAACTATACATGTAAAAGAAAATATCCTTAATAACTATTGCTAATACATAAGATGGGTGCTCTGCTGTGACCTTTCAACTGTAGTAGTATAAAATACATTTCAATAGCTATTCTTAAGTCAGTTTATTCATTTTACATTACATTCCCTACAAAATCAATGGATTCATCTTTACAAAACAAAAATCCAAAGAGTATCACTTCTCTACTCACACAATTTGAATAGCTTCACTGTAAGGAATATAAAATCTATGCCCTTGAATTCGCTATATGAATGCTACATGTCTGTTGCAACTTCTCTCTCCTGCTTTCACCCTATAGTCCCCTGTTCCAATCATGATAAGAATATCCTCAATCCTCTGACATAAACAGAGTAGGCAGCCCCTTCATGCCTGTGTTCTGACCTGGTAATTTCTTCTTTCTTTCATACTCTCTGATTTGGACTCAAACTCATCAGCCTCACTCTTACCCTGCAGAGCTATGAATTTATATGGGAAGCTTCAGAAGCTCATCTACCACGCTGCTATGCCAACAATGTAAGCAATCTGTGTACTCCATGGTAGGTCATAGTTTAACTGTCTCTTTCTATGCCTGTCTTAATGGATCATGAGTCCCTCAAGAGTAGGGCAAAAGTCTTATTCATATTTATATCTTTCCTCCTTAGCACAGTCCTACACACATATGTTTCCACTTTCCCAATTTTCTATGTGCACAAAATTGGGAAACTTTATTTTTTTGAGCTTTTCTTTGCCTTAAAAATGAGGTTAAATGGGGCGCCTGGGTGGCTCAGTGGGTTGAGCCGCTGCCTTCGGCTCGGGTCGAGGTCTCAGGGTCCTGGGATCGAGTCCCGCATCGGGCTCTTTGCTCAGCGGGGAGCCTGCTTCCTCCTCTCACTCTGCCTGCCTCTCTGCCTACTTGTGGCCTCTGTCGGATAAATAAATAAAATCTTAAAAAAAAAATGAGGTTAAAGATATTTCCTCTACAAAATGAATAGGGGGTGCTTCATTTGGGGGCAATTAAGCTCTGTATGTAAAATTAACCACTCTCTCCTAGAAATGTGTAATATGGTTGAATAAATATTGGCTACCACAATTTTACTTAACTTCCATTACACAGTAACAATTGTTACATTATTAAAGAATAATAAGTGATGAGAATATGATATAAACTAAAGCTAAGAGGGAATTAATATCTTTATCTAAGAAGAAAAATATAACCCCACTCCAAAAATCAGTTTTCATTAATTAAAAGACTAGAAGAAGCATTTTAGGAATTTTACAGGACACTTGTTCCAAATGTAACACAGGCTCTTACAAGAGCTCTGTACTTGTTTATTACACAGGACATGTTACCTTCCAGATATATGCCTGGCTAATTCTTTTGTTTTTCAGGTCTCTATTCAAATATCTCCTCTTCAGAGTACTTTACCCAAAATAATTATCTTTTCTCTTTCTTGTCATCTCCTTATTTTGCTTTATTTTTCTTTGTAACATTTACAACCACCAGGTAATATGTTTTTATTTACTGACTCTATATCAGACTAGAATGTTATTAAGCTTGACTTAGTCTGTTCAGGCTGTTATAACAAAATACCACAGACTGGGAGGGCTTATAAACAACAAAGTTTTATTCCTCACAGTTCTGGAGGCTAGAAGTCTGAGATCAGGGTCCTCAGCCTAGTCAGCTAAGGCCCCTCTTCCAAACTGTAGAATGCTGGCTTCTCACTGTATCCCTGCACAGTGAAATGGAGCTAATGAGCTCTTTGGGGCCTGTTATAAGGGCACTAACCCCAATCATGTGGGCTCCACACATGATCTAAGCACTTCCGCAAGGCCTCTCTTCCTAATACCATCATATCAGGTATTAGAATTTCAACATGTGAATTCTGGGAGACACAAATATTCAGACCATAACAGTACAGAACATGAAGTGGGTGCCAAAGAACTAACTGAATGAATGCAATTTGAAAAGGATTTAAAAAGTATTCCATCCCCAAATATATCTCCCCGTCACCGACTTTCGTAGCACTAGAAATTCTTTCCAAAATGTGTTCTGAGGTATAGTAAAGGCACTTTCCCACAAGAAAAGGAAGAGACACCATGGCTCTCTTTCTACATGTGTACACATGGAGAAAAGGCCAAGTGAGGACACCATGGGGAGGCTGTATCGCAAGCTGAGAGAAAGGTTTCACCAGAAGCCAACTCTGCTGGCACCTTGATCCTGAACTGCCAACCTCCAGAACTGTGAGAAAATAAATTTCTGTTGTTCAAGTCACCCAGTCTGTGGAATCTTGTTATGGTGGCACAAGCAGACTAATAAAGCATATGAATAACAGACTGGAAATTTCAGAAAATGCTAACACAATTATTTATTTCACCCTGAAACATTTACTGACTTCCTGGCCTATGAGGGAGACTTGGAAATTAGGCCAAAAGTTTTAAAGGCAGAGTAAAATTTCTTGCAGTCTCCCAGTGCTTAGAGAACAAAACTACTAGGTGAGAGGGACAGCTCCAAGCAAAAGGTCATTCTGCCAATAAACATACTGCCAGATTTTGAAGTTCTACCAGTAAAAAGCTGGAAAGCTGAGGTGGGGATTTCTAAAGGAAACAGCTTAATCTCACAAAGACTTCCACAGCTCTCAGTCAGAACCCCTGAAGGCCATATCCAAGAGTCAGGCTTAAACCAAATTTAAAATGACTTCTGCCCCAGCAATTGCACTACTAGGTATTTACCCCAAAGATAAAAAGGTTGTGATCTGAAGGGGCACTTGTATCTCAGTGTTTATAGCAGCAACATCCACAATAGCCAAACTATGGGAAAAAGCCCAGATGTCCATCGATAGACAAATGGATAAAGAAGATGTGCTTTATATATACAATGGAACATTACACAGCTATCAAAAAATGAGATCTTGTCATTTGCAATGATGTGAATGGAACTAGAGGGTATTAGGCTAAGTGAAGTAAGTCAGTTACAGATAGACAATTATCATATGATCTCACTGATATGTGAAATCTAAGAAACAAAACAGGATCATAGGGGAAGAGAGGAAAAAATGAAATAAGATGAAACCAGAGAGGGAGACAAACCATAGGAGACTATTAATCATAGGAAACAAACCAAGGTTTCCTGGGGGGACGGGTGTGGAGGGATGGGGTAACTGGGTGATGGACCTTAAGAAGGGCATATGATATAATAAGCACTGGGTATTATATAAGACTGATAAATCACAGGCCTGTACCTTTGAAACCAATAATACATTATATGTTAATTAATTGACTAAAAATTTAAAAATAAAATAAAATATCAACTATAAATTAAAAAAAAAAAAAGTTCCCCCTTTTTTGTGCCCCAAGCACAATTGTGCCCCAAGCACAATTCTTAATTAGATTGAGATGATCAGCCTTGGGACTTATCTCCTAAAGAAAGGGGAAATCTCTGTGATAGAAAATAATACCACTTAGAATATATATTATTTTTATATACAATATTTGGTGTATAATAAGATATTATAAGGCAGGGGAAGAAGTGAGGATATATGACATAATCAAGAGAAGAAATAGAAATAGAAGCAGATCTACAGTTTATTTGGAAAGAGATTTAGTGTAAAGAAACTTCAAATAATTTGATTATGAGAGCAAGAAAATAGAGTCACAGATGAAGAAAATAGATGAGAAAATAGAGAATTTTACAAGAATATTGGAATTTATGAAAAAAATTCAAAAACAGCTACAGAAAGAAAAACAAACTGTCTGAAATTCAAATCTTGACTAATGTTTGCCCTAACAGTTTGAACACAGTTGTTCAAGAGATTACCTAAAGACAAAACATAGAGGATACTCAAAGTGAAGCACTGAAAATAACAAATAATGGAGGGAACAGGAACCAGAGCACAAGATAAACATGTAACATGTTTTAAACACATGGTCTCTTTCTTTTTTTCAATAAACATATTTTAACTGAGGGAAATCTTTTTTTTTTATCTGCATGGTAGCCATTAAAAATTGTAAAATATAACTTGGACAGTAATAGAATAAAAATTTGAATAATTAATTTTTGTTAGTAAAATACATTATAACTGGGACATTAAGAGAATAAAAATTTGAATAATTTGAATAACTTTTCATTAACTGAAGAACAAAGATTATATAAAATAGATGAGTTAATGATAAAATGGATAATGAAATACTAAATATAAATCTAAATATGTTTTTATATATTTAAATATTATATATATTCCAAGTAAAAGACTTATTGTCAGAATCAATGGGAAAAAAAAACCCTCAAATGCTGTTTAACCAAAACATACTTTAGAAAAAGGGAACAGAAATACTGACTCTAAAATGATAAAATACATGCTATTAAAGCCCATCTAAAATTGTATGTACAGACTATACTAATATCAGATAAACTGCACTTTAAAGCAAGAAGCCTTTCCAGTGATGAACAGTATTTTATAGTTAAAAGTGGGTCAATATCATAGGAAGATATTATAATCCTAAATGTAATTTATAGCTTCAATGTAGCCCCCCCCCCCATAAAAAAGCAAGCACTAAGAAGAACAACAGAAAAATCCAGAATCATTGTGGGAGATTTTAACAATTTTAACAATATGTTTTCAATTTTAAGGGCAGGGAAAAAAGTCTACTGACATGGATAATACTAGCAATAAAATTAACAAAGTCTTATTGATAAGATTGTACATTCCACGAAAAAATGACAGAGCTTTAATTTTATTTCAAGTGTATGTAGAACATACAATGAAATAAAGAAGAGACTCTTGACAAATTTCAAAATATTGAAATTACCTGGGATATATTCTGTGACCAGAATAGAATTAATGCAGAAAAAGGTTAACTTAAAAACTTACATTTATAAAACTAGAGCACTTCTATAAAATTGGGTACTCCAATAACTAATTATAGTAGGAGTTGTTTAGAACTGAAACATAGTGACTGAATAACACATCAAAATTTGGGTAATTTAACTAACATAGTGCATAAAGGAAAAATAGAGTCTTGAGCTCACATTAGAAAAGAAGAAAGGTAAAAATCAGTCATTTAAATTTGATCTTAAGTAGTTAGTAAATAACAGTAAGACAAAACAAAAAATGTAAAACAGAAGAAACATTTTAAATATGAGAGCAGAAGTCAATGAAATAGAAAATCCTAAAACACAAAACTATGAAAAATTTTTTTAAAGAGATTAATACAATTGATAACACCTTAACAATAATGATTAAGAAAAAGAAAAGAAAGAGAAGTTGCTTATTTGAGAAATAGAAAAGGGGCATTGCTACTGATTTAAAAATCTGTAAAGAATACTAAGAAAATAGTATAAACAAATCTATACTAACACATCTGACAATATATAAGGACTAAAAAAATCTCTAGAGAAATCATACCAAAACTCAAACAAATAGAAAATCTAAATAGAAAGATACACATTTAAAAAAATGTTTTTAAATCATTTCTACAAGAAAGAAATTACAATCTTGAATAAACTATTGGAGAGCAGAAAAGGAGGTGACAGATCCCCAAATTTTTGTGAGACTACCATGATGATGCATCCAAAACTTGCCAGTGATATTTCAAGAAATAATACTAACGTGATTAATTCTGATACCTGAGATGGGCTGAGGCATAGATTAAATGCCATCAATAATCTAAATTAGATCTTTAATTAAATTTATTTTAGAATTAGTTACATGATTAGAAAAGGGGGAAGGATGGGTAAAAATGTTTAGAGGAACACACATACATTGATGAGGGAGAGGGAGAGATAGTGACTTTAGTAATTTTGGAACAGTGAATCCTGCTGAGAAACTATTACAAACTATTTCTTTGAAAAACTGGCTTATGAGCTGGGGGGGGGGGGAGTAAAAGTTAGCCAGATGCTGAAAACTACAGTCAGAAAGCACTGTAGACCAAAGTAATGACATGTTGCAAAGTGTGAAATGTGTGAATTGTTTAGGGAAAACCACATGTTTTGGTAAAGTTTATAGATGCCCACCAGATGACATTTATCTCCTAAGAATTAGCTCACCCATTGCTTTTCAAAACACCTTTTCTTAAGCAATGTCATATGTTCAGCAAACACAAAGGAGTTCATCAACTATTAAGCATGATATCACAACAGGAGATAAGGGTGGAAGTATAGGGAAGGTCTGAATCACTCAGGACAATTACACAAGGATTTTATTAAAGATAAGGAGCTGCTGACACAATAAACATGAGTGTAACATGATCATATTTGTAATTTAGAAAGAGCACTCTGGGAGCAATAGATTGAATGAATAACAAGGGAAAAGTCCTGAAAATGAAATCATCAGGGAGGCTCTTGCTGAAATTCATGAAGATAATGGTGAGAACTTGGTTAAGGTTAAGAGCATAGTGATGGAGGTGAGTAGTTCTGGTCTATAAATTTTTAAGAAATAGAATAAATAGATTCAGTGATCCATGTTATTAAGAAGATGTAAGAATTTTTTAAAAAATCAGTTTTGTCCTTTGGAAACCCGTAAAACCATCATAGGACAGTTTTCAACAAAGTATTTTTTACATTGGATGATAGCATGAGATCATCTTCAAACAGTTCTTTGAAAAAAATTCAAAAATGATATCCAAATACTAGTTGGATTAAATGATCCTGAAATATTTTAGTAGAGCAGTCAGTAATGAACATTTACTGCCTACAACTACCAATTAATAAACATCATTAACAAATGAATATTCCTTCTGGAAACTGGTAGGATTTGATGCCAACTCAATAAAACAGAGACTCTATAATCCATAATTTTCACCTAATTAATGTTTAATCTTTTTTCAATCCTGTGATTTAATTACAAATGTTTTAGTTCAGTGAAATGAAAAATCTGGTGTTTTTTTTTTATTTTTTGTCATTATTATTCAGTTAAAATCAAGAAGTTTTCCCGATAGATATAGATTACCAATACAGGTTTGTCCTTATATAATTAGTCTAAAGATTAAGGCAGCAAAAAGAAGTCACTAATCTTAAAAACAATGACAAAAGGTTTCTAAAACTTATTATTTTTGTTAATCTGCCCATCAGGAGTTAAGGTTTATTTGTTTAATAAATGTGTTTCTCACTTCTCTTGGGAAATACAAACTTGTTATATTAAATATGCTATGGTATTACTGCATATATTTAATATAGTTTGAAAAATTTTAACAATATTTGTCTCTAATTACCCAAAGACTTTACATATTTGAAATTTAAAATTAAAAAATAATACTGTTACTGATCAATACTGATATTTTTCCATGATTTCTTCTTCTGAAATTACATGAATTGATCAAATAATAAAATACATGTATTCTACATGTTTATCTACAAAAAGAATGAGCTTTTTGAAATTACTAAATTTAGAATATTTAAATTAAAATTGGTATAAGTGATTACAAAGTTCAAATTGGTATAAGTGATTAGAAAGTTCAAATAACAGGAATTTTAAAAAGGAATTACCAAGTTTAGCATTTAGGCAATGTATTAGAACTTTCCAAGTAAACTGGAGTATAGTCATATTTCAGAAATAGTGGTAATAGACAACAGGCAAAAAACTCGCTAACAAACAACTATAAATATACATTTGCATACACACATACACATCAAATGTAGCCTGTAACACTGATGTATATGTAGTCTTTGCCTACTTTTTAGCCTAAGCTGCCCTGAGAAAACATCTCTTGCCTAAAAATCTGTTTCAGTGTTTCAGGTAGCAGTTAACCCATTGAACTTTTATTAGAAATGAAGCATTTCTGGGGCGCCTGGGTGGCTCAGTGGGTTAAAGCCTCTGCCTTTGGCTCAGGTCATGATCCCAGGGTCCTGGGATTGAGTCCCACATGGGGCTCTCTGCTCAGCGGGGAGCCTGCTTCCCTCTCTCTCACGGCCTGCCTCTCTAGTTGCATTAGAGAGAAGTTCCTTGGAAAGCAAAAAATAAGAAAATCCAATTGACAGTAGTTTATATTTAAAGATTACTGTTTTCCTGGGGTACATGGGTACCTCAGTTGGATAAGTGTCTGACTCCTGGCTTCAGCTCAGGTCATGATCTCAGGGTCCTGGAATCTAGCCCCTGGAATCTAGCCCCATGTTGGGCTCCGTACTCAGCATGATGTCTGTTGGAGATGCTCTCTCCCTCTCTCTATGTCCCTGCCCCTGATCTAAATAAATAAATAAATATCTTAAAAAAACACTATTTCCCAATATCAAGAAGTCAGCATATTTATGGTCAGTGATGTTGATTGAGGTATTCAACAGTGTCATTTTAAGTGACTTCAGATTATATTACTTGTGTTTCCAAGATGTATCTATGTTATAATCCAGGCTTCACTAAGGATTTAAAGCCGGAATAAAATATGTTCAGAGAAAGTGATGCCACCATGTCTATTTCAGCAATAGTTTTTCTGTGATAACCCCCTCCTTGCTAAAAGTCTTCCCTTTAGCCAGTTATTGGCTAGAAGTAAATCACATGGCTACTCCTACCTGCAAAGAATAAAAAGGAAAAGAATAACAGATTGGCTTAGAACAATCTTGATCCATGGTCAGGTGTGAGCTTAATGTTGCCCAAACATGTCAAATTCTACTGGTGGGAAAATGGACAGGCCATGAAAAATTTCTCTTTTTTCTCTTTTCCCTTTTTTTTTTTTTTAAATTTTATTTATTTATTTGTCAGAGACAGAGCAAGCATAGAAGCAGGGGGAGTGGTTGGTAGAGGGAGAAGTGGGCTCCCTGCAAGCAGGGAGTCCAAAGCAGGACTCCATCCCAGGACCCTGGACTCATGATTTGAGCTGAAGGCAGTTGCCAAACCCACTGAGCCACCAAGATGTCCCTAAAAATTTCTTTGATTAGTGATCTACTGCAACAAAATTTGATGCTAGGTGTTACGTATCTTTAATTCTAAGATAATAAACACTGTATTTTTTAAATAAAATACATTTCCAAAATTCCCTTAAAATTTGGAGAATAAAGTAAAAAAATCTAAATTAAAATATATTTCAACTATTTCTTGTACTGTAAAAATCCATATGTCACTTTTTATTTTTAAATTAGGATACTCAATGATACAGAGTTCACTCTTTGGAAAATTTTATTAAAGGCTAGTGAGGGTGAAATAATTAAATATGAAGTTTGTATGAGAGTTACTTTTCAAAGTAATACTCATACAGAGAGAAATTATTTCTGTGGATGTCTTTTCATAAAAATTTTCTTAAGTAAATAAATATCATTTGGAAAATTTTAGGAGTAGCATGTCTTAGTTAATATTACTCTATGGTTTTTTTTAAAGATTTTTTTTGTTTGTTTGTTTTGACAGAGATCACGGGTAGGTAGAGGCTGGCAGAGAGAGAGAGAGAAGCAGGCTCCCCGCTAAGCAGAGAGCCTGATGTGGGACTCGATCCCAGGACCCCGAGACCATGACCTGAGCTGAAGGCAGCGGCTTAACCCACTGAGCCACCCAGGCGCCCCTCACTCTATGTTTTTAATCTCATTTACCATCATTTTACTTTAATGCAATGATAATGTGGATAAGTTAACATGGATAGGACTGGAAATAAAAACAGTCTGCCTATTTTTAAATATATGGCCATAAGACAGAATCTCTTTTTAAGAAATCAAATTATAATGCTTAAGCTAATATAATTCTTATACCCCTCTAGAACTAGTTGAATGAATTAATTGATGAGACAACCTCTGGCATATGCATGAGAGTAACACAGAAACAGTTGCTTGTCAGACACAGGGGCATTAATACAGATATGCCAGCACCAAAGCACCAGCCATAACCACTTGGAAAACAGGCTAAAGAAATACTTAACTGTGGCTAAGTTCTATGCATGCCTTTACGACAACCACCCCTTGTCACGAACTGTTTCCAACTGAATTTTAATTTGGTTTACTTCTCTTTTTTATTTTCTCTTTGGTACTTCAGATCAGCAATCTCTTCTGATATTATTCTGGTTGAGTGAAATTTGACAGAAAGAGGGTTTTTTAAAAATTATTATTTAATTCCAGTTAGTTAACATGTAATATTAGTTTCAGTGTACAATTTAGTGATTCAACATTTCCATACAACACCTGGTGCTCGTGACAAGTACAGTCCTTAATCCTCATCACCTATTTAACCCATTCCCTCACTCACCCACCCCTGGTAATTACCATCAATATGTTCTCTATAATTAAGAGTTAGTTTCTTGGTTTGCCCTCTCTCTCTTTCTCTGTTTTTTTCCCCTTTGCTTGTTTGTTTCTTAAATTTCAAATATTAGTGAAATCATATGGGATTTATCTTTCTCTGTCTGACACATTTCACTTAGCATTATAGTTTCTAGCTCCATCCACATGAGTTGTGGCATTTCTTTTTTTTTTTCTTTTTACTGTCCAAATATGTACTGTTCCTTTCCTTTTACATCTATTTTCATTAATCTCCATCTTTCCCACTCTTTCTCTTTCTCATTTCACACTTAAGTTCTGCCCTTCTCCATTAAAAAAAAAAAATCATTTTATTTTTCCCAACATGCGTTTTAAAATGCTAGTGGCCCCTAAAAAAACACATTCTAGTTCTGATGGAATCTTTGGATCTCTGATGTACAAATTTATAAATTATAGGTTTATGGCTCCTACCTTTACAGTATAATGCTTTGTATATGCTCATAAAGAGCAGTAATCAACCCACAAGAGTTACCTAAGAATTATATGAAAGTTTTAAAAATGATATTCAGAGTGATTGTGTTAAAATTATCTTCCAGGGGAAAAGCGAATTATAACATTCATTTTCCGGTTATTTCCTGTACTTTCAAGCATGACAGTGTAAAATTGTTCAAATAGGATTGGTTTTATATGTGATCCAGTTTTACTCCATTGGACACATGCTGAATTTAAAATATTAGGTAGTAAAAAACAGTAAGTACTGAATTCATCTAGTTTGCTAATACTGAGGCAAGGCTCTACTGGATAGATGTGGAGAAAAGATTAGATTCCTTCACTCAACTAGTACCTATAAGGAAAGCTATAATAGTTGAATTACGAGAAAAAAAAAATAGGTTCCTTTCTTTTTCAGTCTGCATCCACATTAAATCAATTAAACATATTATAGAACATTTAAGGGAGTATAATTCGGTTATTGGGTTGAAGCATGACTGAAAACAACCTGTATAAACTTAGAATAATTGATACTAGGATATTCAATAGATTATTTTTATTTCTAATGCAAATGATTGGATTCCAATCTCTTCACAAGCGTAAGGATCTAAACGTCAGTTTAGATACTGAAGAAATATTTGAGGTCAACTAGGAAACATGTTCATTTATCAAATGAGGTCATTAAAGTTCATGAGTATTAATTTCATAGGGATTCATGGTGGCCATTCAATGGTGGCCAAGCTGTAACAATAATTCATATATTGGTGATTCTAGAATTTGAAGTTTTCCTGATGATGTTTTAGAAAAAACATCCTCATTATAAAATAACTGAGATGGTGTATTTTAAATTGCCTTGCATACCAGAAAGATAATATTATTACTGTAATTTACAGCATTAACCCCATATGAAATAAAAAGTTTTATTGTAAGCATTGAAGGAAATATTAATACTTGGTTGTTTATTTACACACACACACACACACACACACACACACGTGACCAGAAAACACCAAACTGGCCAACTGGTAAAAGCTGGAGTTCTAAGTCTAATTCAGAAACTTACAAGAGTCCTTCTAAATATTTGAGCGGGGAGGAGGGATGAAAGATGCAAAAATATGTTAAGAAAAGAGCAACTCAGCATCTCGCTATATTTGGATTTTATGGTTAAACAGAAAGTTAAAGCTGGCCGTTAATAAATGAACCAAGATGGTGAAAGGATGTGGTTAACTTATGAAGCCAATCAAATGACAAGATCAAACCTATTGATTTTGAGGTGCTTACAGAATACATATGATCAGTCTGTTGATGCATTTAATCTTCGGATAGCATAACAGAGATATGATTTGTTCTTGTACATTAAACTTCATTGTGATCCATAAGAGTCAATAGACAGGAAACCTATACAGTCATGTGAAGAGTCAATAGACAGGAAACCTATACAGTCATGTGAAGAAAACAAAATAAAGAATTCTGAGAAAGACCAAATAGATGGAAATGAAGAAAACAGGAAAGGAAGCAGAGAATGACAAAACAAAGAAAGAAAAGAAAACTCAGAAAGCCAAGAAGGTACAAATGTTTTAATGATGTTCCACAGTTATCAGCAGATAGGAAAATATGTAGAATGCTAATAAATGAGATAAATTCTCTAATACTGTTAGTTCTAAAATTATAAAAATTGACTTAGTAGCTTAGAACTATTGTAGCTTTTGTTTTTTATCATTATTTATGACAGTGGATATTCAGGGATTTTGAATATAAGTCCTTGAATCCTACTTTGATAGGAATTTCTCTATATTCTGGATACTTTAAGCCACATACTTGAATATTGGTCAGGCTACTGTGTGTATTACCTGAAAAAAAAAATTAGTGTTGAACAAACTGTATTTTCCTCATGCTACAGCATTCCAGCAAATTAAAAAATGGTAACTTTGGTTTTTAGTTCAAAACTCACACAATGGCAATCAGATAGCTAGTTTTATATTAAGTGATTCAGATTAGAGGAAATGTTTTCATTTTCAGAATATGTGTTTAATTATCTGAAATCCTGAACTGCATGAGTAGCAATTTCTAAATATGGTAGCATACCAGAGAACTTGTTCATAAAAACTATATTTACAATGAACAATAGTTTTCTTTGATTTAAATGATAGACACTAAAACTTTTACTAATAGCATTATCAATTATGTTAACCTTTCTCAGTAAGAAAGTAAAACAGGCACTGTGCTTTTGTATAATTAACTGAATGTATAAAAGAGCCCCCTTTTTCCTTGAAGAGTATCTGAACCAAGCTAAGGCAGCTTTCCTGAACTGTTGATAGCTACCAATATATTTCAATAAATTAAGAATTCTTTGAGTTAAACTTGACCAAAAAACCTAATCATAATTCCTAAATTTGATTTTCATTGCTCATAACGCAATTTCAATGCTTATACTTTAAATCACAGTATATAGTGAGAAAATTGGAAGACATTTTTTTTTTTTTAAAGATTTATTTATTTATTTATTTATTTGACAGAGAGAGATCACAAGTAGGCAGAGAGGCAGGCAGAGAGAGAGAGGAGGAAGCAGGCTCCCTGCCGAGCAGAGAGCCCGATGTGGGACTCGATCCCAGGACCCTGAGATCATGACCTGAGCCGAAGGCAGTGGCTTAATCCACTGAGCCACCCAGGCGCCCCGCAAAATAACATTTTAATGAGGTATAAATAATTTGCCAAGGAGCAAGTTCATAGAATCAGTTCTTATTTTTCTTAAAGTCTCAAAGTTATCAATTTATAGAATTCCAAAATAAGAGTTCTTTGAAACATTTAATTAAAAGTTTAAATCTAATCAACATTATGCACTGAAAATACTGTTTTTCCAAGAATTTGAGATCTTTCCTACAGACTAGAATACTAAGTGATTCTTTAATAATATCAGTACAAACAATTCCTTGATAATTGTAATGGTTAATTTTATGTGTCAACTGAGCCACCAAGTGCCCAGATCTTTGGTTAATTATTATTCTGGTTATGGTCAGGAGGGTATTTCTTGATAAGATTAACATTTGCATTTGCAAATTGAGTAAAGCAGGTTTGGGGGTTGGGGTTTGTGTGTGGGAACTCAGGGGAGTAGACATCTGATCTGATGAAGGCCTAAATTGAACAAAAAGCCTGAGGAAGAAAGAAGTTGTTGTTTCTGCCTGTTTTCCAGGTGAGAAATTCTTCTTCTCCTGCGTTTTGTACTAGAACTCAGATTGGAATTTACACTATTGGTTTTCCCAGTTCTCAGGCCTTCTGACTCCAACAGAACTATATCCTATTGCTTTGCTCATCTCCAGCTTGTAGACTGCAGATCTTGGGACTTCTCAGCTTTTACAACGGAGTGAGCCTACTTCTTATAATAAATATCTTTGTGCACATCTATTTATCTACCTATCTAATTGATCCACATTTATATCTATCTATACTATTCTGTTTCTCCAGAGAATTCAGACTAATACAGTGTTTAGTATGAAAGTTTATCTAGAGGAACAGAATTTTAAGGGTGAGTTTTCTGAATCGGTTCTAGAGTTTCTAAAATTGACTCTGTAGCCTAATTAGAGATACTAAAAAGTCTTTTTCACATAGAAAAGAGAGTGCTGATAGTCCATGCCATAGATCAGGCAATAGAGATACACAAAATATCTCCATTGGATATTCCTAATCAATTGCTTGTAAGAAGCAAGGAGTGGGTAAAACTGCATATTGTAATTTTGGACATTTTTGGAAAACTAACAAATAAAGTGAGGTTCAGTAGTTGTTTCTAACACCACTGGAAAAAGTGGTGAAAAAAATGATAAAATATATGCAGCACATATATTTTCTAGGAAAATATAGGAAGCATTTCTAGAATATATAAAGAACTTATAATAAGAAGGCAAACATTTTCTTTTAAGATTTTATTTATTTGAGGGAGAGAAGACACAAGCAGGGCAAGGGGTAGAGGGAGAGAGGGAAAAGCAGACTCCCCGCTGAGCAGGGAACATGATTGTGGGGTTCTATCCCAGGACCCCTAAGATCATGACCTGAGCTGATGGCAACCCCTTAACCAACTGGGCCACAGAGGCACCCTGAAGGTAAACATTTTTTAATTTGCCAAATTTTAAAACTGAAAATTGACAAAGGCAGTTATGCAGATAGAAAATAAGCACATGAAAATATGTTAAAAATCATTACTACTTGAGGAAATGCAAATTAAACTGCAAAGAATTACTACACTCAACTGATAGAATGGTTAAATTTTAAGAAGATGCCCATAGCAAATGCTACCATAGGTGTGAAACAACAGCTGGTGGGAATGCATAACGATATAAGCATTTTGGAAAACCTTTAGGCAGTTTTTCAAAAAAGTTAAATATGTACTCATCATATGACTCAACCATTACACTCTTGAGCAATTAGCAAAGGAAAATGACCTGTATATGAAATTTCATAGCAGCTTTATTTTTAGTAGCCACAATCTGAAAAAAAAAAAAAGTGTTCAAGAGGTGAAAGATGATCTACATACTATTCCACATAAGAGAGTCCTTTTTTATTCTAAAAAATACGTGAAATACTGATACTGTAAAACGGATGAACCTCAAAATAATTATGTTGAATTAAAGAAGCCAGATAATCAATCAAAATTACAGGAATCAATTAACATAAATTCTAGAAATCTAAAAATAATCAATATGGACAGAAGGGATGGTTGCTTGGGGATGAGAAATGGGAGGAGGGAAGGACAGATTACAAGGATATGTGAACAAATATTTAGGAGTTTTGAATGTCTTGAGTTATTTTGCTTTTGATAGTAGCTTCACAGGTATTTGCATATGTCAAACACACTAAATTATAGTATTAAAATATGTGATTTATTATACAGCAATTACATACCAGTAAAGCTCTTAAAATTATTTTCTCAGTGAGGCTATCTTATGCCACTATATGTAAAATTTCACTTACCTTCTTGACATTTCTGGTCCCCTTTATTTTGTTTATTTATATTACCTTAAAATTTATCACTACTAAAAACATGTAATTTATTATATCAACTTGCTTACAACTAGGCATATATTTTTATCTGTTTCGTCCACTGATTTATTTCTACTGACTAGAAAATTCCTCACCCAGAGTAAATGCAAACTTAGTATTTGTTTAATGAATAAATAAGTGGCTGAACAAGAGGTATGAAAAATTGATGATATTAATTATATGTCACAGTGGGGTCAACGGATGGATGGAGTTGGGTTGCTAGCAGTTTTTCTGAAGGAAACCTATGAGGATGCCTCAAAGATATAGGACTGAATAATTACTGGAAATATATTATTGGAAAATGATAATGTCTAAATTTAGGCCACAGGACTGAGTTACTAGGAAAGGTGGGGGAAGGAATATTTGAAGGGAAAGAAATAAAAGGAGGCCACAGTTTTAGAAGTACTTTTTTTTTTTTTTTTGATATCAAACTTAGGAGAAATTTAGTTGGAAAGAATAATAGTATGCCAAGAGCTACTAACTTCAAAGGAATAAAGTAAACTCTGTGATGACAGATTTCTGTAACAAGTAGGTACCTCAGTGGATAAGCTGATACCATGAAATTCAGAGTTTCCTGGCTTTAGGAAGAAGAAACATCTGCAAACAAAACATAGTTGCTACAAGCAACCTACTCAAATTTTAGATAGCAGAAGAAATAGTCACATTCTGAGAAGGCTGTGAGGGAAACGGTATCTAAAGTAAAACCAGAACACAGTGAAAGGGAGAAAGCCAAGGGATCATTCTGAAAAGAGGTTAAGGGTATAGAAGATATGGTTGATGACTGACTTTGAAGACTATTTACAGAGCTCTACTCAGATTTAAGGGAAAATTATAAGGGAAACTGAAGGGACAACAGGATTGAACAGATTCTACAAGCCCATGAAAGACATCACTGTAGGAGAGGGCTAACATGAGCTTTGGCCTTCAATAGAGGAATAGGCCAGGTCAAACACCATCCCTGCAAGGTCACAGGCAGGGGATCATATATCCTGACCTCACTTTTCACATACTCTGATTTTCAGATGGTGGCTTCTAATGACAAAATCCAAATAAAAAAAATACGGAACAAAAGATGGTGATTCTTGAATTATGGAAAGGTCAGCCTCCTAAGGCAGGTCACAATGCAGAAAGGTAGAGAGTGAATTTGGAGGAGCAAGTGATGACTTCGTAGTAAAGGATCTTTCTGTGTTCCCTAACAATAGTACTCAAGTTTAAAAAGATGTTAATTCTCCCTGAATTGTTTTAAAAACCAGTAGAACTTCCTTTAAAAATTACATTTGTACTTCACTTTATTTTTTTTTAAAGATTTTATTTATTTATTTGACAGACAGAGATCACAAGCAGGCAGAGAGGCAGGCAGAGAGAGAGGGGAGGAAGCAGGCTCGGCTCCCCGCCGAGCAGAGAGCCCAATGCGGGGCTCGATCCCAGGACCCCGGGACCACGACCCGAGCCGAAGGCAGAGGCCCTAACCCACTGAGCCACCCAGGCGCCCCTGTACTTCACTTTAAATAACACGTTCATCTAAAATATTTTTAGGAAAGGATTAAATTCCCTGATTTGTTAAGCTGACATGGAAAACCAAGTAAAGAACAATATTTGCCTTACTAAAGATGTTTTATTACATTACAGCAACAAAATTATTTTGGAACTATTTAAAAACACATGGTATATGCCACAATAATAGAATAGAGACCTCAAAGATAGACCATGTATGTATGAAAACTGGATGTATGATAAATTCGGAATGTCTAATAAATGAGGAAGAGATGGAATGTGTTTTACACAGTTTTTAGAAAAATTGCTCACCCAGTGTGGAAAAATTAATGTTAACCCTGATAAACTTTTCAGCTCCTGCTTCATTTTCAGGAAGCTTGAAAATGATGTTGTCCTCTTGTCTGTTATAACAGAGAAAGCCAGATGATGCACAAAACACAACTCTTCGTAAATCCATGAGAAAACTGAGATCATAGGACAATTAATGAACCTGAAATTTAAGGAAAGATAGATAATTCCAAAGGAAAGATGTTGAGTGTGACCTGGGGCGATGCTGGCATCTAGACATCGTGGAAGTCAATAAGAGAATTCAACTAAAATTTATAATGAATTGCTCAAAGCCAAGTGTGGGCTTGGGAAATCCTTTGTGGAAATCCTGGAAGTCACAGACACAGACTGAACTTTTATCCATTTTTAGTCTCTTCACCACAAACTTGGTTTTCACAAGAAAGACTGGGAGCTGAACAGGAGTCCTGAGAAAGTCTCTGTCATAGTGTCCTCTCGGGTTAGTAAATAATAGCTGTACAAGGAAAAAGATGAAGCCCTCTCTGGGCTCTCTTCCATGTTCCCTAAGGAACAAAAACTCTAAGCTATTTGTGAAAGGAACACAAACCTGCTGTCCTTAGGGCACAAATGAAGACCAGTGGAATGTGGAAAGGTCCTGGGCCCCAAATATGAGAGGTCTTTTAAAGTAGGGGGAAGGGTAGGTAGTCGCTTAGAAAGCCCCACTCCTGGTATGGAGTGCTGCAGTTCCTGCAAGAAGGTGAAACCAAAACACTACCACAGAGAATGCATCCTCTCCTTTCACTCCTTACTACCAACTCCAGGCTAACAAGTATAAAGTAACAATTAAGGGTGGTTTATTGTTAGGGAAGTTAGAGAGGAAAGAGATGTTCCCTGAGGAGGAATTACAAAGGGAAGTCCTAAAGCTGTGGGCAGAGCAAATATTAAGAACAATTCATTGACAAACCAGTCCCTATACACATTACAAGGGAACTCTAGAAATATTTAAAGCCTGTGGGGCTCTGAGGGTTGTAATAGCAATATCAAAATCTAAATGCTGCTGAAATCCTAACTTAATTGACTAAAACCACAGAGTGGGGATATTTATAAAGGTGGATAAGGCCAACAAGTGGGCTATGACAACACAGGAATTTTTATGTATTCTAGAAGACACACAGACATTTGCATTCATGTAACTTTATGGTCTACCACTGAGAAAAATGTCTAACAAAGGTCCATAAAAAGAATGTTCACTGATTGTAGTAACAGGGAGTTGAGGAAAACTAGTTTCCATCAGTAGGGCAACTGATAAAGAAAAGTGGGTTCATTTGCCCCATGAAATATGTACTTGTTAAGAGCAAAACAGGTGTCTATAAAGATTGGTGTTTAAATCTTAAACATACAGTGCCAAGATAAAGGGAAAAAGATGTAAAAAAAAAAAAGGGAAAAAGATGTCAATAGCAGGATATAATTTTTTAGTATATGTGCTGCCGAAGCGAGCACAAGGATATAATTTTTTAAATAAAATTCCATGCACATAAACAAATTAAATATAAAAACTAATTATTTAATGAGGACATATATCAGTAAAATGACACTCACCCACAAAGGCCATTAGAATGGATGATCATATGACGGTATGGGACTAGGAAATTAAGAATAATACATAGAATACATAGAAAAATATACAAATAAAATAGGAGTGGACCTCTTTTTTTTTTTTTAAGATTTTATTTATTTATTTGACAGAGATCATAAGTAGGCAGAGAGGCAGGAAGAGAGAGGAGGAAGCAGGCTCCCTGCTGAGCAGAGAGCCCGATGCGGGGCTCAATCCCAGGACCCTGAGATCATGACCTGAATTGAAGGCAGAGGCTTAACCGACTGAGCCACCCAGATGCCCCAGGAGTGGACCTCTTTTGAGGACTGATGTAAATTCACTGCTATCAGTACAGGAGAATAATTAATTTAAATATTTGACCTTCAGTTAAATGATCATATAAACACAATAAAACCTGTAGTGGTCACTAAACGCATGGGGTTCTCTCTAGTTTGATTACAGAAAAATATCTAGAAGTACCTAGGACATCTGTGTGTGTGTGTGTGTGCGTGTGTGTGAGAGAGAGAGAGAGAGAGAGAGAGAGAGTCTGGTTTAAAGAAGATGTATCAGTCATCTACTGTTTAGAGGTTTTTTCCTTAATTGACATCTAATACCATTCACTTATCTCAGACGACATTTAAATAGACAGCATTTCTCAACTGTGACACAGATTCAACTTTAGTAAGATTCATATTTACAAAAAGAAATAATAAGACAACAGAAGTAGTGGTTTTCAAAATTTTTCCTGACTCCAGAAACCCTAGAGAATGAATCACAATCTTCTTTCCTTGAGAACATAAAGTGACAAATCTGGTGAGTGCTACAATGATAGTTTAAATACTATAAATGAAACTGATGAAAAGATTTTCCTTTGAAGGCACTCATAGAGAATTTCATAGAGTCTCCTGGCTTGTTGATAGGCTTATTATTCAAACAAAATAGTGACATCTGGGACTGGGAATTAAGTCTAAATATTAGACTCAATTTTCATTTACATATCTGTAGGTAGATGCATGTTGTTTCCCAAATAGAAGGAAGCACCTAGTAGCATTATCTCAGTATTAGTCACAGAGGAAGACATAGACCATGAATGTCTGGATATGCCAAAAAAAAGCCCCAGAATATTTACCTTGAATTTTCATTAAGGAAATAATGACTTTTTTAAAAAAGATTTATTTATTTGAGATAGAAAGAGGGAGAGAGAGTGTGTGAGCACAGAGGGAAAGAGCAGAAGGAGAGGGAAAGAATCTCAAGCAATCTCCTTACTGAGCATAGGACTAATGCAGGGCTTGATCTCATGACCCTGAGATCATGACCTGAGCCAAAATCAAGAGTTTGACACTTAACCAACTAATCTACCCAGGAACATCTGGAGAAAAATGGACTCCTCTCTCAGTTACTGATTTCTGATCATCCCATCATCCAATCATCTGTTATCACATATGGCTAAGTCCTTTTCATTGTTTCACCCATAGCCATATGTACTAGTTTAAATTTAAATCACTTAAATTAAGTAAAATTTAAAAGTCAATTCTCCAGTCACCCTAACCACATTGCAAATATTCATGAGTCACATGTGGCTAGTGGCTACCCAATGGACAGTGCAACTTTAGATCATTTCCATCATCACAGAGACAACACTGTTGTAAAGTATACCCAACAATAACTGGTTGCTAAAATGAGAAAGAACAACCTACTCATTTTGGAAAGCATTTTTAATGCTGATAAGGTAAAGGAATATTCTACGAATCTGTGGTCTATAAATTTTTGTGTTAGTGTCTGACATGGAAACAGCCGTCCAAAACAAGGGTGGGTTATACAGATCCAAATAGCACATGCAATTCAATGACAGAAAACTAATCAAAGGAAGATAAAATGTACTTAAGAGACATAAGCACACAGAAAGGGGAAGCTTGTATGACATAATATATATACATATATATGGATATATGTATATAGTTTGTAGATTTATGTATTTAAACAAAAATTTTCAAATGTATTTCCTAAAAAGAGATACAGTAACACTGTGTAGTAAATGTTAGGTAACACTAAAAATAAATAAAACTTCCCATAACGTAACAAAAAGTTTTTTAAAACAAAATTTATTTAAGAAGTACTATTATCAGGGCGCCTGGGTGGCTCAGTGGGTTAAGCCGCTGCCTTCGGCTCAGGTCATGATCTCAGGGTCCTGGGATCGAGTCCCGCATCGGGCTCTCTGCTCTGCAGGGAGCCTGCTTCCTCCTCTCTCTCTCTGCCTGCCTCTCTGCCTACTTGTGATCTCTCTCTGTCAAATAAATAAATAAAATCTTTAAAAAAAAAAAAAAAAGAAGTACTATTATCAAACTTTTCACACTTTTTTTTTTTTTAAGATCTTATTTATTTATTTGACAGAGAGAGATCACAAGTAGGCAGAGAGGCAGGCAGAGAGAGAGAGAGGGAGAAGCAGGCTCCCTGTTGAGCAGAGAGCCCGATGTGGGACTCGATCCCAGGACCCTGAGATCATGACCTGAGCCGAAGGCAGCGGCTTAACCCACTGAGCCACCCAGGCGCCCTCAAACTTTTCACACTTTGATGGAAGTTTTAATGTTACCAATTTTTCAATGTACTTATGTACATAGTAAGATTTCGATGCAATACTGTTGTTAAATATATGTCACCTTTTCTGGTTTCCTTCCTCGTCCTCATCTGTAAGCAAATTTAATCACAAAGGCAACTTCCTACAAAAAAACCCTGCAAATTGTTTCATTGTTGTTACTTTCTTGACTCACATTTTCTTGTTACATTACATATAAAAAATCAATTTGTAGTTGAGTCCAATTACTTATGAAATCATTTTTATTTTATTTATTTAAAATTTTTTGGTTCTAAAGAGCATCTAGAAAAAAGAAAAGTATGCAAGCTAATACTGTTTGAATTAACATTTAGTCAAATAATAATTTAAAAAATATTGAAGCTAGTGGTTAGATTCACAATGACTAAATATACAGAAGATAATTTTAAGTAGAGAGACATTATAAATATCATGGTTAAGATTTAAGAAATATGCTAAAAGAAAAGAGGAAATAAGATAACTAGAAAATAACATGACAATTAAAGCACGAAACTGCTTATAATGGTCTAGATTTTGTTTGGTAGATCTTATGTGGGATGTGCCCATGTCATGCAATTATTTTCTTGATCTAACTTGGGTAAAGCCTGGTCTCTTTCTGTGCCAGTTTCCTATTTATTGTCTCTCAGCTCCAAATTCACATTTCATTTTTTGCTATATGATGTGGGAGCTGTGTCTTTGAAACAGTTCCCCTTTGCCAGCAAAATGTTAAGCTTTGTTAGTGGAGATTAAGAGAAAGACATAGAAAAAAGAAGGGTTTTCCCTCCTTTTTCAAATGCATTCACTTGGCTGGCTCCTGCAGCACCCACAGCTTCCCTACCACCTAACTCTTGCAGTGTGGGTGGCTTCTATGGCGTCCAACACCTTCAGTACATGGTGCTAGGCAGTACCCAGAAAACAAAAGCCCCCCTTGGGATGTGCCCTGCCAAGGTAGCTTTGTAGCAGAGTATCCTTAGTTTCTCTAGCACCCTGCAGCAAGTTCCAGAGAAGAGATTCCCAATTAGCTAAGCAGCAAGCATCACAACTTCTTTGCTCCTCATGAGGCCCCACCCTGCTGTCTCCAACAATTTCTGGATCTGAGCTTTATTCTTTATCTTTTATAGATATTTTTATTTTATTAGCTATTCCCATATTACTCAAATCCCCTGCTATAGTTAATAATTCTTTATATTGACCTTTCCCTGTTCAAATTATTTTGTGGTTTCTTTCCCCTGACCAAACTATGACTGATATACCATCTAAAGCCATTTATTTCTGGAGGGTTATTAAGACTCTTAGTTTTACATTTCCTGATATAATGGCAGTCCGTGTCTTATATCTTTTCAGCTAGGACATATTTAGCCATGGATCAATACTCTGAAGATTAAGTGCTGCTTTAGTGTTCAAAAGTATTTAATAGGGTCTTTTCCAACATGATTCTAAGGCATTCCTGTTCTGGTATATTATCAGAAGACATATTCTTTAGTTTTAGGTCCTTTAGAGCTGACTGCAAGAATGTGAAGAAACAAAGTTTGTACGTGTTAATGACAAAACCAGATATGTGCACGAGTCCTATGCGAAATTTGTGATGTATTCCTGAGAAAAATAGAGTCTGAAATCAGAAGTGCAGCAGCCAGTCTTACTGAGTGATTTCTGTCAAACCTGGAGAGTGTGGAACCCATGGAGATGAAGGCCAGAAATAGCACTCTTGGCCAAGGAAGCCCAAGAGCATAAGCTAACTTTGATAGCATAGTTTAAAAATGTCACTGGCTCTCTTTCCTTTCCTATGTATTAAGGGTGCTAGAAATAATGAAGTCTCTTAGTAGGTGGTAAGACTTTTCAAATTTCCCTCTTAAAAATCCCAATAAAATGAATGTCTATAACTGGAGACTTAGTTGGAAACTACTCAGCCTCAGACAAAAAAATCAAGTCAAAGTTTTGCTTCAGTCAGATTCAGAGCTCTCCAGAAAAGAATTGTATTAGCTTGAAAATAAGAAGGGGGGGGGGCTTATGTTTAAAACCCATAGCAGGTGGGGGGTTGTTGAAACCTATTTGGAGATGTTCAAAGGGACACTGAGGTTTGGATGACTATCCATTTTCCACCTTCACACTTTTGTTGGGATAATTATTGTGACAAATGATACATATATCAAGAGACATCAACCCTAATGTCAAACTATGTTCCTCTCAAAACTTCCATGTTGAAGGTTAAACTTCCAGTACTTCTGAATGTGACCTTATCTGAAGATAGGGTTTTTATAGAGGTAATCAAGTTAAAATGAGGCCATTAGGATAAGCCCTAATACAATAAGTAATGTTTCTATATAAAGGGGAAATCCGGACACCGAGAAGGAAGATGGTGTGAAGGTGTGGGGAGAAGATGGCCATCTAAAAGCAAAGGAGAGAGGCCTGGAACAGATGCTTCCCTCAGTAGTAATAAACCGTGCCACTACCTTGATCTTATATTTCTAGCCTCCAGAATTACAAAACAATAGGTTTTTGTTGTATAAGCCACCCAGTCTTTGGTACTTTGTTATGGAAGTCCTAACGAACTAAATATACCATGTACATCTTTCTAGTTTACTATACATACTGTGATCAATAAATGATACATTATATTGCTTTGCATATTCTAAACACTATAAAAATGGTACACTTTCATTTACTTTTCTCTTGTTAGTTAATAACATGAGATATATTTTGGAATATTGTTTTGGCTCATATATTTTCAGTGGTATTTCATTGCACTACCTTCCCCACTTTCTTGTATGTTGAGATGGTGGGCATAGTTTTGCAAGTGAGGAGCATGCAATTACATCAGCATAAAAGCAATTTAAGCTTATAGGAATTTACAGGAATTGGGCTTGGCTTCCACTTAGAAAACCTGGGGGGAGTTTTTGTTTTTTGTTTTGTTTTTTAAAGATTTTATTTATTTATTTGACAGAGATCACAAGTAGGCAGAGAGGCAGGCAGAGAGAGAGGAGGAAGCAGGCTCCCTGCTGAGCAGAGAGCCCAACGTGAGGCTCCATCCCAGGACCCTGGGATCATGACCTGAGCTGAAGGCAAAGGCTTTAACCCACTGAGCCACCCAGGCGCCCCCCGGGGAAGTTGATACTGAGTGTAAGTCTTCCTACTGGAATGAGGGATACTCATAATTTTACGAGAACTGTTTGTAGACACAGTCTCTTGGACAATCCAGAGCAGGCAGTTTGGGTAGGTGGCAGAGGGTGCGGAGGGGCAGTCCCTGGACCCAGGTTAACCCACTGACAGGTAGACATGAAAGAATCCTCTAAGGATTTAAAGCAGGTAATCCTGTTTGTCTTTCCACATGCTTATAAACAGAAAGCATTTTGACCTGAATGTTTCCTAAAATTATGAGTATTATTTAAAGTTTAAGTGCATTGTCTTGTTGACTGCATTGGGTAAAGCTTTCTCATGATACAATGTAAATATTGGCTACTTCTATATCTCCCACTATCTTAGAATACCTTATTCTATTCTGATTTCTTCATGCATTTTAAATGCAGACATGATCTTTGTTTTCCTTTTCATTGCTAACTTTTATTTTCATTACTTTTCTCATTAGTATCTTCAGTTTTCTATATTACCTTTTTCAGTTTTTGTTTTATTTCTGCAATTTTAAATTCTTTTTTCCCCTGATTTCTATTACCTTACATTTTGTCACCTATTTTTTCCCATCTTCTATCTTCTCTCTGTTCTTGCCATAGGGGTTTGTGCTTTCTCTTCATATTGTGAAATATTCCAACGACTGTTTTATTCACATTGTAATATTGTCTCAGTTTTTGTTCATTTATCTTGAGTGCTTTTCAGCTATTATTTGTTTTGCATTTCAAAATAATATCTCCATATTGATGGTATTATTTTTTTTTCCTTTTTAAAATAATTATCCTTGAAACAGGAGAAATTTACTCAGATTATGCATTCACAACCTTCTTGGATAAGGGTGAAGGAAAAATCTGGTTTTCAAAAGGCTAGTATTTTCCTTTTGTGTTACACTTTTGTTTCTAAGAGTATTTATATTTTAATTCTCCCTAGACAACTGAGACAGGAGCTGAGCATTTTACCCAACAGAAAGTCTTCGCTTCTCTACCCTTCTGCCCCCAAATTCAGGGCCATGGAGACTTGACTGCATCTTGAAAGTACAGTTTGTCTCAAATATTCTCATTTGGCCTATCCCAGTGTCTCTCCAATTTAATGTGAGTGCACACCATTTAAGCATTTTCCTGCAATGTAGATTTGGTCTAAGTATGGCTCAGAGCTTGTGATTTTGAATTCCTAACCATCTCCATAGTGATGCTGACACTTTGCTTCTCAGACCACATGAACAGTAGCAGGAACTTAGCTTAGTCTGATTTTTGGCACCAACTGGTTCTATAAAAGATGCTGCAAAATGATTTTATACCCCTTTGTCCAAATATTTTGGAAATTATATCTCGCTACATGTAGCTTGCCTTTTGTAAGTTTATTTCTCCAGCTTTTTCTAAGAGCAGCATCCATGGCATTTGCTCTCCATTTCCTTCAATTCACATTAAATGTTCTTTGGTTAGTCTTGTACCTTGTTTGTGCTTGTTAACTCCATGTATACTAAATGAGGAATTTGTGTTTTTATTCTCCTTTCTTATTTTGCATGATTTCTAGGGAGACTAAAATAATACTTAAATTACATCCTGTCTTAAAACCTGAATTCTTTTTCATAGTTTTATAACTGAATTTTATTACAGTCAGAAGAGGTTACCTATATTATTTAAAATTTTTAAATGATTAAAACTTACTTTAAAGTCTGGTTAGTAGACAACAATGCATTCTCTAATTATTAAGTTGATTTTTTTTAATTATGTGTTCAAAATTTTATGTCCATGTTGATTTCTGTTTGCTTGAGCTATTAAATCTTGAGCAAGAATTGATAAAATCTTCCAAAATAATGATAGAATTTTCAATACCCACTTGTCATTTTACCAGTTTTGGTTTATAGATATTGAGAGTTTTTACACAAATGTAGAAAATCATTTCATATAAATTTATTATGAGTACTATATTGTTTGTGATTATCTATAGCATCTTATTTTTAACTTATTATTTTAACTTATTATATATAATATATATAATCTTATTTTTAACTTATTATTTTAACTTATTATATATATAATATATAGTCATATTATATTTTATAGTGTTTTGTAGAATATATACTATATTTTTATTATTTTAGTGCTCACTTCTAATAGTCAAAAATAAATGTTTGATGTAAGATAAAATAAATCACACATTTATCTATCTCTCATTAATAATACAAGTGCCATAAAATCCTTTAATTCCAATTATAATTTGCATTAGTTTGCAACAGCTGCCAGAACAAGGTATCACAGACTGGGTGGCTAAAACAAAAAATTTATTTTCTCAATGCTCTGGAAATGAGAAGTCTGAGGATAAGGTATTGGCAAAGTTGGTTCCTTCTAAGGGACACGAAAAAGGATCTGTTCTAGGCCTTTCTCCTTGGCTGGTAGATGGCTATCTTCACCCTCCATTTACATATTATCTTCCTTATCTTCCTTATATATGTATCTGTGTCCAGACTTTCCTTTCTTATAAGGATATCAGTCATACTATATTTAAATGCATCTTAATGAGTGAGCTCATTTTTAACTTAAATACCTCTGCAAAGCCTATCCCCAATTACAGTCATTCATAGGTACTGCGGGTTAACACTTCAAAATGGGAATTTTGAGTGGAACACAAATCAGCCCATAAAACCACTCTTACATATTTGCCTGTTATTAACTAGAAAATTAATTTCACACAATTTTAATAAAATAAATTATATATTATATTCAATGTAATCTCAAATTTAACTACTTCCTTACATATACCTTTTCAAAAATTATTTGTTGAGATATCTATTACCAGTAGAATTGTCCCTGTCTATTGCTTCATTTAAGAAGGTTTTAGTGTATTTTGTATTCTATAGATCTATTAGTATATGTCTAATATTATCTGTAAATTGAATTATCTTTATCCTATCTTCGATATGTTGTTATGATTCTAAGAAATAATTTCTTTTTAAAAAATCAGTATCAGTTATCACATCAAATAGTACTTCTCCTCCACTACTACTATTTTCTTCCTTAAGTCTACCTCATTCTAACCTCTGTGTATCAGTTTCTCTTTAGCATCTTTTACTCCTGTGTTTTTGTGTTGCATTTGAGTCTTTTCTAAAAACCTACCTTCTAGTTCACTGATCTGTTTTCAACTACTTTTTGAAAAATTTATTTATTTTAGAGGGTGGGGAGGAACAGAAGGATATGGAGAGAATCTTAAGTAGACTCCATTTGGAGCATGAAGCCTGCCTCTGGGCACAATCTCAAGACACTGAGATCATGACCTGAGCTGAAATCAAGCGTTGGACATTCATCCCACTCAGCCAGCCAAGTGCCCCTTCAACTATTTATAATCACATTTAATTTTTAAAATATTTTAAATAATCTTAATTGAGACATTATTTAAGTAAAAACAAATAAACAAAGATTACCTATTTAGATTACACAAATTGTCAAATTTTTAAAACTACTACAGCCCCAGAACAAGAAATACATGTTCTCAATCAATACAGAATATTTCTATCATCCAAATTTTCCTCAGGTTTCTTTCTAGACAACCCTGGTTTCCACTCTTAAACTCAGATCACTGATCTTCCACTCTACATTTTCTAGAATTTCATATATAAAGATTCAGACCACATTCACTCTTTTGTGCCTGTTTTATTTAATATACTGTTTTTGAGATTTAGCCATGTTGAGGTATATACCAAGTTTATTTCTTTTTATTGTTGATATACCAAAGTTTATTTACTTACTTGTTGGTAAATAGTAATACATGAAAAGATGCCCCATGACCCACTCATTAGAAGAATTAACATTAAAAACAATAATAATAATAATGCTAAAAGATGATGCAGATGTGGAATGACTACAACACTTATAATATACTAATGGTGAGAACAGAAAACTGTATAACCGTTTTGGAGTAAAGTTTCTTACAAAATTTCTTAATTTCTTATAAAATTAAGTGTAAGCCTATTATATGACTCAAGAAATGTCATTCCTAAGTATTTAAACAAGAGAAATAAAAACATACTAACATATGTAAAAGTATATATGCATATAAATATATATTTTTGTATGAGAATATTTACAGTAGTATTTATAGTAGGTAAATACTATAATTAATTAGGTTTTTAACTTATTTTTAACTACCAGAAGTTGTGTTTAATTTCATTTCAAAGTTTTCTTACTTTTTGATGCTATATTTTCATTACTCAGATTATAGGTTTTGGAGTGGGGGGGTGTTATGTCATTTTAAATTATTTTATATGTATAATAATTCTATTTGAAGTCCTTAGGTGTCTGAGATATTTTATGGTTTTGTTGACTCTCTCTCATGGTGGTTTAATTCCTTGTTAGTAATATAAGTTTTAAAAATGACTATTAGTTTTTGGTTCTGTTAAGGAAAATACTGTAGGTTATGTCTGAAAGTATCCTCCTTCTACTGCATACCCTTTGGAAATATATTAGGCCACCTTATTCTAACCATGCCAGTTTGTGTTAATGTCTGAATAATGCTGGTAATGTTGATTTTATACGATACTTTTCTTGTGCCTAGAGTACTGATTTTAAATTCTCAGAAGACTATCTTATTTTTTAAACTCATAGCTCAAACTAAAAGAAATATTTCCTTTTTTTTCTTCCTCTTCTACTGTTTAGAACAGTTTCTGGCCGGGGGAGGAGTCAAGATGGCAGAGAAGTAGCAGACCAGCAGGAGATCAGCTAGATAGCTTATCTAAAGATTGCAAACACCTCCAAATCCATCGGCAGATTGAAGAGAAGAAGAACAGCAATTCTAGAAACAGAAAATCAACCACTTTCTGAAAGGTAGGACTGGTGGAGAAGTGAATCCAAAGTGATAGGAAGATAGACCACGGGGGGAGGGGCCAGCTCCCAGCGATCGGCGGAGCAACGGAACACAAAATCAGGACTTTAAAAAGTCTGTTCCACTGAGGGACATTGCTCCAGAGGCTAAACCGGGGTGAAGCCCACACAGGGTCAGCGTGGCCCCAGGTCCCGCAGGATCACAGAAGGATCGGGGCTGTCTAAATGTCACAGAGCTTACAGGTATTAGAACGGGGAAGCTGGCTACAGAGACAGAGCCAACAGTGAGCTCACAGCTCGGGGTTACCTTGAACCGTTCGCAGGCTCGGTTAGCTAGGAGCGCGGCCAGAAGTCAGGCAGATGGGAGTTACTGGGCGCTGTTCTCTGAGGGCGCAATGAGGAATAGGGCCCCGTGCTCTTGGCTCCTCCGGGTAGGAGACCAGGAGGCCGTAATTTTCATTCCCGTCCTCCAGAACTCTACGGAAAGCGCTCAGGGAACAAAAGCTCCTGAAAGCAAACCCGAGCAGATTACTCAGCCCGGGCCCTGGTAAGGGCGTTGCAGTTCCGATTGGGGCAAAGACACTTGAGAATCACTGCAACAGGCCCCTCCCCCAGAAGATCAACAAGTAATCCAGCCAGGACCAAGTTCACCTACCAAGGAGTGCACTTTCAATACAAAGGAGAGCAGCGGAATTCCAGAAGAGGAGAAAGCAAAGCACGGAACTCATGGCTTTCTCCCCATGATTCTTTAGTCTTGTAGTTAATTTAATTTTTTTTTTCTTTTTCAATTTTCTTTTCTCTTCTTCCACTAAATTTAACTTTTACCCTTTTCTTTTTTAACATTTTTTAACTAGTTTATCTAATATATATATATATATTTCTTTTTTATACTTTTTCTTTATTCGTTTTCATTTTTTAATTGCTTCTTTTCTTTCTTTCTTTCATTCTTTCTTTTTCTTTTCTTTCTGAAACTCTTTTTATGCCCTTTATCCCCCCTCACAATTTGGGATCTCTTCTGATGTGGTTAAAGCATATTTTCCTGGGGTTGTTGCCACCCTTTTCTTATTTTACTTGCTCTTACATATACTCTTATCTGGACAAAATGACAAGGCAGAAAAATTCACCACAAAAAAAAAAGAACAAGAGGCAGTACCAAAGGATAGGGACCTAATCAATATAGACATTGGTAATATGTCAGATCTAGAGTTCAGAATGATGATTCTCAAGGTTCTAGCCGGGCTCAAAAAAGGCATGGAAGATATTAGAGAAACCCTCTCGGGAGATACAAAAGCCCTTTCTAGAGAAATAAAAGAACCAAAATCTAACCAAGTTGAAATCAGAAAAGTTGTTAATGAGGTGCAATAAAAAATGGAGGCTCTCACTGCTAAGTTAAATGAGGCAGAAGAAAGAATTAGCAACATAGAAGACCAAATGACAGATTATAAAGAAGCTGAGCAAAAGAGGGACAAACAGCTACTGGACCACGAGGGGAGAATTCAAGAGAATTCTTCTTCATAAGAAGAAACAACATTAGAATAATTGGGATTCCAGAAGAAGAAGAGAGAGGGGAGCAGAAGGTATACTGGAGAGAATTATTGGAGAGAATTTCCCCAATATGGCAAAGGGAACAAGCATCAAAATCCAGGAGGTGCAGAGAACCCCCCTCAATATCAAAAAGAATAGGCCCACACCCGGTGACGTAATAGTAAAATTTACAAGTCTTAGTGACAAAGAGAAAATCCTGAAAGTGGCCCGGGAAAAGAAGTCTGTAACATACAATGGTAAAAATACTAGATTGGCAGCAGACTTATCCACAGAGACCTGGCAGGCCAGAAAAAGCTGGCATGATATATTCACAGCACTAAACGAGAAAAATATGGAGCCAAGAATACTATATCCAGCTGGGCTATCATTGAAAATAGAAGGAGACATTAAAAGCTTCCAGGACAAACAAAAACTGAAAGAATTTGCAAACACCAAACCAGCTCTACAGGAAATACTGAAAGGGGTCCTCTAAGCAAAGAGAGACCCTAAAAGTAGTAGATCAGAAAGAAACAGAGACAATATACAGTAACAGTCACCTTACAGGCAATACAATGGCACTAAATTCATATCTCTCAATAGTTACCCTGAATGTAAATGGGCTAAATGCCCCAATCAAAAGACACAGAGTATCAGAATGGATAAAAAAACAAAACCCATCTATATGTTGCCTACAAGAAATTCATTTCAGACCCGAAGACACCTCCAGATTTAAAGTGAGGGGGTGGAAAACAATTTACATGCTAATGGACATCAGAAGAAAGCAGGGCTGGCAATCCTTATATCAGATCAAATATATTTTAAGCCAAAGACTATAATAAGAGATGAGGAAGGACACTATATCATACTCAAAGGCTCTGTCCAACAAGAAGATCTAACAATTTTAAATATCTATGCCCCCAATGTGGAGCAGCCAACTATATAAACCAATTAATAACAAAATCAAAGAAACACATCAACAATAATACAATAGTATTATTATACAATAATAATTACAATAATAAATAGTAGGGGACTTTAACACTCCCCTCACTGAAATAGACAGATCATCCAAGCAAAAGATCAACAAGGAAATAAAGGCCTTAAATGACACACTGGACCAGATGGACATCACAGATATCTTCAGAACATTTCATCCCAAAGCAACAGAATATACATTCTTCTCTAGTGCACATGGAACATTCTCCAGAATAGATCACATCCTGGGTCCTAAATCAGGTCTCAACTGGTATCAAAAGATTGGGATCACTTCTCTGCATATTTTCAGACCACAATGCTCAACTCAACCACAAGAGGAAATTTGGAAAGAACCCAAATACATGGAGACTAAACAGCATCCTTCTAAAGAATGAATGGGTCAACCGGGAAATTAAAGAAGAATTGAAAAAATTCATGGAAACAAATGATAATGAAAATACAACGGTTCAAAATCTGTGGGACACAACAAAGGCAGTCCTGAGAGGAAAATATATACTGGTACAAGCTTTTCTCAAGAAACAAGAAAGGTCTCAGGTACACAACCTAACCCTACACCTAAAGGAGCTGGAGAAAGAACAAGAAAGAAACCCTAAGCCCAGCAGGAGAAGAGAAATCATAAAGATCAGAGCAGAAATCAATGAAATAGAAACCAAAAAAACAATAGAACAAATCAAGGAAACTAGGAGCTGGTTCTTTGAAAGAATTAATAAGATTGATAAACCCCTGGCCAGACTTATCAAAAAGAAAAGAGAAAGGACCCAAATAAATAAAATCATGAATGAAAGAGGAGAGATCACAACTAACACCAAAGAAATACAAACTATTATAAGAACATACTATGAGCAACTCTACGCCAACAAATTTCACAATCTGGAAGAAATGGATGCATTCCTAGAAACATATAAACTACCACAAATGAACCAGGAAGAAATAGAAAGCCTGAACACACCCATAACCATAACCATAACCAGTAAGATTGAAACAGTCATCAAAAATCTCCAAAAATCTCCAAACAAAAGCCCAGGGCCAGACGGCTTCCCAGGGGAATTCTACCAAACATTTAAAGAAGAACTAATTCCTATTCTCCTGAAACTGTTCCAAAAAATAGAAATGGAAGGAAAACTCCCAAACTCATTTTATGAGGCCAGCATCACCTTGATCCCAAAACCAGACAAGGATCCCATCAAAAAAGAGAGCTATAGACCAATATCCTTGATGAACAAGGATGCGAAAATTCTCACCAAAATACTAGCCAATAGGATTCAACAGTACATTAAAAGGATTATTCACCACGACCAAGTGATTTATCCCAGGGCTGCAAGGTTGGTTCAACATCCGCAAATCAGTCAATGTGATACAACACATCAATAAAAGAAAGAACAAGAACCATATGATACTCTCAATAGATGCTGAAAAAGCATTTGACAAAGTACAGCATCCCTTCCTGATCAAAATTCTTCAAAGTGTAGAGATAGAGGGCACATACCTCAATATCATCAAAGCCATCTATGAAAAACCCACCGCAAATATCATTCTCAATGGAGAAAAACTGAAAGCTTTTCCACTAAGGTCAGGAGCATGGCAGGGATGTCCATTATCACCACTGCTATTCAACATAGTACTAGAAGTCCTAGCCTCAGCAATCAGACAATAAAAGGAAATTAAAGGCATCCAAATCGGCAAAGAAGTCAAACTATCACTCTGTGCAGATGATATGATACTATATGTAGAAAACCCAAAAGACTCCACTCCAAATTTGCTAGAACTTGTACAGGAATTCAGTAAAGTGTCAGGATATAAAATCAATGCACAGAAATCAGTTGCATTTCTCTACACCAACAACAAGACAGAAGAAAGAGAAATTAAGGAGTCAATCCCATTTACAACTGCACCCAAAACCATAAGATACTTATGAATAAACCTAGCCAAAGAGGCAAAGAATCTATACTCAGAAAACTATAAAGTACTCATGAAAGAAATTGAGGAAGACACAAAGAAATGGAAAAATGTTCCATGCCCCTGGATTGGAAGAATAAATATTGTGAAAATGTCTATGCTACCTAAAGCAATCTACACATTTAATGCAATTCCTATCAAAGTTCCATCCATCTTTTTCAAAGAAATGGAACAAATACTCCTAAAATTTATATGGAACAGAAAAGACCTCGAGTATTCAAAGGAATATTGAAAAAGAAAGCCAAAGTTGGTGGCATCATAATTCCGGACTTCAAACTCTATCACAAAGCTGTCATCATCAAGACAGCATGGTACTGCCACAAAAACAGACACATAGATCAAAGGAACAGAATAGAGAGCCCAGAAATTGAACCTCAACTCTGTGGTCAACTAATCTCTGACAAAGTAGGAAAGAATGTCCAATGGAAAAAAGACAGCCTCTTCAATAAATGGTGTTGAGAAAATTGGACAGCCACATGCAGAAAAATGAAATTGGACCATTTCCTTACACCACACACGAAAATAGACTCAAAATGGATGAAGGACCTCAATGTGAGAAAGGAATCCATCAAAATCCTTGAGGAGATCAGGCAGCAACCTCTTTGACCTCAGCCACAGCAACATCTTCCTAGGAACATCGCCAAAGGCAAGGGAAGCAAGGGCAAAATGAACTATTGGGATTTTACCAAGATCAAAAGCTTTTGCAGAGTAAAGGAAACAGTTAACAAAATCAAAAGACATTGACAGAATGGGAGAAGATATTTGCAAACGACATATCAGATAAAGGACTAGTGTCCAAAATCTATAAAGAACTTAGCAAACTCAACACCCAAAGAACAAATAATCCAATCAAGAAATGGGCAGAGGACATGAACAGACGTTTCTGCAAAGAAGACATCCAGATGGCCAACAGACATATGAAAAAGTGCTCCATATCACTCGGCATCAGGGAAATACAAATCAAAACCACAATGAGATATCACCTCACACCAGTCAGAATGGCTAAAATTAACAAGTCAGGAAATGACCGATGCTGTCGAGGATGCGGAGAAAAGGGGAACCCTCCTACACTGTTGGTGGGAATGCAAGCTGGTGCAACCACTCTGGAAAACAACATGGAGGTTCCTCAAAATGTTGAAAATAGAACTACCCTAAGACCCAGCAATTGCACTACTGGGTATTTACCCTAAAGATACAAACGTAGTGATTCGAAGGGGCACGTGCACCTGAATGTTTATAGCAGCAATGTCTACAATAGCCAAACTATGGAAAGAACCTAGAAGTCCATCAACAGATGAATGGATCAAGAAGATGTGGTATATATACACAATGGAATACTATGCAGCCATCAAAAGAAATGAAATATCGCCATTTGTGATGACGTGGATGGAACTAGAGGGTATCATGCTTAGCGAAATAAGTCAAGCAGAGAAAGACAACTACCATATGATCTCCCTGATATGAGGTAGTGGAGATGCAACATGGGGGGTTAAGGGGGTAGGAGAAGAATGAATGAAACAAGATGGAATTGGGAGGGAGACAAACCATAAGTGGCTCTTAATCTCACAAAACAAACTGAGGGTTGCTGGGGGGAGGGGGTGGGGGTGGGGCTATGGACATTGGGGAGGGTACGTGCTATGGTGAGTGCTGTGAAGTTTGTAAACCTGGCGATTCACATACCTGTACCCTGGGGGATAAAAATATATTGTATGTTTATAAAAAATAAAATTAAAAAATTTTTAAAAAAGAATAATTTCTGGCCTTCATTTTTTCCCCAATGTGTAGCACTTTGTACCCCCCCCCCAGCTTTTTAAAACATTTTATTTATTTGACAGAGAGAAAGGGAGAGAAGAAACACAAGAAGGGGAGTTGGAGAGGGAAAAATGTACTTCCTGCCTGCTCAGCAGGGAGCCCGCCTTGGTGCTCAATTCCAGGACCCTGGGATCATGACCTGGGCCAAAGGCAGAGGATTAAAGACTGAGCTACCCAGGCGCCCCTGACTATACCATTTTTGTCATAGCTAGGGATTATAATTTTCCTTCTTGGTTATTTGTACCCAAGTATTTTTCTTTTATAACTTACATGGTCATTAAAACCCAAGCATCCAGGTCCCAGAATTTGGAGAACGCCTCAAGTCTATCTGCACCTTAGTATCAGCTTATTGTTTGGTTTTCAGTTCACTTTTTATTGTTGGGGTCTTGGATTTTGTCCTCAATTTTTGGTAAATTCACCCCTGAATTCAAAAGTTTATGTAAGCCAATCAATAATTTTATTTAAAAGATTGTTTGTAAAGGAATAGCTTTTCAGACTGTTTATTCCGCATTTGCTAGAAAATGTGACTTTCTACCATTTTCTTAATCCAGATTTTAGTCAAGTATTTTCACAACTATATTCTCCTTCATTGACCTTGTAACAGACATTTGGGCTTGGCCATTCAATCTATTTTCATTAATGGGATATGAACAGAAAGGTGGGTAGTACTCCAAATCTTAGAAAACATTTTAAATACATTTGACTGGCTAAGGTGCTCTTTCTTTTTTTTTTTTTCAATTTAGTTATTTTCAGAAAAACATTATTATTTTTTCACCACACCCAGTGCTCCATGCAAGCCGTGCCCTCTATAATACCCACCACCTGGTACCCCAACCTCCCACCCCCCCGCCACTTCAAACCCCTCAGGTTGTTTTTCAGAGTCCATAGTCTCTCATGGTTCACCTCCCCTTCCAATTTACCCAAATTCCCTACTCCTCTCTAACGCCCCTTGTCCTCCATGCTATTTGTTATGCTCCACAAATAAGTGAAACCATATGATAATTGACTCTCTCTGCTTGACTTATTTCACTCAGCATAATCTCTTCCAGTCCCGTCCATGTTGCTACAAAAGTTGGGTATTCATCCTTTCTGATGGAGGCATAATACTCCATAGTGTATATGGACCACATCTTCCTTATCCATTCATCCGTTGAAGGGCATCTTGGTTCTTTCCATAGTTTGGCGACTGTGGCCATTGCTGCTATAAACATTGGGGTAAAGAGGGCCCTTCTTTTCACAACATCTGTGTCTTTGGGGTAAATACCCAGGAGTGCAATTGCAGGGTCGTAGGGAAGCTCTATTTTTAATTTCTTGAGGAATCTCCACACTGTTCTCCAAAGAGGCTGCACCAACTTGCATTCCCACCAACAGTGGAAGAGGGTTCCCCTTTCTCCACATCCTCTCCAACACATGTTGTTTCCTGTTTTGTTAGTTTTGGCCATTCTAACTGGTGTAAGGTGATATCTCAATGTGGTTTTAATTTAAATCTCCCTGAGGGCTAATGATGATGAGCATTTTTTCATGTGTCTGATAGCCATTTGTATGTCTTGATTGGAGAAGTGTCTGTTCATATCTTCTGCCCATTTTTTGATGTGTTTGTCTGTTTCATTTTCAAGTTGAAAGGTGCTCTTTCAACTTGAAAATTGGAATGACATGATGTAAACAAAAGCTGGAAGAGCTACAAGTGACCCATACGGCCCTCCTAAATACAAGCAAATAAGTAAATACTTGCTACCGTTAGCCATAAAATCAATTTGGGATTGTGTGTCGTCACAGCAAATGTGACTAATACACCAAGGAGTCTAGCTTCATTTGATTTTGGTTCTTATTTCTCTACTATTGAAAAAAGCGGATACTTTGCTATGCTTTCTAGACTGCCTCCTTTTTTTTTAATTAATAATAAAAATAAAAGAAGAAAAGAGGAAAGAAGAATATAAACTGATTTACTGATAAAATAATAATGTGGTAGTCAAAAAGTCAACTACATAAGTAATATATATAAGTAATAAGTAATTGCATGTAATAAGTAATTGTAATAAGTAATCGCTTTAAATGTAAATTGAGTAAATTCTCTACACAAAAGATTAATACTGTCAAACTTGATTAAACAAAAGTTAAACCTACTATATGCTGTTTTCAAGGCACATATTTTAAATATAATGATGTTACATAAAGAGGAAAGATAAAGCAAATATGCCTTGCAAACAATAAAGAAAGCTGATTGGTAAAATCAGTATCAGACAAAAAGATGTTAAAACAAGTAGAAGTATTAAAAGTATCTTCAGTGTTACTGTAAATACTGTTTCCTTTGTACAGATCTTAGAGTTACTTGAATATTTTGTGATAATTACTTTAATTAACACAAAGTTATAAAATGCACAGATTAAGTAGAGCACAAATAAACTATAATATGTCATATTATCCTGAAAGACACAAATTAATTATTGTCAACTAACTCACACTGTGAAACTCTGTTTTCTCAAGATATCTCATATTATATATGAACTTCTGACAACAAGCCAAATGACTATATTTGGTAATTACTAGCAAAACTTAATTCCTCTCAGAAACTTAACATTGAATTTAAGAAGTCGAATACAGTGATTCAATTTGGACAACATTTAAGAACCTGGCAAAATGAATCCATGTAGAATAGAAATCAGAATACTGGCTACCCATCCAGGAGAAAACTTTTAACAGCAAAGGGGCATAAGGGAGCTTTTGGGGGTTCTCATAAGAATTTATTTCTTGATCTAGATAATTGCTAAACAGTCAAAATTTCACTTTGTGAAAATTCATCAAGTTTTACAATTATCAGTTGTACATTTTTCTGTATGTATGCAATATTTCAAGTTTTCGATAACTGAAAAAGTGCGTGTATAAAATATTTTGAGGGAACAAAAAGTTCACAAAACAATACTTGAACAATACTTGAAGCAAAACAGTGCTTTAACTGCTAAACTTTACATGTTTTCTATCCATTACTATCAGTAAAATAAGCAAAATTTTCATTTATTTTTAACTGTTGGTCTTTTCATTATTTCAAGACAAATTATTAATAATATTTCTTTTTCTTTAAAAGATTTTATTTATTCATTTGATAGAGAGAGTGAGAGAGTACAAGAAGGGGCAGTGGCAGAAGGAGAAGGAGAAACAGGCTCCCTGATATTTAATAATATTTCTAAAGCATTTTTCAGTATTTGAAATTTTTGATATAAGGTGTTCTCACAAAGCTGGGCAAACACATAATATCTAGAAGGAAAAAAATTAATGAGAGGGCAGAAATTGTTGTCTGGTATATAATTTAAAATTTTAAAATATAAATTTCATGAGGAAATTTTTCTCTGAATCAGACTGAGAAGGAACACTTTTCTAGTGGAAGGATTTAAAAAAAAAAAAAGATAAATAGAATAAAAGCCAAACATCTGAAGGAGGTAAATACATTTTAAAAAATGAAAACAGAGCATTGGCATGACAGGATTAATGTCCACAGTTTCAGTGTCAAAAAGATATACGGGAAAGAATTAACAATGCATGAAGCATGAATATAAACCACCTGAAACAAATGTTCAACAAGAGGATAAATGCAACATGAAACACTATGTCTTTAGCCTCAAAGATAGAGACAATAATTGAGAAGATTATGCTTTGTGATCCACTGTGATAAATTCTATTGACAGATACAATAGGCTGGGCATGGAACAGAAACAAAACTTCTGCTACTACAAGGATAATGAAAATTTCAGATGTGACATTTTAAATTCAATGACCAATTTAAACTTTAAAACCAGTTAGGTATGCTTGAATTTATAGTACATAAGGCTAAAGAAAATCTAAAAGTATGGTTGTGCTTAATACTTTACCAAGATTTTTGCATATAGAGCTTTGGATATGTGAATTATAAACATTTTTCTTAAGAAGTAACTGATGCAGATTTTAATCCTGACTGTAATTGATAGTTTAATAGTTAATATTATAAAATATTTTAATGAAAGGAGAAAAGGGAAGGTTCTTTTGAATTATGGATATTGTGAAAACATAAGTGTTTATCTTACTTTTTTTTCTTTTTCCTACGGCACTGTAAGTTTCAATCGATAGTCATATGTATAGAGGATTAGAAATTTTGCATGCATTTCAGCTTAAATGCACACCAATCTATAGAAGTTCAGGACTGGAAGTATTTAGATGCAAGAATAATTATCAGAGCAAGTAAAAAAATGAAATTCATTTAAATGTGAAATGATTTTTAAATAGTTTAAGGCAAAGCAAAAATTCCCTAATGCTTAAATGCCTTAGTAAATAAATAGCACATTCGATCTAATTTCAACATATGTTCTAAGAGCAGGAATACAGAAATGAACCAAAGTAAAAACAAGAATGCAATGTAGTTCCTGAATGGAACATCATATAATGGTGGAAACATTAAAAAAAAAAAAAAAAACAAAAAAAACCACAAAACATACACACATACACACACACACACACACACACAAATTAAGTTAAATTTGATCAATTCTTATGTTGCCAAGGGAGCAAAGGAAGGTCACATATTCTGAGACATAAAGGGTAAGGTCTCAAATGAAGGTGTACTTCAGCAGGGAGTCCATTATAGTAGACATTAGAGCGCAATACAGTGCGAGGCAGAGTGAAAGGAAAAGATGTGAAGCCTGACAGTCCTATTTAAGATGGATCGATAAGATGAGACTACGGCCTAAAATAGGCACTACTTTGACGGGATTCTTGCTTTTCAGGACAATAACATTCATATTACAAAGACATTAACAGTAACATTCCTGAAAAGTGGAGAAGCCCATAAAAACTTTTTTAGTTAAGAGTATATATTTTAGGGGCACCTGGGTGGCTCAGAGGGTTAAGCCTCTGCCTTCAGCTCAGGTCATGATCTCAAGGTCCTGGGATCAAGCCCCTCATCGGGCTCTCCCCAGCACCACCACCACCCTGCCTGCCTCTCTGTCTTGTGACATCTCTCATCTTGTGATCATCTCTCTCTCTGATCATATCTCTCTCTGTGTCAAATAAATAAAGTCTTAAAAAAAAGCATATATTTTATGCTTTAAAGGGATTATGCCTGGGGGAATCTTTGAAAATTTGGTTTGTAGTATTTCCAGAGAACAGAGAGACTATAAATATTACATGGTTATAATTTATCATTATAAATCTTTAATACTTTATGCCATGGAGTTATGTCTTATATTTATAACTATATATATAATTTGCATTATATAACAATAGATGTATATTTATCAATAAACATGCATTTATTGATATATAATGTTTTATATGACTTATCATATATATTATAAATAATCTGATTGATATATTATTGATTACATATTATTGAATATTTAATCTCTGCAAGAAGAGTATGATAGTACAGACAGAAGAACACATATCTCACCTGATGTGAGATGCACTTATAATCTCAATCATTCCTCTGAAAATACCCTCCTTACTGACTTACAGTTTTGTTTATTCCTCATGTAAGTCTTTCCAGGAATTTTATGTATCTTTTGATTACCATCTACCACGTATCTGGAACAACTTAAGCTCTTAGAATAAAATGGTCAGACAGAAAGGGTCTCTATCCTCAAAAAAATTACAGTAATGTGTGATAATAAAGAGTACATTCCAAGAATTCTTTGGCTGAGGGCCTTGGAGAATAATAATAATTTCTCTATGTTTGATATTATCATCTACGGAGAGCTGCTGAATAACCAGGAAGCCTGGTAGATCTAAACAGGTGTATCTGTGTGGACAGAAGAGGACAAATAATTGTTTCAGGATGCATGTGTCTGGTACCAGCTTTCCTTTGAATCTTGAAAACAGTCTCCCAGTGGAGGGGAAATAAAAAGATTAAATTAAAAATTTTTAAATGATATGTTAAGAAATGACAAGGCTTATAACTTACATAGGTAATTATTTTCAAAAAATATTAACTACATAGGAAAAGAAGACTCAAGCTTATTTTCAAATAGATCAAAATTCTTAGTTTATGTTTCAAAGAATTCACAAAGAAAATGGTACAATGAAAAAATACACAGGATTTCCTTTCAGCATTTACACCATGTCAACACATTTCATCCAAAGCACAGTATGCATTACACTATGTCCAATACTAAAGCCAGGTAGGAGCTAACATAGCACTTTTTCAATGCATTGCCTAAGAACTAGAATAATTACTCCATATATTAGATCCACTGGGATTTCAAAGAAAAGAACATTAAATTATGGTTGGTTGTATTTCAATTCCTAAAATACTAGCTTAGGAATGCATGTATGATGTATAAATAAACCTATGTAAACGTTTCATTTGGAGTTCAAATTCTAACATTCCTTCATGCCTTATACTCACATTCAAAACAGAGGACTGTCCCAAAGTAAAAATTACAAGTTTTAGTGACTGCATATTCAACATTTGGGGGCAGGGGTGGTTATATTGAGCTGGTGTTATCTATTTGTAATGAAAGAAGGGAAGAGGGGCTTCATCACTTTCTCAATTTTTCTTATCTAATAATGTTGAGTATAGACTCCTGTCTCCTTAGATGTGTTATGAACAGGATAACCCATTTACAGGGAAACTCTTTAGCTCTTCAGAATAGTTTAACATTTATTTTCAATATACTTATTTCAGAGTTTACCAAAACAGGACAATGGTTTTTGCTTGCCTGAAATATCAGCCACTAGGTGAGTTGAAAAAATTTTGGTCTAATGTCACAAAGCACTAGCTCAAAAGGCATTTAAGTTGTTTGCTATGACAGTTATACAGTAAAGATCTGAAAATAGTGGCCTATATTTTGTAAAAAGAAAGTAACAGAATTACTTATGTTCTCCTTCGTTATCCCTCTAGAATTAGTGTTTTGAGTTGCAAATAACACTGTCACCTAAGGACCAAAGATATCATCTTCAAGCTCATCCTTGGTCTTTTATTTTTCAGATGACAGAAAAACATTCATGGTTATTTGTTATAGCCATACCCTACCTTCTTTTTTCTCACCTTTGCACACAAACTTCAAACTTTTCATTATTTCATCTAAAAGCTCTCTACTGATGAAATTATAATATTCTTTTCCTTAATTTTCATTGTTTAGATGAAGTCTTTCTAAATGACTACTAAATTGTGTTTTCCTGTTAATGCTTAATACTATGCCTATGACCTCAGTGAGAAAAACTTTCTTCATACATTTGTGAAATTATTATTATTATTAATCTTGTGGCTTCAAAGATTAGAATTTAGCCTTGGTAAGCAAATTCTGCATATTGTGTCTATGTAAAGGCTGCCATATCAGAAGATGATTCAAGATTTGTAATTTGTAATTTTCACCTTCCATTTTAATTACTCCTTTCCATTATTGCAATAGTCACTTAAACTGACTTTTAAAAGGCCATTCAAGATGATCAGTGAGCATATAAATGTTCTTTAATGATTTCCTATTTGTTTTCCATGTAGTATTTCCCAATCTAAAGCTAGACTGACAGAAGAAATATCTAAAGTATTTAGCAAAATGAATGATGATTTTTTTTTAATTTTTTATTTTTTATAAACATAATATATTTTTATACCCCGGGGTACAGGTATGTGAATCACCAAGTTTACACACTTCACAGCACTCACCATAGCACATACCCTCCCCAATGTCCATAACCCCACCCCCCTTCCCGAACGCCCCTCCCCCCAGCAACCCTCAGTTTGTTTTGTGAGATTAAGAGTCACTTGTGCTTTGTCTCCCTCTCAATCCCATTTTCTTTCATTTATTCTTCTCCTACTCCCTTAACCCCCCATGTTGCATCTCCACTTCCTCATATCAGGGAGATCATATGATAGTTGTCTTTCTCTGCTTGACTTATTTTGCTAAGCATGATATACTCTAGTTCCAGAATGATGATTTTTTTAATTGACTCACTAAACAGCCAGTCTCAGATTACTAAAGGAAATTGTGTATTCTTGCTTCAAAGGTATATGTTATTTTATACTGCTTACCTCACAAACCAGGAAATCTATGATTAATAAGGTTCTTTTCTGTGACAATGTTCCTAACATTGTTGGATTTCCATGTGTATTTATACTTACATAATCCAAAATAGAGAAGAAAAAGTAATTTTTAAAAGATTTTTATTTATTTATTTGACAGAGATCACAAGTAGGCAGAGAGACAGGCAGAGAGAGAGGAAGGGAAGCAGGATCCCTGCTGAGCAGAGAGCCTGACGTGGCCCCAGAGGACCCTGGGATCGTGACCTGTGCCGAAAGCAGAGGCTTTAACCCACTGAGCCACCCAGGCGCCCCAGAAAAAGTAATTTTCCTTCAATATCTACTAAATGTCAAGTTCCATACTAGTTTCTTTATACATGTTAACTTATTTAAACCCCAGCATAAAGGGACATTATGAAAATGAGAGGTTCAGATTTTTGGTATCATCACTACATCAAAAGATGTTTTGAAAGACATTTTTTTTTTCTCATGGCTTTAAATGTCTTAAGTTTGGGAAGCAATTTTAAAATAGTAACGACTTTATTCAAAATAAGAGTTAATGAGAACTGGATGAATAAACACCAAGAACTATTTATGTCTTGGTGATGCAAAGGTGAATGAGATACTCTTGTAGTTCTCTTACTAATGAATGCCTGAGTTTAAAAATGTGTAAATCATATTTTGGTGTGAGAGTGTGTGAGTGTATAAGAGAAAGAGAAAGAGAGATTGACATTTCTATTATCTTTAAAGATTTTATTTATTTATTTGAGAAAGAGTGTGCGAGCTGGGGAGAGGGAAAAGGTCTCTGCCAAGCAGGGAGGCTGATGCGGGATTCCATCTCAGGATGCTGGGATCATGAGCTTAGCCAAAGGCTCAACCAACTGAGCCACCCAGGTACCCCAGGAATTCTATGTTCTCTATATCCTTTTATATTCCATTCATATTTCAGAGAAAATGAGATCTACTAAGTGTATGTTATGACAGATAATTGTTATTTCATTCTCTTTACTCTCTAATGAGGATTTCTTTGCCTCACCTTTATTTAATTAGTTTAAGTGAAGACTAACATATGAAGTTGGTGGAGTGGTCCCTATATAATTTTAAAATTAAAAAGCCAATTTTAGGACTGCTTATCAAATGGAAGTCAAGTTTTCCACAGAGAATAGATAATTGTTTATACTACATAAGCCATCCAGTTTCCAGAATCACCTTTGAAAAGTAGTTGAAAAGTTAAACTGTTGTTGTGATTAATATGTGTGATTAATATGAGACAAGGTTCTGATTTCTATAGTTACCCTCTAGAGGCCTGTTCTTGAAATTCTTTGACAGATAATTTTACAGTTCTCTCACATTTATTGCCCCACTTCAGAATAAGTTCCAAGTGTTTTTCTTAGCATGTGAGAAATGGCATGTGTAGGGGAGAACTGAAAAAGCAGTTAGGAGAATGGAAGGAAAATCCATGAGTAATAAACCAAACCTTCCATTTATTTTGCCTCCAGAGGACAAGTAGACACCCAGAGCCTCATGATGGTTACTGTAATAACTACAGTCTCTCAGAGTTCAGTCAGCTCAGGTCCTTATCTTCTGCCTATTAATTCTTATCCCTTCAGGTGAAATATTGCTTTTGTAAACTGTGACAGTTGATTGAGCTACCTATAGTAGCTACCCCTGAAGAAGTTCTCCACTGTCTCCAGGCTCACACATCATCTTGAGCTGAATGGGTGTAGAATTACTTAGTGGATATAGTCCACTAAATATGGATGTAGTCCAGCAAAATGTGAATTTTCTACCCCAAAGCTCTAGACTATAACTGATTAAAATCTTAATCTAAGAGATACTTCTGCAAAAAAATGGGTGTTCTTTAATATGCTGACGTCCCTGATCACCTATTCTAGGGCTTTGTTCTTAACTAACCCTTCTATCTCCATCATTTTCATCTTCTCCCTCTATAATGGATTGTTCCCACTACTATAAAAATAACATTTCCCATAAAAGAAACCTGAATTCATTATTTTCATTTAATTTCTATTTTATGTCTTTATTATACTTTGAAACATAATTTAATGAAAATAGTTGATGGAAAGGTTTACTTTATTACTTTTCTTTTGTGCTCTGCTGAGGGGTCTGAGTCTTAACCCCTATCTAAAATCTTCCCCATGAACACCAAAAGGAGGCCTACAACAGGCCCTGTGAGTAGGCAAATCAGTGAATGTCAATGGAAACTATGAATCATAAATTCAGTGCTCTAAAGACCAAAAAAAAAATGTACTGAGGCTATAAAACCATGAGATAATATGGAGTAATCTAATAAATGGAGCCCCAGAAAAGAAAGGGAAAAGAACAAATAGTTCAAAAGTAATACCTGAAGTTCTTTCCAAATTTGATGAAAAGTATAAATCCATACATCCAAGTCATTAAATAAACTCAAAGTAGAATAAATATAAAGAAAGCAATAAGCAGACATAGCAAAATCCAATTGATAATAAAGCAGTGAGTAATAAGGATAAAATCTTTTTAAACCTCAGAAGAAAAATATGTGCTATATAAACAGAACACAAATAGGGATGACAGAAAATTTCTCATCAGAAACTAAGCAAATCAAAAAATGAAGTTACTTTTTCAAGGTAGTAGAGAAAAATAAAACTGTCAACCTAGATTTCTATACCAGCTAACATACTTAGAAATAAGGGCAAAATGAAGCCATTTTAAGATCAACCATGACACAAATAATATGATGGCTATAGTCTTAAAATCATTATTTCCATCGTCATCACTTAACAATACCATTTGCTGGGACGCCTGGGTGGCGCAGTTGGTTGGACGACTGCCTTCGGCTCAGGGCGTGATCCTGGAGTCCCGGGATCGAGTCCCACATCAGGCTCCCAGCTCCATGGGGAGTCTGCTTCGCTCTCTGACCTTCTCCTCGCTCATTCTCTCTCACTGTCTCTCTCTCTCAAATAAATAAAAAAACAATACCATTTGCTGGAGAGGATACAAAGCAACAGAAAGTCGCATTCTTTGCAAAATTAGAGTTGTTTTAGAAGTCATCTGGTAGTTCCTGACAAACCTAAACATAGTTTAAAATATAATTGGGATCCTAACTATTTATCCAAATTATTTGAAAACTATTCCTACACAAAAGTCAGAATCACCCAAACTGAAGAAAACAAGAGCAACAAATAAATGAAATATTACTGGATTTTATTCCAAAGTATAATATAAGCATCCACATATCCACATTGGTATAAATAAGTGAATAAATAAATGAATGGGAGAAAATGTACAAGTTCTTTATGAAACTAATTTTTTTTTTAAGATTTTATTTATTTATTTGACAGAAGGAGAGCGATCACAAGTAAGGCAGAGCAGCAGGGAGAGAGAGATGGGGAAGCAGGCTCCCTGCTGAGCAGAGAGCCCCATGTGGGCCTTAATCCATATAATGACCTGAGCCGAAGGCAGAGGCTTAACCCACTGAGCCACCCAGCTGCACCATGAAAATAATTTCAAACAATTGAATAACTCTCCAATCTTTAAGTGTGGATTTCACACAATGATTTCATTCCATAGAGTACATTCCATAGAGTACACAGAAAGGAGGAAAATGTTATTTTTATAGTGGAGAAGCCTGACATACATTACGTAAACTAAGTGAGTAAAGTTAACATCAATAGTGATATGTATCATTATTAATACGTATTCTTGGAATGAGGTGATGAGAATGGCACTTTATAGTCTACCTTCCAGAAAGCCATTATCCTATTCTAACCATGAAAAAAACATCAGACAAATCATAAATAAGGAGCATTCTAATGATAAGTCCTTCTCAAAACTGTCAAGGTTATGAAAAACAATGAAAATCCAAGAACCTGCTACTGCTAAGAGATTCCAAGAGATGTAATGACTAAAGTAATGTGGTATACTTGATAAGTTCAGGGACAGAAAAAGGATATTAAATAAATACTAAGGGTATCTGAGCAAACTATGGACTTCAGATAATATTAATGTATCAATACTGCCTCATTAATTTGAACAAATTTGCCATAATATATAAATTGTTAGGAATGTGACATCCTTGGTATTTTTTATATGGCAGCTGTCTATATTACCTTAACAACTTTTCTGTAAACCTAACACTATTTTATAATTAAAAGTTACCTAAATAATACAAGGGAATGAATATATATGCAAGCACTAAGAGAAACTGAAGAAAGCTGGAGTGGATAGATTATCAGATAAACCGTTCAAAAGGAATATTACTAGGCATGCAGGGAAACATATCAAAACGCTAAAAATATATTCACTAAGAGATCATAAACATCTTTAATATATACTAACTTATTAAGAGAGTTTCAAATTACCTACAGCAAAAAATTATAGAATTACAAAGAAAAATAATGAAGCCTTCAAATACAGTAATAGACTTTGAAACCTCTCTCAGTAACTAACAATACAAGTAAACAAAAAAATCAGTAAGACTACAATGAGACCACAAAAACATGATCACTAACCCTGATCATACATGAAGCAGTAGGATATACTTTATTTTGAGCTGCACAAGAAATAGTTCATAAAGGAAACCATATTTGGTCTTGCTGGCCATAAAGCAAGCTCTGATGAATTAAAAGCACTGAAATCAATCAGTCTAAGTTCTTTGACCATACAGAATCAAAATATAAACCAATAACAAAGGGATACAGAAAACTGCAAAAACAGAAAACTTTTTATTTAAAAAGTAATCAAGATATTTTTAAGAAATCCATATATTAAATTGTCATAGTAAAAATAACCAATGAGGTTAGAAAATATATTGATTTGAATGAAGAAGAAAAGACAATATATCAAAATAATATGTGGGGTGCCTGGGTGGCAACTCGGTTTGGATTTCAGGGCCATGAGTTCAAACCCTGTGTTGGCTCCATGCTGGATGTGGAGCCTACTTAAAAAAAAAAAAAAAAAAAATGAGATATAGTTAAAGCAATACTTACAGGGAAATTTATATCTTTAAATATTTATATTAGAGGGAAAAATAAGGTCACAATTCAAAGAACTATGCATATACCTGAATAAGCTTAAAAGGAGAATTATATCCAAAGAAGCAGGAATAAGGAAACCAATGGCAAAGGTGGTGACAATTAAGACAAAATCAAAACAGAAAAAGCAAAATCTGGGTTCCCAAAGTTTATAAAATTGATAGCTACCTAGCTAGACAGATTTATTAAAAAAGAAGAGAAAGAAACACAAATTATCATTATCAGGCATGAAAGAAGAGACAACATTCCAGATCCAATAGGCATTAAAAAGATGATAAAGGAATATTATGAAAAATTCTAAAATTGAATGATTAAATAAAATAGAAAAGTTCTCTTTAAAGTACCACAATATGAAAGTTTACTCAAGAAGAAATAGATAATCACAACTGCCCACATCACATAAAGAAACAGACTTTATATGTAACAACGTACCCACTCAGAAAACATCATGAACAGATCACTTCAATGGTCAATTCTAGCACATACTTGAGGAAGGAATACATCAATTTTTTGCAAGTTTTTATGAGTTATAGAACAGGAGAGAATATTTCACAATGAATTTTAGGATGTGTTCATTACGATGATAAGAAAACCTAGTGAAGCTATTATAAAAAATGGATACTAAATACTGATTTTCATTGTGGACATAGATGCAAAAATTCTAAACCAAACAGTAAGAAATTAAATCTATCCATATATAAAAAAGATAATCACCAAGTATAAGTGTAATTTTTTTTTTTTTAAAGATTTTATTTATTTATTTGAGAGAGAGAGACAGTGAGAGAAAGCATGAGCGAGGAGAAGGTCAGAGAGCGAAGCAGACTCCCCATGGAGCTGGGAACCCGATGTGGGACTCGATCCCGGGACTCCAGGATCACGCCCTGAGCCGAAGGCAGTCGTCCAACCAACTGAGCCACCCAGGCGTCCCTATAAGTGTAATTTATCCCAGAAATGGAAGACTTACATTTGGAAACCAATCTATATAATTTAATTTATTAAAACAATAAAAAGAAAAACCTAAAAATTGTATCAATGGATATCAAAAAGCACTTAAAAATTCAATATCCATTCATGGTAAAATCTTGCCAAATTAAAAACGAAAAAACATTTCTAAAGCTGGTAAAGGGAAACTATCAATACCACTACTACTACTACTATATATTATTAATATTATGAATAATATTAGTATTAATTAAATAATATTAATATTATATATAATATACCTTTAAATATACAATTAATATTATTATGAATAATATAATAATATATTATAGTACTATTATAATTATGATATACTAATATTATATATTGTATTATATATAATGAAAAAATTAAAGTTTTTCTTATATATATAATAATGAAAAATTCAAAGTTTTTCATAAGAATAGGCACTGTGGTTTATTATCTCTACTTTTATTTATCATTAGACTCAGTTTTTTTTTTGTTTTTTTTTTGTTTTTTTTTAATTTACTTGAGAGAGAGAGAGGGAGCAAGTACAAGAGAGGGGAAGGAGCGGAGGAGAGATGGAAAAGCAGACTCCCCACTCAATAGACAGCTCAACACAGGGCTGGATCCCAGGACCCCGGGATCATGACCTGAGCCGAAGGCAGCAGCTTAACCCACTGAGCCACCCAGGCGTCCCAATATCTCAATATTTTTAAGATCTCAATTTCCCCCAAATTTACCTGCAGTTTCAAAGGAATTCAAATCAAAGTTCCAAAAGTGTGGGTTTTTTTTTATCCTTTGGTAGAAATTGATAAGGTGATCCAAAAATATAGAGAGAGGAGAAATGAACATGGAGTAACTAAAATAGTATAAGTATTTTAATAGAACAAAGGTGGAGAAGAACTTTTTTATTTTTTATGTATTTTTAATTTTTTGTTATTTAAAGATTTTATTTATTTATCTGATAGAGAGACACATGTGAGAGAGGGAACACAAACAGATACATAGTGACTGAGCTACCTAAGCACTCCAAGAACTCTGTTTTAAAGACTTAGTATAAAGTTATAGTATGCAAAAGAGTGTATCATTAAAACCATCAACGCATAAATATTAGTGAATGAATTTTATTTTATGAAAAATATACCTCAATAAAGCTGCATTAGTGTTTTACTGTTATATATGTAATTATATAGAATATTTAAATAATGTATTATAGCATAATATAAAATACATATTATATAGAATATTAAGTATACATAATGTTAAAACACTATAACAGTTTTACCCAGGTATATTTTATTCCATTGGTGGAATCGCTTCTTGGCCTTTTGGCTAAGATCAAGTGTATTCCATTAGTGAAGATATTATACATAATAAAATAATTATGTATCATTATTAAATTATAGAGCATTCATACAATAAAATATATTATAAAACATTCAACAGTGAAATAGAGTCCATAAATAGACTCTCAATTTTTTTTTCTCAATTGTTTTTTTTGTTTGTTTGTTTGTTTGTTTGTTTTTAAGATTTTATTTATTTATTTATTTGAGAGAGACAGTGAGAGAGAGCATGAGCGAGGAGAAGGTCAGAGAGCGAAGCAGACTCCCCATGGAGCTGGGAGCCTGATGTGGGACTCGATCCCGGGACTCCAGGATCATGCCCTGAGCCGAAGGCAGTCGTCCAACCAACTGCGCCACCCAGGCGTCCCTCAATTGTTTTTTGATAGCTGTTCTAAAGTAATTCAAGGGGGATGGAATAATCCTAGAAAATTTGTCAATCTCCGATATGATGGGTATTAGCAGATGGGTCTTTTTGGAGGTTATTAGATGGCCATGAAAAAGGAGCTCTTGTGATGAGATTAGCATCTATATAAGAGGATGAGGCCAATTTTTTCTTTTTCTCTGCCCAGTAAGGATATAGGGAGAAGGCAGCTCTCTGTAAGCTAGAGAGCCTTACCAAGAACTGAATAGATCAGTACCCTCATGATGGACTTCCCAGCCTCTAGAACTCTGAGAAATAAATATGTGCTAAGACACCCAGTTTATGGCTATTTGTTATAGCAGTCTGAGCTAAGATACTTACCTTGTACCCTATATTTAAAAAAAAAAATTGAAATTGATTATAGACCTAAATGTAAAAACGAAATCTATAAAGATTCTAAAAGAAGAGTTCAGAAGGAAATTGTGGCTTTGGTTAGGGGGAGGATTCTTCAAACAAAATTCTTCAAACAAACAAAATATGATTCTTCAAACAAAAATATGAACCATATATAGAACAAATGTATAGACTGAACATCAAAATTTAAAAATGTGCTCTTATCATTGTTAAAAAAGTGAAAATGAAGATACAGACTAGAAGACTAGTTGGTATTTATTTATATTTATATAGTATTATATATATTTGCTTATAAAAATTTGTATGTAGATAATAAAGAATTCTTACATCTCAACAATAATAAACCAATTTATAATATGTGTAAAAGGTCCAAAAGATATTTTAATCAAAAAACAAGATTCAATGGCCAATGAGCCCTTTGAAAGTGGCTCATTATATATTAGTTGTTGGAAAACGCAAACTAAAATCAATGAGAGACCACCTCCCACTAGAATAGCTAAAATAAGTACTAGAAGAGCTAAATAAAAAAGACAGAAAACCAATTTTAACAAGGATGCCATGCATGGGGATGGAAATGCAAAATGGAGTAGCCACTTCAGAAAACAGTGTGTTGGTTTCTTACATAATTAAGCATACATTTCCTATGTCCACAATCCACTCCTAGATATTTACCCAAGAGAAAAGAAAACATAGGTCCATGCAGTGATTTGTATGCAAATGTTCATACACTATTCCATAGTAGCTCAAAGCTGGAAACAATCTAAACGTCCATCAAATGGTGAATGGATAAGCACATTGTTATATCCTTACAATGAACTACAACGATAAAAATAGTGAACTGCTGGGCGCCTGGGTGGCTCAGTGGGTTAAGCCGCTGCCTTCAGCTTAGGTCATGATCTCAGGGTCCTGGGATCGAGTCCCGCATCGGGCTCTCTGCTCAGCAGGGAGCCTGCTTCCCTCTCTCTCTGCCTGCCTCTCCATCTACTTGTGATTTCTCTCTGTCAAATAAATAAATAAAATCTTTAAAAAAAAAAAAAATAGTGAACTGCTGACACAAACCATTACATAGATGAATCTTAAAAGCATTATGTTACATGATTAAAGGCAGACACAAATGACTACATACCATTTTGTCCTGTTTATGTAAAATTCTAAAAAAAAGCAAAATTATTGTGGCACAAAGCAAATCAGTTGTTGTTAGATGTTGGGTTTGGGTGTGGGTCTTAATTGTAAAGGGACCACGGAGGAACTTTGGGAAGTGCAGGCAATGTTCTGTAGCTTGATTGTGACAGTGTTACAAAACCTTATTTGTTTGTCAAAACCCATCAAAGTATAAACTTGAGTAAGTGAATCCTACTGTATGAAAAATATTTCAGTAAAGTTTAAAATTTTAAGGATATGCTTAGCAAAGTACTTACCTTACAGTAAATGCTCAATACATGACCAGATAAAATCAGTTTTTATTAGCAGGTTGCCATGGTCTCTTTACATAGAAGCAGAACTCCCCTAGATTTTAAATACTACAAAATGACATCATAAGTTCAAGCTTTGGTAAAATTTGGCTTTAAACAAGTGTACCCTCCTTCATAATAAACAAATATTTAACTGGAATTTAAGTCATCTTAGAGTGTTAACATGAAAAACACACTCCTTAATAAGTAATACATTTTACACATTGGAAAGAAATGTTTTCATGCCTTCACTTTTTCCTGTGCTTTCACAGTTCTGACACAATGAAAACTTCCCAGTTTTCAAAAGCCTGTTTCAAACATTAAACTTACTTTTGCTAACTTACAACTGTGTAGGAAAGGCATGTTACTGCCCAATGTAATCACCCTTCTCTTCAGCAGCATCAAAATATTTGGAATGCCAGTTGCTGAAAACTCTAGCAATTATGAAGTGAGGGTTGGATCCACGCCATATCATTTTGAGCAGTTCCAGCTCCCTAAAATGGCACCATTTTAGAAAATGGCATTATAACACTGTGGGTGAGTGAGAATGTTCTGCATCCTCTAACACCTGGGCATAATGGGGGGCAGACTTAATGACCTGTCACTATATTCCTTTCCCTTTGCTGGTGGATTGTATTCGTAACTACTTCTAGTGCTCTATTTTTGTTTCCTAATATTTTCTAGTAAACTTTTAAATGACCTGAAGTTTTCCCTGATTTAATTTAATTTCCTGAGTTCTACTTAGAAATTACCAGAATTTTCACCAATCAGCATGATCATTATCTCAAAAACATTTTCAAATAGGAAATGTCATGTATATATCATTCGAAATTTCTGCTCACCTTACAGAATTCGCAGACTGGATATTAGGCTGTAGAATTCCTGTCCTTGGTAAGTTTCTCTTAACTTTTATGCAGAGGGCAGGAATGAGGGCTCATCTGCCACTTTTGTGCTTTAAAAAAGGTTCCCCTAGGTGATGTTTATTTCTGTCCTTTAGGAATTCACATGCTTCCTCTGAGTTTCAGTGACCCTGGACAGACTCCTATACTTCTAGAAGGGAACAGAAAACCAGAGGGCAAAACCTTGTCAGGAAATTATATCAGGAGTTCAGTATAAATCTCCTGGTGAATTAATAATTACATTAAACAGTACATATTTGTCGACTCTTTACTATTTCTAAAATATTTTCAATATATTATTTCATTTGATTTTCATGAAAACTCTTATAGAGTAAGTATTATTATCTTCACATAATAGGAATATTAAATGATTCAAGGAACTGCAGTCTCGGGCCATCAGGCTCATAAGTACGTTGAAGGAAACAGAATCATATCACTTTATTATAAATCCATTCGTGTTTTGCAATATTATATAAATGAAATCTAGGGGGCACCTGAGTGGCTCAGTCGGTTGAGGCTGCTGTCTTCGGCATGGTCCCAGGGTCCTAGGATTGAGCCCCACGTCAGGCTCTCTGCTCAGCGGGCAGCCTGCTTCCCCCTCTCTCTGCCTGCCTCTCTGCCTGCTTGTGATCTCTGTCAAATAAATAAATAAAATCTTAAAAAAATAAATGAAATCTAGGTGGAAAAGTAGAAAAATCTCCTCCTCATGTTGTCAAATCCACAATGGAAACTGGTTCCAACAATTAAAACACAGGTTAAAATATACTGTCCTTGATCAAAGGAATTATCTTATATTTTGATTGTACTGATTATTACCTGGGCATATACATCTGTCAAAATTCATCAAAGTATATACTTAAATGGATTTTTATTATATGTAAATTATACTTCAATAAAATTAATTACATATTACCTCTGGAAAAATAGAGATAATTACATCTCCAAATTTTAATATTCTGCATCATTAGTTCATGTAATATAGCTGATATGTAAGCATATTAAACTGATATGCCTTACTGGCATACAAATTATGCAACCATTTTGGTGATTTAATATATGAATATCGAATTAAGTAATTAAGCTTTTTGAATCGGTCACTTTTTTTTTTTTTTTTAAAGATTTTATTTATTCATTCGACAGGCAGAGATTACAAGTAGGCAGAGAGGAGGGAGAGAGAGAGAGAGGAGGAAGCAGGCTCCCCGCTGAGCAGAGAGCGCGATGCGGGGCTCGATCCCAGGACCCTGGGACCACGACCTGAACCGAAGGCAGAGGCTTTAACCCACTGGGTTTTCTTTTAATATCTATGATTATAAATACTCCAGTAAGTTTTAAAAAATACAAATTCTATTACGTAAAACTTTTGTCAGTAAAATTCACATTTAACACTCTATACATAAAGTGTGGGTGATATTTACAAGAAACAATTATTTAAATTATCTGCAGACGGCTTACCGAATAATTTGCTGTTTTTCATAACAGAATTCTCAAATGCTAACTGCTTGTCTAATACTATTTATCCAATCAACGTGGGAGTTAACTTAAACATAAAGTGCGCCCCATCCCCCAAAAAACCTTCAGTTTAACTAGAAGAAACGATTTTTTAAAATACTGATTATGGTGATAACCATAGTCAAGTTCATTCTTCTTTCTTCTGTCTCTCTCTGTCCCTCCCTCCCTCTCTCTCTCTTTTTTTTTTTTTTTTCCAGAGGGTCAAGTACCTGCTTTCAGGGGCGCTTGAGTGGCTCAGTCTGTAAGCCTCTAGCTTTGGCTCGGGTCGTGATCCCAGCGCCCTGGGATGGAGCCCTGCATTGGGCTCCCTGGTCAGCGGGAAGCCTGCTTCTCCCTCTCCCATTTCCCCTGCTTGTGTTCGCTCTCTCGCTTTGCTGTCTTTGCTGTCTTTCTCTCTCCCTTTCAATTAAATGAATAAATAAAATCTTAAAAAAAAAAAAAAAAAGTACCTGCTTCCACCGCACAGAGGGCGTGCTCCTGGTGGCTTGTACCACAGGAAGCGGAAAGAGGCGGGAAAATCTTGCTGCGCATGAACATGACGTCAGCCGCTGCTGCGTCCTCCACCGCCTGATCCAAAAAAAGCCCTTCACGATTGCGAAGTCCTTTTTCTTGGACTTTGTGTACAGAAGGAGACCTGGGTACCTGGAACTTGGCCAAGTTCCGCCAGACCGGGTCGGGGGGTACTGTGGCTGACCACGGCTTCATCCTGCGTCATCTCAGGGCCAACGTGCGGCTGTTCTTCTCCAAGTTGGGTATCAAATGCCCTCCCAGTCGGCCTGCAACCCCTGCATGGAGTCCGGTATGTGTTCAGTGTCGTGTTCAGATAACCCCAAGGCCTGAACAAGTGGGCAGAGCCTAGAGTTCCCAGGCTCTTATGCCCTGAGAACCTGCTGCCCATGGGACTCCCCTACAAACTGTGCATCATTGCTTGGGGCCTCTCCCTGGAGCACCTAATGATCAACTGTGGCATCAACAGTGCCCGGGAGCAGGTGGATCACAAGGTGAACTGTAGATGAAGTGCGACAGCCCCATGTGCCACCTGCACGCCAAACTGGATTTCGGGTATTGCTGGAATTTGTGGGGGAATAGATGACATATATACAGAGGACAGGGTAGGGGTGGGACGCAGAGAGAGACAAAGAGGCATCGGTTGACTAAATTTTGTGGTCTGTTCCTGGTCTGTTCTTTTCCATCAGTCAGTGGATCTAGTCTTCCCAATATCAATCACAGCCTTGATTACTGTTGCTTTCAAGTAACCATTTAAATTGAGATGTGTGAATCTTTCGTATTTGTCCTACAGTTTCAAAATCATTTTTGCCCGTTCAAGTTTCTCTGTATTTCCATATAAATTTTAAAGTCAGTTAGTGATATCTGCAAAAGTCCTGCTGGAGGGGCTCCTGGGTGGCTCAGTAGGTTAATCATCTGCCCTCCTCTCTAGTGGTGATCTCTGGATCCTGGGATAGAACCTCACATAGGGCTCCCTGCTCAGCAGGGAGTCACCTTCTTCCTCTCTGCTTGCCCCTCCACCCCCAGCTCCTGCTCTCTCTCAAATAAATAAATAAAATTTATTTTTATATTTTTTAAAGATTTTATTTGTTTGTCAGAGAGAGAGAGAGAAAGACAGAGGGCACAAGCAAGAGGAGCAGCAGGCACAGGTAGAAGCAGTCTCCCTGCTGAGGAAGGAGCCTGATACAAGACTTGATCCCAGGACCCTGGGATCATGACCTGAGCTGAAGGCAGAGGCTTAACTCACTGAGCCACCAGCCATCCCAATAAATTAAAAAAAAAAAAAAAAATCCTGCTGCAGTAATTAGGATTGCACTTGAATCTACAGATCAAATTGGTAATAATTTATTTCTTAATAATGTTGCCTTCCAGTCCAAGAACATGGTATATATCTTCATTTATTTTATTAATTGCTTTCATTCCTGTTTTATAGTTTATAGTTTGAACATATTTTGTTAGGTTTTTACCTACTATTTTAATTTTATTTAGTGCTATGGTAAATGATATTTATTTCCTTAATTCCAGTTCATTGCAAGTAGGTAGAAAGAAAATTGGTATTTTAATGTTCACTTTGTGTCCTAAGACTTGATGAACCCATGTATTTGTTAAAATTTTCTGAGTTTTTCAGATTCTCCACATAGAAAGTCATTTCATCTGTGAATAGAAAACATTTTGTTTCTACTTTTGTACACTTTTAATTTATTTGACTTGATCATTACATTGGTTACCATATCTAGAGCATTACTGAATATGAGTCAAGAGAGTGTTCTTGCCTTTTTTGTGATCTTTGGGTTAAACCATATAGGCCTTCATTTTTAAGTATGGTGTTAAAAGTAGGTTATGATAGATACTTTTGTCAGATGGAGGGACTCCTTTTATTCCAGAGAGTTTATCATAAATTGATTTTTTTTCAAATGCTTTTCTTTCCATTTATTGATAGGATCTTGAGTTTTTTCTTGTTAGCTCTTTTAATATGGTGAATCACAGTGATTGATATATAGATTGTTGTACCCACCTTGAATTGTTGGAATAAATTCCATTCTCTTGTGATGTATTGTCCTTTTTATTTGTTGCTTTATTCCACTTGCAGAGATATTTTTGTGGGGGACATTTGAGTCTATGTTCATAAGTTATTTATAAAGCTGCCGAACTTCTGCTAGTAGAGCCAGAAGTGACCAAAGAATAAATTCAAATTTACCTGGTGGTTATAAGAAATTTGTGTCTTGCTAGGGAGATGCCTGTATTTTTACTTTTAAAAAATAAGTATTTGTCTTGAATTTGCTTTATAGCATTATAATATGTTTTTATTTACTGTGACTAGAAAAATGAATGGTGATTGGAAAGGATGTTGTTTATTTAATGTAAGTATTAAGAAGAGGGTTTCTTTATAACTTGCAGGCACACTTGGGATTTTTGCCCCAGTTTTAAAGAATGACAGCAAAAGCACCTTTATCTGACATTTAGGATGATTAAATTTTGAAAAATCACTTGGCATATTCAGCATGACTCCACAGGGTGCTCTAGCTTTATAAGGCAATGGATCATGTTAGCTTAACTTATATTTAAGATTTGCTGGCCTGATATTATTGTGTTAGGCAGTATTGCTGAAATGGAAACATAAAATTTTGCTGCCATGAGATCAAGTTTGTGCCTGCCCTACACTATAAATTAGTTCCATAAAGTTTTAAAATGCAGTGTTTATTCTGGTTCTGGTAGTATTGCGAAATAGCAAACTGAGCTTAAATGTATAAAATTAAGCCTACTCTTTGTGAAAACAGATATTTTTTTCCATTCATGTATCATTGAAATTCAGGAGTAAAAGTTATTTAACCATTAAAAAGGTTTATATGAAGCTAAAAGAAGAAAAGCGGATTGTGTTCAGAGTTCATTTTTAAAAGCAGCATATCCTTCTGGCTCATAATGGCTAATTTTTATGTGCCTACATATATATTGGCTACTACTGCAATAATAACAAGAAATGTAATGAGACATGCAAAGATAACTTTAGAATAATACAGTGTTCATAAAAAGTGTACCATCTGTGACAGCCTATTTTGAAAATATATATGTTCAAGCAGAAATATTAAGCAAAATGGAACAATGAGTCGAAGTCAATTTTAAAAAGCACAGAATCAGTTTGCTACATGTGTTAAATAACCATTTGAAGAAAAAATTCACAAATAACATGTGACAAAAAAATGAGTTCACATTGGAAAATAATTTGAAAAATATGAATGAGGTAAAGTATCATTTTGGCAAAGAAAAAAAGTAGACAAAATAATTTATATAGCTCATTTGGTTTTTATGTCCCTCACTATTAAAAAAAGTCAGGAAATAGTGTTTCTTTTAAACAAAGTGTAAATGTTCTAGAAGAGTGGATCATGACCTGGTAGTTATAAAATGATCTTAATGTTAGCAACTTATAGAATAATGTTGAACATATGCAGTTTGTCAAAACTTATAATCACTTAATAATGTTTTTGTTTAACAATTGTATGTAATTCTATGGAAGTTTTTTTTTTTTTGATTTGTGTATTTTCAAGCATTTATTTCATTTTTTTGCTGGTGTAGGACAAATTAAGTAAAATAGTGGCATTCTTTTTTACCTCAAATATTATACTGTTGTATGAGGGGAAAAGGTAGTAAAACAGACTTTTGGTATTTTGTGTAAAAGTGAATGTAACCCCTTCTAAGCTTTTATATGTAAGAGGTAAGTATGTAACTAAAATTATCTTTTTAATTGTATTTATTGAACTAGATCCATCTGCTGAGTAATGCAATATAATACCGGCTATATACAGTTTTAGTATGGCAAAGTGATAAGAAATCTTAATTTTACCCAATTCTTCCCTAAAATAAATTTTTAATTTTTTAATCAAAGTGTAATTAGCATAGAGTGCTATATTTCTTTCAAGCGTACAGCATAATGATTCAGCAATTCTATACATTGCTCAGTGCTCAGTAAGTGTAGTCACTATTTGACACCAAGCAATGTTATTATAATCTTATTGACTATGTTGATTTAAATGTACTAGCAAGATAAAATACCATCATATATGAAAGGGAATTTCATATCATGTATTTGATAGTTCTATAAATCTGTGAAGCATTATCAGATAAACTGATAGCTACAGTAGGTATTGATAGATTATAGGTGTCACAGGTCAAATAAACAGAATTATCTACAAATAATAATCTACTTATCCCACTTTTTTTATAATGATGCTCAAATCTTAGTGTACAAAAAATGTTTTATTGTTTTCCAACTTAAACTCACCTTGTGATGTTCATTTTTGAATTTTTAAGAAAAATTGAAAAATATCCCAAAATTGGTCAATTAACTGAAATTGAAAAATATTCAGCCTATTAAATTAAGGGACATGTAAAAATATTAACTGATCATATCTCTTTCATTAAAATAATATTAATTAAGCATAATTAATTATGTTGGAAATTGTGTTGCAATCATAATTGTTAGCAAGCATTTGTGTTTGGTGCATTTATGTATTGATAGAAATATAGTCAATCTAATATATAATTTGGAAATTATTCTTTTTTTTTTAACACTATTTGAGAGAAAGAGACAAAGAGGGATACCTGGGTGGGTCAGTTGGTTAAGCATCTGCCTTTGGCTCAGATCATGATCTCAATCCTAGATTGGGATCACTGCTCAGCAAGGAGCCTGCTTCTCCCTCTGCCTGCCAGGTCCTCACAGCCTCCTGCCCCATCCCCCACTTATACTCTTGTTTTCTCTCTCTCTCTTTTGCTCATAAATTAATTAATTCATTAATTTAAAAAATCTTAAAAAAAAAAAAAGCAGAGAGAGAGCACAAAGGGGAAGGAGACAGAAAAGCAGGCTCCCTGCTAAACAGGGAGCCCAAGGACAAGGACTGGACAAGGGAGCCCAAGGACAATTCCAGGACCCTAGGATTGTGGCTTGAGCTGTCCAGGTGTCCCATAATTTGGTAGTTATTCTAAAGTAATCTGGTACTCTAAAATGTATGGGTGCCAAACTGATTTTATGGGAATCCATAGATCAAGAGTAACATTTTATGTTACTGTACCTGGTCTTCAAGCACTACTGCCGCACACAGGTGCTGGCCAGAGTGAAATGACTGCAAAAGTTTCATCCTAAGCTTTATCATCAATGTGAAGAAACTAAACATACACAGTGTTATTAATATTTTAATGATAGTGAAATGTTAATATTTTAATTTAACCTGTTTACATTTTTTGAAATAAATACTCAGCAATTTTTTTCTGTCATATTAATTTAAACTTTTTCAGTGTTTATTGTAGTTAGTTATACAGTCAGTATAAATAAGGTCATTTTTATATTTATATAACCTATAGGGACTTTCGTGTCTTCTTAAAATAGTCATACAATTTTATTTGGATTTTCTCATGGGGACTCTCTGTATGTGTTCATGAAAATTGTTTTCTATAATCACCACACAGTACCCACTATGTGAACTATTAGGGGGGAAATTAGGTATGTGCTTGTGTGTCTAATATTTGTGAATAAAGCAAAAAGATGCTGATTTCCTTCCATTGTCATAATGGACCATTACTCAAGAGGCTTACTATACCATTATTAATCATAGTGGAAAATGCACTTGTGTTGGTCTTTGTTACTTCTTATGTCTTTGGTACCCAGATATTATGGTGTTATGTGTTAACTTGTGGATTTCTGTCTAGTAGAAAAGATAATTTCAGTGTTATATTTTTAATGCCCTGTAGGATACTAACCAGTTTTATATCTATTAACATATTGAATTTAGCATTCCTTTGGGTGATTATAAGCATTTCCAGTTCTCAAATTATTTTTTGAACCAACTTTACTATTATACTGACTCCCTAATTGATTAATATTTTGAGTGGAACATTGTTTTATATATGTGAAGGTGGAGTATGAGGACACTTGCTTTTAGAATCCTTCTGAAGGCTGATTCAGTCATTATCACAAAGTATTTAATGAAGTTTAAAAATGAGATGGATTTCCTCTAGTAATTTCATACACTTGATTCTTTATAAGGTACTTCGTTTATGCTTTAGAATTCTACTTTTGAAATATGCTCAGAAAGACATGAATTGTACTGTATCTCTACAGCTGTAGGCAGACATTTATACAAGCTCTCAAAAGCTTAAAAGAGCTTATTTGTCTTCATGAAAGCAGTCTTTTCAAAATACATAACTTTGCTGTTACATATATGAAAAATGGAATAGAAAAGAATTTGTTCCATTTAGAGAAAATGGTATTTCCATGGAGCACTGAATAACTAATTGTGATAACACATTGATCTATTTGTGATTATGTGGAAAATATTGACAAGCAGTCTCCTCCAACAGATGTGTTATCCCAGTGGCTCATCCGGATTGAGTGTTTTGCCATTCTTACTCTAAAACATGTATTTCTAGAGGCTAGAGATGAGATTAGAAACTTTTAGCAACCTAAATATGATTCTGTCTTAGATTCTCAAATGTGTTATGTTGACTAAGGATTCAGAATTCTACTGGAAATAATAATCACTAATTCGTAAAGTTCAAAAATGTCCAGTTATTTTTTTATCATTTTTTTGATGAAGCTCCGGAGCTCTTTGCATCACATTATATATAATATTACTTAGTAGTTTGGTAATCTTATATTTCTGAATGTTAACTAACAAGATATATGAGATTTTGAGTCGTTCTACTATCCAGTTGTATCTTCTTTGATCTTTAATTTTTGAGCCTTAATAGACAAACATATCCTCCAGTAATGTTTAATTTGCATCATTATCAAGACTGAGTATGTCACTCATAGTATTAAAATTGATGAATGAGGTTTCTGTACTTCCTCACATCATTTCATTTTAAGACATGTAATTAAAAATGATTTTCTAAGCCTATCCCACAGATTCCATGCTTTAAAACAGTGTCTGATTTATTTTGCTTTGTATTGAATCAAGAATGGAGATAGTGATTTGGGGTTTACAACACTCATTGAATTGTATATGTTTTTGACATTTGTAGAAGTGATTTTGTTTTGTTTTGTTTTGTTTTGTTTTTACACAAACCCTATGACCTCTAGGTTATCTAAGAGACTCCAACCTAAAAATTCTGCATTTCACATCATTTCTGTCAAGGTAACAATTGCTGCAGGTATTGAGGACTATTAATATCTCTAGCCTTTTTTGGAAATTTCTGATCATCTGTTAGAAATAACTTTAAGAATTATAAGCAGGAATTCTAAGTATATGGCCAATAGCATGTTTTCTAGTTGATTTTACCTCTAAGTTTACTTGGTAAAGACAGCAAGCAAAAGTGCAATATACATTTTACACACCGTTTTATGATGTAATAAACAATTAAGTATATATTACCTAACCAAGGAACCTGTGTTTTGAGTGAACAATAGTCGTCCATCCTTAAAAATTTTAGAGAGTGTCACTTACTGTGTATATGACCTTGGAAAAATATCATTTCCTTTATCTGTGATATCAGAATAATAACTGTACTTTCTTCAATGAGTTATACTGAGAATAGAATATTTGAAAATTATAAATTGAATAAGAACAGTTTATAGAGCAAAATACTAGATGAGACTATTGCACTATGACGGATGCCTGGGTGGCTCAGTCAGTTACACATCTGCCTTTGCTCAGGTCATGATCCCAGGGTCTTGGGATCCAGTCTTATTTCAGGCTCCTTGCTTAGCAGGGAGTCTGCTTCTCCCTTCCTGATGCTCCCCCTGCTTGTACACACTCTTTCTCATTCTTTCTCTGGCAAATAAATAAATAAAATCTTTAAAAAAAGAATATTGCAATATGAAATATGACTAAATTTTCATAGTATTTTAAGAACAGTTATCTTCATATATGGTATCTTATATGTATATAATCAGTATAGTCCTGATTGGTAGATAAAATAATTCTTATTCATACTTTATAAAGAAGGAAATTAAGATTGAAATATTCCTAAAATACTATTGATTTTTTATACTGATAAATTGATACTTACAAGACCTCAAATTCAGAACTTCTGATTCCAAATGAAAAATTCTTTTCTTACACCAAAATGAAAGAACTCAAACCCTCTGAAGGAGAAAAGTGGCATATAACAACCCCCACCCCCCGTACACACACACACGCACCCACACACACACACACACACACATCCCACCAGGAATCTCTTTCCCCCCACTAATTCTGGAAGGCATTTGCTTTTTAGAACCTCAGCAAATCTGAGCATCATTAAACATATGAGTGGATACTTCAAAAAATAAATTCTTAGGTAAACTAAGAAAATTAGTAAATATGAGCTGTAAACTTATTTACCCACAAAATATATAAAATGGACATCAGAAGAGAGTATTGAAAGCAGAACCATCAGTGGCAGCCTGAGCTGCTCCATGATGGATCAATCGTAATCAATTACAGATCTGCCTGGGTGGCCTGGAGCAATGCATAAACAATACATATAATGGATAGACCAGTCACAGAGAGAAAATTCTTAAATTGCCATCTCCTACCCGGCAGCAAGGAATCACATAATTTTTTCTAAGAATGCTGATGATTTTTCCAGCGTAAGTAATGTGTTTAGAGTACCTGAGTTGCATGATTATTTTTTTCAGAATTTGAAATGAAATATTCAAAGATATCTCATAACTTTTATGTTAGTAGTAGAATCATATGCACAAAGGGATACATGTGGAAAATAAAACAAAAATATGTAAAAACAAAAAACTGTTTTTACATTATTTGACTAATTCTCTAATATTAACTGATGAAATTGTATAAATTACAGTGTTTATTACAAAGCAAAAACTCATTTAAGCAACTGCTTGCTTGTCATGACTTGACTCAAGAATATTCCTTTGCTCTGTCTACCAATCTGAAATTGGTATTTTAAGTATTTACTAGATCAGATTAATTTCTCCGCTTAGAATGCTAAACCACTTAAGCTCAGACAGACCTCAGAGTAATACTATATATCATTTGTTCTAACTTCTACATTCTGAATATAGCAAAGACTGGTTAGATGGCTGTATTGGTCAGTGTTCAGCTGGAGAAACACATTATAAGATACATACACATGAGTATGTGTGTATGTATGTGCATATACATGCTTATACACACAAATATACATACACACATATATACATTTATATGTATATATATAATAAAAATGCATTAGTTGTAAGGAATATGTATTTATTACATGTATTATAAGAAATGCATTCTTTCCAGAATTGGTGGGGAGAAAGAAACTCCTGGTAGGGGTGTGGAGGGGGCAGGGGTACATATTTATTTTATGGAGCTGGCTGTGTAATTGTGGGTACTGGTTAAGGAAACCTAAAATCCATGAGGTGAGTCAGGAAGGAAAGGGAAGATAATGAGCAGAGTCGAGTCTCAAACACACAGGCTGAAGCTTGTTGTCCATAGGTCCATAAGGTTGTTGTCTTAGGAAGGGTCTCTGTTCTCATTTTTGAGATCTTCTAATTGATAAAGTCAGACCTTTTTGATTCACTTAAAACCAACTGATTAGAGACTTCAGTCCCATCTACCACATCACTTCACAGCTGTACCTGGTAATATTTAATTGAATGAGAGACATTGTGTCTTGTTACAAAAGTACTGCTTTCCTTCTGTCCTCCACCTTTTTTAAGAGAATATCACATGTAGCCACCTCAATCAGAAGAAGCATAGTAGAAAGGTAATTCTGGGGACTGCAATTCCGCTTAGGCCAGATTGACATATTAGAAGTCATTCCAGTGGCATTCTTCCTTACTTCTATAATTCTAATACATTTAGCCTTGATAACATGTTTTTGGGCATGCTTTGAGAAGTTCAATAATTTGGAGATTACACCAAGATTCATTTGAGGGTCCCTTGGTTTGGCAACCCAAGACTCTACTCAAAAGCAGTGTTCTCCAGTGAAGCAGCTTGGGACTCACTCAGGGGTATGTTCAACTACAAAAATGGCTAAGTTTCTCAATCTGTTTAGAATTCTGTTTTCATTGAAATGAGATGAAATTCGAGACTTTATTTATTGTGCCTAAAGAAGTGAGAATCCTTTGGTCATCTGAGCTCACTTGAAAAACTTTCATCCTTGGTGGAGAATGATCTTGTTGCTGTCAACACTACCATTTGTTAGTCTCCCTTAGTTTTGTAGTGTTAGGTCTCTAAGACATTCACAGGGAAAAGGCTGATGCAGGCCTTGATAAATATGTTCCTTCAGCAGGCTCTTGGGTCCGAGGACTTCAGAAGGTAGCTCTTCAAAACAGCAACTTTTGAGTAGATGCTGCCTCAGATCACTTACAAAAACTTATGATAATTTTTCACAGGTTGTCTTGCTTTGTCTCTAAGACTCTTGTTCTGTGAGAAACTCCTCTCCGAACCTTCTATATGCTAAGAGTCCTTGACTATGAGGTTGGGATTGGATGCCCAAGAAACAAATTGCATAAGAAGTGTTTAGAGTGACCTTTGCCAGACTTAAGTGTTTTTCTTGGTTTAAACAGAACTCCATGCCCTCCATGCCAAGCTATTTAAACTACCATGTCATTCACTGAATTATCTCTGTATATAGCATAATTTCTCCAAATATAATTTGAATTACTGTGGTGAATCTGAGGAACTTTTGAGGTAATTTATTTTTATATGAGGGTTTCCTTAGAATATAAACTAAGTAAGATCCAAAATATTCAAAGGTCTGTACTTTTTGACTGACGTGAGGAAACTAAATTGTTTTTCAAACTAGATGTTACATCTTGTGATCCCTCCCACAAGGTATGAGGTTTCCTTGCCAAAATTTAAGATTGTCATTTTTATTATAAACCATCCAGTGAGTGTGACATGGTTGTTCTTTATGATTTTAATTTTCATTTTTTTCTAAAGTGTATTTTTTGTATTTTTAATTGGTGTGCTTGTCTAATATATAAAAATACAGTGGACTTTATAGTCTTTTATATCCTAAAACTTTATTTAACTCATTTAATTCTTTGAGTAATATCTTTGTGACTGCCACTGTAATCACTGTTGGATCTGCTGGATTATATGACTGAAGTGGCAGAGCAGCTGGCACTGCCCTCTAGACTTGTTGCAGAGTATTCTGTTCAGGGCATCATACCAACGAAGCAGCTTCCCAGTTTATTTGGCAAATGGACTGGAGTGACACAATGAAGTAAAGGATATGTTGCCTCCAAAATCTAGTGAAGTGCACTGGCATTATGCCTCCATTTTGATTTTTGGAGGAGACAAATGCAACAACGTAACCTATAACCTAGAAGAGGTATTTTGGAATACTCCACACTTGACATGCTGGACTCTTAGAAATTTCACTTAGGGGCGCCTGGGTGGCTCAGTGGGTTGGACCTCTGCCTTTGGCTCGGGTCATGGTCTCAGAGTCCTGGGATCGAGCCCCACGTCGGGCTCTCTGCTCTGTGGGGAGCCTGCTTCCTCCTCTCTCTCAGCCTGCCTCTCTGCCTACTTGTGATCTCTGTCAAATAAATAAATAACATTCTTAAAAAAAAAAAAAATTTCACTGAGGTGTAAGCCTTATAAATTTTTGTCAGATTTATTTTCCACCTTCTGCCATGCAAATATCTTACCAGTAAGTCTAGAATATTTGCTATTTCTTGCTGTCTAGGTCCTATAAGCATGATATTATCAAAGTGTGATGTTATCAAAATAATTGACCAGTGTAATGTGTTGTGGAAAAGAAAGGTGATCACGATCCCTGAAAACTGAATTATGACCTAGGGCTGGAGATTTGATATGCCCCTGAGGTAGAACAGCAAAGGTATACTGCTGGCTTTGCCTGTTAACACAAACTACTTCTATTGTTCTCTTTTAACATGTATTAAGGAGGGGTGCCTGGGTGGCTCAGTGGGTTAAAGCCTCTGCCTTCAGCTCAGGTCATGATCCCAGCCTCTGCCTTCAGCTCAGGTCATGATCCCAGGCTCCTGGGATCGAGGCCCGCATCCAGCTCTCTGCTCAGCAGGGAGCCTCCTCTCTCTCTCTCTCTCTCTCTCTTTCTCTCTCTCGGCCTGCCTCTCTGCCTACTTGTAATCTCTGTCTGTCAAATAAAATAAATAAAATCTCAAAAAAAAAAACAAAAAAAAAACATGTATTAAGGAAAAAACAGAGGCCAGATCAATGATTACATATCTGGTACTAGAGAGGTGTTATGAAGCCACATCTGACTAGCAGCTTTTTTTTTGGAATCGCTACCAGGTAAGTTTATAAGAATCCACTGTCATTTTCCAAGGTCCATCTATTCTCTGCACAGGCCAAAAGGCTAGTTAAGTGAAGATATGGTAGAAATCATCATTCCTGCATACTTTAGTTCCTTGGTAGCATTAGCCTCTCAAATCCCCCCAGGACGGAAGCATTTGCATTTTGTTTACTATTTTCCTAGGTAGAGGCAGTGACATTTTGAGTCTCCCAGAATCCGTGTCCATAACAGAGATGGTGATCAATAGACCTGAAAAGTTCTGCTTAATTCCTTTTACCCGAATGCACAGTTGCCCTGGTAAAAGACTATAGGTCCCTGTGGGGACGGCGAGGTGAAAGATTAACAGTATACATCTTTGGTAGTGCACTGAGATCCTTTCTCAAGTCTGGAAATTGATTGAGGGTCTTTGACAATTTTTGTGTAATTTAGGTTAGCCTTTTTTACATTTAACCTAGAATTTTTCTGCTTACATAAATTAATTAAAAATAGATACGTTTCCTATCTGTATCACTTGTAGGAATGTTATGATAAACTGACCAGTGCCGTAGGCCTCTGAGAGACAGTCTGATTGCCATTGTGGCTCTTCTGGCCATCACAGTAACCACGTCCACCTTGCCTTTGATGATTGAATGCCACCACTTGACCCCTGCTCCGCAGAATCCAGTTACTTCTGTTGCATTTAGGTTCCTAGTTTAATGACTACAGTTCCCACCTTAAGATGTGGCCTATAGAGAAATATGATCATGGACATTTTCAATGATCATAGGGCTCCCCTTACAAATTTATTTCTCCCAGTGACAGTGAAAGGTATGTCTTCTGGACCCTCTCAGTAGGTATTAAATGAAAAAATCCACTTTAATCCAATCCCTTCTAAGCCTTTGAATCCTTCCTGTGCATTAAACAAAGACTGGTGAGGCATTTTTAATTCACTAACCATGGACCACCTTTCAGTCCGTGTGCAGGTGACCAAACAACCAGGCCTTACTCTTTTTAACTCTCTGATTTGCACCAGTGAACCCATCTCAGTAGGTTCAGCTTTATCCAACTTTCTGTTTCTTTCACAATCATCTCCGCCTTAGTATCCATTCCTACATGTACCCCGGATTTCTGTTTCTATAAATTAGAAAACTCAAGTTTATTGCAGTGCTATGTACAGTAGCCAAATTATGGAAGTAGCCTAAATGTCCATCAATGGATGCATGGATAAAGAAGGTGTTACATAATCACACACATACTTACACACATATGCACACACATACACACACACAGTGGAATATTAGCCATAAAAAAGAATGAAATTTTGCCACTTGTGGCAACATGGTTAGATCTAGAGAGTATAATGCTAAGTGAAGTCAGTCAGAGAAAGACAGATACAATATGATTTTACTCATATGTAGAGTTTAAGAAACAAATGAACAAAGGGGAAAAAGATAGAAACCAAAAAACAGACTCAACTACAGAGAATAAACTGATGGTTACCAGAGAGAAGTGGGTAAAGGGAAATGGATGGAATATGTGAAGGGAATTAAAAGTAAACTTATTATGATGAGCACTGAGTAATATTATGGAATGGTTGAAATCACTATATTGTACACCTGAAACTAATAAAACACTTTATGTTAACTACATTGGCATTAAAATACAAAGAAAGAAAGGAAAACATCAAGCAAACAAACCCAAGTAGTTCTTTTGGAGTACAGTGCACTTCATTCTAGTTATAGGTTTAGAAGTGAAGAGGGGTGGAAAAGTTTGGTCCTAAGAAGACTCAGCACATTTTCTTATAGGGCAACTACTTAAGGGAGGCCATTTCGTCAGGGTCTTCTCACATGGTCCCATCCCAGTGTACTGTATCCCATTCTTTTCCAATCAGTGCTTTCACTTTAACAATAGAAACTTCCTAGGAAGCTCAGAGTTGAGCATTTTAAGTAAGCCAGTCATAGGACAGGATTCCATGTATGATTTTCAGAAATCTTTGGTCAGCTGCTACAAAACGTATGGTATCCTTCAGGACACACATAGATAACTTCAGGTCATTTATAAAGCTCTAAAGATGGGAATTTGAATCCCTAAACTCATCCTTTTTTTCCCTTCTCTTTTTTCACCACTTTGTCTATTGGTAGGAGCAAACACCAATGTCATTATATTGGTTTTCCAAAAATATTCACAAAGCATATATATACTTATCCAGAATTTGGCTTGTTATAAATAAGTAGATCATTAAGAGACATTTTGCCTGTCTCTTTTGCACGTTCATGCCATGAACTGTCAGTGCCCTCTTTAGTACTGGAAATAGCCATTAACATCTTTAATCAGATTAGGGAGCTAGTTCCAGACACCCCAGACCAGTTCAGAAAACTCATCCTTAATATTATATTTCTTCACAGAAGATTTTTAAGGAAATAAAAATAGTCTGTATTATATGATCTTAATACTTGGAGAATAACCTTCTTACTGCCTACCTTGGCTGCTGCAGTCTATGTAAAAACCCCTCCAGGGATATATGTCTGGATCCCTGGGGCAGGGGGTGGAGGTGGGAGGGGCAAAGGGGAGGGTGGATATGGGGGATGGGCAGCAACTGCTGAAATTAACTGAAATTAATCCACTTTACCTTCCAAACCTTTTCTTGGAGGCTGCAAGGCTTAATAGATTCCAGAACTCCAAAATAATTGCATCAGTAGATTATGCCAGTACAGTTGTTGTTTGGGTGGGGAGACAAATTCCTAGTGCTTTTTATTCTACCACCTTTGAAGAGTCCTGCAGCCCTCTATTATTTTTACTTCCACTTAAAGGATTTTGAATAAGTCTAAATGTATCAAAAAAGCAGAAATTCTTCTTCATTATATCATTCTCCTCATGAATTACTCAAACTTACTTAAATTGCTGTGTTTTTGCAAATATTTTTATTCTGATCATTTAAGGATTAATACGGTTTTCAGTTTCTAGAACTAGTATAAAATAAAACCAAAGTTTTACAACTAATTAGATTTTTGCTTTAAAATGAATTACCTCGGTAAAGATTTTTCTAAGTGTTTGCTTTCAAACAAGGCAAATATTAGTTTTCCTCAGAAAATTTGGCATTGAGGTTTCCCTAGTAATATGCCATTCATTCAGAAAATATTAAAATATTCATGGTTGGTAATCAAAGGGTAAATGAATTTAAAGAAATGTAATGCTTTTATCAAATCAAAAATTTTTAAACCCATAAACTGGTGAGGGAAAACAATTCCAAAGAATTTCTTTTTTTTTAAATTTCCAACTTTCTCCTTTATAGAATGTATTCAAATCAATATAGCCTTGGGCCTCTTATTTGTTATTCAGCTCCAAAGGCCTGGTAAATAATTTCATGTAGATATCTAAAATAAAACCTACTTTCTAAGTATATAAACTTTCTTTTCTAAATATCCTCCCTGTGACAGTGGTGCCACCAGGTATCACTTAAACCTGTGGAGAAAGCAAGGTGAAAACCCAACACCATGGGCTTTTAAGTTAGGAGATTGGTTTCAAATTCTGATGAAGTTTGACTTTAAGAAAGCCTGTTAACAGTTCACAACCACAGTTTTCTTTTCTTTTTTTTTTTTTTAAGATTTTTATTTATTTATTTGAGAGACAGAGATCACAAGCAGGCAGAGAGGCAGGCAGAGAGAGAGAGAGAGGAGGAAGCAGGCTCTCTGTTGGCAGAGAGCCCAATGTGGGGCTCAATCCCAGGACCCTGAGATCATGACCTGAGCCGAAGGCAGACGCATTAACCCACTGAGCCACCCAGGCGCCCCCACAACCACAGTTTTCTCATATGACTTCTTTCTCAATGATTTCTCAAATGTTTTCTACTATGTAGCTTGAATGGTTACTATAAAGCTTATTTTAAAAAATGCACATTAAAATATACAGACGCTCAATTATTATTAGTTTTTTTTCTGCTTTCTCTTCTTGGTATTTTATTTGCACATTCTTTCTCTTTCATCCCCTATATCCAATTATTCATTTACCCAGTCCAATTTGTTTCTCCTCTAAGGGCGTTTTCTATTTACACTTTCTGATTTTATTCCTGTTTCTCACACCATAATTGAAGCTCTCATCACTTCATACCCATTTCATCCTAGAATCACATTATATTTGGATATTCTTCCCTAGATCTTTGCACAGACTTTGTCTTGTCATTGAAGTTTCAGATCAACCTTCTAGAACCTCTAGCAGAGCTTTTCAAAATGCCCATATACCCCAAATCACTTTCTATCATTCATTCTGTTTTGTTTACTTCATAACATTTACAACTGGAATTGTCTTCTCTTTGTTCATTAACCATTTGTCTTCATTGTTAGAGTATTGGGTTTTTGGGAGCTATGGGCACATATCTCTTGTTCACTACTGTAAACTGAGCAGGAAAAAAAAACCAAAAAACTGTGAGTAAAACAGAGAGGGCAGTAGATTTTCTGTCTATGGGCAATTACTTTCTGACTGCTTCACAGGCAGAATATTTCCATATCTTAAAAATCTATTGATTTTTTTTTTTTTTAAGAATCCATCCATTCATTTGACAGAGAGAGATCACAAGTAGGCAGAGAGACAGGCAGAGAGAGAGAGGAGAAAGCAGGCTCCCTGCCAAGCAGAGAGCCCCATGCAGGGCTCGATCCCAGAACCCGGGGATCATGACCTGAGCCGAAGGCAGTGGCTGAACCCACTGAGCCACCCAGGCGCCCCAAAAATCTATTGATTTTTTAAAGATTTTATTTATTTATTTGACAGAGATCACAAATAGGCAGAGAGAGAGAGGAGGAAGCAGGCTCCCTGCTGAGCAGAGAGCAGAGAGCCCCATGTGGGGCTCCATCCCAGGATCCTGGTATCATGACCCAAGCTGATGGCAGAGGCTTTAACTCACTGAGCCACCCAGGCGTCCCAAAAATCTATTGATTTTTATGTGCCATTGTCCTAAAGTCTTTCCATGTTTTTATGAATGCAGTTGAATGTTGGAAATATGATACCGTAGGTTTTTTTTTTTAATTTATTTTCAGCATAACAGTATTCATTATTTTTTCACCACACCCAGTGCTCCATGCAATGCGTGTCCTCTCTAATACCCACCACCTGGTACCCCAACCTCCCAACCCCCTGCCACTTCAAATCCCTCAGATTGTTTTTCAGAGTCCACAGTCTCTCCCGCCCTTCCAATTTCCCCCAACTCCCTTCTCCTCTCTAACTCCCCATGTCCTCCATGCTATTTGTTATGCTCCACAAATAAGTGAAACCATATGATAATTGACTCTCTCTGCTTGACTTATTTCATTCAGCATAATCTCTTCCAGTCCCGTCCATGTTGCTACAAAAGTTGGGTATTCATCTTTTCTGATGGAGGCATAATACTCCATAGTGTATATGGACCCCATTTTCCTTATCCATTAGTCCGTTGAAGGGCATCTTGTGATACCATGGTTTTTACCAGTTTATTCATCACAATCTCTGAGCATTTACTTTCTGACCTGGCCAAGTAAGTCATTTCCAGCCCCACAGTTATATTCTCTTTGTGTTTACTAGTACAGGGAATATATTAACTGTCTTTCTTGATTCAGAAAAACTCTACAAACTTAGATATTAAATTGCATCACCTCTATGAATGATTCTTTAGGTGTTTCTATTGTCATTCATTTCTTTTTTTTTTTAAATCTCCTATGATTTTTATTTGTAATGCAGTTGGCAATTTAATATAATCCTTTCAGAGGTCACTGGTTATCTTGGGGATATCCAGTCCTCCCCACAAAGCCTACATTCTAATTATCTTTCCATTCCATGCTTTATACAGGAAGTGTATAAAGTGTTTCTCTTTATGTTATTTCTTCTGTTTGAAAATTATTTTTCTCTACTTCTCTCATGTAAAACCACTACTCAACTTTCAAAGTAGACCTCAAATTTTAACTGCTCCAAAGTTAGAATTAAGCCCCTTTTTCTAAATCTAAACTATCTCTTTTCTCTAATTTATAAACCTAATAGAGTGATTTTTTTTTAGCTCTTCCCATTGAGAGTGTGAACTCTTGATGGCAGATAAATGCCACATACTCTGCTTTACACAAGGGTCTATCACATAATGATTCCATAAGAACAACCAGTTCTGAGATCAGTCTCTGTGCCAAAAAACATTTCCAAGGAATATAGTAACCATATGTCTCTTTAATCTCCACAATAACTCTATGTGATAAGGACCTGTATTATGCCCATCTTACCTATAAAGTAAATGAAACAGATCTATGATGAAGAATTTGATAGTATTCTGATTATACAGTGAGTAAAGTATTTACCCAAGCTAGGAAGTGATGGAGTTAGGTTTTCTTTCTAATTAAAAGTCTGACTCCATTTTGGTGCTTGATTAACTGACATCATTCAGATGCCAACCTTCTCTTGAACCCTCTTATTCCACATCTGGACAGCACAGTAAGACAATTCAGGTGTTCTCTCTTTTGGCAATAGTGGGAGGTTCAAGCACACTTCTCTGCCCATACATTGAAATCCTCACCCTACCTTCATATCCTGATTGCAAAAATAACCAAAGCCACGGACCCCTCCAGCTTAAAACATTTGAGACAGGCTTGGATAAGAAAGCTGCAAAATGTGAGTTATAAAATATCATACCTCTTTGGTGTATGTGTAACTGTGGCATTACTAATCTTGACATCTGAACCAGTTTGGGGTGGGGAGTTGATCCCACCCACCATGGTATCACCACCGAAACAATTTTGAACCTGGTTTTCTGAGTCTAGATTTCAAGCTCTTAACTGTAAGACTATATTACTTCTCAGATAATGTTAAATACTTATGTGTCACATGAGCTAATGTATGAATTCCTTGAAGACAAGGCATTTTTCTTAAGATTTTTATTTATCCATTAATTATTGAAATTATATATTAATTTTTTTGCATAATAAAATAATATAGAGAAATAGAATAGTCAGGAACAGAAGATAAGCAAGATTTGGGACTATTTTATTATTTATTATATATGCATCTTAAAAATCACTTAATAAATCCTGTTCATTAATTATACCAACATAAAAAGTAGGATTCACAAAGATGAAAAATTGAACGAACCTTCAAATCAGCCAACAAATAGTTTTTAATTTTATCACATGCCAGTTTATCAGTTGTTACATTCTGCTGCCTATTAGTTAAGCAATAGAACCATTTGTCTAAAGTAGTTATATTTCATGCATTTTAATTGATTCCTCATATCAATTTAATGATCAGACTTTTACCTTTATTTAATGTAATTATTTAAAAATTGAAGAAATATCTCAAAAATGATTTTAATCTGTTATCCCTGACAAAATAGCACACAAATTATCTGTATTAATTCTTATAAGAACTTACAAGAATGGCAAATTTGATTAAAAAAAAAGATTTCCAAAAGTCTGCTTGACTCAATCCAAACACCAGATAACTTGGAGGTGAAGCATGGGTTTTTAAAAATGATGTATCTTAGGGGCATCTGGGTGGCTCAGTCAATTAAGCATCTTCCTTCAGCTCAGATCATGATCCCAGGGTCCTGGAATGGAGCCCTGCATCAGGTTCCCTGCTCAGTGGGAAGTCCGCTTCTCTCTCTCTCTCTGCCCCTCCCCTCTACTCCAGCTCTGTATCTTGTTTTGTCTCCCACATAAATAAAAAAGTTCTTTATAAATCTTGGATATCAGCCCTTTGTCTGTAGTGTCATTTGCGAATATCTTCTCCCATTCTCTGGGTTGCCTCCTTCTTTTGTTGACTGCGCCAGAGCTTATCTTGATGAAGTCCTAAGTTCATTTTCCTTTTTGTTTTCCTTGCCTTTGGAGACATGTCTTGAAAGAAGTTTCTGTGGCTGATGTCAAAGAGGTTACTGCCTGTGCCTTCCTCTAGGATTTTAATGGATTCCAGTCTCACATAGAGGTCTTTCATCCATTTAGAGTTTATATTTGTGTATGGTGTAAGCAAATGGTTGAGTTTCATTCTTCTGCATATAGCTGTCCAATTTTCCCAGCACCATTTATTGAAGACACTGTCTTTTTCTCATTGGATATTTTTTCCTGCTTTTTTGAATATTATTTGACCATAGAGTTGAGGGTCCATATCTGGGCTTTCTATTCTGTTCCACTGGTCTATGTGTCTGTTTTCGTGCCAGTACCATGCTGTCTTGGTGATCACAGCTTTGTAATATAACTTGAAATTAGGCATTGTGATGCCCCCAACTTTGTATTTCTTTTTCAACATTTCCTTGGCAATTGGCGTCTTTTCTGGTTCCATACAAATTTTAGGATTGTTTGTTACAGCACTTAGAAAAATGCTGATGGTATTTTGATCGGGATGGCATTGAAAATATAGATTACTCTGGGCAGCACAGACATTTTAACAATGTTTATTCTTCCAAACCATGAGCATAGAATGTTTTTCCATCTTTTTATGTCTTCTTTGATTCTTTCGTGAGTGTTCTGTAGTTCCCAGAGTACAGACCCTTTACCTCTTTGGTTAGGTTTATTCCAAGGTATCTTATGGCTTTGAGTGCTATTGTAAATGGATCAATTCTCTAATTTCTCTTTCTGCAGTTTCATTGTTAGTGTATAAGAAAGCAGCTGATTTCTGTGCATTCATTTTATATCATGCTGCATTACTGAATTGCTGTATGAATTCTGGTAATTTGGGGGGTAGAGTCTTTTGGGTTTTCCACGTAAAGTATAATGTCATCTGTGAAGAGAGTTTGACTTCTTTAAATAGCAAACTAACTAAATAAGTAAATACAATCTTTTAAAAAATAAAAAATATATCTGAGTTAACTGGCATTCTTTAAGTAAAACTTCTAGGCCATCATTTTAGTACTCCTTATCTCTTGGGTCTCTTATATAACAATCTTGCAAATGCTAGTTATTTATGGAAATATTATCAATTTATTCAAATTATGTCCTGAAGTATATTTTATATGTTGTGTCTGTGTTTTAATTTGAAGTTAAAGTACAGATTGCCATTAGATCAATTCATAATTTACCCATACTTAGGAAAAATGTGTAGAAAAAATCTTGAGGACACGGAACACTCCTCATTTCTAATTTTAATCCAGTCTATCATAAGTCTTTGTCCAGAGATCCTCCTGCCTTTGCTTCCTTTTTTCCTTCATACCCTGCTTTTCCTCTCTTTATAGTTGTTTGACACATATTAAGGGTATACTATGTGCCTGGCATTCTGATAAGTAACAGGAAGTATACAATTATTGAGACTGCCTCAGAAACAAATTAACCAGGGTCTGGTTGGTGTGTTGGATATTCAAACAAATGAACACGAAGGCAACTTAAAATGGAGTACATTACTTATGGTAAAATGATAAAAGAAAAAAAAAAACAAGAGGTTGAAGTAAGGAAGTATCAGATTGGTAATACAGTTTCCCAAGAGAAGTAGAAGAAGGGGTCTTACTAACCAGCATCTTTCTTAAGTTTGGTGGACATTAATATTCACAATGCTCAGCATCTCAGAAGGATGGGAGATATGATTCCAATTTCCTTTCAGGAATCTATGTCCAGAAATGATAAAAATATTTCAAATGTGGTTAATGATTACATTTCTGTAATGTAAAATTCTGTAGACAGATGTTTTCCATCACATGTAAATCTATTAATCACAATATTGGTCCTACTTAATTTTTAAAATATTTTTCATTGAAGAAACTGTGCAAAAAAAACTTGAAGTCAGATCATCCTCTGTCTTGGATGTTACTGTCAGAGAATATGGCATAAAGAAAGGCTGAGGGGGAGGAGGAGTCAAGATGGCAGAGAAGTAGCAGGCTGAGACTACTTCAGCTAGCATGAGATCAGCTAGAGAGCTTATCTAAAGATTGCAAACACCTACAAATCCATCGGCAGATCGAAGAGAAGAAGAACAGCAATTCTAGAAACAGAAAAACAACCACTTTCTGAAAGGTAGGACTGGCGGAGAAGTGAATCCAAAGCGACCCCGGGGGGAGGGGCCGGCTCCCGGCAAGCGGAGGAGCAACGGAGCACAAAATCAGGACTTTTAAAAGTCTGTTCCACTGAGAGACATCGCTCCAGAGGCTAAACCGGGGCGAAGCCCACGCAGGGTCGGCGTGGCCTCAGGTCCCGTGGGGTCACAGAAGGATCGGGGGTGTCTGAGTGTCGCAGAGCTTGCGGATATTGGAACGGGAAAGCCGGCTGCAGAGACAGAGCCGACAGTAAGCTCGCAGCTCGGGGTTGCCTTGAACCGGTCGCAGGCTCGGTGAGCTCGGGGCGCGGCCGGAGGTTCGGCAGACGCGAGTTACTAGGAGCTGTTCGCTGAGGGCGCACTGGGGAGCGGGGCCCCGGGCTCTCGGCTCCTCCGGGCTGGAGACCAGGAGGCCGCCATTTGTATTCCCGTCCTCCAGAACTCTATGGAAAGCACTCAGGGAACAAAAGCTCCTGAAAGCAAAGCCGAGCTGATCACTCAGCCCGGTCCCTGGTAAGGGCGGTGCAATTCCGCCTGGGGCAAAGACACTTGAGAATCACTACACCAGGCCCCTCCCCCAGAAGATCAACAAGAAATCCAGGCAAGACCAAGTTCACCTACCAAGGAGTGCAGTTTCAATACCAAGGAGAGAGCAGCAGAATTCCAGAGGAGGAAAAAACAAACCACGGAACTCATGGTTTTCTCCCTGTGATATTTTAGTCTTGCAGTTAATTTAATTTTTCTCTTTTTCATTTTTTTTTCTCTTCTTCTGCTAAAATTTTTTTAACCTTTACCCTTTTCTTTTTTAAGTTTTTTTAATTAGTTTATATAATATATATATATATATATTTCTTTTTTATACTTTTCATTATTCGTTTTTTTTAATTCTTTTTTTTTCTTTCTTTATTTTTGAACCTCTTTTTATCCCCAAATCAGAAGAGAGCTCAATCTCTTCAATCTTTTTTTTTAATTTTTTAAATTCTTGATTGAATTTTTAATTCAATCTCTTTTTTTAAATTCTTTTTTTTTCTTTTTTTTATTTCTTTCTTTTTGAACCTCTTTTTATCCCCAAATCAGAAGAGATCCCAATCAGAGGAGATCCCAATCAGAGGAGATCCCTCACCCAATCGTGAGGGGGGAGAAATCCCCCCTCACGATTTGGGATCTCTTCTGATTTGGTTAAAGCATATTTTCCCGGGATTGTTGCCACCCTTTTAGTATTTTACTTGCTCCTTCATATACTCTTAGCTGGACAAAATGACAAGGCGGAAAAATTCACAACAAAAAAAAGAACAAGAGGCAGTACCGAAGGCTAGGGACCTAATCAATACAGACATTGGTAATATGTCAGATCTAGAGTTCAAAATGACAATTCTCAAGGTTCTAGCTGGGCTTGAAAAAGGCATGGAAGATATTAGAGAACCCTCTCCAGATATATAAAAGCCCTTTCTGGAGAAATAAAAGAACTAAAATCTAACCAAGTTGAAATAAAAAAAAGCTATTAATGAGGTGCAATAAAAAATGGAGGCTCTCACTGCTAGGATAAATGAGGTAGAAGAAAGAATTAGCGATCTAGAAGACCAAATGACAGAGAATAAAGAAGCTGAGCAAAAGAGGGACAAACAGCTACTGGACCATGAGGGGAGAATTCGAGAGATAAGTGACACCATAAGACGAAACAAGATTAGAATAATTGGGATTCCAGAAGAAGAAGAAAGAGAAAGGAAAGCAGAAGGTATACTGGAGAGAATTATTGGGGAGAATTTCCCCAATATGGCAAAAGGAACGAGCATCAAAATTAAGGACGTGCAGAGAACGCCCCTCAAAATCAATAAGAATAGGCCCACACCCCGTCACCTAATAGTAAAATTTACAAGCCTTAGTGACAAAGAGAAAATCCTGAAAGCAGCCCGGGAAAAGAAGTCTGTAACATACAATGGTAAAAGTATTAGATTAGCAGCTGACTTATCCACAGAGACCTGGCGGGCCAGAAAGAGCTGGCATGATATTTTCAGAGCACTAAACGAGAAAAACATGCAGCCAAGAATACTATATCCAGCTAGGCCATCATTGAAAATAGAAGGAGAGATTAAAAGCTTCCAGGACAAACAAAAACTGAAAGAATTTGCAAACACCAAACCAGCTCTACAGGAATAATTGAAAGGGGTCCTCTAAGCAAAGAGAGAGCCTACAAGTGGTAGATCTGAAAGGAACAGAGACAATATACAGTAACAGTCACCTTACAGGCAATACAATGGCACTAAAATCATATCTCTCAATAGTTACCCTGAATGTTAATGGGCTAAATGCCCCAATCAAAAGACACAGGGTATCAGAATGGATAAAAAAACAAAACCCATCTATATGTTGCCTCCGAGAAACTCATTTTAAACCTGAAGAAACCTCCAGACTTAAAGTGAGGGGGTGGAAAGGAATTTACCATGCTAATGGACATCAGAAAAAAGCAGGAGTGGCAATCCTTATATCAGATCAATTAGATTTAAAGCCAAGGACTATAATAAGAGATGAGGAAGCACACTATATCATACTCAAAGGTTCTGTCCAACAAGAAGATCTAACAATTTTAAATATCTATGCCCCCAACGTGGGAGCGGCCAACTATATAAACCAATTAATAACAAAATCAAAGAAACACATCAATAATAATACAATAATAGTAGGGGACTTTAACACTCCCCTACTGAAATGGACAGATCATCCAAGCAAAAGATCAACAGGGAAATAAAGGCCTTAAATGATACACTGGATGAGATGGACATCACAGATATATTCAGAACATTTCATCCCAAAGCAACAAAATACACATTCTTCTCTAGTGCACATGGAACATTCTCCAGAATAGATCACATCCTCGGTCCTAAATCAGGACTCAACCGGTATCAAAAGATTGGGATCATTCCCTGCATATTTTCAGACCACAGCGCTCTGAAGCTAGAACTCAACCACAAGAGGAAGTTTGGAAGGAACCCAAATACATGCAGACTAAACAGCATCCTTCTAAAGAATGAATGGGTCAACCGGGAAATTAAAGAAGAATTGAAAAAAATCATGGAAACAAATGATAATGAAAATACAATGGTTCACAATCTGTGGGACACAACAAAGGCAGTCCTCAGAGGAAAATATATAGCGGTACAAGCTTTTCTCAAGAAACAAGAAAGGTCTCAGGTACACAACCTAACCCTACACCTAAAGGAGCTGGAGAAAGAACAAGAAAGAAACCCTAAGCCCAGCAGGAGAAGAGAAATCATAAAGATCAGAGCAGAAATCAATGAAATAGAAACCAAAAAAAACAATAGAACAAATCAAAGAAACTAGGAGCTGGTTCTTTGAAAGAATTAATAAAATTGATAAACCCCTGGCCAGACTTATCAAAAAGAAAAGAGAAAGGACCCAAATAAATAAAATCATGAATGAAAGAGGAGAGATCACAACTAACACCAAAGAAACACAAACTATTATAAGAACATAATATGAGCAACTCTACGCCAACAAATTTGACAATCTGGAAGAAATGGATGCATTCCTAGAAACATATAAACTACCTAAATTGAACCAGGAAGAAATAGAAAGCCTGAACAGACCCATAACCAGTAAGGAGATTGAAACAGTCATTAAAAATCTCGAAAGAAACAAAAGCCCAGGGCCAGACAGCTTCCCGGGGGAATTCTACCAAACATTTAAAGAAGAACTAATTCCTATTCTCCTGAAACTGTTCCAAAAACTAGAAATGGAAGGAAAACTCCCAAACTCTTTTTTTTTTTTAAAGATTTTTATTTATTTATTTGACAGAGATCACAAGTAGACAGAGAGGCAGGCAGAGAGAGAGAGGAGGAAGCAGGCTCCCTGCTGACCAGAGAGCCCAATGCGGGACTCGATCCCGGGACCCCGAGATCATGACCTGAGCCGAAGGCAGTGGCTTAACCCACTGAGCCACCCAGGCGCCCACTCCCAAACTCATTTTATGAGGCCAGCATCACCTTGATCCCAAAATCAGACAAGGATCCCATCAAAAAAGAGAGCTATAGACCAATATCCTTGATGAACACAGATGCAAAAATTCTCACCAAAATACTAGCCAATAGGATTCAACAGTACATTAAAAGGATTATTCACCACGACCAAGTGGGATTTATCCCAGGGCTGCAAGGTTGGTTCAACATCCACAAATCAGTCAATGTGATACAACACATCAATAAAAGAAAGAACAAGAACCATATGATACTCTCAATAGATGCTGAAAAAGCATTTGACAAAGTACAGCATCCCTTCCTAATCAAAACCCTTCAAAGTATAGGGATAGAGGGCACATACCTCAATATCATCAAAACCATCTATGAAAAACCCACTGCAAATATCATTCTCAATGGAGAAAAACTGAAAGCTTTTCCACTAAGGTCAGGAACATGGCAGGGATGTCCATTATCACCACTGCTATTCAACATAGTACTAGAAGTCCTAGCCTCAGCAATCAGACAACAAAAGGAAATTAAAGGCATCCAAATCGGCAAAGAAGAAGTCAAATTATCACTCTTCGCAGATGATATGATACTCTATGTGGAAAACCCAAAAGACTCCACTCCAAAACTGCTAGAACTTGTACAGGAATTCAGTAAAATGTCAGGATATAAGATCAATGCACAGAAATCAGTTGCATTTATCTACACCAACAACAAGACAGAAGAAAGAGAAATTAAGGAGTCAATCCCATTTACAATTGGACCCCAAACCATAAGATACCTAGGAATAAACCTAACCAAAGAGGCAAAGAATCTATACTCAGAAAACTATAAAGTACTCATGAAAGAAATTGAGGAAGACACAAAGAAATGGAAAAATGTTCCATGGTCCTGGATTGGAAGAATAAATATTGTGAAAATGTCTATGCTACCTAAAGCAATCTACACATTTAATGCAATTCCTATCAAAGTACCATCCATCTTTTTCAAAGAAATGGAACAAATAATTTAAAATTCATATGGAACCAGAAAAGACCTTGAATAGCCAAAGGGATATTGAAAAATAAAGCCAAAGTTGGTGGCATCACAATTCCGGACTTCAAGCTTTATTACAAAGCTGTCATGATCAAGACAGCATGGTACTGGCACAAAAACAGACACACAGACCAATGGAACAGAATAGAGAGCCCAGAAATAGACCCTCAACTCTATGGTCAACTAATCTTTGACAAAGCAGGAAAGAATGTCCAATGGAAAAAAGACAGCCTCGTTAATAAATGGTGTTGGGAAAATTGGACAGCCACGTGCAGAAAAATGAAATTGGACCATTTCCTTACACCACACACAAAAATAGACTCAAAATGGATGAAGGACCTCAATGTGAGAAAGGAATCCATCAAAATCCTTGAGGAGAACACAGGCAGCAACCTCTTCGACCTCAGGCGCAGCAACATCTTCCTAGGAACATCGCCAAAGGCAAGGGAAGCAAGGGCAAAATGAACTATTGGGATTTCATCAAGATCAAAAGCTTTTGCACAGCAAAGGAAACAGTTAACAAAACCAAAAGACAACTGACAGAATGGGAGAAGATATTTGCAAACGACATATCAGATAAAGGACTAGTGTCCAAAATCTATAAAGAACTTAGCAAACTCAACACCCAAACAACAAACAATCCAATCAAGAAATGGGCAGAGGACATGAACAGACATTTCTGCAAAGAAGACATCCAGATGGCCAACAGACATATGAAAAAGTGCTCCATATCACTCGGCATCAGGGAAATACAAATCAAAACCACAATGAGATATCACCTCACACCAGTCAGAATGGCTAAAATCAACAAGTCAGGAAATGACAGATGCTGGCGAGGATGCGAAGAATGGGAAACCCTCCTACACTGTTGGTGGGAATGCAAGCTGGTGCAACCACTCTGGAAAACAGCATGGAGGTTCCTCAAAATGTTGAAAATAGAACTGCCCTATGACCCAGCAATTGCACTACTGGGAATTTACCCTAAAGATACAAACGTAGTGATCCAAAGGGGCACGTGCACCCAAATGTTTATAGCAGCAATGTCCATAATAGCCAAACTATGGAAAGAACCTAGATGTCCATCAACAGATGAATGGATAAAGAAGATGTGGTATATGTACAAAATGGAATACTATGCAGCCATCAAAAGAAACGAAATCTTGCCATTTGCGACAACATGGATGGAACTAGAGCGTATCATGCTTAGCGAAATAACTCAAGCAGAGAAAGACAACTATCATATGATCTCCCTGATATGAGGAAGTGGTGGTGCAACATGGGGGCTTAAGTGGGTAGGAGAAGAATCCATGAAACAAGATGGGATAGGGAGGGAGACAAACCATAAGTGACTCTTAATCTCACGAAACAAACTGTGGGTTGCTAGGGGGAGGGGGTTTGGGAGAAGGGGGGTAGGGTTATGGACATTGGGGAGGGTATGTGCTTTTGGGTAAATTGGAAGGGGAGGTGAACCATGAGAGACTATGGACTCTGAAAAACAATCTGAGGGGTTTTAAGTGGTGGGGGTGTGGGAGGTTGGGGTACCAGGTGGTGAGTATTATAGAGGGCACAGCTTTCATGGAGCACTGGGTGTGGTGAAAAAATAATGAATACTGTTTTTCTGAAAATAAATAAATTGGAAAAAAAAAAGAAAAAGAAAGGCTGAGGGAATCAATAGCTCAAACTTTTAAAGGCAACTGAAAATATGGTATTAAAATCAAGTGGACTAGACCCAAAACATTAATAAATGGGGAAAAACAGTAAGGCAAATCAGTTCACAAGTTAAAGAGGGGGTACAACTATGCCCCACACCATTCCTTAAAATATTTCCTTATTGACTCTATACTTAATAAAATGATTTTAACATAAAGTTTTATTTGTTGTTGAATATTTTTGTTACTGTAAGTAATGTAACTTCATATCCATGTAGATACTTTTTCACTTACCTTACCATTTCAGTAAGGAGGTATATATACACACATACATATATATATTTATAAATAAATGTGGTTGGTCTATACTTCAGCTCTTCTAGAATAACTCTGTAAAATTTTGGTATCATATGTTGAGTAAATATAATTAAAAATGATATCTTTTCGCAGCCTAGACAATCTCTCTGTAAAATTAGAAGAGAAAGAAACAATTTTATTATTGAGTAAACATTAAACCAACACTAAGGGATTACAAAGACAGAGAAATCTCAGCCTTTAATATAGCAAACAGATATAACCTATTACATTCATGTTCTCAAGATAAACAGTAACTAGTCATCAAATAAGGGTATTGACAACATCATTTATCACACATAGTTCATTTTATTTTTTTTCAATTTATTTATTTTCAGAAAAACTTTATTCATTATTTTTTCACCACACCCAGTGCTCCATGCAAGCCGTGCCCTCTATAATACCCACCACCTGGTACCCCAACCTCCCACCCCCCCGCCACTTCAAACCCCTCAGATTGTTTTTCAGAGTCCATAGTCTCTCATGGTTCACCTCCCCTTCCAATTTACCCAAATTCCCTACTCCTCTCTAACGCCCCTTGTCCTCCATGCTTTTGTTATGCTCCACAAATAAGTGAAACCATATGATAATTGACTCTCTCTGCTTGACTTATTTCACTCAGCATAATCTCTTCCAGTCCCGTCCGTGTTGCTACAAAAGTTGGGTATTCATCCTTTCTGATGGAGGCATAATACTCCATAGTGTATATGGACCACATCTTCCTTAACCATTCATCCGTTGAAGGGCATCTTGGTTCTCTCCATAGTTTGGCGACTGTGACCATTGCTGCTATAAACATTGTGGTACAGATGGCCCTTCTTTTCACGACATCTGTGTCTTTGGGGTAAATACCCAGAAGTGCAATTGCAGGGTCATAGGGAAGCTCTATTTTTAATTTCTCGAGGAATCTCCACACTGTTCTCCAAAGAGGCTGCACCAACTTGCATTCCCACCAACAGTGGAAGAGGGTTCCCCTTTCTCCACATCCTCTCCAACACATGTTGTTTCCTGTTTTGTTAATTTTGGCCATTCTAACTGGTGTAAGGTGATATCTCAATGTGGTTTTAATTTGAATCTCCCTGAGGGTTAATGATGATGAGCATTTTTTCATGTGTCTGATAGCCATTTGTATGTCTTGATTGGAGAAGTGTCTGTTCATATCTTCTGCCCATTTTTTGATGTGTTTGTCTGCTTCGTGTGGGTTGAGTTTGAGGAGTTCATTATAGATCCTGGATATCAACCTTTTGTCTGTACTGTCATTTGCAAATATCTTCTCCCATTCCGTGGGTTGCCTCTTTGTTTTTTTGACTGTTTCCTTTGCTGTGCAGAAGCTTTTGATTTTGATGAAGTCCCAGAAGTTTATTTTCGCTTTTGTTTCCTTTGCCTTTGGAGATGTATCTTGAATGAAGTTGCTGTGGCTGATATCAAAGAGATTACTGCCTATGTTCTCCTCTAAGTTTCTGATGGATTCCTCTCAATTGATGCATAAAAAGCATTTGACAAAATCCAGCATCCGTTCCTGAGTAAAACGCTTCAAAGTATAGGGATAGAGGGAACATTCCTGAACCTCATCAAATCTATCTATGAAAGACCCACAGCAAATATCATCCTCAATGGGAAAAAGCTTGCAGCCTTCCCATTGAGATCAGGAACAAGACAAGGATGCCCACTTTCACCACTCTTGTTCAACATAGTATTAGATGTCCTAGCAACAGCAATCAGACAACAGAGAGAAATAAAAGGTATCCAAATTGGTAATGAAGAAGTCAAACTTTCTCTCTTCACAGATGACATGATTCTTTATATGGAAAACCCAAAAGACTCCACCCCCAAACTACTAGAACTCATACAGCAATTCAGCAACGTGGCAGGATACAAAGTCAATGTGCAGAAATCAGTGGCTTTCTTATACACTAACAATGAAAATACAGAAAGGGAAATTAGAGAATCGATTCCATTTACTATAGCACCAAGAACCATAAGATACCTGGGAATAAACCTAACTGAAGAGGTAAAGGATCTGTACTTGAGGAACTACAGAACACTCATGAAAGAAATTGAAGAAGACACAAATAGATGGAAGACCATTCCATGCTCTTGGATCGGAAGAATAAACATTGTTAAAATGTCTCTACTGCCTAGAGCAATCTATACTTTTAATGCCATTCCGATCAAAATTCCACTGGCTTTCTTCAAAGAGCTGGAGCAAATAATCCTAAAATTTGTATGGAATCAGAAGAGACCCCGAATCGCTAAGGAAATGTTGAAAAGCAAAAATAAAGCTGGCGGCATCACCTTACCTGATTTCAAGCTTTATTACAAAGCTGTGATCACCAAGACAGCATGGTACTGGCATAAAAACAGACACATAGACCAGTGGAACAGAGTAGAGATCCCCAGATATGGACCCTCAACTCTATGGTCAATTAATCTTTGACAAAACAGGAAAAAACATACAGTGGAAAAAAGACAGTCTCTTCAATAAATGGTGCTGGGAAAACTGGACAGCTATATGTAGAAGAATGAAACTCGACCATTCTCTTACACCGTACACAAAGATCAACTCAAAATGGATAAAAGACCTCAACGTGAGACAGGAATCCATCAGAAACATAGTTCATTTTAAATTCACTTGGTGATTGGGGTTACCATCTGTGTTAGTTTCTTGGCCTTATCTTAAGAAAAAAAAATTCAACCTAAGAAAAACTAAACTTCTCATTTCTTTATGTCAGGAAGTAGCAACTTAGAGAGAGACTTCAATCCAAATTAGGCTCCTTCTTTCTCACAGTTTGGGAGAGAGGTGCACTATTTTCCTTGATGTTTGCATTTCAAAGAGCCAGTTCCCAGGTCCTTGAGAAAAACATTCCTGAGTCCTAAAATTGGCAAGAGGTGTGTTTAGTACATTTAATCTTTTTAAAAAGATTTACACATATTTCAAGGACAAAGAAAAGGAACTTACAAAGTTCTATAAAGTTTATGCTCTTGGAAAAGGGAAGTGGGGAAAAGTCTTCTTCTTTTTTTTTTTTTTTTTTAAACAGAGAAAATTGTTTATTTGTAATTTGCATCAGCCCTTAACAGTCTCCTGCCTGTGTTACTATAAAATGATAACATTACAATTTCTAATTATTATTTCCTTTGCTGTTTCTATTCTTAGGCAAGTAACAGCAGTCTATATATCCAGCAAATCCATAGTAAAATATTAAAGTAAAGCAATTATCAGAATGATAATTAAAATAACAGAATTATTGGACTTTTCATGAAACCAGTACTTTATTTACTTTGGGGAAATAATTTTTTAATACCTCATACCACAGATGAATGGTTAAATTAGGTACTTGGTTAACAATTTACAAAATAATTTTTTGGCTATCCATTAATTTTACCAGTTGTGTTGTCTGTGTTACATTTTCAAATGATTAACTGCCGAAATACCGTTTGGTTGTTCTTTATGAAATCCTGTCTCTTCCAAACATAAGGAATAATTCAACTCTGGAGACTCAAAAAGTCTAAATCTTTAATTAGAAGTTTCCCTTACAAGGCCCAATAAATTTTGAGTATTCATCAGTCATAACTACCATCACACTGATAATTGTGGTGTGGTCTCTTTAGTAATTTTTATATAATTTTTGGTAGTTTTTCTCAGATATGAAATGCAGTGATATCCAAGGCATCATCTAGAACTAAAGTCTTACTATGAGGATCTCAAACCTACCCTATGGGCTTGTTGTTTTGTTCTGTTCTGGCATTGAGTCCAAATCAACAATTATGCTATTAGAACAACCCTAAATTTCCATGAATAATAGGCATTTATTTACCTTTGCTTATCTATCTATATTGAGTTTGGAGTGAACCTACCTCCTAAAATTCATCAAATGACATTGGACCGTCTTTTTGCAGTTTTTATCTGTGAACGCCAGATTTCTGTTTGTGCATTAATTAGATATTTTTCTTTTCTACGTTATCTTTTCCAGTATATGTGCGTCTGTGTATCTGTGTGTGTGTGTGTGTCAGATTTAGGGTTTGAGTACCTGGGTTTATGTTATTTTTACTTTGTTGTTATTAAATATTACAAATGGAGATGGTCTTACTTTTACTCTGTTAATCATCACATTGTTAGAGTTTATAAATATAGACCCTGTTCTTACTGGGAGTACAGTTTAGAGGTGATAGGAAATGAGATTGTGGGAACCATTACTGGAGTATATTAGTTTGCTAGGTTTGCTGTAACAAAGTCCCACAGAGCAGTTGGTATGAAAAGCAGAAATTTATCATCTTCACATTTCTGGAGGCTTGGAAGGTCCAGGATGAGATGTTAGCAAGTGTTGGTTCCTTCTGAGGGCAGTGAGGGAGACTGTTTAGTCCCTTAGTCGTGTTGTGATTTGCTGGCAGTCTTTGATGCTCCTTCATTTGTAGAAGTATCACCCTGATCTCTGCATTGATCTCCATATGGCATTTTCCTTGTGTGTGTATCTATGTCTAGTTTCCTTTCTTATAAAGATACCAGTTATAATGGATTAGGAGCCCAGCCTATTTCACCATGGCCTCTTCTTAACTAATTATACTGGCAACCCCCTAGGTTCCAAATAAAATGTCATTCTGAGTCCTGTGGACTTCAGCATGTGAATAGTTGAGGGATACAATTCAACCTATCCTACTAGGACTGTGAAAAAAAAAAAAAAAAGTAAAAGTGACATGTTTGTTTTTTAGTAAAAAGTGCTTTTTATAGTAACTGAAGGAATTATGTGAAGAGCAGAGCAGTCTGAGAATAGAAATGTTTGCTAGAAGAACTTTTATTTGCATTCAGTAAAAATACCACTTATTCTAGACTACTTAAATTTCAAGTCCTCGATGGGAGCCATAGTCCAGTCTTTCTGAGATGTTGGCTTCTTAGGAGAAATGTGAATCCAGTTTCTCATATTGCTTTTTACTTTGATGGTTAATTTTATGTGTCAGCTTGACGGTATGGACCAAGGAATGCCCAGATATCTCTAGTTAAACATAATTTCTTTTTTTTTTTTTTTTTAGAGAGAGAGAGAGAGATCACAAGTAGGCAGAGAGACAGGCAGAGAGAGGAGGAAGCAGGCTCCCTGCTGAGCAGAGAGCCTGACACGGGGCTCAATCCCAGGACCCTGAGATCATGACCTGAGCTGAAGGCAGAGGCTTAACCCACTGAGCCACCCAGGCGCCCCTAAACATAATTTCTTGTTGCCTCAGTGAGGTTGTTTCCAAAATAAGAGTAGCACTTGAATCTGTGGGCTGAGTAAAGCATTTGACCCTCCATAGGGTTGGGTAGACCTCATCTCATCTGTTGAGGATATTTAGGAACTTTGTCATTCTGCCCTATGTGAACTCTAATATGAAATGCTACTCTCTGGGAAGGCAGTATAAAGTTTTATCTGTGATAAATCAGCTATTTATTTTGCATGAGATACAGTAGGTTTTGTTGAGGTAAAAAAAAAAAAATATATATATATATATGTATTTTTAAATTGCTCCATTTTTTTAAAATGGGGTAAAGACTGTACCCAATTTCATTTATTAAAATTATTGGGTGCCTGGGTGGCTCAGTGGGTTAAAGCCGCTGCCTTGGGCTCAAGTCATGATCCCAGGGTCCTGGGATCAAGCCCCGCATTGGGCTCTCTGCTTCACAGGGAGCCTGCTTTCTCCTCTCTCTCTGCCTGCCTTTCTGCCTGCTCGTGATCTTCATCTGTCAAGTAAATAAATAAAATCTTTAAAAAAAAAAAAAAACTCTTCACATTTTAGGAAAAGAACCAAAATAGTTCATTATCACTCAATTACTCCATCATGAGTTTTGTTTTCTCTGAAAAAAGCTAGAGCTCACTATCCAAATGTATTAGCCCCCTCCCAAATAGTCTATTTTTTTGTTTTGGTTTTGGGGGTTTTTGGTCTTAGAGGTTTTTGGGGAGTAATTAGTCATTTTGTCTGTAAAATGAGCTGACACCTAGATTATAATACTCAGTGGCCTACCAGCTGACAGTAGGTGCTGCAAATGTTAGACTTCACATGAGAAATTATTGTAGTTAGTTTCATGAGGTCTCACGTCCTGTGAAGCAGAGAACTGTAACAAAGCCGAAAGATCAGTTTTGCAATACTCTCAAGTTTCTGAAGACACCAGCAAGGCATCTGTGTTTTGAACACTTACAGATCTTCCTGGTGAGACAGAGTTCTCTGAGTTTTTCTATAAATGTCTAGAAAAAGAGGATAGGAAACTCCCAAAACCCTTGAGGAATGCATTGACATAAATACTGGATTCCTTCCTAAACAAAAGTAATAATTTTTATCCTTCCTCTAGTGAAACAAAGAAGTAGAGAAAAATCAGAATATAGATGAATGATAGAGAAATACTGTGCAGACTGTGGTACTCAAGTCTGAAATGAGGATAGTGTGCCCATTTGGGAACTGCAGAGATTAATGCTAAAATTTTGTATAACTCTATGCAGTGATTAATCATCTTTATCAAATTTACCTTCCTCCTTTATCAGAATTATAGTATCATAGGTGAGTGCACTATTCAAATTATTTTTTTCTTACTACTTTATAACCTGTTATTCTCTCTAACTGAGATATTGACAAAGGACATTGTTTTACATATAGCCTTGGATTATTCTTTTGGGAAGTGATTTTTATGGTTCTGTATCTTAGATTGAATGAATGTCAACATTCCCTAGGACCCAAAGTGATGCACTGATTTGTTCAGATCAGTGTCCTTTCAGACAGGTATGAGAATTCCTCTTTCTGCTGTTTATCTCAAAGTGATGTAGCTTGAGGTGTTTTTCCAGAATGGTGTGAAACTGCTAGTTTCCATCCTAATACTTTACTTTCCAAAGTAACATAGTTGACCGAGTCAGGTGTCTTTTCCCCAAGGAACACCACAGACTATCTGGAACACAGGGTATGGTAACCTTTATGTTATATAGCAGGTATCTCTCCAGTAGATTCACAGAAAAAAAACAAGAGAAAGTAAGAACACATGTTTCCCAGCAAGAGGACCTATCTGTATGGTAAAAAAAAAAAAAAAAAAGAAAGAAAGAAAGAAAAGGAAGAGGTAGAAGGTTGTCCTGAAATACCAGCAACCTATATTGATCCATCACCAAATGGAAAGTGAGAAATTTCTGAGGAAAATTCAGAATAAGTAGAACCAATATCATTAGTTTCTACCTCTGAGATTCACTATATCTGTCCATTTTAAGACACTTGTCAATCCCTCCCTAAGCTTCTGGGCTTTCTTAATTTCCTTGTTCCTGATTCCTGTGTCCCCAGAGTCTCTTTCTGCAACCCCTTTTTCAATATCCTGGCTTTTTTGCAATAATGACGTGCTGTCTCCTTTCTTCCTTTCTTCACTTTGTAGCTTAGCCAGAGTAAAGATTATTCCCTTTAGTAAAGAATTCTAACTAAGCAGCCAACATAGCACTCTTTAGTTTCTTTTCCTCTTTTTTTTTTTTTCCTTGATTGTCCCCAAACTGAGTAGTTGCCATTAAAAACTGAGTAATAGTATGTCCTTGCTATTTTACCACCTTTTTCTTAACTCGATTTTGGATAGTTGCCAAAAGAACCAGAGATAGGTTGCTAAGACGAGAGGGCAGATTTTTATCTGCCCGTAGGTCTCTGCCAGTGAATTCTAAGGAAACTTTAATAATCTGCTGATGGAAATCAGTGAGGAACCCACCTATTGCCTAGGTACACAGCTTCAGTTTCTTCCAGCTCACCTTTATTTAGTAAAAGAGGCTTCAAGTACTGTCTTTAGCAATCCCTTATGGTGAATCTCTAACTCTCATAGTTTTCCAGTCGTTGTGAGAGGTGATGGAAAGTCAGCTTCCCTTGGGCACCATATTGCTTGATGTGGTGATCTTCTGTACCCCAATGCACTTGCTCCGGTAAATGAGTAAAATCACTGGTTGTAGAATTCCATGCAGTAACCAGTTTACACATCCATTTACGGGGCTGTAAACTGAAAGCATACTACAGATTACTTCTACAAATTTCTAGGGCACAGGGAAAAGAAGCCTTTAAATGGGTAATATCAGCTGGCAAGAAAGGCATGTGGTACTTACCACAGAGGCCTGGTTAGCTTCTCAGTGCCATTAGCTTCACTGGTGACCTGAATAGAAAGGGCTGGTTTTCCTTATACTGAGACAAGAAAAATGTAAACTATATAGCAGTTTGGGTTCTCTTCCTGTATTGATGTTTGTCAGGTTAACACCTCACCTCATTTGTTTCCTTCTTTGAAGGGACTAGTGCAGGTTTCTCCATCTTGCTGCCTTCATATGTGGACAGAAATTTTTACTCAACTTTTCAATGACTCACAGACCAGGTCTCTTTAGCAAGTCTAACTTTTCTAACTTTTCAACTGGTGTGTGGCTGATAATGAACTCTTGGAGGTGGAATTTGGTCTAGGCTAGGAGACACATAAATCTGTGTCATCAAAGCGAGCAGGCAGTTCGTTACTGACTGAAGATACTATGTTCTCATTTCTTTTTGAAGAGAAAACCAACAATGAAGAGAAGTACCCATCTAAAAAATCATTACCTCCCCTTTTCCTTCATTGGTCCCTTCCAGGCAGGGAGGGATAAAGACATACAGGGGAAGTAGAGGGAACAGGGACAGAAAAACATTCTCCATAGACCTATCACTCCAAGTGTTAGGATTAGCATATGAAAATCCAGAATATAAGTTTCTAAATACTGGAAAATAAAGAAGAATTTTACATTTGTATAATGAAAACAGGGCTTTGGGTACCTGGCTGGCTTAGTTGGTAGAAGATAGGACTTCTGATTTGGGGGCTGTAAATTCAAGCCCCACGATGCAGATATTACTTAAAAAATAAAATCATTTTTTTAAAAAAGCTTAAAAAGCAGTGATTGAAAAATCTCAATTTCTAATAAATGTTAAAATATATTTAAAATTTGCATTAATACTATATATATGCAAAATGGAACTAAAACTTTGAAGTTGTTATGCTTTTACACAAGAAGAGATTAGTTAGCCTGTTCTGTTCAAGAATAGTCATAAAACACGTACACTTTACTTTGTAAAAAAGAGAAAAAAGAAACCGTCAGTTTCTTCGACTTTGGAGGGAAGACCTCTTCTAAATAAATTCACAAAACATTCTGATTTGTATTGGGAGAAATTATTTTGAAATACAGCTGAGATCTTATTGGAAAGTTAAAGAATAGTATTTTTCAGCTTAGAACATAAAGTGAAATTAAACAATGATTTTTCTATTTTTTGGGGGGGTCTGGCAGTACTTTATAAAGATTAAAATGTGAGATTAGAGATGAATGGGAAATATATATGTTTATTATAGAACTTTTCCATAAGGGGAAAAAAAGAAACCTGTATAACCCCTACAGAAAAATGAAATTATTTTTAATCAAGGTTGTAACATAATGCACTCTATTTGGCTTATTGGAAATACAATGCTAAGGGAAGGTAACTTTCAAAGCACCATCTAGAGTTCTTTATTTCAACAGCCAAAGGAATTATAAAATGTATAAAAATGGAAAAGATTGAAAATCCAACATTGAATATGTTTGTTTTCCTCCAAATGGTAAGAACTCTTTAAATGAAGTCGAATCAGTTGACAATCATATTGGGTCCCAAAATGTTCTTGAAAAAGTAGGGAACCCTTCCTAGACTATACAGTGCCTGTGATCTCTAAGTTAGTTTGACTCAGACTGTTACTCTCGTATGTTCAAAACCAGAAATCTTTTGTTAGAGGAGGAATAGTTGAAAATTTATTTGTTAAAAAATTTAACAAAACTTTAATTCTGATACTACACATGATTCCCATACTTATCTATGCAAGGGCCTTAGATAAAAAGACATGGGAGTCACAAACTATTGAAATAAAAACCCTTTCAGGAAAATACCTTTCTGTACCCATGCAAAAATGTCTCCATTTATCGAAAATCTGTTGTATGCCCAGCTGTGACCTAAATGTTCACAAGAGAATTCAGAAGTCTTTAGGACAAAACGTGATTCTTCTAAAATAATAATTGTCTATATTAGTCACAATGGCATTTGAGCAGAATTGTGCTTTTATAGTTTTTCTTCATATCTATTATAACTCTGTCTTAGAACAGAGTTTTTCTTTTGGTAAGTATACCAAAGAATAGTACTAGTAAAGGTAATTTGCTGTACCATATAAAACTCTAGTTGAAGGGATTTATTATTGTTCAATAGGTTTTCTTCATAGCAGAATGAATCATGCAACTTATCTAACTATAATTACATAAAATGCCTAAATAATTTAACCAGTTGGGTAAGGGATAAGCCCAGGATTGCCAAACTGATCTACTTCTTTAATTATTGAAGATAGTGTCCCCCGTACAAAATTCAGATTTCACTGTACTGAATTTTAGCATTAATAATACATAATGCTAAAGAAACCACACATTATCTTTTTTTTTTTTTTTTTTTAAATAAGGACTGTGTTTCAATAAGTGAGATCTGTGGTTTTATGCTGGGAGCTTTTTTGTTTGATTATTATGTTGCTATTTGATTGTTTCTTCTCCTTATTTAAATATTTAATGAAAGTTTTATCCAGCTTGTGCTCTGAGGCTTTGAAGCAAAGGGCATAATTTAAAATATCTAATAAGTAAATAAATGTCAGAATACTGGAAAAATATGGGATATGCAAAATATATTAAAAGCCCTGTTTTAATAATAGAATAAATTCTGCTTTTCTCTTGAGATAATGAAGTATAAGAAATGAGATTCAGTAAGCTATAAAATGTTTTAAAAACATGGTGTGCAATGCTAATTTTTGTATGTCTGTCTGTTGCAGTATCTTACACATAGTAGTGCCGAATGATCAGATGTAGATCCTACTAAAGATGCCTTTAATAAAGTATCAGATACCTTTTTAACATTTTTCCATATGTCATATAGTGTATATACCAAATCAAGAGGAATTTTTTTTTTTTTTTAGATTTTTATTTATTTACTTGAGAGTCTGTGAGCACAAGTGGGGTTGGGCGGAGGTACAGGACAGAGAGACTCTGAAGCCTACTCCTTACAGAGGTCAATCTCCTGACCCTGAGATCATAATCCAAGCTAAAATCAAGTGTTGGAAACTTAACTGACTAAGCCACCCAGGTACTTGAACAAGAGGAATTTTCAATAATCAGTAGAATAGTCAAAAGTATTTTTATTACAAATAGGAATTCTCAAAGTTTTATTAATCTATATATGTATTTATAACTAAATAAATATTATGATGGCCATTTTATAAAGTGTAGTAAGATATAGAATTGTGAGGATTTGACTATTAATAGTCTTCAAAAGCATTTTAGGAATGGTGCATGGAGAATGAGTATAAAAAGGGTTTTATTTAAAGGAAACATTTGCTACTTTAAATACAACCCTAAAGTGAGAGGGATTTGAAAATGGCAGTAATTACATATGTAAATATATATGTAATAAATACAAAATTTTGAGAGAAGTTGATATTGAGGGATGGACTGATAAGAATGTGTTGTGAAACTGTATAATTCAAAAATTGAGTAAAACTTCTCACAGAAATACCTATAGTAGTGGTGCATGCTGAGAACCTTATTATAATAACACCAGAGTTCAGTTGAATGGGTTGTGTGGCAGTAGTAGAAGATAATGGCAGTTGAATAGACTAGAGCTGTGCTAGCTGGTAGCCTTTTAAAAAAGAGGAATGGTAGAGGAGACTGTGGATGCTGACATTTCCTGCTGTGTATCTGAACACATGTGCATCTCTTGGAACTAATACAATAACACATTAATTTACTACCTAGTAAGAGCAAATCTAAAACTTATAACAGCTATGGCTATCTTCAAAATTGGTGTATTGATATGTACTCATTGTATTATTTTGACAACTCATCTAGATAGACAATAAGTTTAAAAATGTACTACTAAGAAAAAGTTGCTATATATGAACTGCTTATAGGCAGTGCTCATAAAATTACAATCTATACATTTATCTTTACTAATTTATCTTTACTAACAACTCCACCTAATCTGAAATGATAACACATGTTGGTAAGAATCTGGCCCTTGGGAATGAGTCAGCCCAGAGTTACAATTCTGGTTTGGTCATAAACCATGTAATCCTGGAGAAGAATGTTGAGTTCCTCAGGCTCAGTTCCCCTCATTTCACAGTCTGTTGTCAGAGTTGACGGGTACAATGTATATAAAGCATGTTTAGCACAGTGCCTGGTAAGCACACAGTACATGTGAAATATTATTTTGAAAGTTTTAGATGGTTATTGTAATGAAATCAAGGTAAAGTGCACATTAGAAAGTAGACTATAAACTGCAAGGATTTTATTTTATTGCCCTCTATCACTCACAGTACACTGCACCTCAAAACACAAAGTTATAAATGATTAGAAAATAGTAAATCACATGGATTGTATTATATAATGTTAATAAAACCTAAAAATAGAAAAGCTCAGTTTTAGGCTTTCTAAATATACACAAGTATTTTTTTGAAGTATGCTAAATGAAATGGAGCCTAACAAAAATGCTGTGTTTTGTTATTCTTAATACTATGACAGCTATTTCAATACAAATAAAAAATATACTACAATCATAAGCTAAATAGATGTAGTTAGCATTGTTTTTATGCCCTAAGAGATTATTATATAAGATGAAGTAAGGAAGAAAAGCCATAGAAGTTGACATAAAATGTTTGCATATACCTTTTAAATTTTTTATTGTTAGCACTTTGGAATCCAGCTGTTATTGTATTCTGTGAAAAATCAACTTTGCTTTCTCATATAAACTAATATCCAGTAGATATCCATATATCATGCTACTATCCCTCTGAAAAAATTAGATTATAAACATACCAGCAGCTAAACCAAAGCTTATGATATTTATTCTCCCTTCACTTAGACTGCTATAGATGTGACAACTGTATAAAGCCTACATATACTTAGAATTTATTCAAATTTTTAAAAAATTGAAGTTTAACATGCATGTTACCTGCTCATGCAGTTGTATTCTTTGCAATATTGGAAAAAATATACAAGCTGAAAAAGGCATCTTTTTTAAAAATGTTGTGTATCTGTGTGCATGTATGTGTGTCTGTGTGTGTTTTTATATATTGAATGGGAAGAGATTAATAATGCACTGATCTATGGCTCCCCCATTTAAACATTTTCCCACAATTTGATAACCTAACTCAATATTTCCTGCACACAGACCTTTCTTCTAATCAGTCATTTTCCACATTTCTTGACTTCCTGCTGTGAAAAGAACACATGAACAAAAGCAAAATCTCTAGTAACTGTGACTGATAAAAGTCTCAGAAAATGTTTCCACATATTTTCTCTCTATAAAAATAACCCAAGGACATCACATTGCTTATTAACCACTATTATAACTAAGAAAAAAAATAATGTCCTTTTTCTTTTTTACCCCAGTATATTTATGTAACCCTTGGTTAGATAATCTGAGGAACTTTTATTTCAACTCTGATTAGTCAAAGATTACAGTAAAACCAGTTATCATCACATTAATCTCGGCTTTCAGAATAAGGTGTTTCTGATAAGAGGCTACTATCTTCATTCCTTTTTCTTCACCAGCACCAACCCACTTCTTGATTTATGTAAATGTTATCATAGAAATGCCAACATCATACTCCCACCTTTTTTCTGTTTGTTGCCAGCCTGTTTGTCACTCACAGTCCCATATAGGAGAAAATATATATCAAAAGTTATCAGAATATATCTATGCATGAGTATATGTGTGTATATGCACCTTTTCATGAAAAACACTGGCTGCTGAAGACTTATGCTTTCAATGTTTCTGCTTCCCTTTATTAGTCATTTTTTTTTCCCCTTGGGGGATTTATTTCACTGCTCTTAATCTTGCCTTTTCTTTGGCCCTACCTCACATTTGTTCCTGTGTTGCCCATTTAATACGGAATCCACATAGTTCACATCATAGCCATAGGTTCATCCATCTTTTCCTTTGGTCTTTTACACTCAGAAAGTTCTCCTCTTGTGTTACTTTGTCCGAATTCATCACTTACACCATGAAGTTTTAGAAACATGCACTAAGAACAGAATAGGTAATTATATCTGTCCTTGAGAAATAGCCTTTACAGTATTAGACATATTAATATTTCATGGATATATTTCAGTATGATTTTATCATATTTGTTTAAGCAGCATAAAAAAGCTAACCAATTTGGCTATAGTGATAGAGAGGTTTTTCTTTAGAATATGGCTTTTTTAAAATTTTGCTTTGTTTCTTTGGTGATACAAAATTATTATGAACATTTATTCAAATTGGGTTTATTCTTTAACTGCTCTTATGTTACCCAAGCCTGGGGTATCTGGTACTCTGTTAAAAAAATAAAATAAATAACTTTTTTTGGCACAAACATTTATTTCAAGGCTGGAACTTCTATTTATGCACAAAACTTCTTTTTTTAAAATTTTTATGTATTTGCGAGAGACAGGGAAACAGAGATAGCAAGAGAGAACACAACTGCGGAGGGGGGCTGGAGAAGTAGGGAGCCTGATGTGACAATGAGCTAGATCCCAGGATCCTAGGATCATGACCTGAGCTGAAAGCAAGACATTTAACCCACTGAGCCACCCAGGCGCCCCTACATAAAACCTCTTTAATTTGTTTTTCTTTGTCTGTTCGAAAGAATTGCTGTATCGTACCCAACAACTTCGAACATATGTCACATAGCTTGACTTTTTCCCAAGCTGAGGGCCTCAAAAATGACCCATTGAACTCCAGATACTTCAGCCACAGGCAAGGACAGCCTGGCTCTCTGACCCATAGCCAGGTTCATAAAATCTTGGATTGGGTGTGTGGGTAGGGTGTGTGTGTGGGGGGGTATAAGTAGTGCAAGAGGAGATTTTAAAATCTACTCACAGTGTGACTAGTATTTACAAATAACTAAGAGATTTCCTGGCTCTTGTACCATCATTAAGGATGAGGTTGATCTCAGAACCTAATAGAGTAATAATCTGTCTTTTGAATCCTTACATTTTGATGTCTTTCAGAGTTCTAACTTTTGGCCTTAAAGTATTATCAATCTATATATGCTTCCTTAGTGATCTTATCCCACCTGGTCCACATACTAAAATGTCATTTGTAGTAGTAGCACAAATCAGTCTCTCCAAACTGCACTGTTGAATTCTACATGATAAAAGCTAACTTTTGTTAAGTAACCACTGTATATGAGGCACTGTCCTAACAACTTGTATATTTTTACTCATTTAGCCCTCAGAAGAAATATATGAGGGTTGGTACTATTGTTAACTCTTTAGAAAGGGACATTTGGACATACGTGTTACAAATGTGTAACCTGTCAAAAATCTCATTCCCTTTTAATCCCTACATTTAATTAGAATTGTTCTAGAGACAGTGCATTAAGTCAAAGAAACATCTTAAAATAGAAGTATTTCCAATAAGTGGAATTTTGACATGGGATGTTTCTAAGTGTGTTCCAATCTTTATGTCATATGAATGAATGCTTACCCTGTCAACGTACTACATGGACAAGTCAAACAAAAGCAGGAACTTGAAACCATAATCAGAGATCTAGAACTCATATGTATTCCAGGTTTCATTCATTTGGTGTGTGTTGTTAGAGAGGCAAAATTAAGGTAGTGATTGTCTTCCTTAATCCCTCCACTCAGAGATAATACTGGTCATTAACTTCCTCTATATCTTTTCACTTCTTTTAACATATGTCCTTACGCATACCTAACACATGTACATATAAATATTTACATTTTATTTAATAGCTGCATACAATTCAATGGTAGAAATACACTCAGGTATATTCAGTTATTTAGATTTAGACTTAAATCTGTTAGTTTTAGGGCGCCTGGGTGGCTCAGTGGGTTAAGCCTCTGCCTTTGGCTCTGGTCATAGTCTCAGGGTCCTGGGATTGAGCCCCACATTGGGCTGTCTGCTCAGCGGGGAGCCTGCTTCCTCTTCTCTCTCTGCCTGCCTTTCTGCCTACTTGTGATCTATCTCTGTCAAATAAATAAAATATTTTTTAAAAAATCTGTTAGTTTTTGGTGAATAACAAATACACCACAAATTAGTGACTTAAAATAATAGTCATTTAGTATTTTGCATAGATCTATACGTTAGCCATATGGTTTCACTGATTCAGACCAGGATTGATTTACATTGGGTAGGCCTACTCTTGTGTCTCTGGTGACCTGATTGGGTGGCTCCAGACTAGGCACAGGTGAAAAATGCATCTATGTTCCATGTGGTCTTTAATCCTTCAACGTACATGTAGGGCTTGTTCTCATGGTTGTGACAGATCCAAGAGAGGGAGTAATCTCAAGTAAGTTTTCAAAGAGAAAGTAGAGGATCAAGAGTGAGGACAGAAACATGCCCCTGCTCTCTTAGACCTCTACTTCATGAAGTTTGCTGCTCTCACATTAGTAAAAGCAAGTCAGATAGAAAAGCACAGACTTAGTATCTGAAGCATTGTGAGGGTGGGAGGAGAAGACCTTCCCAAAGAGCATGAAGTATTGCACACATTGATAAAATAAATTCACACAAAGATTTTTTTTTATTGTTTTATATGTTTTCCTAAAATAAACAATACCAAAAAGAACATCTTTTAGCTCATTGTCTTTGTATTTATCGTTTGGCTCAGTAATTTTACTTTTAGCTCTGGAAGATTGCAGTGCTAAATAGCTTTTCTGTATTGAGTTTGTCAAATCACAGATGACAAATTCTAACAGATACGCAATGAACTTTAAAACAAAACAAACAAAAACAGCACACTGTTGCTTGCTCTGAGTCATGAGATGTTAAGATGTTAAAAAGTACTACAAACAGGATGTGTTTTTTTTTTTTTTTTTTACATGTAGCTACAGGACACTAAAAAAACAGCTTCAGAAACATTAAGAATCAATGATGTGTGAAATGTTGACATTTTCAGTATTTTGGTTCACACTGTTACATTGTTTGGAAGATGATTGCCTTCAGGATAGAATCCCCATCATTTTATGTCAAATACTAAGTACAATAGTGGATATTGTCCTTACAAAATAAATACTACTGCCTATTCAGACAATCAGCACCTCTGAACTTAAAAATGCTTTTACCCTACCTTACCAAGAATTCTAACAGCTGTATAGTCATATTATATTGGAGACATTATAAGAAAATGTGTCCTTGAGAGCATGAATGAGTAGAATAATTCAAGCACCCCCAGCTCAATATGTTTAATCTTTGCTCTTTTCATTTAATCTGCTTCTGGAAATTAATAGAAATCTTGGGTGTAGATTACTTTTCACTTTCCATGGGGATGCTTTGTCATGCTACAACATAAGCAACAAGTGTATTATAAAGAAGTATTGCATTGATGTAGTGAAAGTTTAAAATCTCCCACAAATTAAATAAACAACAAGAACAAAAACTCATGAGTATCTAAATAAGGTGATACATATAAAATTACTTTTTTATATATAAAATAATAAGTAACCAAACACATGCTTCTTATAAGTAGGTACATTTAAAACAAAGGCTAGAATAGTCCATCTCTGTTTATAAGGGATCATTTGCCCAAGAAAAAGTTTTAGTCACATTTGTCCCATAGGCATGCCCATATATATATATATATAAAATATTATATATTATATTATAATATATATGTATTATAATATAGTATATATGTACTGTATTATATATATAGTATATAATAAAAATTAAGGTAGATGATTCTTTATCTTGATTGGTTTTACAGAAATGCACTGGCCAATATATCAGCAGTTTGCATGAGGTGAGTATAATTAATGACACATACTGTATTATTGATTTCAACTCTTCCTTGACTGCAGATCACTATTTTAACTTCTAGAAGAATTAACAGCACACTTAGTTTAGCTTTGTGGACCTGGCGTGCAATGGAGAAAAAATCACACATTTTAAATACCCTTTAGGATTTATGGACCACTAACCTCTTTATGTGAATCTTTCACATAAAGAACCAATATAGAATTTGTTCTTTTTCTAGGTCCTTAAGGTGTAAGGTTAAGTTATTTATTTGCTATCTTTCTTCTTATTAAATATAGGCTTTTACTTTTAGTACTGCTTTTGCTACATTCCATAAGTTTTGGTATAATTGTGGTTTATTTTAGTCTGTATCAAGGCTTTTTTTTTTTTTTTTTTTTTTAGTTTTATTTATTTGAGGAGCGCCTGGGTGGCTCAGTGGGTTAAGCATCTGCCTTCAGCTCAGGTCCGGATCTCCTGGTCCTGGGATCGAGCTCCACATCTGGCTCTCTGCTCCATGGCGAATTGACTTCTCCCTCTCACTCTCCCTCTGTGCTCTCTCTCTCTCTGTCAAATAAATAAAATCTTTAAAAAAAAAAGATTTATTTATTTGAGAGAGTGCATGCACACAATTTGGGTGAGAGGCAGAGGGAAAGAATAATATAGCAGAATCTCCACAGAACCTGATGGGATCCTACAACCCATGAGATTATGACCCATTAGATTGTAACTTGAGCCAAAACCAAGAGTTGGACTCTAACTGACTGAGCCACCCAGATGCCCCAAAGTATTTTTAAATTTAATTTGATTCATTGGTTGTTCATGAATGTGTTCTTTCATTTCCACATATTTGTGAATTTTATAGTTTTCCTTCTGCTATTCGTTTCTAGTTCCCTTCAATAGTAGTCAGAAAAGATACCTGGTATGATTTCATTCTTCTTAGGCTTGTAATACTTGTTCTATTACCTAATATGTGATGTAATCTGGAGAAGATTTCATGTGTGCTTAAAAATAGTGTATATTTTTCTGCTTTTGGTAGAATTTTATATATATATATATATATATATATATATATATATATACATATATATATTTAAAAAATAAAACAGGGTATCTATGTACAAAACAATGAAACCTTGTGTATCTTAAAGTATACACAAAAATCAACTCAAAATGGATGAATTAAATGTAAGACCTGAAACTAAAACTCCTGGAAGAAAACAAGGAAAAAAACTTCAAGACATTGGTCTTGGCAATTATTTCATGGATATGACAATAAAAGCACAGTCCACAAAACCAAAAATAAATAGATAACACTACAGTAAACTGAAAAGCTTTTGCACAACAAGGGAAATAATTAAGAAAATGAAAAGGCGACATATGGAATGGGAGAAGATATTTGCAAATGATACATGTGATGGGGGTTAATATTCGAAATGCATAAGAAACTCCTACAACTCAATAGCAAAAAAACTTAAAAACTTGATTTAAAAATTGTCTAAGAACTTGAGTAGACATTTCTCCAAAGAAGACATATAGGTGACCAACAGGTACATGAAAAGGTGCTCGACGTCACTAACCACCAAGGAAATGCAAGTCAAATCCACAATGAAATACACCTCACAGGATACCTGCCAGGAGAAATACTACCTCACAGGATAGCCAAGATAGCTATTATTATTTAAAAAAAAAAAAAAAAAAAAAAAGGTATTGGCAAGGATGTGGAGAAGTTGGTACCAGTACACACTGTTAGTGGGAATGTAAAATAGTATAGACACTATAGAAAATGGAAACTGGCATAGAAAATAGAAATAGAAAATAGAAAATGGCAGTTTTAGAACTGCCCAGTTCTAAAAAAAATTATAGAACTACCATATGAGCCAGCAAATATATACAAAAAAATTGAAATCAGGATCTCAAAGAAATATCTGCACTTCTTATTCTTTGTAGCACTATTAAGAATAGCCAAGATAGGGGACAACCTAAATGTCCATTGAAAGATAAGTGGATAAAGAAAATGTGATATCGGGTGCCTGGGTGGCTCAGTGGGTTAAAGCCTCTGCCTTCGGCTCAGGTCATGATCTCAGAGTCCTGGGATGGAGCCCCACATCGGGCTCTCTGCACAGCAGGGAGCCTGCTTCCTCCTCTCTCTCTCTGCCTGCCTCTCTGCCTACTTGTGATCTCTCTCTGTCAAATAAGTAAATAAAATCTTAAAAAAAAAAAGAAAATGTGGTATGTACCTTCAGTGAAATATTGCTCAGCCTTAAGAAAGAGGGGGAGATATTATTGTCATATGTAATAAAGTGGATGAATATAGAGGATACTATGCTAAATAAATCAGTCACAGAAGGACAGATACTGCCTGATTCCACTTATGTAAAAATGATGTAATAAGATAGTCAGACTTGTAGAAGCAGAGCAGATTGGTGGTCACCAGAAGCTGGGAGGAGGGGGAAATGGAGACTTGTTCAATGGGTATAAAGTTTCAGTTAGGCAAGATGAATAAGTTATAGAGATCTGATATTCAAATATATATAATATATATATTATATATATATAGTTAATAATACAATGTATGAGTGTTACCTATTTTGGTTGCCATTTGTTGCAATATTTTTCCATATTTCTTTTGATTTGGTTCATAATGAGTTTTCTCAGGATACATAATGGATCTATCTTTATTGTTATTATTTTCAGATAAAAGGGTCAGTGATGCTTATTAAATAAATGCCTCTCCTCTATAGAATAGAAATGATTTTCCTTGCTTTACATTAATTTCATAGATAAATGTGTTTCCCCATTTTTAAACCTTTTTTAATATTAGTATTCAAAGGACTAACTTCTTCACGATACTAAGTATTCTCATAGAAAATATTTTATATTTCACCACCTGGTCAAGACTTATTTTACATCTTTAATAATATTGTGATTTGGTTTATTAATATCCATTCTCCTTATATATGTTCCTCTATCTTTTATAACTTTTTTCTCTGTTTTCCAATAGAGTAACTGCATTTCCTTTTGAAACTGGTTATTATAAATTTATTGAGGTAATTACTTTACTATAATTTTTATCCATCTCTTTAATTACTTAATAACTCTAGGGATTTTATATAGTATTCTTGCTTTTATTATATACAGTGGTCTCATTCATAAATCATAATGATTTGTATCTTCTAATAATTATGCCAATTAAAATTTTTTCTTACTGGATTGACTTTAGCTTTCTCTAGTAATAGTTATCAGTATTTATTCTAGCTTGAATATTTATTTATTTGGAATTTTGATAGAAATTCCTTCAGCGGGACACCTGGGCTCAGTGGGTTAAAGCCTCTGCCTTCGGCTCAGATCATGGTCCCAGGGTCCTGGAATGGAGCCCCGCATCAGGCTCTCTGCTCGGTGGGGAGCCTGCTTCCTCCTCTCTCTCTGCCTGCCTCTCTGCCTACTTGTGATCTCTCTCTCTGTCAAATAAATAAAATCTTTAAAAAATAATAAAAAAGAAATAAAAATAAAAGAAGAAATTGCTTCAGCATTTTTTTTATTAATATAAAATTCCCTGTTGGTTTTGGTGAATACCCTTTAATATATTTTCTTCTGTTCCCACGTTCCACTAGTTTACTTACTCTGTTATAATATTCAGGAAGAGAGGGGCACCTGGGTGGCTCAGTGGGTTAAAGCCTCTGCCTTCAGCTCAGGTCATGATCCCAGGGTCCTGGGATGGAGCCCCGCATCGGGCTCTCTGCTCAGCAGGGAGCCTGCTTCCACCTCTTTCTCTATTTGCCTGCCTCTCTGCTTACTTGTGATATCTGCCTGTCAAATGTATTTATTTATAAATAAAATCTTTAAAAAAAATATTCAGGAAGAGAAGTCTATAGAGCTCAGTTTGCCAAATTCCCATAATTATTAATTAACTTTATACATTAATTTGGTGACTAAAATCCTAATTTTGCAGTAAGACTACTCTGTAAAATGGACAAAATATGCAACATTGTTTAGGCCTGGAAGGTTAATAGGGAGCAATAATAATCGTAAGAGATGTTAAGTATTTAGGGCAAAAAGTTTTGCATTATTTGTGCATTAGAATTTTAAGACCTCTACAAACTAATTAGATGTAAAATCCTTCCATCTAATTAGAGAACCTGTATGGACCATTATGAGTCAGCAATGTATTTTGAATGTCAGAAAGCTGAATGATATTTCTACAGTTGCTGTTTTTTTAAATAACTTGTTAAATAAATACACTAGTAAATAATTTAATTTTATACCTTTTTGATATGGATAATGTCCTTAGTTACTGTATTTTTTTAAAAGATTTTATTTATTTATTTGAGAGAGAGAGAAGAGAGAGAGACAGAGTGAGAGCACATAAGAGGGGAGGTCAGAGGGAGAAGCAGACTTCCCATGGAGCTGGGAGCCTGATGTAGGAGTCAATCCCAGGACTCCAAGATCATGACCTGAGCTAAAGGCAGTCGCTTAACCAACTGAGCCACCCAGGGACCCATTACTATATTATTTTATTTCTAATACTAAATACATGTTTATTTTATACATACAGAATCAACTTGTTCAGTAAGTGTTCCATAAGTGTATATCTTTTCCTTTCATCTGATTGTAAACCAATATAATATCATAGATTTTATATTCCACATAAAGTGCTGGGCATATTTGTTAAATCATGTTAATTCATTTGATGTTTAACCTAGCAGTGGGGGAGTGGTACTGCATAAAGTCAGAAGAAAAAACATTGTCCCTGCCACTGGATATATTGATAATTTCTTAAAGTATAAAACAAGTTAGGTAAATTAAATTTCTCTTTACATGGGGATTCTTCATTTAACAATATGAATTTGCCCTGGTTTGCTTTAATATTGAATTTACCTATGCAAAAGACTCACTCACCAGTTTTTAAGGATTACTTGTATAAAGGTATGTGTCTATTTTCAAATTCAGACATTTGTGCAAAGAGATGACTGCAATAGATTACTGCAGTTTTGATTAAAGACAGAAGGAAGAATTGACCATACAGAGTTTCATTACAATTATTGCAGATATTTCAGTGGACTGGAACTACCTATAAATTTCAAATTCATTAGGTTCAAGTTGCAGCAACACATTAGTAAATATATGGAATTCCAGACAATAGTCGCCGCAAAGCTGAGTGATGCCACTTAAGACCAAGTATTGACCAAAACCTTTCCAATCATTTTGAGTAAATTTAGTATAGAATGTTGACCCATGTCACTGCTTACCAACCATAACACTTAATTCATAGAGTGCTGCCATATGCTATCTTATACCTGAATTAGGTACAGCATGACCCCAAACTACCTGTTCTCATAACAGTTTTTTTAAAAGTTATTTTAAGCTCAGACTCCTATGTACATATTGACAAAATAACAACTCTACCCTGATGGTGAATCATGTTGGAAACTGTTTATTTTACTGAACTTAGAAGTTCATAAATTCTCTTCAATAAAAGGGCAATGTTAAGAATGTAGAATCACATGCCAGGTGGATATAGTAATAAATTTGATAACTAGAATTACTGTAATAAAATGGATAGATTTTATTGGCAGAGCAAGACTCTTGTACTAATATATAAAACATAAATGCCAGAAAATATCTTATATTTAATGAAATGCATGTAAATTTCTCAAAGCATTTCATTGTCTTCCAGGATCTTATGTAGTACTCACAAATGTTATATTAATTGTATTTTAAGACAGACTTTTAGTGAAATCACAGTGTTACATATCATCTTTTAAAATACTCACAGTCTCTGAGTAATCAAAGAGTAGCTATGAAATTCCTTGTATAAAGTTAACCAGTGAAGACAAAGCTTATTTTTCATCTATGATTATGTTATAGAGTATTTGAGAGCTCTCTGGGCTTTTATTTTCATTTTAAAACTTTCCCATAGGAAATGGGTTAGATCTAGAAAATCAGATCTAAAGTGATACCTTTTGTCAGTAGTGGGAAGGTTAATCTTGAGTTTTAGTTCATCTTTCACATGTAAAGAGCTTGCAAATACTCACTCAAGATCTTACAAGAAGACAAATTTGAACAAATTGAAAATCCATGATTCACCTTGGACCTCTTAGAGAACTGATGTTTCAGAGCAAACTGCAACCCATGAATCTGTAGACACACTAGCATCCAGAGAGTCCCAGATGAACTGTACTTGCCTAGAGCAGAAGCCCCTGAAACCATGAAGTCTGAGGAATATTTAATAGAATTGTAATGAGTTACTGGTGGCTGGGGAATCACCTGGTGATTACAGTCTTATAGTAAGCGTAAGAGTCTTCTTACACTTTTATTGGCTTACCTTCAGGAGTCCCATCAGGTTCTCACAAGGATCCAAGAAGTAGCCCCTTACAACCTTGGTGAGGGGAACAAATTAATCATCATGTGATATACCCAGAGCCTTTGTTATTACCAAGACTTTGTCTCCACTCCTGCTAGTCTTCATCCTTCACCTACATGGGGTGGGGAGTAGGGCATAATTAACTATTCTACAGCTACAAATAAATAGGTTGAGAACATAGCAGCCAGGAAAGGGAAGAAGGAGCAGGTGGTAAGAAAATCATTAAAAAAAAAAAAATCACTGGATAAACACTTGTGAAGATCAGTGTCTCAAGACACAAGTACTAACATTTAATCAGAAATTTTTGGAATGTTCACATTCTCCCACATATTACCACAGTACTAATATAACCATAGTAAAATGGGAATTACAGATGAAAGAGCTTCAAGGAAAAGGCTTTTCAGAGCAAAGGACTTAGAGAAATAAAGTCAAGAAAGGAGACAAAAATGAGAATGCTAGAGAAATTTGAAACCTCAGGCCCTTATCGCTACACCAAATATTAAACAAGGCCTGTTTCCTAGTTAGGATTACATAATCCTTACTGTGAAGGTCTATTTACCTTAGTGTATTTTCTTGTACTGTTGTCTGTTTGCTTTTTAATTACATGGTGTTACAGAAAACAAGGACAAAACACTGTGAAGAAACAAAACATTCATTGGAACATTGAGTCAAATGTAATACAGATCTAGGAAACAAACTATGATTAAAATGTTAAGAACTCTAATGGAAAAAGACTATAAGCATGGTGTAAGAAGGGAGATGAAAACTCTAAAAAAGATTCAAAAGGAAATGTTAGAAATAAAAAAATACTACTATAGCAGAAGTGAAGAATACCTTCAGCAGACTCATTTGTAGACTTGACACAGTCAAGAAAAGAAAAGAAATGAGTTGTTTTATTACTAGTCCCATTGCTGGCAATGGATAGAAAAAGAATACTATGACTAATTATGTACTTACAAATTGATACAACTTAGACGAAATTTTATACACACACACACACACGTATGACATACATACATATGTATAATATATATATTATACATTTGTATGTACAACATACAAATGTATAATATACATACACATATACAGTTTTTCAAACCAGTAACTGATAAGCTTCCAAAAAAGAGCATACTGGGTGCAGCAGGTCCAGATAATTTCACTGGTGAATTCTACCAAATATTTAAAGGAAAAATAATATCAGTTCTCCATTATCTCTTCCATTAAACAGAAGAAGGAAAAGAACTTAGCATCTTATTCTTTGAGGTTAGCATCCTAATATAAGAGCAGATAAAAGGAAAGGAAAAGGAAAAGGAAAACTGACCAGTATCTATCATGAATGTAGCCACAGAAATCTTCAGCAGAATTCTGGCAAATCAAATCCAACAATGCATAAAATAAATTATACATCGCAATCAAATGTATCCAGATTTTAAAGGTCTGTTCAAAACTTGAAAATCAATCAGTGCAATTCACCATATCAAATAACTAAAGATGTTCTGTGATTATATCAAGTGATGCAGAAAAAGTATTTGGTAACAAACAAATAAAAACACCTATTCATGATTAAAGAAAAAATCTCTTACCAACTGGGAATAAAGAATTTTTTTTTTTAACTTCATGAAAAACATCTACAAAATCTACCGCTAAGATCATACTTACTGGTGAGAGACTGGGCACTTTATAAGACAATTTGTAATTTTTTTCAAAGCTATAATAGTCTTAACCATATGAAACTACATTTTGGTCCCTAATTATTAAACAGCTGTTTGAAACGTCATGCATAAGTTGGCTTCTCTCTTTGGCTAGGTGGTTACAGATGAGCAAGTGGAGGAACCTGGATGACCCAGACAGCAATATATTAGAATTGGATACATCTGTTTGAGTTCATATATATTAATATAGATACAAATATTTACATATAAAAATACTTATATATATTTATCCATAAACAGGTTAGTATACCATGCTTATTTTCTTGCTTTTTCAGTTAAGAAAACCCAGAATCAAAGATTTGTAGCAGCAAGCACACATAGTTTCCAAATCTTACTTTCTAATATTTCAATAAAAAAGAGCAGGGCTCCTTAATGAAATGATTAATTGTAAGACCAGGACATGAAATATATATGATGATCTTGAAGCAATTCACAATGCCGGAAAGCAGAGAAGTGCTCAAAAGCAAATACACCAAGAAAACTATCTCAGACAAATCACCTATGCATGACTTCCCAATAATTTATGAAGATATTCTACCCTTAAGAAAGTAAGGCATATAAGTCCTCACTTTTCAAATGCGGATTATGCATAGTGACATAAAACAATATGCCCATGCATTTATTGTTGAGTGTTGCCTAAAATAGAATGGACCCAGCTGATGTGTGTTAACTATGAAGGTTTAGTTATACATGACTTACGTCCATTTTCTGGGACCAGCAAGCTACCCTGGCATGTTCTTCCCACAGAAGTAGCAGAAGTGCAGGGGATCAGGTAAAACTGAAGGCCTGAAAAGTGTCACGCTGCTGCTTACAGCTCATGCTGTTGGTTAAAGTAAGCCTCATAATGGAATTCAAGTAAGTGGGAAAAGAGAACCCATTCTCTTAGTGAGAAGTTGTTTAGTTAACATTCCTGAAGATGTGCCTGTGAAATGGCAAGGTGAAGAAGTGGGCCAACAATACAGAACAATATGGGTAAGAATGAATTATATACTATTTCCCTCTTGTAATAAATAATAAGAAAACAAGTCAATACATATGCAAATTTAGATATTGGATAATGGATCCAAAATACTGGGATCCTTGAGAAAAGGAAACAGATATTACGAGCCTTAGATCGTCATTGGTGTTTGCTAGAAGGCACATCCCCAAAAGGACTCGAACAGGAGAAAACAAGTCTCACAGAATGGTCTCTGTGAATTGAGGAGGTAGTGATTACAATTTCGTAAAGTCAAGGTAACTAAAATTTGTTGAGGAGAGCAGTATAGAAAGGATCTAAGTACACAAACAGTTTCTGAAATCTATACAAGGCTCCGTTCACTCTATGAAAGGATAATGAACTGTGCTTGCACATAGGGCTAGGCAAGGAACCACTGGGGAGCTGTATACTGTTAGCTATATGCCATAAGTTGTGATACAATGGTTGAAAAAAATCTTAATTAAGAACAATTACACACACACACATGTGCTCTGTTTCTGCAGGTCTACATGTATTAACTGATTAATTCTACCAAACATTTGAAGAAAACATCAGACCAATCCTACTAAAACTCTATCAGATAATAGACAAGAAAGGAGCATTTCTCAACTTATGTTATAAGCACAATGCTTATATAATCATCAAAAAGACAAAGTTCAAGAAAAGAAAGCTACAGATCAATAAGCCTCAGGAGCACTGACATAAAAATCTTTAAGAGGATTAGTCAGACTGAATCCAGGAACATAGAAAAATTATCATAATTCAGGACCAAGTGGAGTTTATACGAGTAATGCAAGGGTGGTATAAAACTGAGCAGCAAGCAATGTTACTCATCACATTAACAGAGTAAAAAAGACCAAGGAAAGATCTATTCAGATGCAGAAAAGTTATTTGAAAAATGCAGCATCCATTCATGTATGATTCTTCCTTTTTTTGTTTTCTGAAGATCCCAGTGCTTTTATAAGAGCATCTTATTAATACATTTGTTAGCAAGTCCTTGCCTGACACTCTGCAAGGTATTTATAGTCTTTATAATACTTTCACCATTAACGTTGAATATTTATTATGTTTCATGTCCTTTAATTTTTTACTTCTTAGAAGCCTTTTTATACCCAAATTCTAAGCTTATTCTAATTATTTGCTAGAAGTCTTAATTTGTTTATAAACATCTTTTATGTACACTGTATTCCACATACTTTCTTCTGGTTCATATCTTGCCTTTTCTTTCTTGTTCTCAGTTTCAATGTAGTTTATGTGCGTGTGGTGTGTGTATGTGTATTGTATACTACGAGTCTGTTTTTTAGGTAGTTGTTATTGAATACTGTTAAAGAATTTAAAAAGTTTATTATCTCGGGGAACCTGGGTGCCTCAGTCGTTAAGCATCTGCCTTCTGCTCAGGTCATGATCCCAGGGTCCTGGGATCAAGCCCTGAATCAGTCTCCTTGCTTAGCGGGAAGCCTTCTCCCTCCCACTCCCCGTGCTTGTGTTTCCTCTCTTGCTGTGTCTCTCTCTATCAAATAAATAAATAAAGTCTTTAAAAGAAATAAGAAGTTTATTATCTGACCAGTTTCCAAAGTGTATTTCTCTATATACCTGTCAAGTATCTATTTTGTTTTCTATATTAATTGAAAAATTTTTATTTACTCTTTGAGAATACAGATAATTTAGATCCACAAAAGTGAACAGTAAGCTGTAAACATTCCAAAAATTAAACACATCCAGATTACTGTCTTCTCTGAAGTCCACTTGCAATTATTTGGTTTTGAATTTTCCATATAATTGAATAATATTAGAAAATGATCTTAGTTAATCTTTATTTTTTTGGTTTTGTTATCAAGATGCCATTGACTCAAAATTTATAGAAAACTGATCCTCTTTTTTTAATCTAAAATAATGTGTAACTTGGAAGTAATTTGGTTTCTGAAGTTTTTTTGCGCAAGTTCTCAGACAGCATATTTGACATCATGTATGAGGATATTTAGCTTTAAATTTTTTCTATAGTTAAGATTGTTCATTTTGCAAACATTTTCAAATTAATTTTATAATTATTTATAACATTATATTACTATAACTATGTATTCCTTATTTCTAAGAATATTTTGGGAGAATGTGTGTTTTTATTCTTTTTGAAAGATTATTTTAACATCTTTGTTTCATTTAACATATAACATTTCAGTTAACATTTAACGTCTTTGTTTCATTAATTTATGTTACATATACTACATGCTTACTGATATTTTTGATATACTTGATCAACCTAAGGAAAGATGTTGAAAATTTAAAGTTGTCAGAATTGCCAATTTGTTCTTGAAGCATTGCCACCTTGCTATTTAATGATTTAATTTTATAAGTGTGCATATTTAAGTATTCCCTATCTTTTATTTGAATTGGAGCTTTATGAATAGGTTGTGACCACTTTTATCACCAATAATTTTTTTTTAAAGATTTTATGTATTTATTTGAGAGAGAGAGAGTGCAAGTGTGCCTGCAGGGGAGGAGAGAGAGGAGGGGCAAAGGGAGAGAGAAAAGCAGACTTCCTGCTGAGCAGGGAGTCCTACCGAGGCTGGCTCCCAGAATGCTGAGATCATGACTTGAGCTGAAGGCAGATGCTTAGCTGACTGAGCCACTTAGGTGCCCCAATCTCTAATAAAATTTTTGCCTTAAATTTTTTGTCTGCTATTATTATGGCCCTATTAGCATTCTAGTTAAGAACATGTGTCTGGGCATATTGTTTTGATAATTTTGTTTGTTTGTGACCTTGTGTTACTGTGATTTTAGTTGACTTTTTTATGCTTTTTTTCTCCTATACCTCATGTCTCACAATTTCTCTCTTTTTTTGCTTTCGTTTTTGATGTATTGATTGTTTAATTTCAATCCATTATTTCTCCCAGCTGCTTTGGAAGTTATACACCCCAATGTAAGTAATTTTAGTTGTAATCATGGGATATAACTAATATAACCCAAATCTCTCAACTTGTAAAAAAATAACTCAAAATAGTTCATGGAATTAAATTTAAGACATAAAACTGTAAAACTTATAGAAAAAAAATAGCATAAAATCTTTGGCATCTATGATTAGGTAAATTCAGAGACCAAATATTAAAGCACCAATTTTAAGTGGAAAAAAAAAAAGATAATTGGATTTCACTGTATTATAGAATTTGTTCTACAAAAGACATGAAGGGGATGAAAAGACAGTCTACAGAGAGGGAGGAAATATTTTCAAATCTGATATCCACTAAAGAATAGTGTATAAATGTATAAAGGACACTCAAAACTCAAGAGTAAAAAATAATTTTACTAGAAAGTGGGAATATGTGTATTTAGATATATATACATACATACATTTATGTCTTCTAAAGCCATTTATGTCTTCTAAAGCCATTTATGTCTTCTCAATTTTTCAACAATGTTTCTAATTTTCAGTCTGTAGGTTTTTCACTTTTTAGAAGATTTATCCCTAAATATTTCATGTTCATTGATGCTGTTTTAAACAGTGTTATTTTAAATCTGAAGTCTCAGTGATTTGTTGCCAGCATATCAGCATGCAGTTGGTATGCAATTGATTATTCAGTTTTGGTTTTGGCTCTTGCTAACTCAGTCGTTAGCTCTGGTAGGTTTTTGTTACTCTGTCCTATTTTTCTCAATATGTTATATAATCTGCAGATAAAGATTTTCATTTCTTTATTTCAGATCTTAAAGCCTGTTATTTCTTTTCTTGGTTATGAACTGACTACAGCCTCTAATGAAATGTGGAATAGAAGTGCTGTTAGGGAACGCCTTGTTTTAGTCCTGATGTTAGGTAGAAAATATTCTATTATTCATCCTTAAGTGTGTTTTTGCCTGCAGACCTTTCATAGGTGACTTTATCAGATTGAGACATTGATCTTAAAATATTATTTTGCAGAGATTTTTATAAAGAGTGAATGTTAGATACCATGGAGTGCTTATTTGTATATATTGAGATAAATAATTTTTCTCTTTTAGATTCCTATATGGTGAGTTAATGTAATTTTCTACTGTTAAAACACTCTCACACTATTGGAATAAGCCCAGCTTACTAGTGAATTTTTAAATATTCTGCAATGGGATTTACTAACATGTTTAGAATTTTACATGTAACTTGATTTGAAATATTGATCTGTATGTTTTTTTTCCTTTTGCTGTCATTTCTGGTTTTAGTATCAGATTATTACTGGCCTTGTAGAAAGAAGGTGAAAATGTTCCTTCATTTTTAGACTTCTGGAAACTAGATGGAATTATCATTTGTTCTTAAAGCTTTAGACAGAATCTTTAGCATAATCATCTGGGCCTGACGTTTTCTTAGTGGGAAGGATTTTTTTTTTTAATTTATTTATTTTCAGAAAAACATTATTCATTATCTTTTCACCACACCCAGTGCTACATGCAAGCCGTGCCCTCTATAATACCCACCACCTGGTACCCCAACCTCCCACCCCCCCGCCACTTCAAACCCCTCAGATTGTTTTTCAGAGTCCATAGTCTCTCATGGTTCACCTCCCCTTCCAATTTACCCAAATTCCCTACTCCTCTCTAACGCCCCTTGTCCTCCATGCTATTTGTTATGCTCCACAAATAAGTGAAACCATATGATAATTGACTCTCTCTGCTTGACTTATTTCACTCAGCATAATCTCTTCCAGTCCTGTCCATGTTGCTACAAAAGTTGGGTATTCATCCTTTCTGATGGAGGCATAATACTCCATAGTGTATATGGACCACATCTTCCTTATCCATTCATCCATTGAAGGGCATCTTGGTTCTTTCCATAGTTTGGCGACTGTGGCCATTGCTGCTATAAACATTGGGGTACAGATGGCCCTTCTTTTCACGACATCTGTGTCTTTGGGGTAAATACCCAGGAGTGCAATTGCAGGGTCGTAGGGAAGCTCTATTTTTAATTTCTTGAGGAATCTCCACACTGTTCTCCAAAGAGGCTGCACCAACTTGCATTCCCACCAACAGTGGAAGAGGGTTCCCCTTTCTCCACATCCTCTCCAACACATGTTGTTTCCTGTTTTGTTAATTTTGGCCATTCTAACTGGTGTAAGGTGATATCTCAATGTGGTTTTAATTTGAATCTCCCTGAGGGCTAATGATGATGAGCATTTTTTCATGTGTCTGATAGCTATTTGTATGTCTTGATTGGAGAAGTGTCTGTTCATATCTTCTGCCCATTTTTTGATGTGTTTGTCTGCTTCGTGTGGGTTGAGTTTGAGGAGTTCATTATAGATCCTGGATATCAACCTTTTGTCTGTACTGTCATTTGCAAATATCTTCTCCCATTCCGTGGGTTGCCTCTTTGTTTTTTTGACTGTTTCCTTTGCTGTGCAGAAGCTTTTGATTTTGATGAAGTCCCAGAAGTTTATTTTTGCTTTTGTTTTCTTTGCCTTTGGAGAGTGGGAAGGATTTTAACTAAAAATTTAACTTCTTTTTTGGGTGTAATCTGTTCAAATGATCTGTTTCTTGAATGGGCTTTGATAGTTTGTGTCTTTCAAGAAGTTGATTCATTTCAGTTTTTGGTTGTCAGTTTTTTGGGCATGAAATATTTGTATCATTCCCTTTTTAGCATTTTTTGTGTCTGTGGATAAGTGTAATTTGACTTAGATCATTTCCAATGTTGGTAATTTGTGTCTTCTCTTTTTTTGTTTTTCCTCATTAGTCTATATAGAAGTTTTTGAATTCTGATCCTATTAATTATTTTTTTAAAAACCAAGTATAATTAATTACAGTGTCCTATTAGTTCCAGGTGTTTATAATAGTGATTTGTTATTTTTATACACTATGAAATAATCATCATGATAAATTGTACCATATGTTACCACCTGAAGTTACTACTACTAAATTGTACCATATGTTACCACCTGAAGTTACTACTACTAAGTGTTTATATGCTGTACATTATATCCCTATGACTTACTTATTTTATAACTGGGAGTTTGTGCCTCTTAATCCTTTTCACCTATTTTGCCTACCCCTCCAACCCCTCTCCAGTCTGGTCATAAACAAAGAATCTGTTTCATTTTGTTTGTTCATTGGTTTTATTTTTCAAATTCCAGATATAAATGATATCATATAGTATTTGTCTTTAGAGAAATTTCTTTTCTCTTTTCTCCTGTCTTATTGCACTCAGCACAACACCTTCTAGGTCCATCCATGTTGTTGCAGATGTTAATATCTCATTCTCTTTATGGCTAAGTAATATTCCATTTAGTATATATGTCTGTGTGTGAGGGTCGTGCATTTTATGTGTGTGTGTGGGTGTGGGTGTGTGTGTATACCACTTCTTCTTTATTCATTTATCTACTGATGAACACTTAGGTTGCTTCCATATGTTGGCTATTGTAAATAATGCTGCACTGAACAGAGGGGTATACATAGCTCTTCAAATTGATGTTTTCATATTCTTGAGATAAATACCCAGAAGTCAAATAGCTGGATCATATGGCAGTTCTCTTTTTACTTTTTTGAGGAACCACAATACTGTTTTCCATAGCAGCTGTCCTAGCTTACAGTCCCACCAACAGTGCATGAGGATTTCTTTTTCCTCACAACCTCTCCCACACTTATTTCTTGACTTTCTGACAGCAGCCGATCTGACATGGGTCAGGTGTGTTTTGTTGTTGTTGTTGTTGTTGTTTTTGGTGCACCTGTAAGTGAGATTGTTTACTTAATTTCTCTTTCTGATAGTTCATTATTGGTATATAGAAACACAGCCATTTTCTTTATGCTAATTTTGTATCCTGCAAATGTTTTTTAAGAAGATTTTACTTATTTATTTGTCAGAGAGAGAGCACAAGCAGGGGGAGTGGCAGGCAGAGAGAGAAGCAGGCTCCCAGATGAGCAAGGAGCCAGATGGAGGACTCAATCCCAGAAATAATATTTTTATTTCATTTTCTTTTCATTCTCATGCTGCTGTTGTAAAGTAAGCTATTAGTTTGTTATTAAGTAGTCTACCTTTTTTCCTTGGCTACTTTAAGATATTCCATTATCTAAATATTGTGATTTTAATTTTATTGTTCTAATTTGTAGTCCTTTGAATTTATGCTATTTAGAAGTCAGTGTTATTTCCTAAAAATGAGATTGGTTTAAATTCTCCTAGTCTTTTAATATTTCAGTTTTTAAAATTTTCTTGATTTTTCTTGATTTTTTTAAGGCATGTTTTCAGTAAGATAAATACTTGAAACACTCTTGTACCATTGTCCTCTCTCTTAATCTTCTGTCCTGTTGAAGTTATTAGAATTATCAGTTCTGAATGACTTCACCTTCACTATTTATGCCCTTAGCCTTTTTATAGGCAACAAAGTTCAACAAGATATTTGATTACTTTTACTTCATATTTCTCCTGTAGTATTTTATCAGTTTATTTCTCTTATTTAATGATTTGGATTTTCTCATCAAATCTACTGTAACCATTTTTATAGCTTCATTTTTTTTTCCTCCATAATGTTTCCAATGCCCATTTTATTTCTTTAATGTTATTAAACATTATGTGATGGTTAATTTTATGTGTCAACTTAACTGGATCACGGAGTGCACAGATAATTTAGTTAAACATTATTTTGGATATGACTGTGAGAGTGTTTCTGGATGAGATTATCATTTGAATTGGTAGACTGAGAAAAGCAGGTTCCTCTCCCTAATGTGGATGGGCGTTACTGAATCAGTTGATGGCCTGAATAAAACTTTTAAAAAGTTGAGTCAGATTGGGGAGGGTATGTGCTTTGGGGTAAATTGGAAGGGGAGATGAACCATGAGAGACTATGGACTCTGAAAAACAATCTGAGGGGTTTGAAGTGGTGGGGGGGTGGGAGGTTGGGGTACCAGGTGGTGGGTATTATAGAGGGCACAGCTTGCATGGAGCACTGTGTGTGGTGAAAAAATAATGAATACTGTTTTTCTGAAAATAAATAAATTGGAAAAAAAAAAAAAAGTTGAGTCAGAATTCTTTCCCTCTCCCAGTTTGTTTTTTAATTGGGACATTGGTCTTCTCTTGCTTTCAGATTTGGAATGGTACTTATACCATAGGCTTCTATGATTTATGTATGTATTATGTATATATACACATATGCATATATATACATACATATATAATCTGTTGGTTCTGTTTATATATATATATATAATCTACTGGTTCTGTGTGTGTGTGTGTGTGTGTGCGCATATATATATATATATATATATATATATATATATATAGTATGTGCATAAAACTTAATGGTTCTGCTTCTTTGGAGAACCCAAGATACATTGTGCTTGTATATTCTTTGGTTATTTTAATATTTTTTTCATGTAAGTCTCATTATTTTATTTTATTACTATTATTTTTTTACTATCATTCATGGATCCTTGTTTTCTTTATAGTGATTGATCTTTTGGAAATTTAAAATGTAGTAAAAATCATTGCATTTTTAAAAATACTTTTCTCTAAAAATGTTTTTTTTTTTTTTTTTTCCTCTAAAAATGGTTTTAATTCTGTTCGTTAAGTTCCTGGATGAAAACCAGATGAGACTATTTAAATTAAATTTAAACACATTTCATTGTGAAGTTGTTCCAAGCAAAATAGTGTAATTATGGTCATTAAATCCCCAGAAGGGTAGGCATGTCATTAGAATGTATTTTGTGACACATACCCATTCAGAATAAAGAAAAAGCAACAAGAGAGTCAGCATTTCCTTCTGTAAGACAGTTATATTTTTCCTATAATTCCTGACTTTATGTGTGCTCTATAACCAAATGTCCCAATGGTTTGGGTCTCAGACTTTGCCTTCTGTTTCCAAGTTGGAGGCCATTAGAGATTGACAGAGACCCCAGAGGTAGACACCAACTCAGTATTTGATAATCTTGTTTCATGATATCCTAGAATTTCTAGAGTCTGAAAATTTTTCTTGCTTTCCTACTTAGTCATTCCTTTAAAAAGTTGTCCATGCTTTTTTGTTTTCTAAATTTATCCATCATTTTTACATGCATTGTATCAGGAAGTTTTCATGACATGTATTTCTAAAGCGGTATAAAATAATTCTCCTTATTATTCTATTCATTGGCTGAATGTGGAATTAAATAAGAAAGTCTAAAAGAACATGATATGACTATACATAAATATGATGGGCATATTTTACATACACAAAGTTTAGAATTAACTGAAGCCTTCAATAATGAAGAAGCTAGTTCTATATTTTTAGCCATGCATTTTTGTATCAAATTTTATAGAGTAGTTAACCGAAATAACTGTATAATTTAAAAGTCAGAATGGCAGGGTACCTGGTGGCTCAGTCCATTAAGTTTCTGCCTTCTGCTCTGGTCATGATCTCAGGGTCCTTTGATCCAGCCCCATGTCAGGCTCTCTACTCAGCAGGGAGCCTGCTTCTCCCTGTCACTCTCCCCCATTCTCTCTCTCTCAAATAAATAAATAAAATCTTCAAAACAACAAAAATCAGAATAACAATCAATAAATCAATTGTGAATGTGTTTCTAAATAAAGTTTTTGGGAGAGTTATAGAAAATTACATTATGTTTGAGAGGACTGAAAAAATGGCACTAATGTTTGGCAAGGTAAAAACAACTTAATTTACTGTGGATAGAAAAAAAAAGTAATGTTCCATCCTCTTCCCTACCAGTGAAGAAAGGGTGTGAATGAAGGAAGGCTTGGAAAAGAAAGAATGAACTAAAAGTGAGTATAATATGTCTGGCCTGCCCCTAAGGAGGTTTAAGATTCTTTTTTCTCCTTTCAGTGAAGTCTCTATATTGCCTTTGATATTAAATCATAGTTGCCTTTTAATAAAAGTTTTATATTAAATTCTCTCTCTGCTGCGCACTTTTTAAATGACAAAAGCAAATGGCAGCATATACTCTCTAGATAGGTGATGTCTTTATTTGGGGAAAAAAAGAAATTTTTGTAATAATGGCTGTCTAGCCACTATTCACCAGTTTAAAAGCAGAAAAGCTTTACAGTGTACTTTATCTTACTGCCTGGTAGCTGCTAGTTTCTTTTACAGCAACTCTTGGGTCTTAATTATTTCTGAAGTCCTCAAAACCCCTAATACAAACTATAGCCCATTTTGGGTTCTTAAATATATTTGTTATAGGATTGGACAAAGGAAGCTCCCTTTGGCTTAGACATGAAAAATGAAAGATAAATATTCAAAATAAAAGCATTTCTATGTCCATTTTTGCAATGGAAAATCAGGAAAGAAATTATGGGATCACTAAAATTTAATCCCATTGTACTAGTTAACCTCAGGCATTATTCCTCACATTGATGGAGTACTTTGGGAAAACCTAACTTTTTAAGAAATGTTCATTATTATTTTAAGTCATTTTTATAATCTGCATCTATTTTTTAAGCATAAGAAAAGGAGTTAATATCCTTTGAAAGTTTTCACAAATGTCTAATGTTAATTAGATATGGAACCAAATTTTTTCTCTGATCTTATAGTTTTGTCTTGTTTTTTATCTTAAAGTATTTTTAAAGATAAAATCAGGGGTATTTGGGAACCTCAGTCAGTTAAGCGTCCAACTCTTGATTTCAGCTCAGATCTTATATCAGGATCGTGAGTTCAAGCCCCATGTTGGGCTCGTGCTGGATGTGCGGGAAAAAAAAAGATGAAATCAAATATATTAAATACAGAAAACTCTATATTCTGTTTTTTGGGATCTACATTTAAAAGTGCACTAGAAAGATACTGAGAAGGCCAAGTGCATTGAAAGGTTTCTTAATTATAGAACTATAGATTTAGAAGGAACCTAAAAGATTGATTACATTTATTTTCCATTTATAACTAAAATGCTTAAATTATTTGCTCATCTTCTTATTTTTAATTTTCTCTGGAGACTAATCTTAAAAACAAACCTGGTAACTTTGTCTGGGATAAATAACCTGATGCTAGGGAACGTTTCTTCTTGTGTATCTGATATGCATGGCCTCCTTTATGCCGAAACCATTGTTTTTTTCTCTGACAACTGCTGTTTTCAGAATAATAGCTATGTCAACTTATGTCATTTGATTAAAGAAAAAAATATTTTTAATGATGTGTATAATTCTTGGATATAAGAACTTTAGAATTATGGATATAATTCAAGGATTGCTCCTTGTCAGTCACCATTTTGAATGCTTTTAATTTACTTAATATTCACAATAATAGTATAAAGTTTGCATTATTAATCACTATTTTTCATATTGGAAGTCTCTGGAGGGGCACCTGGGTGGGTTAGTAGGTTGGGCATCTGTCTTTTTTATTTCAGCTGAGGTCCCTCAAGGTCATGAGAGCCCCATGTCTGGTCTGAGCTCAGTATGGAGTCTGCTTGTCCCTCTCCCTCTCTGCACTTGTGCATGCATTCACTCTCTCTCTCTCAAATAAATAAATAAATAAAATCTTAAAAAAATTTTTTTCTGGAGTCTATACTAACTCTAAACCTATGAGTTAATATATAATATATTAACTTCAACGTGAGTTTGAGGTGCCTTCTGAAGTGTAGGAAAAAACTTTTCTTCTAGTCTTTTAGATTCAGTTCTGGGATGAGCAAATTAAACTGACAAAAAACAGATTAACGTAAGAAAAAAAAGGTTCATTTTGTAATCATATGGAGCGAACAAAGAAGTGACTGGTAAGTTAAGTATTTAAAGTTGAAAGCTTATATCCTAGATTAGTAGAGGAAAGGAGTGGGGAGAGAAAGCTATAATGGGAAGAATAAAGAGAGTTCCTTAAGAAAGAAGAATGAGTTTTTAGGAGAACAGATGGGCAATAAGAAAGTCTGTGACAGTATTTGTCTATACAGGTATGAATAGTCTTTCTCTCTCCGTCAGGAACATAAAATACCCCTAGAAACAGGACTTACGTGCTCTCACTTCACTGAAGTTGCTACCTTTAGTCAGGTAAGGGAAATTCTCACAAGACTTTTCTTCTCCATCTGTTGAATCTCAAATGTCTTTAGATTAAAATAATCTTTATGCAAACTCTGGGGTTCCAAGTAGGTCCCTATACTTCTAAGTATTTACATTACAGAAGGGACAGTATTGTTCATTATATACCTGTTGAATACTCACATTTGTTTGCGGAAAATTTTGATGTAGTGTGTTCCCTGTGCATTCCAGGAGGAGCAATTTATACTTCCATTTTTCTATTTAATCTAATCTATAGATAACACAATTAGTAACTTGTGTTCAGTATCACCTATAAGGACAGAATTCTCTTTCCTGTTCTAGGATATATATTTAAATACATATATGTGTCTTACAGAGTTTATATTTTTAAATAAATATAAAGTGTAGTCATGGATTGTTGCTCAAGTCTTGGGATTCAGGCTGGTGGGGGCTTTTATGACATAGGGAGACAAGAAACTATGTAATTGTTTTGTAGTTTTTTTTTTTTAATACCCTATAAATATAGTGAAGAAACATCCTAGTTTCTCATAAATTGAGATAAGTATCAATTTATTTCTGCTCCACTGAGGTCCCATAAGTGTCCTTGTTTGGCTTACAAACTGGACAGTTATGTTCCCTTTAAACCCACTTTTGATAGTGTAGTTGTTATCCTAGTGACCTTCATATGGAACAGAAAAATAGTGGGAGACCAGTGCATGTTTCTTTAGCTGTAGTAGATATCCTGAAAGAAAATCTGCACTAAAATGGAAAGGTAAAAATAGAAGTATGAAAACATTAACAAAAATAAAGAAAGGGATGTGTGGTCTCTTAAACACTACGTAAAACATTCTTGAAGTAAAATTTCACAGAACAGATTAACTATATAGGTAGGTGCTGCTGTTTATAAATTGGTTCCCAAGTTGTGAATGGTGATCAATAAATGAACTCCCAACTCTTTCACGATACTGGGATTACAATAAATGCTGCTTCTCTGAGTGCCTTAAAAGTATTGTCTTTTTTACTTTACTGTAGATTTTTAACCCTATTATCCCAGAGACAGTAGTTTTCAAACTGTGATAAAAAAGACATCTTAATACACTGCCAGTCATGTCATTTCTATAATCACCAAAAGAAAAATCAAATCCACTTCACAGGAATTTGCTTATTGTATGCTAAAGTCAAAAATAAAGTCTCACTGATTCTTCTGAAAAAAGATTTAATTGAATTTAAAGTATATTGAAATGATATATTCATTCTGACAATATCTTTATTCAGTAAAAATAAATTTAGGGAATTATTTTGTAGGAAATTGACATAAAATACTAGTTACTACACAACACTTTATCTGCAAAATGATTATTTACTATTACCTTTTATGGGATTAGATGATTAATACAATATATTTATTGATATAATAAATTAAACTAGTTAAATCCATCAGATTTTCCTATTGCTTATCAACATTATTAAACACAATTTCTGGTATTGTCATACTCAGAAAATTTAAAAAATACCATACTTATGTTAGCAATATTATAAGTAATAAAAATTATTTTAAAAATATCTTTAACTGTTATTATTACAAATCACTTGACTTAATTTTCAGAGTACTTATGTCAAGGCTAGTCTGTTAATTAAAACTATTTTAAGTTCTAACAAAAACTATAAATTTAGTCATTTTATTCATCATTATCAAGTAATCTACAGTATTTTAATAGCACATTTATTCAGTCCTTTAGATGAAATCATAATTAAGGTTAGAGTTTGCTCTAATTTTTATCTTTTAAAAATATGAAGAAATTTAACCTACCAGTATATTTCAAACAACAAAACTTACATTGAAATTGATTGATTTTTGAAAGACTCAAATATTCTCGTGATTGTATTTGCAGTTTACTAAATGTATTTGTATTTTTAATGCCAGACTTTGTTTCCTTTTATAAAATGGTGTATACACAGTGTGAAATTTTGGAAACATGGAATTATAAACTGAAACTAAAATGCCACCATTCATAAACAACTACTATTAATATTTTTATATTTCATTCCATTGTTTTTCCATTTGCTGATGGTCTGTTTTATATGTAGACTGTTATTTAAAGAGTTTTCTGTGATCACATCTTCCTTCCTTCAGAAGGCTTCAGTCCCTCTAATCTCACTCACTTATTGTCAAAGTCATTAACAATAAGGTGGTGTGTCTGCACAGTTTTTCTTTTGGTTCCATTGAGCCTGCCACTTACTAAACTTGACCTAATGTCATTTCCTACTTTGACTTGCCCACTTATGAACCCAAATCAAATTATCCTAAATAAGACTATTTCATAACTAGGGCAGCAAAGAGTACAGCTCTCCAAATGACTTTTGGAATACTTGGGAGACATTGGTGGTGACAATGCAGGAGTGGTACTGTTTGTCATTTAGTGTGTAGGTCCAGTGAAGCTAAACAGCCTGTAATGCACTGGACATTTCTAGCACAAAAGACAAATCCTTATCCTTCATGAAACATAAAGTTTTTAAGAGTGTTTGTACTTTTAAGAAAAAAAAAATCGTAAGTTTTTAAGATATTAAAAAAAGTATGCTGGGTCGTAGGGTAGCTATATTTTCAACTTTTTGAAGAATCTTTGTATTGTTTTCCACAGTGGCTTCACCAGTTTGCATTCCCAGCAATAATGCAAACAGATGAACATAGGGGAAGGGAAGGAAAAGCAAAATAAGGTGAAAATTGAGAGGGAGGCAAACCGTAAGAGATGCTGAGCATTAAGAAACAAACTGAGGGGGCACCTGGGTGGCTCAGCGGGTTGAGGCCTCTGCCTTCGGCCTCGGGTCATGATCTCAGGGTCCTGGGATCGAGCTCAGTGGGGAGCCTGCTTTCTCCTCTCTCTCTGCCTGCCTCTCTGCCTATTTGTGATCTCTCTCTCTGTGTCAAATAAATAAATAAAATCTTTAAAAAAAAACAAACAAACAAACTGAGGGTAGCTTGGGGAAGAGGTGAGTTGGGGGATAATTGGAAGGGGTCATATATATATGTGTGTGTGAATATATATATACACGTACACATATATAAAATTTAATATAAGTATATATTATATAATATATATTTAATATATCTTTATTTCTATATATTTAAGATATGACAACGTGTGTGTTGGCTCTAAGCATCTTTCCTCTTCTGAGTAGTGTTACAAATTATTTTTCTCAGTAAACTTCACCCTCCTTGATTGGGGATGATGACATTTTTCCTAACGCATTGTAGATGGCACATCTCTCCTCTATTTCCTTTTTCTGTTGTTGTCTTTGAGTTCAAAGAACAAGAGTATAGCAATAGATGTATTTTACCAACCTTAACCTCTACAGAGGATGTTTAAATGATGTGAAATAAATGGCCCAGCAATGGATGTCAGATATATCAGAAAGGATAGACTATGTATAGGGAAGGGCATGTCACTTACTACAGAAGAGAAGAAGAAAAAGGATCTGTCTTATTGCCAATAATTGGTAGTTACATGAAATTAGGGATCTCTTGCTTATTAATGACATTTTCTTCAGCCTAAGTCTCTCTCCCAAATTCTAGACTCTTATATTCAGCTACTTCCTTAACTTTGCTATTTACGTGGCTGTTAAACTATCTCAGCCTTAAAAAACAAAAACATTGAATTTGTGACCATTTTCCTGAAAAGCTGCTCTATTGACAGCCTTTCCCATTTCAGTTTACCAAAACTCTGTCTTTGCATTTGCATGGATTAAGGACATTGGGGTCATCCTTGACTCCTCGCTTAGTTCAATACATCATAAAAATATATTTAACATACCTTAAGAACACACATAAAATATGATCACTTCTTACCTCTTCAGTGGTTCTAACCCTGGAACAGGCCACTATCATCCATTACTTGGATTGCTGTAGTAGAGTCTAATTGGTCTTTCTTCTTTCATTCTTATTTCAGAGAACCAGATTCTATTCCAGCATTCTGTTGTGTTCTTTGATCAAGACCTAAACTTGATCTTATTCTGCTTACACCCTGCAATGGTTCTCCATGTCAGGCAAAGTAAATAGAGTATCAGAATCTTCTCAAATGATCTATTCTGTGAGCTGTCTTACTATTCTCTCTTTTCAGTCTGCTCTAGCCACACTGTCTCCTTACTGTTAGTCCAGAAATTGAGACACACTTTCACCTTATGGCCTATTTACTAGAAATCTGCCTGGGATATCGATACCTTTATTTTCAGTCTTTGCTCAAATGCTACTCTCTTTTTGGAGCCTGTAATTAACCACACTATTTAATAACACCCTTCCTCATCTTCCTGATTTCCCTTACCTTGTTTTACTTCCTTTTTCTTATTCATATGGTTATTCCCTTTATACAAGATATTTTCTCCATTTATTAGGTTTACTTCTTACTGCATGTCTTCCCCAACTGGAACATAAGCTTCAAAGTACCAGAAATCTTGTGTGTTTCATTCAGCAGTATATTGCAAGTGCCTAGAACAGAGTCAAACACAGAGTAAGTGCTCTGGAAGTAATTGTTGATGGAATGCATGAAGGAATGCATGAATGTGAAGTTGAAGGGGAGATTATCTGTTAAGAGGGATTAAAAGACAAAGTAGACTATGCTGGAATTTCTTTTTCTTTTGCAATGCTAGTTTTCCTCATTATTGTTTTATTGTTATCAATATATAAACATGTTGAAATTTCTCTGGTCCGTAAAGAAAATCTCCTTTGGTTACATGTTTTCTCCAACTACTTCCCCTTTTCCTTACATTATAGCAAAATTCTAAAAATTATTTATCTTTTCTGTCCACTTCCCATTCCCCATTATTCAGTTCTCAACCCTCAGTGTCAGCCATTTACTTGTTTGAAACTGCTCTCTTCAAGCCTCTAACAACTTTCATGTAAATCAAATGTTAACGGCTACTTATCAATGCATACCGTATTTTGTTGTTTTTTTTTTTTTTTAAGATTTATTTATTTATTTGACAGACAGAGATCACAAGTAGGCAGAGAAGCAGGCAGAGAGCAAGGAGGAAGCAGGCTCCTCACTGAGCAGGGAGCCTGATGTGGGGCTCAATCCCAGGACTCTGGGATCATGACCTGAGCCAAAGGCAGAGGCTTTAACCCACTGAGCCACCCAGGCGCCTGCCATACCATATTTTGTATCACAAAGAATTTGGTACAATTGGTCCTGTCTCTTTCCTGGAAATATTTCTCTATGCAATCCTGGTTTTCCTCCTTCCATTTGGAACACTCCATTTGATTCTTTCTCTTTCCTGCCTTTTAAGTGTTGGAGAACTTCAATTCTTATTACTTAAGGTCTCCTACAGGTACTCTGGAGGCTTTTCCAACTAATCCTATGCATTTTGTTACAATTTATATAGTAAGTATTCCTGCATATTCATCTCTCTTGACCATATAAATTATGGTCCAGGCTACCGATTCATGCAGTTAATAGTTCCTTGGTATCTTTACTTAAACTTTGCTTTTATGATCTCTGTACTTCCTTTTTGTTTGTTTGTTTGTTTGTTTGTTTAACATATAATGCATTATTTGTTTCAGGGGTGCAGGTCTGTAATATATAAGTCTTACACAATTCACAGCACTCACCATAGCACATACTCTTCCCAGGGTCCATCACCCAGCCGTCCCATCCCTCTTACCCCCATCCCTTCCAGCAACCCTCAGTTTGTTTCCTGAGATTAAGAGTCTCTTGTGGTTTGTCTCCCTGCCTGGTTTCATATTGTTTCATTTTTCTCTCCCTTCCCCTATGATCTTCTGTCTTGTTTTTCAAATTCCTATATTAGTGAGATCATATGATAATAGTCTTTCTTTGATTTACTTATTTCATTTAGCATAATACCTTCTAGTTCCACCCACATTGTTGCAAATGACAAGATTTTTTTAATGGCTGCATAATATTCATATATATATATATATATATATATATATATGCATACACACACCACATCTTCTTTATCCATTCATCTGTAGATGGACATCCAGGCTCTTCCCATAATTTGTCTGTTTTGGACATTGCTGCTATAAACATTGAGGTGCATGTGCCCTTTAAGATCACTACATTTGTATTTTTAGGGTAAATACCCAGTAGTGCGATTGCTAGGTCATAGGGTAGCTCTACTTTCAACTTCTGAGGAACCTCCATGCTGTTTTCCAGAGTGGCTGCACCAGCTTGCATTCCCACCAACAGGGTAGGAAGATTCCCCTTTCGCTGCATCCTTGCCAATATCTGTCCTTTCCTGACTTGTTAATTTTAACCATTCTGACTGGTATGAGGTAGTAGTTCACTGTGGTTTTGATTTGTATTTCCCTGATTCCGAGTGATGTGGAGCACTTTTTCATGTGTCTGTTGGCCATCTGGATGTCGTCTTTGCAAAAGTGTCTCTTCATGTCTTCTGCTCATTTCTCGATTGGATTATTTGTTCTTTGGGTGTTGAGTTTGATAAGTTCTTCATAGATTTTGGATACTAGCCCTTTATCTGATATGTCATTTGCAAATATCTTCTCCCATTCTGTTGGTTGTCTTTTGTTTTTGTTGACTGTTTCCTTTGCTGTGTGAAAGCTTTATATCTTCAAGTCCCAGTAGTTCATTTTTGCTCTTGCTTCCTTTGCCTTTGGAGATGTTTCTAGGAAGAAGTTGCTATACCTGAGGTCAAAGAGGTTGATGCCTGTGTTCTTCTCAAGGATTTTGATGGACTCCTGTTTCACATTTAGGTCTTTCATCCATTTTGAGTCTTAGCTTTTTGTGTGTTATAAGGAAATGGTCCAATTTCATTCTTCTGCATTTGGCTGTCCAATTTTCCCAACACCATCTGTTAAAGAGACTTGTTTCCATTGGATATTCTTTCCTGCTTTGTTGAAGATTAGTTGACTATAGAGTTGAGGGTCCATTTCTGGGCTCTCTGGTCTGTTCCATTGATCTGTGTCTCTCTTTCTGTGCCAGTTCCATACTGTCTCAGTTGATTGGGCAGTGACTCTTGATTTCAGCTCAGGTCATGATCTCAGGGTCATGGGATCCAGCCCTGTGTAGGACACTCTGCACTCGTGGAGAGTCAGCTTGGAATTCTCTCTCTCCCTCTCCCCCTCCCCCACTTGTGCTTGATCATGTTCTCTCTCTCTCTCTCTAAAATAAATAAAATCTTTTTAAAAAGATTACATTGTATAATCCCTGTGTTCATAGTCATTTTTATGATCCCACACTGCCATTCAAAGTGAAAGCTGCATGTATTTAATAAAAATCATAAAATTCTAATTGATTATTTGTTTTTATTCATTTTTACCTTCAGAAATTTCCCTTTGGAAAATTTTACCTTTATGGATTTCTGAAAGGCAAGTCTGTGACTTTGCATAGTCACAAAATTCAAAACAAAATAAAAATAATCCATTGGGCATAATTTATTTGAAATGAATGAGCAGTTAAGACTGAAAGAAGGTATGGGATCATTGAATTTTTTGAAAAAAATGTAAATGTCTATACCATTAGGGACTTTTAAAATATTTTCATCCAACTAAAGCAAATATGTACCTGAGTAAATCAAACAATTTAGCTATATTTACATACCTTAGTTCTGTAATTACTAGACACTGACATATGCTCTCATACAGCTTCATACATTCCCTGAGTTTTTCCTCAATTGTATTTTTGTTAAGCTCTGCACTGTTTCCTACTACATTTTTAAGTACTAATCGTTTTTGTAGCAATTTCAGTAATTTTATCTAGTAAGAAATTTATACATATCTTAATATGACTTATTTGAAAATGATAGAACTCTGTCACAGTGCACCAGTTCTGTTGTTCATCGCACTAAAGGGAAATTCACCAGCTATAGGTGAATGTTGGGCTTAATTTTTTCTCTAGCTGAACACATTATTTTTATAGAATCATATATATGTTCAAGCTGTTTCAGCATATGATGAAAGACAATGGATGCTATATGGATTTTTAGGTGCACTCAAAGCCTTGGGTCAAACTATAACTGATTGACCCACTTTCAAATCAAAATTGAGGCTTTGACACTGCCCTCTCTTGCTGCAATGGACTGTATTTGACATAGTTCTGAGAAATCTTTAAAAAGTGCACTCTTTACTACTTTGTTCTCACTTTTACTTTAAAAAAATTACAAAGACTGTAATTCTTGTGACTAATATTTTTAAAAAGATTTTATCTTTGTGAGGGAGGGAGAGAGAGAGGTAGAGAGTAGGGGGAAGGGGCGGAGGGAGAAGCAGGCTCCCTGCTAAACAGGGAGCCCAATGCAGGAATTGATCCCAGTACCCTGAGATCATTACCTAAGCCAAAAGCAGAAGCTTAACCAACTGAGCCATCCAGGGGCCCATGACTATTATTTTAGTCAAACTGATGCTTTGCAATAAATATGTAAATATATGTCTTTTGATAGGAATAAAAACAAAAAATGTCTCCCTTATATTCTAATTTAGGTGTGTTATTCGGTAGTTCTCCAACATTAAGTTTCAATTTAGTTTCGAACAATAATTACTAGGATTTTTTATACTGTAGTAATTAGATGGTGATATATTTTCCAAAAACTTGTCTATAACAGTGATTTCCATCTACTAATTATCATTAAGCTGCTCTTTATACTTACAGTTTGCTTTGCCATATGTAAGAAACATTTACGCAGATCATTTTGATATACAGTTAAGGGAAGAGCAAATTGAGCTTGATTGAAAACATTGTAAGAATTTATTTTAAGTCTCAGATCTTTGGGACATTATTTACCCCTCCACTCTAGATGGTTGTAGTTATAGGGACTTCTGCATTACAGGAGGAAAATTTAGTGATTCATCACTTACATGTAACAGCCAGTGTTCACCACACATAGGCATTTTGTTTCTATATATATTTTCATTGTAACATTTTTCATCTTGTTCTCTCCCTGTTTAAAAAGAATTTTAGGATGTTATCAGCTTGAATTCCATTACTGTTGCTAGGAGAGAGGAAGGCATACTGAGACACAACATTTCTCTTTTTTGGAATTTAAAGTTTGAGTAAAAGCTGAATATGAAACAATGTGTCTTCACTGTAATCTCTTTGGGAGGATGAAATTTATATCCTCAGTATGACTTCAGTATGTCACTGAGCAAACCCTGCGTCTTATTTCTATATTCCTTCAGCTGGGGAAAAAAAAAAAACTAAAAACCAAAAACCAAAAAACTTTTTAAGGGGAGAAGGATTTCTGAACTCTTTACTCAATTTTAAGTTATTCATTAGGATCTTACTGATATGTTTTGTGGTGCTAACATTCTAAAGTCAAAAAATTTGGGGCACCTGGGTGGCTCAGTGGGTTAAGCCACTGCCTTCGGCTCAGGTCATGATCTCAGGGTCCTGGGATCGAGTCCCGCATCGGGCTCTCTGCTCGGCAGGGAGCCTGCTTCCTCCTCTCTCTCTCTGCCTGCCTCTCTGCCTACTTGTGATCTCTCTCTGTCAAATAAATAAATAAAATCTTTAAAACAAAACAAAACAAACAAAAAAAAATTTTCCTGAATCCAAAAGAAAAACTATTAAGATTTCAAAGACCTTTTTATTTGGACTTTTAAAAATTGTAATTAGTTGAGGGAATAGAAATTGACTATTTCTACTTAATTTCTTCATATGTTCAGCCTGTAAACTAAAAATGTCTGTTTGTATGTATGTGTATAGATACAGAAGTCTATGAAAATTACTACCTAAATGACTTAATAGTTCTGTTGTTTTTATTTCTTTTATTTACATGAAGTAAATAATGTATTTGCCTGGGCACACATTTATGTAAATTCACATTTTACTATATATTTGGAAAGATAAAAAATAAATCATAAGTAAAAATACTGAAAGTATATACAAATTATAAAGTCAATATGTCCTGGGCAATGAAATGATTTTATTCAGGCTACTGAAATAAAATATTCATTCATCATGAATATCTCAAATGAAAGGAAGGAGGCTTGCAAATTATAGAGCTAGTGACAAGGGACTCATTCATGATTCTCTTAGGAGTTTTAGGGAGGAATGGACCGTGTTACTCATCTGATTCCCAGTCTTCATATTTATCTTTTATAAATACGTAAATGCCATCTTTATTGTGTGAAACACTGATTATATCTAAATATAAGTATTGCATTCTTTTCTTTTAAGCATAGGTTCCTAGAAACTTTTTTAACTTATTCTAAAAAATTATAGAAATTTATATTCCATACGTAAAATATTAATATAAAATACAATGTCCTTTAAAACCTTTTCAGTACTAATCAAATGAATAAAACACAAAGACATTAAAATAGTAAATGATGCACACTAATATAGTAAACATATTTTTTAGGCCATATAAGAAATGAAGATAAAAAAATGAAGATCAAAAATCATCTCAAGCAATAAGATCTACATGTTCAATTAATAGAATATGATGTTGAACAGTATGAGAACCACTGCTTTCATAAGACAGAAAAGATTTAAAAATCAAAATGTCTACCCATAATCCCTTATCAAGTTATATATCTAACTCAGCATTAAGAAAATATTTAATAATTTTACATTCATAAATATAGTATGTGATGGATTTTTCTGTTTGCCTCTCTTTTTCTCTTTCCCCACACCATCTCTGAATATATATTAGACAAATGACAATAGAAGGTAGAAATAATTGGCTACGATATTTTAAAGGATGAAAGACTAGAAAATATAGATTTATGATATGTGTTGAAAATAGCAATTTACTAGAGGATTGGAAATTTATGGGAACATTCATTGAATAGAAACTCATTAAATTGCTTAACTACATTAAGTATTTAATAGGTGTAAGGCACTGTGCTCGAGTTTTCATTATAGGATTCCAATTTCTTGAACTCACTGCCCATGAAGCCTGAGATGGCATGCAAAGGAATGTTGATAAGGGCTGAAATTAAACACAGAATTAAGACAGTCATTGGATAAGATATATCTATATATGGCTATTTAAAGATTTTCATTAAAAGAAATTTTAGAGATGTTTACTTACATGCATGGAACTAAAAATATATAAATGCATTTACATGGTACAGTCTGAGTAATAATAGGAAATATTACTACTTTATTTTTAATTTCTTCCAGATAGTGTGCATTCTTTCTTATCTTGACAGTTATGAGCCCCATCTAACTAGAGTTATTTTCAGAATAACAAAATATAATACGTTTTTTACTTCAAGTTTTGGTAAATTTTAAAATCAAATTTATACGTTTACTTCAGTGAAATACTTTTGGATTTTTCTCTCTAGGTTTTTTTTTTTTTGTTTATTCATTTATTTATTCAACTGCCTGTCCCTTAAAGCCTATAATTTTTAAGCACTGTACTTAGAATACAGTTATGAATGAAACCAATAGAGATACCCTGACAATATGAAGCTTCCAATCTCATAGAAAAGTTATATATTATGCAAGAAAAAAAGTAAATGTGATTATTGTAAAGGATGCTTTTTGGTATTCTGTGGGGGTATTTAATAAAAGAATCCATATTAGACTTTGCCCTGAGGCAGGCACACATGTAAGGGAACAATAGGAGTAGGCAATATCTTTTCAGGCACAGGAAAACTGGTTCAGAGTTTGAAGTAATTATGGCCGTTAAAGGAACTGAATGAAGGTAAGTCAGTTTAGCTAATGTATTGTATCAGCATACTCCAGAGAAGTAGTACCAATAGGATACACAGAGAATATATGAGGAGATTTATTATAGGAATTGGCTCACAAGGGTTTGGTGACAATGAAATCCCCCAGTCTGCCAATTGCATGCTAGAGAATAAAGAAAGCCAGTAGTATAATTCAGTCTGAATCTGAAGGCCTGAGAGCCCATGGTGTATGTGCCCAAGTATGAAGGCCTGAGAACCAGGAGCTCTGATGTCCAAGGAGAGGAAAAGATGGACATCCCTGTTCAAGAAGAAAGAGAAAATTCTCTCTTTCATTCTCTCCTGCACCCCTAGTGGATTAAATGAGACATTCACTTAGTCTACTGAATCAAATGGTAATCTCTTCCAGAAACACCCTCACGGACACATCCATAAATACTGTTTTACTGGCTGCCTGGGTCTCCCTGCCGTAGGCCAGTCAGCATAAAACTTCCCATCACAATATGGAGAGCCAAGGAGATAGAACTGTAAAAGGAATCAAGAAATGCAGGCAGAAAGTAAACCCTGCAAATCATTGTTAGTTTGATTTTGGATCTGTTCAAATGTCATCAGGAAGTCACTGAATTGTTTTATACATAAGAACACAGACTTATATTTGATAAAGGTGATCATAGCTGAAGGATAAAACATAAAAAATCAGGAGTTAATGTGAAAGATCAGTTAAGAGAATATTACAGTAATCCATAGGAAAAATGATGGTCACTTCACAGTGAGGAACAATATAGTGGATGGGTTTCAGAGAGTTATATGGAATAAGATGTACTAGATTTGTAAAACTGATAGTAAAGGAGAGAAAGAATAAAGAATAATTCCAGGTTTGGGATTAGGGGAATTGGGTAAATAATTTCCTGATTTAGGCAGCAAGGAAAGAGCACTATGAGCACTATGTTTGGAGGAGAAAATGGTACTAAATAGGAAATGCCTGTGAGACACTTAAAGGTGGATGTTAATGAGAGTTACATGTCCAGACCCTGCATTGATATTAGCTGGAAATAAAAATATGATGGCTTTTTCATATGGATTGTAATTGAGTCAATGAGAGTAGATGCAGACTGAAAAGAAAAAAAATAAATGAAAGAGCAAGTATAAATCCCAGATAACCTCTAATAATGAATACATCGATAAAGAGCAATTTATGATATTACAAAATCCAAGAGAAAGAATATTTCCAGAGAGAAGCAGACCCAGTTCTATAAGGTGCTGGTATGAGGGCACAGCAGGTTATAATTAATGTATATCCACTGCCTTATTGATACGGAGTTGTTAACAGTATTTAAGGGAAATTATGGAATAGTTTTCCATGTAGCCTCTCTCAATATGAGACTAGGAATAGCTGGCCATTGAGCATTTGGAAATAGCATGTGTAGGAAACCCCACAGGAAAGTTTGCTTCTTTTAGCCCCATAGAGGAACTCTCTACTTAAGTCTGGAAAATAGTTACCAGCTACTAATAATACATTCATTTTTCTTTCATTATACATATATATGAAATATAATGTATATAATAGAATATATATGATATAATACATATGATGGTAAAGATGTCTCTGATATTTTGGAAATATCTTGTCTATGCCTTCAAAAAAACATGTTTTCGGGCTGCTTGGGTGGCTCAGTGGGTTAAGCCTCTGTCTTAGGCTCAAGTCATGATCTCACGGTCCCTGCTGAGCAGAGAGCCTGCCTCTCCACCTACTTGTGATTTCTCTCTCTGTGAAATAAATAAATGAAATCTTTTTTAAAAAAATTTTTTTCTTTGTTCATTTTTCAGAGAGTTCTATTTACCAGTACTGTTTTATATTCAGTTTAATAGAATCATATAAAATATAATACATATAGAATATATATAATAGAATCATATAAAATCCCTTTATAAAAAATTTAAATACTTTATTTTTTAATACGAGTTTTACATTTATAATAAAATCAAGAGGAAGATTACATTTATAATAAAATCATTAGAAGATTTTATAATAAAATCTTTGATAAATTCAAAGATTTCCCATATACTCCCTTTCCCCACAGGCATGACCTCCCCCATTATCAATATCACTCACTAGTATGGTATATTCATTACAATTGGTGAACCTACAAGGGATACATCATTATCACCCTTAATTTGAAGTTTACATAAAGGTTCACTCTTATACATTCTATGAATTTGGACAAATGTATGTTGACATTTATTCACCATTATCTTATCATATGTAGTATTTTCAATGCCCTGAAAATCCCCTATTCTCTGCCTGTTTATTTATATGCCCACCACTTCTGACAACCAATTACTGAGGTTTTTATTGCCTCCGTGGTTGTGTGTTTGCCAGAATGTCATATAGTTAGAATCATAAAGTACATAGCCTTCTCAGATTTGCTTCTCCATTTTTTTCATAGCTTGATAATTGATTTCTTTTCAGCGCTAAATAATATTTTATTTTCTACATGGAAACAGTTCATTAATCCATTTATCTACTGAAGGGTATCTTGGCTGTTTCCAGGTTTTGGCATTATGGATAAAACTGCTTTACACATCCATTTTGATAAACATCAGCATATTTTATAAATGTCAGGTTTTTGTGTAGACATAAGTTTCCAACTCCTTGGATAAATAAATACCAAGGAGCATGATTGCTGGATATAATGGTAAGAAAATGTTTGGTTTTGTCAAAAACCATCAGATTGCTTTCCAAAATGGATATACCATTTTGCATTTCCACCAGCAGTATACGAGAATTCTTTTTTTTTTTTTTAAAGATTTTATTTATTTATTTGACAAACAGAGATCACAAGTAGTCAGAGAGGCAGGCAGAGAGAGGAAGGGAAAGCAGGCTCCCTGCTGAGCAGAGAGCCCGATGTGGGCCTCGATCCCACGACCCTGAGATCATACCTGAGCCGAAGGCAGAGGCTTTAACCCACTGAGCCACCCAGGCACCCCCGAGAATTCTTGTTTCTTTATTATCCTTGCCAGCACTTGGCTGTCAATGTTCTGGATTTTAGCCATTCTAACAGGTGTGTAGTGGTATCTTGTTTTAATTTGCATTTCCCTGATGACATATGATACTGAACATCTTCTCTTACGCTTATTTGCCATCTTTGAATCTTCTTTGGCAAGGTTAAGATAAGATCTTTGTCTCAATTATATATCAGGTTGTTGTTTTCCTGTTTTTAACAGTTATTTGTATGTATTTTTTAATAAATACAGCAATCAGATACATCTTTTGCAAATATTTTCTCCCAGGCTTCTCTTTTTAATTCTCTTGATGTTGTCTTTCACAGAGCAGAAGGTTTCAATTTTTTTTTTTTTTAAGATTTTATTTATTTATTTGACAGAGAGAGATCACAAGTAGGCAGAGAGGCAGGCAGAGAGAGAGAGAGGAGGAAGCAGGCTCCCTGCTGAGCAGAGAGCCCGATGCAGGACTCGATCCCAGGACCCTGAGATCATGACCTGAGCCGAAGGCAGCGGCTTAACCCACTGAGCCACCCAGGCGCCCAGAAGGTTTCAATTTTAATGATGTCTAGCTTATCAATTATTTCTTTCATGGATCATGTTTGGCGTATTATATCTGAAAAAGTATTACCATATCCATGGTCATCTAGATTTTCTCTTATGTTATTTCTTTTAGGCGTTTTATAATTTCACCTTATATGTAGTCATGTCTGTGATCCATTTTGAGTTAATTTTTGCAAATGGTATATGATCTGTGTCTAGATTCATGCTTTATCATGCAGATATCCAGTTGTTCCAATACCATTTATAGAAAAGACTATCTTTGCGCTTTGTATTGTCTTGCTCCTTTGTCAAAAATCAGCTGACTGTATTTATGTGAGTCTGTGTCTCGGCTGCTATACTCTTCCATTTATCTTTTTGTATATTATTTTGCCAGTACCACACTGTCTTGATTACTAGAGTTATAGTAAGTCTTGAAGTCTAGTAGCGTTAGTCCTCCAACTTTGTTCTTCAGTATTATGTTGGCTATTAAGAATCTTTGCTTCTCCACATAAAGTTTAGAAGTAATTTGTCCATATCAATAAAATAACTTGCTGGGTTTTGATTTAGATTACAGACAATCCATAGATCCAGTTGGAAAATTGACATCTTTACAATATTCAGTCCTCCTATCCATGGCCTGGAATATTTTTCCATTTATTTAATTTTTTTTTAAAGATTTTTATTTATTTATTTGACAGAGAGAAATCACAAGTAGATGGAGAGGCAGGCAGAGAGAGAGAGAGGGAAGCAGGCTCCCCGCCAAGCAGAAAGCCCGATGCGGGACTCGATCCCAGGACCCTGAGATCACGACCCAAGCCGAAGGCAGTGGCCCAACCCACTGAGCCACCCAGGTGCCCCCATTTATTTAATTTTTTTATTTTGTTCACCAGACTTTTGCAGTTTTCTTTATATAGTTCTTACACATACTTTTTAGACTTATATCTAAATATTTCATTTTTGGGATGTGTTAATGTAAATAGTATTGTGTTTTTCATTTCAGATCCACTTGTTCATTGTTGATATGTAGGAAACCAATTGACTTTTGTATCTTAACTGTGTACCCTGCAATCTTGCTATAATTGTTTATTAGTTCCTGAAGGTTTTTTTGCTGACTCATTTGGATTTTCTGTGTAGACAATCATGTCATCTGCGAACAAAGACAGTAGTATGTCTTTCTTCCCACCCTATATACATTTGTTTTCTTTTCGTATTTTATTGCATTAGCAGGGACTTCCAGTATGATGTTGAAAAGCAGTGGTGAGAGGGGACATTCTTGCTTTGTAACGGATCTTAGTAGGAAAGCTTCAAGTTTTTTACAATTAAGAATGATGTTTAGCTGTAGGTTTTTTACAGATAGTCTTTATCAAGTTGAGAAATTGTCCTTTCTATTACTAGTTTACTGAGTTTTTATCATAAATGAGTGACGGATTTTGTCAAATGTTTTTTTCTTACCTATTGATATGATCGTGTGATTTTTCTTTTTTTGTCCTTTGATGTGATGTTTTACACTAATTAATTCCACCCAGGGGACACCTGGGTGGCTCAGTCATTAAGCATCTGCCTTCAGCTCAGGTCATGATCCCAGGGTCCTGGGATTGAGCCCCACAGCGGGCTCCCTGCTGGGCAGGGAAGCCTGCTTCTCCATTTCCCACTCCCCCTGCCTGTGTTCCCTCTTTTGTTGTGTCTCTCTCTGTCAAATAAGTAAATAAAATATTTTTAAAAATAATTGATTTTTGAATGTTGAACCTACATTGCATACCTAGAATAAAACCTATGTGATTGTATATAATTTTTAAATACTTTTTTGGATTCAATTCACTAATATTTTGTTGAGGATTTTTGCATATATGTTCATGAGCTATATTGATCTATTTTTCTGTTTCTGTAATTTCTTTTTCTGTTTTTTATTGGGTAATACTGGCCTTGTAGAATGAGTTAGGAAGTATTCCTTCTACTTCTGTCCTCTGAAAGAAATGATTATAGAGGATTAGTGGAATTTCTTCCTAAAATATTTAGTAGAATTAACCAGTGAATCCAGTTGTACAAAATTTTCACGGTATTATCTTTAGTTCCGGGCCAAAGGTAGAATGGGGGAAAATCACTAAAATAAATTTCCAGTTCAGAGATTCAGTAGCTTTTGGATGTCAGGAATCTCTAATATTTATAAAAAAGAAAACACTGGAGATATGTATAAACAATCATGTAAAGCAGTTATTATACACCTTTTATATATCTCTTGCCATTTCTCAACTTTGAAAACATATTCTAGGAATAAACTAGTGAATACATTCAACATCATCCTTTTCTTAACTGAATATCACATAAACTGTGAGGGGGTGAATGTGCCCCATTTAAATCACTCTACCAGAGTCTAGAAGTATAAAGCAGATTAAGAAAGATGGTTGAAGTAGCCAAATAAACAAATTACTTAAACCTCCCTTGATATTTTCATTTCCCTGATGCAAACTCTAGTCATTAACCCAATGGAAACTGATTGATAGCTAGTACTAAATTGTGAATTACTCATCTGTAAATTGGATATTCATTTCATCAGTAAATTTGTATACTAATTTATCTAAATTCACAATCATAAATGCCTTATCTAGAAATCGTCTGTGCAAGATACTGTAATTAGAAGTACAACATATGATCACATAATTCAAACATCTAAGAGTTATAACCATTTTTTAAATTTTCCCCACCACAACCAGCTACTACATATTTCTAAAACTTTTCCTTCTTTAGCGTATCCACTATCACTTTTTTTTCTCTTTAGTCCTTTTTTTTTAAAAATAGGCTTCCATCTTTCACCTGAATGATTGCCCTCGTTGAATTAAATACTCCTGTTTTCAATATCATATCCACCAAGACACTGTAAAATATAAATTTCTTATATTACTTCTATAATTGTTATTATGCCTCTTTTGTACTAAGTGCCAGAAGACAAATATTTACTTTCTACTGTTCGAAGAAAGATCCTTAGCTTCTAAAATTTATCCGTTCTTGCACTGATAGGCATTTGGTGGGTTTCTAGGTTTTTACTACTACAAATACTTTTAACATGAATAGCTTTAAATATTTTTGTGTGTGTGATTATGAACATCTCTATTAAAAAATTTACATATCTATGGGATAAGTGGGTCAGAAACTGTACATATTCAACTTTTCAAGATAATGCTCCATTTTTCAAGATAATGACTAATTTTTCCCAGTATTTCTAGAAATTCCTACTTTCAAATGTCAATCTATTACAACCTCCCATTATCTTTTATTTGCTAGTTTTTGGTACTATGAAGCTAAATTTCACCAACATAGTGAATGCAAAATTGTGTTTATTATAATAATATTTTTCATTTCCCCTGCGACAGTTAAGGTTGAACATTTTAATATGTTTTTTTAATTTTTTTAAGACTTTATTTATTTATTAGAGAGAGGGAGAGAGATCATGACTGGGAGCAAGGGGGTACAGAGGGAGAAGGAGAAGCAGATTCCCTGTTGAGCAGAGAGCCCAAAGCTGGGCTTGCTTCTAGGACTGTGAGATCATGACCTCATCTGAAGGCAGACCTTTAACCAACTGAGCCACCCAGGTGCCCAAGTTTTAAAAATGGCAATTTTTGCCTGTATTTAATTTGTATTTTAAAATCTAGGTCTTGTTAGGGTTTCAAAAATCATGTAATTAAAGTAATTGCCATAGTTTAACCTCATACCATTTGTTTAATTCCAAAACAATTCCACAAAATGAATTCATGTTTATTTTATGTAATTAATTTCTAAGTCATTAGGGACAAGACAAAAGTTACATAATGTTTTTATGTTATGATTTTTTTTTTCTTTATGGGTTTGTATACATATGCAGTGGTATATTTGCCTATAAAAATTAGGATTTTAAAGGGCTTCCAATGGTATAATTATGCATTCAATATGTTAAGTAGCCTTGTTTATGTTAGTAGTTTTAGTAGCAGGGTTTTTTCAAGTTAAAGAATCATTTTTAAAAGTCATTGACTTGCTTATAAGAACACAAAAATGCAGATTTTTCAGGAATAAATATTAAAAGAATTAAAATTATTTTACTCCACCCAACATAGGTGCTATGATTTCCAAAGAAATCAAGGAAATGGACCACAGGTTCAGTTCATCAACCAAGTATCTGGAAAGATTACTACAACTGATAAAATAAGTCTAAAAAATACAGAGAGGAAGATCTAAAAGCTGTAGCCTAGATCTGCAACATGTTGCCAAGAATATACAGAGCAAAAGGCCCAGAAATGTAGGAGTATTTGAAAGAGTTATTATTTATATGTTGTTCAAGGTGGTTCAACCACCTTGAGGTTGAAGTCTTTGAAGCACTGTCTAAGTTTGAACAGAGTTAGGGCTATTGGGTGGCTCAGTCAGTTAAACATCTGCCTTCAGCTCAGGTTGTGATCCCAGGGTACTGGGATCAAGTTCCCAAATCTGCCTCCCTGCTCATCGGGGAGCCTGCTTCTGTCTCCTCTCTTTGCCCTTGCCCCACTCTCCTGCCCCTCTCTTGCATATGAAGATGTGCTCGCTCACTCTCTTTCTCTCTCTCTCTCTCACAAAAATAAATAAATAACAAAACTTAAAAAAAAACAGATTTATGGATATATACTACTTCAGTGTGTGTAATGCTATCAAATCTTACCACTTACTTTAGTTATCCGCACTCACATTAAAAGACAAAAATCACATTGATGTACACTGATGTGAAGTTATATTGTAATACTGCATAATAAAATTCCCCCCTCTAGATTTTTAAACTTCATGACATCAAAGCTGGTATCTGCTTATTTATTATTCTGTTTTCAGTGTTTTTCTTTGTTAACTCCCACATATTGAAAAACTTAACATGCATATATTGAAAGAATAAAAATAAGAATTATTACCTGTAACAATATCAGATTATATTTATATATGATAAGAATAAAAATGGAAACATTTTAAAAATAAAATTTATGTAGAGCAACTGTAGTATAAATATAGTCTGATTTTCTTGCTTTAGACTAAACAAAATGGCTTTATTAATGGCATAAGCAATTGTGAGGGAAAATGTGAATGCATATGTATTTACCAGTGGGAAGAGAATATTCTTTAAATATCAATCATACCTGGAAATAATTGGTTCAACTTAGTTTTAAATTATTCATTTTGTAACGCTGGATGTAGGCATGCCTCTATAGGCATTATATCTCAGAGAGAAAGATGCATGTATTCTAGTTTACATCTGATCTTTACTTTTGTTCTTCAAATTAAGTCCTTCCAAGAAAAACTAAATAAAAAGTCTCTTAGGGTTAATGGAATAACCCAAAACACAGACCCAAAGCCATTGCATCTTCAAAGCTATTATTTGCTGAAAACCTGTACTCGTTGCCATGGAAATTATCCTTATAAAATTCATATGTAGAGATAAGTAGTAAGAACAATTTAACCACAAATAATGTACAGAAAAAATTTAAAAAGTGAATTATGACAAAAATTGAATGAAAAAAGGTATTTTATGTTAATATTTTTTAATCAGTTCACATGACTATTATTTTTGTATTAGACAGAGTTCAGAATAGTGTAATAAGTTTAGAATGATACTTTGTAAGTTCACTAATGTCTTCCAAATTTAGAGACATATAGGAGAAAATGTTCATAACATCACTTATATTTACAGTTTGTTCTAGAGAAATAGATACAAATATTTTTGGTTAATAGGCAGTCAAGTTGATTTTCATAACAAAATATGTGTGTAAATTTCAATAGAGTAACTTATACTATCAAGAAACACTATATACCACAAATCATTTAAGTTCACAGAATTTAACGCTCCCCTCACCCCCCAACCCAGCACTCCGGCAAGATAAAAATAATGCTTTTGATCAAACCCAAGGGTAAAATGTTAAAAATAGAGTTTGCTGAAGTGAAACATAGGTATACTCATGGCAGTGATCCTTAAACTTTTTAGCATGCAAAGTAATGACATGGGAGGTTGATTAAAACCTGATTTCTGGTCTACATCCTCAGAGCTTCTAACTCAGTAACTTGGAGTGAGGTTCAGAAATTTGCATTTATAGCAAGTTTCCAGGTGGTACTTCTGCTGCTTATCCAGGGGCCACACTTAAGAGAATCACTGATCTAGATCCTTCATGAGGAATGTATATGTATATGTTACATCTTGCTATGCACTCATTCATCTATGGACACTTGAGTTGCTTCCATGCTTTAGCTATTGTGAATAATGCTGCTGTTAACATGGGAGTACAAATATCTCTTCAATACCTGCCTGCCTCTTAATTCTTTTGGGTATATACCCTAAAGTGGGATTGCTGGACCATATGGTAATTCTATTTTTAATTTTTTGATAAATTGTCATACTGTTTTTCCACAATAGCTATACCATTTTACATTCCCACCAGCAGTGCACAAAAGGTTTCAATTTATCCATCTTTTACCATTACTTTGTTTTCTGTTTTCTTGATAGGAACAATCCTAATAGATGTGAAGTGGTATCTTATTTTAGTTTTGATTTGCATTTCCCTAATTATTAGTGTTGTTGAAAATCTTTTCATGTGGTTATTGACCATTTGTATACCTTCTTTGGAAACATGTCACTTCAAGTCTCCTGCTTAAAACTCCTACTTAAAACATTTAATTGGTTCCCATTGCTCTTCAGGTAAAGATTGAAATTTTTAATACATATCTATCCCCAACTCAGCTAGACTATCTACTTCTAAAATATTGTTGCTCATTAGTTTCACTTGTTTTCCAGTATTATTCATGTAATCTTTTATTTTTTACTGTTCTAAGCCCACTCCTGAATAAGACATTTGTACAAAGTATGTGAAAAGGAACCTCATATGACTATCTCCCTTAATTAACTTGGCTGATTTTCAGCTCAAGTGCCATTTTATCAAATAAAAACCTTGCTTTATTTATCAGATTGCATTCATTTACATCATACTATCTCACATTTTTCTGGTTCTCCTCTTCAACATTTATCAGAGTAGGAAGTTATATATTCATATGACTATTGAATTATTGCCTTCTTCCATTATCTTCAGGTTTTGTGAGGGTAGGGACTGTGTCTGAATTTCTCAGTGTAATTCCAGCTCTTAACATACTAAATAGTACATGTTAGAGTTTTATAAATAATTACTGAGTAAACAAGTGAATCTCAAAAATATTTTTGGTAGCTTTCATCTTCCTAATAGTTCTCCCCTCATTTTATTCTAATGCCCCTTTCCAATAATACTTACAAAAGAGCCATTATATTTTGTGGTTGTACTTTAGAATGTTATTCATATTAACTCATAGATGAAGGATATTCCTGGAAGTTGGATAACATTATGTAACTGAATGAACCGTGTGTAAACTATTAAGAGTATTAAATGATAGTTTGTACTGACATAAAAAAGGATAAATGAAAGGAAAGCTGGGTTAATTATCTATTTTCAGAGAATAGGAATTCTAACACACCAAAACAAATTTCACATAAGATAGAAATATATGACAGCTAACTCTTCCATTTCCAATGCAATGATGGGCTGGGGAGAAAAAAGAAAACGAATCTCCTAGACTCACTCATCATTACGTTTGTAGTTTTTAAAACATGATGCAAATTATATAAAACATCTGAAATATTTACATGATTATATTATGCTTCTTTGGATTAACTTGAAATCAATTCTCTAGTTATTGGTACAAAAGCTCGTAAGCGCTACTGAGAAGATTCAAATAGAAAACAGTCATTTGCCAAATCCTCTGATACCAAGAGTCATGAACATAATTATGTGCCTGGTTTTCATCTCTCATCTAACCCCCAGTGAACATTTACTTTGAAGGAACCAGTAATAAATTCAAGGAAAGGACAGAATCCATAGGGTGAGAATAAAAGATCAACATCTGGCTGTAAGTCTTCTCATATGCGTATATCCAAGCAATTACACAGACTGAGCAACTGAGAATTGAGTTTACAATCTCATTGCAAATTTTTAAAGAACTCCATACTTCAGTCCTTTCATTTTTGTGTGACTTAATCTATGTTCGTGTTTGAACCTGTCCTCTGAATTCTTCAGAGCTGATTTATTTTTCTAATGTCATATGTGCCTCAGGCAGCATCCAGCTATCAGGTCTCTGCACACCTAGGAGCTAATTGGTGGAACTGCTTTCCATAAAATATTCATAACAGGAACTATTTTTAAAGTTAATTTCAAAACTATTTCTCTTTTCATTTTTATCTCAAATATTGCCACTGAAATTTTATGTGATATCTCTACTTACAGACAAACCCAAAAGGTATTGCAAGTTATGAACTTAACTTAGAGAAAAGATGGTGTGACTTCACAGTTAGTGGCTCACTGTTCTGTATTGCCGCTTGGCTTTATTGAAAGTCGACAGGAACGCTAATCGCAGAAGACACTATAAGAACTTATACATTCACTTTCTTGAAAGCACTTTGATGTTTTTAAGTAAAATATGTTTTATTTTCTGTAAGCCCTTTGGTCTTGAAAAAAGAAAAAGAAAACAAAATTTAATACTGCTATACAAAAAACTAGCATGTTTATTTTCTTTCATTTTGTTTTATTTGCATTTTTAAGTAATTCTATAATTTTAAATTTCTAGAAAATTACTCCATAAAGATAACATGGAATTTCAGGGGTCCTGAGGTTCACTATAAATAATTTCTTTCATTTGAAATCTCATACCACATTCCTAGCTCCAACAGAATTTACTTGACATTTTAATGCTCAATTATTTTATCAACAGTTAAAATAATAATACTAACATCATAGTATGAATAGGATGATTACATTGGGTAGTATATTTAAGATTCCTTGAAAAATTAAAGTTTCAATGAATACTAACAGTTTTTTTTTTTTTTTAAGATATCTATTTATTTGACAGAAAGAGATCACAAGTAGGCAGAGAGACAGGCAGAGAGAGAGAGAGGAGGAAGCAGGCTCTCTGCTGAGCAGAGAGCCCGATATGGGGTTCGATCCCAGGACCCTTAATCCCAGAACCCTGGGATCATGACCTGAGCCGAAGGCAGAGGCTTTAACCCACTGAGCCACGCAGGCACCCCAGAATACTAACAGTTTTATCTTTAGTTGTTTGTTTTTAATGAATGTAATGTTTTTGTGTGAGTCTGTACCAATATGACTTTACAGCAAGAAAGAATCGTATTATGAAAGATCTGTTCAAGTTTTAGTGTTCACTGCTCTCTCTAAAAGTAAAAATGATTAAAGATATTTAATATACATTCATTCCATACATTTAGTGTCCTAAATATCACTTAAAGACTTCTGGGGTAGAAAAATGATAAAGCATGCTGTTTTAATGAAAGTAGAATCCTATTTTCAAAGAAAGTAAATAAGGAAAATAAATATAAGTATGGTGAAGTATAACTTGTAAAACTGAGTGTTAATATTGTTCCTAATAGGCAGCTATTTAAGTATTGAAAGTGGATGTTTTATGCCACACTAATAATAATATCAACTAATAATGTTTTCTGGGTGCTTTCATGCTGTTACTTATTGCATCTTATATAAAGGAACATATGAATCATAAACAGATTTACTGAATTATGCTGTCTCTAAAAAGATTATGGAACACAAATTAAATATACCAATTCTCCATAAACCTGATTCAACTGAACTAAAGATCTTTAACTTATGGTATTATTGATAGACTAATAATCTAATCATCAGTTTGTCTTTAGATATATAAATTTCACAATTGGAATGGGTGTGTTACTGATAATAATACTGTGTTTATATTCTGTCATCTTTAACAATATTGCAGTGTAGATGATTTCTTATATATGATGTTGACACATGTTAAAATTTGAGGTTTATTGCTTTAAATGTGCAATAATTATGTATTTTATATTTACTCATTTATTTAACTCCTTGGAGATCTTAATTCTTCTTATACCTCCTTCAGTCTATGTGAAATCATTTTTCTTCAGCCTGAAGAACTTCTTGTACCATTTTGGTATTACACTACTGGTGACTAATTATTTTAGAGGTGTGTGTGTGTGTGTGTGTGTGTGTGTGTGTGTGGTGGGGAGAAGAGAGAGAAGGAAAGAGAATGAATATATTTATTTTGCCTTTAATTTTGAGTGATCTTTTTATCTGGATATAAAATTCTATTGAAGGTTTGATAAGGGGGTGGGGTGATCAGAGGGTGAGGTTCAATCCAGTTCTTAAATTGAATGCTTTAGATGAGAAAGCAGTCAGTGAGTATGCTTAGTTTAGAGGTTTAAACACTTTACGATTTGGATCATTTTATTCCTACAGATATGATTTTTAATTGAGACTATCTTAATCCAGTGTGTTTTTCTAAATTAATATGGAGAAGAGTTTGAGGATATCCAAAATCTATAAAATGTAGACAACTAAAGTATTTACTAAACCAAGTGAAGGGAATAAAAATAAAACCAAGGAATTCAGAAATTCTTTTCATTGATGGAAGAAAAACTGAACTCTTCATATCAAAATGACTCTTCAAGAACTAGAATAATTAATAAAAATTTATTCATATCATCATTACAAAACAAAACAAAGTATTAAAGCATATTAAGTTTGCTAAAATTAAAAAAAATCAAATTGACTTTATACCCATTTGCAATGCAAAATAAAAGCAGGTAGTGAAGCAAAATCTGAAGAAATTATAGGCAAAAAAAATTGTGACATTAGCATTCTCTACCATGAAATTACTATTTACTGCAAAAGCCCCTGGAAATATATCCATACAGTTGGCCAAAATGACATTACATAATAATTATTTTGCCCTTATCTTGAGATTCTATTCTGTTATGATATGCTGACTGATACTTCAAGCAGAAATTTTCACCTAGAATATCCCTTGTAACAACACATGGCAACAGCCATGGAAATGCAGTGCTCAGATCTTCTTTTAAAGAACTTATTACGCTAGCAGTCCAGTCAGCAGACAGCCTTTCGCTTTGAGCTCCACCAGGATATACCTTGTCTGCAGAGACTCATATATTAAGATTATGTTAGCCTGAGTAGCTCACATCCAATGACTAATTGAGGTGGAAACACAAAAGCCTTGCTATTTTGCCCCAATGAGGGACTTCTGTGATGAGCTATATATGCTCCAGATCTCCCCTATATCAAGGCTTTGTTGAGCCTGCATCACAATTCATCTTTTTCCTTTGCCTGGCACTGTTTCTTCATCATAAATATTATGTATCCAAATTCCTATTTTAGTATTTACTTCTGAGAATCATAGCATGTGGAACATAGGACCCACTGTAACGTTACAGAAACCAAAATACAGAAAAGAAGGGACATTGTAGCCATGCATGCTTATTATTACAATTTTCCACGCATTCTACTTACATGAAAAAGAAATGAGGCAATATTTTATCTATTTACATTATCATAAAACTTGGTTATGAATTTCTTGAAGAACAAACAACCTATGTTGATCTACTACTACCATATAAAATGAAATATGCAGCATTATTAAATGCTGGTAATTAAAATAGTCAACCTGTTATTCAGATGTGTATTAAATTAAAGAAAGATATTTGAGTAACAAATAAGCGAAGAGAGTAAGAAAAGCAGAATCTAAATACCACTTGCTTTTAATACACATTGAATCAAGAGGTACAATTTTTTCAAGGAAGAATAAAAAAAATTCTAGAACTGGTAATGAGATCTTACATTTTTAACTGATCTATGGGAAGTGGCTAGAGCTTGAGGACCACAGCACTGGAGATGTCACAGACCTGGGACTTGGAACGCCCAGAGGTGGTGAATAAGAGCTCTTCTGGTCTGCAATAAAAAATGGCCTCCAAGAACACTACATTGCAAAAAAAAAAAAAAAAAAAAAAAAAAATGGGGAATAAACAATGGAAAGAGTAAAAAATAGGAGAGGGAGAGTCTGTAGTGGTAACAGTACTAGGCTCTCATGTAGTGAATGGGAAGATGGAGTATTTCCTAAAATGGAAGGGATTTACAGATGCTGACAATACTTGGGAACCTGAAGAAGATTTAGATTATCCAGAGTTAATTGAAGGATTTCTTTTCATTTTTTTTTTGTTTCTTTTTAAGATTTATTTATTTGAGAGAGAGAGAAAGAGCACAAGCAGGAGGGCAGAGGAAAAGAGAGAGAAAATCTCAAGACTCCATACTGAGCTTGGAACCTGTGGAGGGGCTCATTCTCACCACCTGTGACCAGCACCTGAGCTGAAACCAAGAGTCACACGTTCAACCTACTACTGTGCCACCTAGGCACCCCGAAACATTTCTTAGTTCTCAAAAAGCTGAGAAAGAAATAGATGGCACAAAAAGACAGTCTTTATCTGACAGTGAATCTGATGATAGCAAATCGAAGAAGAAAAGAGATGCTGCTGATAAACCAAGAGGCTTTGTTAGAGGTCTTGATCCTAAATGAGCAATTGGTGCCATAGACAGCAGCAGAGAATCAATGTGTCTCATGAAAATGAAAAGATTCAGGTGAGGCAGACTTGGTACTGGTAAAAGAAGCAAATATGAAGTCTCCTCAAATTGTAATTGCCTTTTATGAAGACAGACTAACTTGGCATTCTTGTTTGGATGAAGCTCAGTAATTGTTCGCATTGCTTTTTTGTATGTATTTATATTTATATATAAATATACATGTGTGTATATATGTAAATCTGGTCTTGGTTTTTTCTTTTTTCTTTATTAGTGTGAAGAAATAGCATTCTAATGAAAATCATGTTTGATCTGTTTGTTTTGAAGTAGTATTGGGGGAGTTTTTTGGTCTTTTGCATATATAACACTGGTTACTTTGAACAAATAAAAGCTTTCCGTAGTTGCTTCCCTTATCAGAAAAGAATATTTGAGACCATGGCATATTACTCTTCTGCATTAGAGAACACCTTTTCTAAATGTTTGGGGAAATCTTCATAGTTGTTACTCAATCAGAATTTGTTTAACTCCTATATGCCTAAGGACTATTTTGTGTTTTTTATTTGGGTTTTTATGTATATACATGAAAATACATGTATAAATGGTTTTCTTTCCTTTCTTTTTTTTTTGTTTTGTTTTTAATATTCACCAATACAAAAACAGCATTTTCTAACCATGAATAAATCTATGATTCTGGGATGTCATCATTTTCAGCAATCTAAGAAATGAATCATGTAATGTTAAATCAAAATTTTTCCTGAAGCCTTAAGTTTTCAAATTTTGTAATTAACTGGACAATTTAAATTGGAAAATTTAAAAGCAGCCATATCAGAATCCGTATCGATTATCTACAGTCATTTATTTTTTTTTTAAGATTTCATTTATTTTATTTTAGAGAGAGAATGAGAGTTTACACAGGGAGAGGGGCAGAGGAAGAGGGAGAGAATCACAAACCAACTCTGTGCTGAGCGCAGAGCCCCATACAGGACCAGTGCCACGACCCTGAGATCATAAACTGAGCCAAAACTGAGTCAGATGCTTAACTAACTTAGCCACCCGGGTGCCACCATACCTACCGTCATTTTAAATGTAAGGTCCCTGAAAGAAAAAATTTATCACTGCCAACTCTTTCCCACCCAAATGAGAAAACCAGATAAGTCCTGGTGTGTTTTAATTAGGTAAGCAAAGGGCGCCTGGGTGGCTCAGTGGGTTAAAGCCTCTGCCTTCAGCTCAGGTCATGATCTCAGGGTCCTGGGATCAAGCCCCAAATTGGGCTCTCTGCTCAGCAGGGAGCCTGCCTTCCCCTTCTCTCTCTCTGCCTGCCTCTCTGCCTACTTGTGATTTCTGTCAAATAAATAAAAATAAAATCTTTAAAAAAAATTAGGTAAGCAAAACTTAGTTAAATGGGCATTTAAAGGTTTCTTCTAGTGAACCATTTCCTTACAAGAAGTTGAAAAATCCCTGTTGCTATGTTGACTAAAAGGTCATTTTCGTGGAATGTCTAAGATTTCGTTCAGGCGAACCTAATCATAATCAGATGGTTAGAGATACTGACAGTTTGGGACCTGCTGAATGAATGGGCGAACAAACTTCTGTAATCTTTTGCATGTTTTTTCTTTAACCCAACTCATTCCTTATATGTAGGCTCAGTCTTGTCAGTATTTGAGTTACTGGTTCAGCAGAAACCAAAAAAAAAGGCCTGCCTAACACACAATGCGTCCTTCAGCACATTAAAGACAATGAGATTCAAACACAGGCCAACAGAAAACTGAAGGGGAAGCACAAATGATAATATATATATTAAAGGATGCTCAATTTTATTAGTAATTGGGAAAATTACTTAATTGTAAGTATTAAACCATGGAAACAGCAAATATTAACAAAAGCATGCATCAGTGGGCATGTTTTAGTCTGGTGATGTGAATAGAAATTGACACATCTCTTTGGGAAGAAATTGGCATTATCTTGTACATTGGGCCTGTGCTTACTCCATGATGCTAAGATCAACCTTTTGGCCTGTAGACTAAATAAATCCGTGTATATTTGTTACAGGAGACATGTAAAATCATGCCATGGAAATAATATATGTAATTACAGTTGTTTAAGGAACTCAGATGCTCATCAGTCAGCAAAAGTATGAACACTTAGGGAATATTTGTACCATACCTAACAGCTGTGAAAATAGATGACAATTTTATGCATAAGCAAGGATAATTCTGACAAACATAACATACGATGAAAAAAAATGAAAACCACAGAAGAATACACACTGTTTTATTCAATTAATATACTGTTCAAAAAATGTACTAAATTAAACAGGTTATGTTTAGGGACATATCCATTTGTGATGAACTATAAATGGAATTTAGGAAGAGATAAACAGAACATTAAGGTTATTTCACGTGTTAAAAAGGGTAATGCAATAAAAAAGGAGGCACAGAGGGCTCTACATTTATTAGCTACGTATGCTTCTTAAGCTGGGTGGATTGTTCATAAGAGGACATTTTATATTCTTATACATAATTTATTTGGTGAGCTCCAAAACAAATTTTACAACATAGAACCCTAGATTTCTAAAGAGAAGACAAGATATTTGTAACAGGAAATTGTAGATCATTTGGAAAAAAAAAAATAGGTGGCATCTGACCATGGGATGTCACGTGATCGTGTTCTTATGAGTTAGGTTATTGTATACCTCTGAGGTCATAAGGTTGAAAAGTCCCAAAAGCTATGCATTATGAGATATGAAGGTATGAAGTGATACATCCAAAATTAGACATGAATGTATCCAGGGGACAAAAATAAACTTCATGAACTTGTGTCGATTTTAATATCATCATTTGATTTCATCATTTGATTTCCACATCAAATTCCACAGATTTCCACAGTGATTCACTTGTGCTTCTCCCTAAGTTTTTAATCATGGTCACATGAGGGGTTGTTTAAGACCAACATATGTAAGAGAAAAAGTGCCAAATTGGATTCACAGAAGGGTCAACTATGTGTGTGGGTCCAAGCTGAAGACACACTTCCGTACTACATACAGCCTCACACCAAGGTTTCTGAAAGGAACATTCTCTATTTGAGCAGCACTTCAAACACTCCATTTAGGCATAAACTGAAAAAAGAAATAGCCCAAAGTAGACTCTTCTTGGTGCCAAATAGTTTAGCCAACCAGTTAGCTAGTTGGAAGGGAGTTAACTAGTTGGTGCCAACTAGTTAGCCACATAGTTGGAAGGGAGAAAATGGGAAGTTTGGGGATATGAAGATTTGAGGAAGAAGCATGGAGATGCAGATACATAAACATTTTGTATCCAAATTGTAAAAATCTTTGTATTACATATTTGTGTCACCAAGAGAAGTTCCATTTTCTTTTTTCCTAAAATAACTATTTACTACTGTAAATAACCTTCTAAATACTGTTTCAGCTGTGTTCCATAAATTATATATTTATTTTATTCTCATTCACTTACATATGTTTGTTTTTAATTTCCCTTGATAAATTTCATTTGACACTAGGGATATTTAAAAGTGGGTTGTTTAATTTCCATATATTTGGAAATCTTTCAGCTATCTTTCTCTTATTGATTTCTACATTGATGCCATTATGGTCTGAGAAGATATAAGATTTCTATTCTTTTAAATTTTATGATTTGTTTTGTAGCTCAAAATATTGTCTCTTTTGGAAGAATAGATTTGTGTACTTGAAAAGGGTATGTGCTCTGCTTTTGTTGAATACAGTGTTCTGTAAATGTTTATTAGATCTAGTTGGTTGGTAGTCTACATTTTTATTAATTTGCTGTATATTGTCTATGTGTTGTTGAGAGAGGTATGGATTTTTTTTAGCTCTAATTGTGGATATATTTTGGTTTATCAGTTTTTGTCCCATATATTTTGGAGCTTTATTGTTAGTAACATACACATTTAGGATTATTGTGTCTTCTTAGGATTATTAACCTATGTTTCATTATATAATGAAATGGGACATCACATAATATACTACTGTATTCTTAATACTGTGCCTTTTCAGAAGTCCATTAGTCATATGTTACTATAACTACTTCAGTTTTCTTTTGGTTATTGGTTGCTTGGTATAGTTTAATCCATATTTTTATTTAACCTGTGTCTTTATATTTAAAGTGAATTTACCATACACACTGTACTCATGTATTTCTTTTACATTCTGTTTGACTGGTTCTGTCCTTTCATTGATGAGTTTAGATCATTTATATTTTAAGTGATTATAAATTTATTAAAATCTACTCTCTTTCTAGATATTTTTCTATTCCATTTTTTCTTTGTTTCTTTTTTCTTCGTCTTCCGTCTTCTCTTGTATGAAGGATTCTTTATGATATTTAATCTTCTCTATTGAGTTATTATTTTTATCTTTTTTAAGAAGTGTTTTTAGTGATTACAAGAGTTTAAAATATACATCTTTAAGTTACCAAGGTCCAAATTCAAATGATATTGTCCCATTTTACATAGAGAGTAGTAACTTTACAACATTGTATTCCTAATTACTCCCCTCATCCTTCATGCTATTGTTCTCATTGTGTCTAATGTATATTACATTTATATAGAATATATAATATACATGTATGTGTAATATATACAGGACATACATTGTTATTATGCATGTATGTAATACATTGCTCCTACATTTGCTTTAAATAGTTTTCCTTTAGAATAGTTAAAATGAGAAAATTAACTTAATTTTACCTTCTTTTACATTTAGTTTCAGCACCATTCACCCCTTTTTTTTCTTGTAAACCCATTTCAGTCAGGTATCATATTCTCTCTACCAGAAGAGTTTTCTTTAACATTAATTACTGTAGTAGGTCAGCTGGCATGGATGTTTGATAATTTCTTTATTTCTTTTCTTCATATGTGTAATAAAATGTCATTGGGTATGTTACTGTAAGTGGATTTTTTTAAAAAGAACTTTTAAGAGGTCATACCTTTGTTTTCTGGCTTGCATGACTTTTGCCAAGGTGTTTAATAAATTTTATCTTCATTTCTCTCTATTATAACCTTTTTATTAATATTGGTGCCTTTTTTTTGTTTGTTTGTTTTTTGGAATTTCAGTAGAACTTGCCTCAATGTAAGCCTCTTGTTTGTTTCTTCTTTATAGTTATCCTTCTTGGTTTTTTGGTTTTTTTTGTTTTGTTCTTTGAGCTTCTTGTATCTGTGTTTTCATGAATGACATTTATCTGGAATTCAGCTAAGCTGGAGACAGAGCTGATTTTCCTAGTGTTAGAGTAACTGATTAAAGCAACAAGATAAAGTGGAAATAACAACTAAGCCTGTAATCACTTACTCTGATAGTATACCCAGTTCTATTTTCCCGGTAGAATAGTATACCCATTGAGGGTCAGGGGGATCAGCGCAGACATGGGGTTCTTCTCATTGTTGAGGGAGCTCTGAAATAAAACGAATCCTCCAGTTTTCTGGACCCAGGCAGCAGTGGGAGGAATAGGGGAATGAGCACGAGCGGAAAAATGTACTGAGTACTAAGTCATAGTGGAGGAAAATATTATCAAGTTTCCCTGATAAGACCCCTCAGTAAAGGTGCCTTGGCTAGGAACACATACACATACAAGCATGGTCAGCCAGAGAAGCTCATGAATCCTGACTTCAGCTCCTTGCAGAGACTGTATGCATTGTTTCTGCATCAAGTCTGGTGTGGGGAGAGTAGCTTTACCCTGTGAGGTCTGCTGGGTAAAGTCTTTGTAAGGTCAGGCCTGAAAAATCACATATATTAGACAGAAGCTAGACTCAACACGAAGTTTTGAAAATTTGCAGCCATTATTTTTTCAAATATTTCTCCTCTCCCTTTATATCTGTCTCCTCTTGCAGTTGCAATTACACATGTTAGAACACTTGATACAGTTCCATAGCTATTTGATGTCCTGGTTTTTCTCACTATACTGACATTATTCTGTTTCAGCTTGGTTAATTCCTACTGAAAAATCATTAATTTCACTGAATTTTTTTCCCTTGGCTGTGTTGATTATGCTGATGCACCTGTTGAATGCTTTATTTCCATTATGTGTCTTTAATTTCTACAATTTTCCTTTAGTTCTGGTACAATTTCCATCTCTCTACTAAAATTACCCATGTGATCATGTATATTATCCTATTCCATTAGAGCTTTGAATTTATTAATCATGGTTATCTTAAATTCCTTTTTTTTTAAGATTTTATTATTTATTTGACAGAGAAAGATAAAGAGAGGGAGAGCACAAGCAAGGAAACGAGGAGAGCAGGAGAGAGAGAAGCAGACTCCCCACTAAGCAGGGAACCCTATGTGGGCTCGATTCTGTGACCCTGGAATCATGACCTGAGCTGAAGACATATGCCCAACCAACTGAGCCACCCAGGCACCCCTCTTAAATTCTTTATTAGTCAAATCTAGCATCTGTCTTACATCTAAATCTGGTTATCATGATTACTCTTTCTCTTGAAAGTATTTTCATTTTGTTTTGTTTTGTTCCTTTTTCATTTGTTTAAGTGTCTTATAATTTTTGTTGTTGTTGAAAACCAGATATGTTACATAGAGGAGTCAACCCTGAGGTAATGGTTTTATGCCTCAGAATAGTCACAAGTTTCCTTCTGCTAGGATTTTGGTTCAGGAGATTTTATTAGTCCAGTTTAAGAGTTGGGCTGCATTTGAGATTTGTTCTTCTATAGATTCCCTTCATGCAACATAATCTGATTTACAGAGACCTTGTTTCTAGGGTGTTTGGTGCTTTAACAGAGCAAAATTTGCTTGATTTTGAATTTTAGATTTCCCTGTCTGCTATGACTCTGACACAGCATTTTTATATGTTGTTCTGTACTCTAAGTAGCATGTCGTTGTCATTATAGTTAACCACCTGACTTGGTGGTGGTGTGGGGGAAAGTGGTTCTTCATTTTAAGATTTTTGTCTCAGGCATGCTCTGTGCTCCTGGCTACTGGGGTTATGGCTTTCTTGGATCTCCTTTTCCTTCCTTGCCTGGAGTTTTGGGCTCAGTGTTTGATTTTACTCCTCCCCAGCAGGGAGTTTTATCCCTCCCTTTTCCTTGCTGTCCCTTAGCTGAAATAAATGCTCACTAACTAAAGCCAGAAGCATTGGTCTTTCGTGCACATACTGTGTTTTGTGTGCAGCTAGAGAGGGGAAGGATCAGTAGGAGAGGAGTGACTTGTCCCTACTGTATGACTTCCATTCCCCTCCTCAGGTCTGCACCATAGTCAGCCCAGCTCTGGGCTTTTGTTGATCTTTTTGGTGTACTTCTGGCAAGTTTTATAGAGAAGTAACACACAAGGGTACAGACTCTCCCCAATTTCTGCAGCCCCTAAGGGTTTTGCACTTTCAGCAGGTTCTTGCTGGTGCCTGATTACATCTGCTTTAGTTGGGTGAGTTTTAGCAGCTTCGCTTCTCCTGTAGGCAGTATCTCTCCTTAGATTTTGGGTCGGTTTACTGATTTCTGAGGAGTCCAAAAAAGTCATGTATTTGAAGTTAGTTCACTCTTTTTCATTGTAAGAGTGATAGTTCCTTCCAGCTTCTTACATTCTGAGGAGGAAACAGAAGTACAGTGACTGATTTTAGCTCAATAAATATTTATTTTGTTCCAATGGGTATATAGTATATTACATACATTACAGAATGAATTTGAATTAAGGTACTGGAACCATTCACTAAGATAATTCATAAATGGTCATCACTTACTTTCTTTTGAGAAATAGCAATTCTTGAAGCATCATTTACACGACCAAAAAAATAATTGACAATTAAATAATTAAGAATTTAGAAAAATCACATCAGTGGTTTTCTGTCAACAATTAAAAGGGTTGTATCTGTGTTCTGGGGCTATTATGAAGTAATTTGTGATATGTTATTTGATCCAGTATGTGATCAATGTTAATTACTTAGAAATAGCCATGTAAATTTGATCAATAATATTCTAATTTTGAGATTTCCCTCCCTTTAATGATTATAACTCTGATTGTCATTAGTAAATGGAACCTTGTTATATAAATTGCAGGATAATGATAATTAACTCAAAATGGTTCAACTGTATTGCAAGATAATGATATTTTGCTCAAAAAAGGTTCAAATGCATTAACCCCAGCATTCAAGTAATATTAACCCAGGTCAGGTGGAAATAGCAGGTGTCACAGAGAATTTCTTTCTAAAGCTCTATATAAATCAGAGCATTATTCCATCTTGGAAGTTCTCTTCCTTATTCCTAATTATTTTAGCACATTTTACTTAATTTCAAAGAGTTCCTATAAAAACAATAAGCACATATACTTCAATTCTCTTAATAATAAATATTTTGTATCATACATCTCAATTTACAGCACTACTTTTGTGTTGACTATAAATAATTCTGTAACTGATTTATTCTTTTGCAGAAGTTAAGCCTCTTTTAACTTCAGCCTGAAATATCAAATCATGTGACTAGATAGGTGAATAATGCATCATTTCTGAGATCAAGGAACTAATTAATTGGAGAAATGGGGGAAAAAACAGGATTCAGTGGATTAATGCCATAATGGAGGCATAGCCAATATAATTTAGATATGCCCAAAAAGGATTATTTAGCTCTGCCCTATAATGGCCAGAGAAGGACAAGGTAGAGAGGTAAAAGAGTAAGATCAAATAATACCCACAGTTTTTAAGGAAATGTCAAATGATAAGAGAGGTCCTTGATTTAGGGGACATAGATTGATACAAGTGTTTGGGAAAATACAGACCACTGCTTTAAACAAATAGCAATCCAGTCACATGAAGTGTTCAAGGAGGTGTTCTATGTGCAACACAACAAAACAGTGCTAGGAAGTGAGTTATGTTCTTGACATCAAAAATTGGGTTAGTCATGGAATTGCTTTGTTATTTTTCACAAATATATTCATCAGGCTAAAAATATATATTGTTATGTAATTATTGAACCGTGAGAAGCACTTGATTAATACTGCTGTGGATGCAGAATAATGAATCCAACAAAACTGTGTCTGGATCCCCGGAAACTTGAATCTATTAAGTTACATGGCAAAGGAGAATTAAGTTAGCAGTTGAAGATAAAGTTCTATTAAAATGACTTTAAAATAAGGAGATTTTCTTGGATTATCCAGGTGGGACCCATCAATGTAAATGCAGGTGTGGTAGGAGAAAGAGTGAGAAGAGTCAGAATAAAACAAGGAGGTGTAATGATGAAGATAAGTTTAAAGTGATACAATTTTGCTGGCTTTAAAGATGGAGGATGAGGGTCATGAGACAAGGTACAGGCCAGTCTGTGGATATATTAAAAAAAAAAGGGCAAGGAAACAGATCCTCCCCTAGAACCTCCAGAAGGAAACACAGCCCCACAGATATCTTGATTTTTATCATGGTGATATCCATCTCAGATCTCTGAACTACAGAACTGTAAGATAATAAATTTGCAATATTATAAGCCACTGAGTTTGTGGTTATTAGTTTTATAAAACAAAATGTATACAACTGGTTTTGAAAACCAATAGAATCGTTTAACACGTTAGGAATAAACTAACATAATCCCACTTAATATCAGATTCTCCTGAGGGGAGATAATATCGTGGAAATAGTCTCTTGGTGTGGGAGGATCCCATGGGAATGGAAGGCAACAAAAGCAACATAACCGAGAGGGAAATTGGTTGACTAACATGATAGACAGAATTATCTAATGCCCACACTTTTTAATTAATCATGGAATTCTTAGAATGGAAATTAATAAATACGTCTTAACTAGAAGTCCAAAAAACAAGTCATTCAGTTCTTGTACTTGGATTATTTCTCACCTCAGAACCCAATGAAGTGAATGAAGGCTAGTGCTCTTAAGGAGATGCTCTGCAATATTTACTATGAATCTTTAATTTAGCTCTCCTCAAAGAGATCTGTGACCAAACATTAGAGTAACTGTGCACTGGGGAAGTTGGGGGAACTACCCAGACTTTGTGAGAATTATTCAACAGCAGCTCTGTGTTAAAACTTCCTTATGAAAATGGTATTTTACATTGACTCACCATTCAGAGTGTCAGTTTTAAAGATTAGAAGGTACAGTTTTAATTCAAATCTATTTGACTATAGTCCCTACATCATCTGTCTATTATTTTTGCTATTTCCCAGCATATTGTTGAAATATATATCTTCAGCATTGAAAGAAACTTTACATTTTCCTCTTGAGCAAATGTTGTTATGGTAAGAAATATCAAAGGGAAGTTCCTGGTGTTTGATTACCAGAATAATAAGTGAAAAGAAATGCCATATTCCTCAGGATATTTCAGATATTAACCTCATCATGAAAACCTTAAAAAATGTAGGAGTGATCTCACCTTAACCCTCTAGTTGGACACTGTTACAGACAGGTAGGTTCAGTAGGAAAGCAATGGATTACCACGCACTGGAAATAAAATTTCTTACTGAAATAAATAAATACATCTCTTAGCACTTTTTGTGTACTTATCATTATGCTGGGTGCTGCTCATCTCCATATATGTAAAAAGAAACACAGAAATCACCTCTGTCACTTGGCGCTAAAGTTTCAGTGGATCCAGTCCAGTGCTCAGAATAGGTACAGTAGATTTATATAATTCCTGGAATTTGTGCTAGCCCCCCCTTGGGAGATTTGCTGCAGTGGTGCCTAGGCGTTTTTAAGTATTGCCATGCTCTCTTCAGAAAGTAAACTTTGGAGAAGAAGCTCCAGTTATATTGCTTAAGACCTACAGAGACTGAATGCATGGCCATAAGACACTAGTTGACAGTGAAACCTATGCTGCCCCTCAGCTAACTTATCCCTAGCCATGTTTTAAACATGCTCATTGAAATATTACTGTCTAATAGCAATGATCTCTGTAAGTGCATGTTTAGCACATGCTGAAGGCCAGTGTAAGTTGTGTTAAGTATGTCATCTACCTTACTGGTACACTTCCTGCTGCTGCGCTAACATCCTTCTCTCAAACTGCAGGTATGGCCTCATGGATATTTCTTTACTCTTAGTTGTGTGAGAAGAATGGACATAAATTCTAGATGCCTCTGAGTCTTTTGCTGTTGCTGGCGAGAATCAGAATGCTTGAGCGTAATAGTGCCAGTAGGGAGAAACGTGGAAAGACAATAAATCCTTCAGCATTCTGCCCTGAACAACTGCATTGAAATCTAGCTGTAGGAATAGGTATGCAGAAAATTAGGGGCTGTGGGTTTGGGGAGAGGGAAATAGGTTTTTGAGTCGATTGCAAAGTAATTTTCTTAGATGAAGGAGTTATAGCAATCTCAGACAAGACAGGAGGATCTGCTCTTATTCTCCAGGCATACTCCATGGGGCTTGTTTTTAATGCTGTATTTTTGAATCTATGTTACAGGTCTTTGGTTCCCCTTCTTCTTTACTCTTCCTAAACTTAGAAATAGAAAATACCAATTTAATGATACTTTAATTCAGTGATTAACATAAAACAGCTTTGGGCTTGGCTGTCAACTCCTTCAGGCTTGCAGACATTAGAAATAAAAATTATTTTACCACATGTTTAGAAATCCTTGTCTGTCAGTCCATGTTTTGAACCAAAAAATTGAGATTTGAACTTGTCGCACTATTTTAAAGGACTGTCAAGGGTCTTAGAAATGGCCACTTCATCCCCTGACAAGATATATAATTGGTCATAGAAGAAAACTAAACAAAAAATTAACATATTTCACAAAACATAAAATATGAATGCCAGCAAGGTGTGAAAATACTAATTTTCATTAGGAATCAGGAAAATCCAAATTAAAACTATGGCATTATTTCCCTTTTGTAAAGTTCTCCAAATCGAACCAAGGCTGATCTATGTGACCAATATAATATAGCGGAGGAGATCTATGTCTTCTGAGATTAGGTTTTAAAGCACATTGAAGTTTCCACTTTGCTGTCTTGGATTGTTCATTCTGGCCACCATGCCATTCCCAGGACATTCAAAAGGCCCGCATGGAACTGAGGCACCGGGCTAGCATCCAGTACCCGTTTGCTTGCCATGTGACCAAACTACTTTGGAAATGAATCTTTTCATCTGTGGCAATATTTCATGAGATTCCAGTTCCAGATGACATTTGATTTTAACCTAATGAGAATCTCTGAGCCAGCTCTCCATCTACTTAATATTTGACCCACAGAAAATGTGAGAGTTGATAAATTATTATTGTGATTTTAATTCATCGAGTTTTAAAGAAATTTATATACAACAACCAATAACTAATAGGTAGAGCAATGACAATTTCCATATATCTGTGTTGAAAATGTCAGTTGGTGCAGATACTTTGGGAAAAAAACTGCTGAGTATTATCTAATAAAACTGAAAATATGCATACCACATTGTTTAACAAATCCACTTATTCTTACATATACACCATATACACTGGTGTCATGTGATAAAAAATATTTATAGCAGCCTTTTTCAGAACAACAAAACTGGATATAACCTAAATGTCTAATAATGATAGACAAATTCATAAGTAAATAAGAGTATAATCATAGAATACTATATGGCAATGAAAATAACAAAATGCAACTGAGATGAAATTTCCAGAGCTAAGTGAAATTCTAAATAGAGTGATACAAAATGATTTGGTTTTATATAAATTTCAGGAAAGGGGAAAGTTGACCATAATTTTTAGGGAAGCATATATAAATAGCAGAGATATAAAGGAAAGCAAGAAATTGATTATGAAGGCATAATAATAGATACTTGACTATTTTTCAAGGAATTATTCAAAGAAGAGGGAAGAGTTTTTCATTGAGAAGATGCATGTTGAGAGTGAGGGCTGTGTTCTGGGGTCCTGACAGTGTTCCAGCTACTTGCTTTATCTACATAGTTACGTAGGTCTTTGCTTTATAATTATTCATTTAATTTTTATGGCAACACTATATTTTTTTAGCCTCATTTTACAGTTTATGAAGTTGAGACACAGAGAACTTAAGTAAATGTTCAAAGTAATACCATTTGTAAGTAACAGAGTGAGGATTCAGACTTGGGCAATTTGGCTCCAGAGCAGTGTGTTTGGGAACTAGACTGACTTTGGTTGGTTGGTTGGTTGGTTGGTTGGTTGTCTTAAGTTTAATTGTTTCATTGGTTAGTTTTTGTTGATTCCTTTAATTTGGTTTAAATAGATGACAGCGGAGAAGGATATTCTTGTCTTTGTGTAAGAACTTAACTGTGTCATTTAAACATGTCATTAAACATGTGCCACATGTTTCTGTGGCAAAATGAAGGGTTTGAACTAAATAAATAATTTCAAAACAAGCCTGGATTGTGGGAAGACTGGTGGAAAGACAAAGAAAGATGTGAATGGATGGGAGTACACAATTCAAAGAACAGCGCCACTTTCATCTCTTTTGTATATAGTTCCTCTGTGTAAAATAATGCATATATAAAGTATGTTAAAGCTTTAATATATTGGAAAATTCAGGCATTCCTTAGATTTCTTCCTAACTCTGACATACAGTGACAGAGATCTCCATTTTGCTGTTGCCCAGAGATCTTTCCTAAAATATCCATCCACATTGTTTTTATCACATAGTATCTTCAAGCTCTGGTAACTCCTGATACAGTTGGTAATTTAATCCCAATAAAGCACATCTAGACCCTGGCCTGTGTCCCTAAAACCTCAAGGCATGAATTTTTAGAGAATAAGATCTTCATCTTACCAGAGTGATCTTTGTGCTAAGATATGACAAGGCAAGAATATCAGTATATCTCAAGGAAAGTTACAGAGCTTTTGAAAGCCACAATAACTAGTAGCAGATATGAGAATATAAATATAGATGGAGATGTCTTTATTTTAGAGAAACAGACTTTTTTGTTTAGACATAACATTTTAATTCATGGAAGTTCAGGAATAAGTAAAATTATGACTTGTTAGAACAACTCACAGCTTAATACTAATCAGCTGTGCTGAGTGATTCATGTTTCATATAAATTTAATTATAAAATAAATAAGAAATATTCAGTTTCTACCACTAAGAAACAAAGAACAAGTAAATGAAAGGGATTTAAGTGGAAATCTCTGACAGCCTGGCAGGGTGAGGGGGGGAAACAAAACAAACAAACAAAAAAACATTTCATGTTACAAATGGAAAAATGATATATGAATAAAGTCACTTTGTGATTCAGAGTTGTAGAGAGATATAGAATCAAGAGAAGTTCTGAGGATTGATAGAAAAACAACAAAAAATAATATTACAACTTTCATAAACCTTTCTTATTGCCAAATTTAAACAGTTTTTTCTTCTGCTGAATTGTTCTAATCCAACTAGAGACAAGACTGGGAGGCTCAAGGGAAGGAAAGTAGCAAATGAAAATTTTTATATGAAATAAGGAAATAACGGACTGATTTAGTTCTTTTGACAACATGTCTGTTTTCAGCATAAATGAGAACTATTCATATTTTAGTGGAGGCTATTCATATAGAAAAAAATTGTAAGAATTCATATAGCAGAAAAGTGCCTTTCAATCTCTTCTTATTGTAAATAGACACACTGCTTAGTTTGTATTTGTGTAGCGACCCTGCCATTTCTAGTCAGACACACAAATTTGTCAGGAGAACAAAAGTATGCTTCTAGTTGGCTTCAACAAAGCTGTGCAGAAATTTTATCATAATATGACTTTCTAATTAATATGCTGGACAGAGGATTTTTAGAAGAAGGGAATTATTGGCAGTTGCCTGCCCCAAAATTCATACAAATATGGGCATATCTTGTCTTCCATTGATATAATTGGAGATTATTTATGTCTATAAATCTATAAGCTCTAGATAGTAATGATGAATTACATTTGGACTGGAGTATATATCATTTGAAATCAATAGCAGTTTTCCCAATGATAATAGACATTTCCATTAAAGTCATTGACTTGCACTTTTTGAAATATTTCTTCACAGAAGGGGTGACTGATAATATTGCTATTGTGTAAATCTGTGTGAAGTTATTGTGAATTTATAAAACTGGTGAGTCTATAAATCACTGTATGGTGGGGTCACTCTGGATAAATTAAACCTTCAAAATACTAAGAGAAAATAGATCTTAGTATTAGAATTATAAATGGAATGCAGTAGATTTCTGAGTTTCACAAATAAAAATAACTAGGAGGTTTATACCTTCCACTTAATCAGTTGCTTTAAGCATTTTAATGTATGTATAAAAGATATTATTGATTTTTCTATTTTGAATCAAGCAGCTTTTACTTTAATAGAATAAATCTCTCTGTCTTAGGTAAAAGAAGTACATGCATAGATATAAATTCAAGAATCGGCTATAGAATTCACTGATTGATTTAAAATGTTTATTTTACAGATGTTTATTTTGCACCTATTTAGTTTGGGCACTTGGCATAAAATGGTAAATAGAGCATTTGAAAATATTAATCATTGCTTATACCACTATCTTTATATTCATTCTTTTGACCTTTAAGAGTCTTAGATGTTTTCTTATGGGCCATAGACTGAGGAAATAAAATAGTATATATTGTTATACAATACAATTGTTATACAATCTAATCATGGTAGATGAATATAAAAAAGTGTGTTTTTCAAGGACACCCAGGTGACTTGGTTGGTTAAGTGTCCGACTCTTAATTTTGGCTCAGATCATGATCTCTGGTCCATGGGATTGAGCCCCACATAGGGCTCTACACTTAGTGGGGAGTCTGCTTGAAGATTCTCTCCCTCCCTCTCCCTCTGCACATCTCCCCTGTGCATGCTCTAAAATAAATAAATATATCTTTTTTTAAAATGTGTTTTTAAGGTGTAGAAAATCATCAGCTGATTAATGATGGTCTTAGGGAAGTAAAACATATCTATAGAAATTATTATTATTGAATACTAATATATTATTAATAATATATCATTAACAATATTAATATATTGTTATTATTAAGCTTTGTATCTGTAAAGGCTGTGCTCTTCAGAGCATCAGTGTGATCCTCTCTTTCCACTGGAATCACAAGGGTGGTGTGAAAGAAATTGGAGTTTATTCCAGGAGTTAAGACTTGAGAATTAATTTACCAGACAAACCCTGAAAACCTATATAAAAGCACTGGTAGAATTTCTTTGTATTTTATTTGTTAGATTTTTATTTAACAAAAACACATCATTTTATTTAACAAAAACACATCATTCATTCATCTTTTTATGCAAAAGAATAATTCATAATTCACTATATACCTAGTATCTTACTAGGTACTAGGGTAATATCCTATTCCAGTACTCTTCCTGCTTCTATGAAGTTTATGAACAAGTGAGAGAACCAACATTTGACACATAATTAGAGAGCTGCTGGTTGCTACAGGTTAGGGAAGTGGATGGGGGGAAGCCTTGTCCCCTGTAATAATATTTATGGTCACAGCTGAAGGACACATAAGGTAGTAGCCAGGGAAAGAAGGAAGTCATGAAAGAGGGAAGAGTTCTAAACTGATAAAGTATCTTGGGCAATTTTCCTAAGGTGGGGTAAAAAATGCCATATGAAGAATGGAAAAGTGACTCAGCTGTCTGGGAGAAGAGAGTGAAAGCAAGAGTGGCTGTTGCTAAGCCTTTGGGAGTAAATAGGGTATAATTATGTGTGGTCTTAGAGAAATTTTAACGATTTTTCTCTTTTCTCTGAATAATAAGCCAACAAAGGCTTTGAAACAATATCTTGACATGTTCTGGCTTGCATTTAATAAGATCATTGGATTGCTTTATTACAAATTGAGGGGCATAGAAATGAATCTAAAAGACATGAATGATTTTCCCCACCTCCATCAACTCTGAACTCATCCTTATTCTTCTCCTAGATTACCCCGTAACAGCCACACTGATCTCCAGAAATTTCTCCCAGCTTTCTTAGCCTCCCACCTCAGGGCCTGTGCACTGAATTTTCTCCTTCCCTAAAATACTTCTTAGAATATCCACATGTCTTAACATGTGGTTACTATATCATTTTGGTTACTATATCAGAGTGGCTTTTTCTTACGTCAAAAATAATACCCCCACTCCACCAACCTGATATTTACTTATCTTCATTAATCTGCTTTATCTTTCATTGTAGTACTTCTCACCATCATGCATGCTACTTATTTATCTCTTGTTCTATGTAGTACTGAGCTTCATCAGTCAGGACCTTCATCAGCTCTATCTTGTTGCTATACTCCTAACACTAAGAGATTATGCCTAGTAAATAATAGATGTTCAATAAATTATCAGCGAATGAATGAATAAATACTAAGAGCCTCTTTTAGGCACTGGGAAGCCAGTGATAAACAAGATAGTCATTACCTTCAAAACCTTTATATTTTATTACATGGAGACGTGATGCTCAAATAACTACATAGACATATATTAGGATGTAACCAGATTTTCTCCACCACAGGCCCTTATTTCTGCACTGCTTAAATGATTTATTTCAGTAGTCTAATTCAATCATTTATTTATTCAGACAATGTTTATTTACTGAATTTTTATATTCTTCAAATTCATAAGACACAAATGTGATGATTCCAACTCTTGTACTTAATGCTATTGAACGGTAAAAGCATTCATATAAACAATTTTAGTAGTACATAATAAAAGAAACATGTGAAAAAGATTCCATAATAGAACAGAAGAGTAAAATAGTACTCTGTTTGAAGAGTTAGGGGAAAATTCCCAGAAAGTGCTCTTAATAGTAAGAGACAGAGGAGTAAGATTTTACTGGGAAACACAGTGAGAAAGATGTTTCAGTAGGGGAAAGAAAATTGAACAAATGCAAAAATAAAAGTAGGAAGAATTAGGCCTCATAGATTTATAGATACTTGCTGTTTATTTGTGGGAGTTAAGTCTGAAAAGTTGTTAGGTCTGATAATAAAGGCCCTTATAGTTAAAAAAAAAAAATTTGAAGGTTTGCCTTTTTTCAAGTAAGGCATCACAATAATATCGCCTTTGCTCTGACAACTTGAATACATGTTCATTTTAAGAAGGTAGATCTGGTGGCATATTAAATGTGGATTAATAGAGTTAAGAAACAAAGCCTGAAAGATGTTAAGTCCTTCAATAGAAGATTATGAAATTTTATGTCTGATGTTTTAAGGCTGAACAGAAAGGTGTGAAATAAAATCATTGAAGAAAAATGAAATAATATGGTAATGGGATGGGGATGGAGAAAGTCAAAAACTATCTAGTTTTCTCCTGGGTGACTCCTGGGTGACTAGGGAAATGGTGGTTATCTAGTAGATCTGAAAAATAAGGACTGAAGAACCCATTCAGCTAAAAGAGGAATTTTGGTTTGAATAGATTAATTTTGTCGTATCTGTAGGACTCCTAGGTGGCAAAACATCAGGAATACAAAACTTGAGGAAAGGTTAAAAAAACAATATATGTTTTAAAATAATTGGCATGTTTGTCATGTGCTAATGTGATTCAGTGTATGATTTCATCAAGGGAAAATAAATAATTGAAAAAGAGAAGAAACCACTTTGGAACCCTGAGGAACATCAAAACCTGATGATTGAAAAGAGTGGGTTGTTTTTTTAGAGCTTTATTCATAATTGCCAAAACTTTGAAGCAAGATATACTGCAGTAAGTGAATGGGTGAACAAACTGTGTTACATCCTACAATAAAATATTACTGAGAGATAGAAATCTGTATCTGAATTAAATCATAAAAGAATTAAGTCATAAAAGAGACATAGAGGAAACTATAATGCATATTATAAATGAAAGAAGCCAGTCTGAAAGTGGTCAATATTTCATGATTCCAACTATCTGACATTCTGGAAAGGGCAAAACTATGGAAACAGTGAAAGATCAGTGATTTCCAGAAGTTAGTGGGGAGGAATGGAGGAGTAAATGGAACCCAGGGATTTTTAGGGCAGTGAAACTCTTCTGCCTGATATGTAATGATAGATGCAGATCATTTTGTATTTGTCAAAATCTATAGAATATACAACCCAAAAAATGACACTTAATGTAAACTATGGACTTAATTAATAATAATATGTCAAATATTGGCTTATTGAGAGTTATAAGAAATGCATCACATTAATCCAAGTTGTTAATAGTAGGAGAAACTTTGTACTTCCCACTCAATATTTTTGTAAATAAAAAACTTCTCTAAAAAACAAAGCCTACTGGGGCACCTGGGTGGCTCAGTCGGTTAAAGCCTCTGCCTTTGGCTCAGGTCATGATCCCAGGGTCCTGGGATCAAGCCCCGCATCGGGCTCTTTGCTCAGCGGGAGCCTGCTTCCTCCTCTCTCCCTGCCTGCCTCTCCGCCTACTTGTGATTTCTGTCTGTCAAATAAATAAATAAAATCTTTAAAAAAAAATAAAAAAAAGTAAAGAAAAGAAAAGAAAAAAAAACAAAGCCTACTAATTAAAAAATAAATACATCAAGTGCTGGCAAAGATATAGAACAACTTGAGAGTGTAGATTAAAAAGAACTAGAAAATCAAACATTAAATAGCTATGATCAAATGAATATTGGGAGAAGAAAAAATCACATGGAAAACAAATGCTATGCTATTATCAAATAGGATAAAAACTGAAGAAGTGAACTTCATTTTGCTACTAAGAACTCATCAATAATCTTCAGAATAAATTCCATAGGAAGAGAATTAAAACTAGAATTCTGATTAAAAACTAGAATTCATAGGAACTGAATTAGAACTAATACCTAAAGATTTAATTTTTGCTGCGGTTTCATCTTTTAATTCAACTTCCTCATTGGAGTTAGTACAAACTTTCTAAAGCATAACTTCTACTTATCATCCATCAGTGAATATTCACTGTCTATACAATGAAGCCCAATTTTTAAATGTATTAAGGTGCCTGCCTTAAATATATACTTAAATCTTTCTCCAAGGGCTTGCATAATATGCAAATTGTTTATTTTTAGTAAATGAATAAGAAGAGATATATTTTAATTGAAGTTCTTCCTACATACATAGGTTCAGAACAGTATCATCTTTAAAATGTTGGATCAATTCCAATGCCTTGAGAAATAAATGGATAAAAATACATATTGAGATGATCAATGATGGTAATGTGTTTTGCTTGGTCCTATAAGAGAAAGCAGGGCCTTGATGTGTCATCAGACAATATGTGAAAAGGTTTCAAGATTGCAAATAATTATTTTTGACCCTGGGTATTTGAGTATAATTATTTCTGTAGTGTCTAGGTACAGAAACCTAAGCCTGTCATGAACTGAGGAAATGCCAACACAAATCAAGTATTTTCTTGGGTGTTCTGAAGCTTAACCTGGTGAAATGTTAACAAGATCTATAGGTGTTGAGTCTAGGCCAGGGTTTGACATTGTTACATGTTTTGGCTATAGGGGAACTTTTCTGTTTAGAGGGGGCAGCAGTTCTTGATGGAACCCAACTTTCTCCTCTAATAGTTGGGGCTATGGAGGTCAGTCACTGCCCCACATCTCCCAGACATTATCTACTACTGATTACACTGTTGCACCATTAGCTGGACACCATCCTTTCCCTTTTGGGTAGCCTCACATATTCATGTTCTGACCCACTTTGTGATGAACTCACGATTTATCTCCCTGTGAAAAATAGAATTGAGATTAATTTCAAGTCTCTGAAAGTGGCTCTAATTCTATAGTCTTATACCACACAGAAAGAGATCTGATGGCTAGAAAGCTTTTCCCTACTTAAGTCAACCTAAGTAAATAGCCTAATAATTTTAAGAGAATTACTGACTATCACATATAAATGAATGAGTATCAGTATTGTTTTTGAATTTAGTTTTTTAAGGAAACTTTTTCCTCATTGATGATTATCTTAGCTGAACTTGAAAACACTTAGAATTGAGGCTGTCAAATAATGCATACAACTTAGTATTCGTGCCTTATTTTAAATATACCACTTCCCCCCAACAATTTTAAGGAAGCAAACAATGTGCAATTTTGTAAATAATAGTTCAAGTTTTGTTTTAGCTGTTTAGCTCATCTATGTCAAATACCTCTTAATTTTAAAATACACAGCTGCATCCTTAACTTGGATAATATCTCAGCACATCTGGAAGTATATAGTTGGTCTAAGGAAGTTGATATTACCCAGAAAATATCTTGTACCCAATGGCTACAGAGGTGTACAAGTTTTACATTTTCCAAAATCAGATTGAACAGTATTCACCTTGTTACTTACAAAATCAAAGGCAGCACATGCACCAGATATAGATATTTCATCTTGAACAAACAGATAATCCTCAGAAATCCTTATATTTGCTTGGTTATCACACTGAATTTTAGAACAACTGAAGATATTATGATAGGCATAGATTTCACAGAAATTAAACCATGAGCAACTGAATTCATTATTGATATTCTTAGTTTCTTCATTTGATTTAATGTCCTTATAAACACATAATTGAACAAAACTGGTTCTGTCTGTTTCCCTGCCTTCACCTCTACACTGGCAGTAATGAGGCCAAAACCAAGTGACTATTAGAAATTCTGTGCACAATATCTTTGTCTGTAGGGTAAGTTTTACAGCACAGGAAAAGCAGTCCTTATCAACTAAATAATATTTTCCACAATTTGAATCTGTGAAAAATATTAACAGTGTATACTCACTGTCTATCCAACACTATAAGGGGAAATTTTATTTACTTAGCATTGCCACAGTTTTTTGCTTCAGTCTTTCAGTTATTTGCTAGTACAAACCCCTTTTCATAGTTGGTTTTCATTCCAATTTAGTTTGAAGCTAAATATGCCATATTTTTATATAATGAAACTAACTAAAAATCCTACTTTCTTTTGACAAAGTGTAAATATTTAGAAATTAAAATGACATTGTCCACTTTTTCCTTCTCATACAGTGACAGCACACAGTCTTTGCTAGCAATGCCTGCGTGTTTATTTTGTGTCAGGTGCTCTTTTAAGTGAGCTGCGGGTATTAGCTAATGCAGTTCTCACAACCATTCTAAGAAGTAAATGGCATCCTCTTCCCTAGTATTACACATATAGAAGCTGTGGCACAACTTAAAATCATAAAACTCCTAGGAAGAAAACATAGGTGGTAAGCTCCTTGACATAGGTCTTTGGAATAATTTTTTTTAGATTTGACACCAAAAGCAAAGGAAAAGCAAAACTAAACAACTGGGACTACATCAAACTAAGAAGCTTCTTCACAAAAACAAAAACCATCAGCATTTTTGGGTGGGAGAAAATGTTTGTAAGTCGTGTTTCTGATAAAGGGCTAATATCCAAAATATTAGGAACATAAGGAATTTTCACAACTTAAGAGCAAAAATAATGATAATAAATAATAATCCAATAAAAGTGAGCAGAGGAAATGAATAGACATTTTCCCAAAGAAGACTGTCCAGAAGACGGCCAGTACTTACATGAAAAGATGCACAGCATAACTAATCATCAGAAAATACAAGCCAAAACCACAATGAGATATCAGCTCATACTTGTTAGAATGGCTCTTATAAAAAAGACAGGAGATAATAGGAGTTGGTGAGGATGTGGAGGAAAGAAAACCCCATACACTGTTGGTGGGAATGTAAAGTTGTACAGCCAATTGGAAAGCTATGCAGGTTTCTCAAAAAACTAAAAATAGAATTGCCATACATTTTAGCACTCTCACTTCTGGGTATATATCCAAAGGAAATGAAAACAAGATATCCAAGAGATGTATGCTCTTGCAGCATTATTCACAATAGCCAGAATTTGGAAATAATCCATGTGTCCATCAAGAGATGAATGGATAAAGAAAATTTGGTATGGAATATTATTCCACCACAAGAAAGAAAGAAATCCCACTATTTGCGAAAACACAGAGGGACCTTGAAGTCATTATGCCAAGTGGAATAAGCCAGACAGAAAAAGACTAATACTGCATGGCATTATTTATAAGTGGAACCTAACAACAACAACAACAACAAAAAATCATAGACAAAGGGTAGAAAAATAGTTGCCACCAGTAGGGGAAATAGGGAAAGGTTGGTGAAAGGGAGAAAACTTTCAGCTATAAAATGAAAGAAGTATGAGGATCTAGTGTAAAACATGGTGACCACAGTGACTGTACTGTACAACTGAAATTTGCTAAGAGAATAGAACTTAGATGTTCTTGCCAAAAAAAGAAAAAAAAAGATACATTAATTAAGTAGATGAGGGGAATGCTTTCACAATGGAAATGTTTATCAAACCACCATGATGTATACTTTAAATATCTTACAATTTTATTTGTCAACTATAGCCCAATAAAGCTGAAATAAAAAAATAAATTCTGGCACCGAAAAATTGGATAATTAAATATGATCTCTGAATTAGTAAGTGACAGAACAATATATTAAAACAGGTAAAATATAGAGACACAGTTCATTATAATTTTAACTACTTTGTTATCCTAAAATTTAGCTTTATTATAGATTAAATCAATTTCATACATTTGGAAGAAATCAGTTGTATGGGTTTAAATATGTATTTTGATAAAGTGGCAAAAAGACAGTAACAATAAAGTTTTATTAAATGGCAATGCTGATCTGAGTTGTGTTTTGATGACTAAAAGGAAAGATCCCCTTAGTTAAGTAGTACCATTTGAGTAGTTGCAAACTGGAATTACGAAAATATGGAAAGGCCTATTTGGGTATGTGTGTTTAACTAATACAACAGCCCAGATGGATTCATAGAATGTAATGTATATTTATAGACTGTGATATAAATACTCCTCTGGGCATCCTCAGATGTACTTGGAACAATGGAGTCCTGTGGACTGCTGTATGGAATTCAGATTTTTTTTTTCAGTTTACATAAAAATATTCAGCTTTTACTCTAATATTAAATAGAAAGACTCCCAAAGTCTGGAAAATGTAAAAACTTGTAGACCCCCCCCAAAAAAAATCATGTAGTGATTATGTGTAAAGTGCCTAAATATGTTTTCTTAAAAGTTTTTAAAAATAATTGAGAGCAGTCATTTAAACAATTAAAAGGAAGGAGGAAAATAAAAGTTTTAAAAAATGATAGTTTTTTAATTACAAATTAGAGATGATTTAAAATTATGGAAGGTGAAAGATGAAAATCAGTAAAATAAAACATTAATGACATAAAAATGAAACTTTGAAAGAAAAATATCTAAAATTAATTTGAACAGTTTAAAGTATACAAATGTATGTAAATAAAGACAAAGGATACCATGAAATGAAGAGTCCAAATTAGAAGGAAATAATGAAAAATGAAAAGCATGGATATTGCAATTTAAATCTAAAACAGCACAAACAGTAGATGTATTCAATTGTTACATATAGCTAGAACATAAAATTGTTTTAAATTATGTATATAATGTACAAACCATAGCAATAACAAAAGTTTGCTGAAATCTAGTTCATGGATGAGAACATAATTGATCTTTATAGATTCCATAACTTAGTGACACCAATAAAACACAAAGGAAGAAAATAGGAAACACCTTCCAATTATATCTAATTGTATCCATATTTCAGCTTGGCTTATAATTAAGAGGTTCAGAATTCTGGATATAGACCACCATGCATGATCATAAATTCAGATATGCTGTATTTGAAATGCAAATTCAACATATTCATTCACAACAGATGTGATACTTGGGTTTCAAAAGAAACAGATGTAGAAGGGACCATGGATGTGAAAGTTTAAGGATCATGGGGCTTCTCATAGAGTTGAAGTAAGTGCAGGAGTCTCATCAATCCAGTGATTGACTAATGATTAATACATTTTTGAGAATCAGAAGTAAGATTTGAATGGAATGTGACAAGGTCACACAGGGCTTGGACCTGACCAGTGTGTTCATCTTGTACTATAATGGCATTGGCATCTAGGATGATGGCTTATTGAATTCATAGATGATTATCAAGGCTGTAGAAGACAATTGTTACATTAGGAAAGTGAATCTAATCTTATTTATAAAGACCTTGGCAATATTTTGGTATAAAGAAAAACTTTGTAGACAGAATTTAATAGTGATAAATATAAAGTAATAATGCCTGGTGTTTTTAAAACAGTTGTACAATGAAGACAAAAAATGATGTATGTTAGGAATTAATGTAAAAAAAAAAATCTCCCTCAATTGATCATCCAAATGATAGCTAACATACATCTTATTTTTTTTTTAAGATTTTTATTTATTTGACAGACAGATCACAAGTAGGCAAAGAGGCAGGCAGAGAGAGAGAGAGAGGAGGAGGAAACAGGCTCCCTGCTGAGCAGAGAGCCCGATGTGAGGCTCGATCCCAGGACCCTGGGATCATGACCTGAGCCGAAGGCAGAGGCCTTAACCACTGAGCCACCCAGGCACCCCAGCTAACATACATCTTGTTATAGATGGGTGGCTCAGTCAGTTAAGCTTCTGTCTTAGATTTGAGTCATGATCCCAGGATGCTGGGATCAAGCACATCAACTCCCTGCTGAGCAGGGAGCCTGCTTGTCCCTCTCCTCCCTGCTCATGCTCTCTTGCTATCTCTGTCTCTATCTCAAATAAATAAATAAAATATTTTTAAAAATATATTTAAAAATAAAAATTATAAAATAAAGTGACTTTAGTATTAAAACTAAAGAAATACTGTTACAATTACATTTATTTATTATCTCAAATAATAATTTAGTTACACACTGATTCATCCACTATGGCCAATGGTTTGGCTGGACGGTCAGGGACTTGGTAGGAACGTGACTAGAAAATTGTTGATAAAGAAATTTGAGAAAGAGGAATGTTAGTAGACCTCTGAAATGGCAAGAAATATAAAGATAATTGTGTCCTGTGTATATGTTCACTAAAGGGTGACTTAAAGAGGACAATTTTAACAATTAAGTCAACAGGTGATGCCTTTTATGGAAATCAGTCAGCCTTGTTTCCTAACCATCATCAGTCAGTAAGCTGACAAAGTGTCCATTGTGGAAGGTCATGCATGGGTTTAACTTCTACTCACCAAGCTCAGTCTGGATATAACCACTGCTGAGTGCCCAATCTGCCAGGAGCCAAGATCAACACTGAATCCTCCAGAAGGCACCATTCTTTAGAGTGATCAGCCAGCTACCTGGTAACAGTTTGAGTATATTGGACTGCTTCTGTCAGGAAAGAGGAATAGTTTTGTTCTCACTGAGTTTGACATTTCTTCTGTTTACAGATTAGTCTTCCTTGCACATAATGCTTGAATTGGATACTGGGGGGTGGGTGTTTTTTTTGTTTTGTTTTGTTTTTCCTTCAGACTCAAAACATTAGTTGTTCCTATGTCTTCAGCCTATTGGCCTTTGGACCGTAACTATACCATCAGCTCTTCTGGTTTTTCAGATTGTCCGTTGCAGGTTTTAGGATTTGTCTGCTTTTATAATCACATAAGCCAGTTCTTTATACTTTTTTTTTTCCTTCTCTCTCCCTACACACACACACACACACACACACACACACACACATCCTTTTGGTTCAGGTTCTCTAGAGAATCCTGACTAGTATAAGCATCTTCTTAGAATTCCACTTCTCTACATTATATGTATTATTTTCCACAATAACTGTCATCCCTGGTTTATGCACACAAAAAAACTGTACACAATTGGGTGGATTTAGGATTGGAGTTTTCACAACAGGGCATGGGAGCAAGGGAAATGATGGAAGACAGTTGAGTAGAGATGAAGCAAAGTACAGATGAGCTAATAAAAGTGATTCCTCATAGTACAGTTGCATTCAGAGACAGGTAACACTCTCCTTGATTCTTTTTCACCTTGTTATCATCTACTCTCAGCCCTAACATTCTTTTTAATTTCCCTATAAAAGACATGTGCATTTATGTTCCATATGTTTTCACCATCTCTCATTTGCACAGTCTACTGGGACAATGCACTTAGGTCTTGCTTAAGAGCTGTCAAATCCAGTGAACAAAGATCAATCCTCTTCCTATTTGTATTCCAGACCACTCAAAAACACTACCTTCTGGGAAACTCAGGCTTTACTTTTTTTTGGTGAACCACCTTTCTTAATTCTACTCTTAGTCTGAAATGTAGTTTTTAAAAATATGTGTATTATTTAAATATATGTTACCTGAACAGTATTTTTGTTTGTTTGTTTCAAGTTTTAAATTCTAGTTAGTTAACATATAGTGTAATGTTGGTTTCGGGAGTAGAATTTAGTGATTCATTCCTTAAATGCAACGCTCGGTGCTCATTACAAGTGCCCTCTTTAATACCCATCACCCACTTAGCCCAGCTCCCCTCCAGCAACCCTCAGTTTGTTCTCGATCAGTAAGAGTCTCTTATGGTTTGCCTCCCTCTCTCTCTCTCTCCCTTTTCCCCCTCTTCCCCTAAGTTTATCTGTTTGAATGGTATTGAATTCATCTTTATGAATTCATTTGGAGTCTCAGTCTATCTAATTTGGAAAGGAAGTTCCTATTTCTAGAAATAACCTCAGAATAACTCTTATATCGACCAATAAATCTTCACTGGATCTAAGCGCAAGTAATACTATAATTTTGAGACTTCTCACCCATATGATTATAATAAAAAATAATGTGAAATTCTGATTTGCCATAGCCAGAACCATCACCTAGACTAAGTGAAGGTGTGTCAGACCTCCACTGTTGCCCAATAAATTCTGGGATAGTTTAGCTACTTCTTTTAATAAAGGAAAGGGAACAATACCTATTCTTGGCTACCATAATCTAGTACTTGGATTCCTAATTCTATACTGAGTCCATTTGTAAATCCTGGTATTATTTTGCCTGGTGCAAACCTTTACCAAAATAACATGGGAAAAGATAAGTTACATGATTGCTTCCATACTGTAATTTAGAATTACCAACCCATTTGGATCCTAAATCCTTTGCCATGTCTAAATATCATTAATAGACTTGCTTTTTTAGATGAAGACATATATTCTGAGAGTTGTATTGACCTTCCCTGAAATCTAACTTCTTTGGTTGCTGTGTGTTCCCCTCCCTGACAAGTGTTTGACATTTCTGTAAATATCTGAATCTATACCATTAGAGAGGATTATGCTAACATCAATAATGATCAGTGTTTATCTATAAGTACTTTCAGATAATGGCATTTCTAACTGTATTCTCTCACAACTCCTGCCCTGCATGAAATCATAAATAATAGAATTAGCAGAAGACATAGAGTTATTAGTTACTTATTTAATATCAATGCCGTTTCCAGGAGAAAAGGACATTTTAAAGGTCAACCGAAGGAGGGGGAAAGAGCCAAAGATTAGTTTACATAAAATAGAAAAATTAGGTTTAGGAAATAATTACACTCAAAGGCAACAAGGAATTGGAGTGAATATCTGGAGACTGCTGAGTAGATGATGGTGTAGATTTTTACTGTGTATTTCATATAAATAATAGAAATAAAGAGAAAAATGAGATGGTTTAGATCACCGGTGTATAAAGATACAAAAATTAAAATAGTGATTTTACAGAAAGACAAAATTTCAGCAATGTAGCAAGATTTGTGTGCATATATTTTTGACTAATTTCCAGTGCCTAGAAGGAAATATACAATGCTCCTGGGGATAAAAACTGAAGTTACATTTTAAGGGACAATTTAGCATATGTGTCAAATAGCTTCCAATGAATTATTCTAAGAAAATGATTGAAAACCTGTCCCCAAATTTATATATATATATATATATATATATATGTTTGTGTGTTTGTGTATGTGTATATATAAATATACATATCTATATACATATATTATTACAAGGTATATAGAAACCAAGAAAAATAAAATTTTCTAATATAAAGGGATTGATTACATAAATTGTAATATAGAATAGACTTTGAAGGTGATTTTTAAAATATAGTTAAAAATACATAAAATTTGGAAATGAATATTTTAAAGCAAGTTTCTAATCAGTTAAAATGCAATCACAAGTTTGAAGAATGAAAAACATCTTACATAAAAAAACTGAAAGTTCAAACATCAAAACGTTACAGCATAATACATTTAGTGCTGGGAATTCAAGATGCTTGTATGTTTGTGTGTATGTGTGTGTATGTGTAGAAAGAAAGATGGATAGTAGATAGATAGAGGGTAGGTGTGTTTAGTAATTTTGATAAAAAGTAACTTAAATGTAAGGGTGCTTTGCTAAAAAATGCAGGTCAAAATTTTGGCCTACATTTTATAAAACCTGTATAACTGCAAATATAAACAAACGATGCAGTAATACATAAAGCTTTTAAAACTTTGAAGAATTCAGAGAAGAGTTTAAAATTATCTTTCTATACTTGCAAATTTGCATAGGTGTGAGAATTATGTACAGGCACTCTCACAAACATTTCCCTTTGATTATTCAAAGGAAAGGTCATGTAAATCCAATCATTTTATTTCTCACTTTTATATTTCTTTTTGAGTTATTCTGATTGCATTAATATGCTCATATTAATAACCGGCCAGTATTCTCTGTAGTTAAAGATTTGTTTCTTGAGAATAGTGAAAACTTCCTATTGCAGTAATTTCAGTACCTGCGAATGTCCTGAGGAGAACATGAACTGGAAAATTTTTAAGATTGTCATGAAGGATGGAAAATAAATACCATGCAGAGGTTCTCACCTCAGGTATTCATCATGTGGCTCAAAGCATGAGTCAGTTTGGTTTTCCCTCTGTGCTCCAGTCACCACTGTGGAAAGAGCTCTGCCCGCCAACCCCCACCACCTACTTCGGTCTCATTTGATGTTCTGGGAACTGATTGAACACAGTAGCATATTACTCAAGCTTCAAGTATAATGCTGTATCTCCCTTTAGAAAATTCAGTGTTCACCTCCTCTTACCCCGTTTTCATGAAGACAGAGAAGAATAAAACTGTTATTTAGTGATTATGCCATGTTAAAATATAACTGACTTAGTGAAATGACCTGAGGAAATTAGTGGGCACTTCTTAAATACGGATCTTTAGAAGCTATGTTGATTGGGAAAAAGTGCCTTCCTGAAAAGTCACTTAATTTTATGTTTCCTCTATGCAAGGTCAGTCTTATGTGTAGGCACAGAAGACTGCTGCCTGTGGTGTGAAATAAGAAAGACCATGAAAAACGATTCTGTTCCCAGTGCCCTTGATTTGTAGACCTTTGGAAAAACGTACACAGCACATATATTTGGGATGAATATCGATTACTAGTAAAATGCAAATATGATGTAAAGAATTATTAGCTCATTTAGCTTTATAAATTATAAGTGCCTAAATTCAAGTAAGCTAAGAACTAACCTAAAGAAATGTAATTCCAAGGAAGTGAGATTATACACACACACACACACACACACACACACACGTATATATTATATTTATGTAGTACTATATAATATAGTTAATATTTTAATTTTAATAATATATATATATATATATTTGAAATTGGGAAAGTGAAACAGAGAACGCTTAGGATGAAATATTCCTAATGCTCTACATTTGCTCTTACTCTTACTTCTTCTCCTCTGACTCATTCTTTCACTTCCTTGTATTCTCATCTTTCTTCAGTCTACACTTTGTAATGCTGGTTCATTCTTTAAGAATTCCCTGCAATCCTCATTTTACCCTTAAATGACTCTTCAAAAAGTTTCCAGAATCCTGGTCATTTTGAGGATACCATTTCTTTTCAAACTAAATGGAAGCCATTTGTTTTTCCTATAACTCATAACTTAAGGTCAGAAAATTAATCTTCTCTCTCTCTCTCTCTTTTTTTTTTGGGGGGGGGTCTAATACTAGAGTATGTAATGATGATCACCCAAGGATTTTTTTTTTTTTTAATTCAGATTCGAGGGTGCTTTTCAGAGAGTTTGATTTGGAAGACAGTGAGGTCAGGGATTCCGAGTTTTGACAAGTATCTTATTTGATTCTGATGCAAGAGGTTTCCAGGCTCTACTGAGAAAAGCTGCCTGGAGAAAGAAGCCTGGGAGGCTGCAGTACAATGTATTTTAGATTTCAGTAACTGAAGTAGCTATTGGGATATAATGGAGAAAAGATAGTATCCCTTTTGCTTTTGAAGAGTTTATAATTCATAGGAAAAATGGACATTAAAAAATGATAATAAAATGTAATTAAAGTTATGAGGGAAAAATATATGAATCTTTGAACACAGAGCAAAATAGTTTTAATAATCAAGGAAGAATGCTTTTAGGAGAGGATATTAATACATTTATTAAAGAATGGAGGCAGTCAATAGGCACTTTCATATTAGAAGAGGAAAGGGAGGAGTGAGCCTTAATGGTAATAACATACACTGTATTTAAAAAGTGTGGGGCACCTGGGTGGCTCAGTGGGTTGAAGCCTCTGCCTTCAGCTCAGGTCATGATCCCAGGGTCCTGAGATCAAGCTCCACATGGGGTTCTCTGCTCAGCATGGAGCCTGCTTCCCTTCCTCTCTCTCTGCCTGCCTCTCTGTCTACTTGTGATCTCTGTTTGTCAAATAAATAAATAAAATCTTAAAAAAAAAAATAAAAAGTGCTGAGGGGTGCCTGGAATGGCTCAGTTGGTTAAGCGTCCGCCTTGGACTCAGGTCATGATCCCAGGGTTCTGGAATTGAGCCCCATCTCAGGCTTCCTGCTTGGCAGGGAACCTGCTTCTCTCTCTACCTCTGCCTGCTGCTCCCCGCTGCTGGTGCTCTCTCTCTCTTACTGTCAAATAATTAAATAAATAAAATGTTAAAAAAATAAAAAGGGCTGAAAATATTTATTGCACCTAATGCATAGTGTGCAAAAGGGAGGGGACAAGAGTTAAGGCTAGAGATGTCAGAAAGACAGATCTTGCAGGACCTTGTTTAACATGCCTAAGGGTTGATAACTTCATTTTGAGAAAAATAGGGAATGAATCAATCCTGGAAAAGGGGGGACCTATTAGATTTTCATTATTGGAAGTCCACTTTAATTGCCTTGTGGGTAACAGTTTGGAAGTGAGTTAGCCTAATGACAAAAAGCGTGCAGCTGTGGCAATTTTCTGAGCGAAACTAATTGTAACCCAGATGAAGATGGTGGGAGATGAATTTCAGAAATATATATGACATTGCATTAAAACTATTTAGTGATTTATTGAATGAAGGGGTATGGAAGAGGTAATTAGTTTGCTCTGTGACAGCATTTCCAGGGAAGTGGGATCCATGGGATCCTTTGCTGATTGGGAACTATAAGTGAGGACATAAAAGCTACAAGTTTAGCAACTATCTTTTAAAAGTTTGACTCTGCACAAATGGAGAGAAGGGAATTCCTGGCCATACTCGTTTTTTTTTTTTTTCCTTCCAAGTTTTTATTTAAATTACAGTTAGTTAACATACAGTGTAGTATCAGTTTCGTGTGTAGGATCTGCTGATTCATCAGTTACATTCAACACCCAGGGCTCATCACAGAAAGTGCCTGCCTTCACCCATTTAGCCCAACCCCCGCCTACCTCCTCTTAAGCAGCCATGTTTGTTCTCTTTAGTTAAGTTTGTTTTATAATTTGCCTTTCTCTTTTTGCCCCTATGTTTTTGTATCTTAAATTTCACATGAATGAAATCACATGGTATGTGTCTTTCTCTGACCGACCTCTTAGCATAATACTGTCTGGCTCCATCCATGTCATTGCAATTGGCAAGATTTCATTCTTTTTTATGGCTGAGTAATACTCAGTTGTGTCTGTGTGTGTGTGCGCGTGTACCGCATCTTCTTTATCCATTCATCAGTCATTGGCCATTTGGGCTCTTTGAATTATTTGACTGTTGATAATACTGCTATAAACATCGGGGTGCATGTATTTCTTCTGATCAGTATTTTTATATCCTTTTGGTAAATACTTAGTAGTGCAATTGCTGAATCATAGAGTAGTTCTATTTTTAATTTTTATTTTTAATTTATAATTATTTTAATCCTTTTGGTAAATACTTAGTAGTGCAATTGCTGAATCATAGAGTAGTTCTATTTTTTTTTTAATTTTTTATTTTTTATAAATATATATTTTTATCCCCAGGGGTACAGGTCTGTGAGTAGTTCTATTTTTAATTTTTTGAGAAGCCACAATACTGTTTTGCAGAGTGGCTGCACCAGTTTGTATTACCACCAACAGTGTAAGAGGGTTCCCCTTTCTCCGCATCCTTGCCAACATCTGTCGTTTCTTTTGTTGTTAAATTTAGCTATTCAGACATTTAAAGATAAGAATTTCTAAATTACTTTAATACTTATTCAACAAAGTGACTAAAATTGGAGAATGAGATGAAGGTGGAATGCACATACAAACACACACACACACACACGCACACACACGTTTTGCATTCAGGTTCCTTGAATAAGTGAAGAGATAGGGACTCCAGACTGTGGGCGAAAAAGAGGCTCTAAACAAAGGGATAATTAGCTCTTCTATTGGCAGAAGGAGTATAGGAGGAAAGCATATGATAGATACAAATAAGTTACTTAGAAGTTAAAGGTATTCTGATGGCTTTGATTGTTTTCTGTAAAATAAAAGGTGGGTCCATCTTCTCAAGAGTGGTAATTACGGGTTGTAAGTTTTAAATGGTGGTGAATACTTGAAGTAGTAAATATGGGCAATGGAAAAGAAAATTGATGAAGTATATATAAATGGATGTCTAAGTGGTTTTAAGTGCTCACTTTTGATTAATTACTTTCAGTGTGAAGCAATGAGAATATGTCGAGTAGCACATTTTCTCTGGTGACTTTACATTGAGTAGCTCCTAAACTGGCAGCCATTTCCCTATCATAGAGTCTGTAAAGCAAAAACAGGTGAGTAGAAGAAAATCCTTAATATTCTTCCACATTAACCTTAAACTGGAAAGAAGAAGACTGAGAGAATGAAGAGCCAACATGGAGAAAATTCAATCTAAAATTCTTGAGAATAAACATTCCAGTTTATTATCACTTGCATTACTGGATTTAGCAGAGCAGGGGAAAAGCATGTTAGCTTACAATGGGTTAGTGCTCCAAACAAATTGGGTAATTATCTGAAGGCTGAGGTCACCCTGGCACCAGAACAGAACATACCACCCACTTTGGGAATATACCCTGATATGAATAATAAACAAAAGCTCTGAAAAAAATAACAGAGCCTGGATTTTATGAAAAAGGTTGAATACAACGCCACCAGAAGTTTCTTCTTCCTCCTGACTAGTTAGCCCTAGCTGCTATAAAAGAAATGGGACTCATAAAGCACAGATCTCAAGCTGTAGCCCAGTAGAGGACAGTAACAGCCTTTAGATGTGGCGTAAAGAGAGACAAGAAGATCCTCAACACTTGGTCAAAGCAAATAAAGTGCTTGGACCCAAACTTTCAAGTTTTAAATATAAACAAAATGCCAAAAACAAGAATACTGTTAGCAGTAGCACAGAATATCAAATAGGCAAATATATACAATGAAAAAAGAGAATAAAAAAGATTAAGAATCTGATAAGGAATAAAACCTAATTCTAAAAGAAAAACTTATCCAAGAACATTTCATACTTTAAAGAATATAATAAACACAATTATTTTAAAAAAATAAGAGCACAGAATAAGCTAAAAATATAATAAAATGAGATTTTTAGAGCCAGATTAGGGACAAAAGAATCAAAATGTAATTTATAATGAATGTAGAAGAAAAAGATTTTAAAATTACAGAATTTAAAGAAAACTAGTTAACCTTGTTCCAGATGGAGAAAATGTAAGTGAAATAAAAACTATGTTCAGATATATAATCCTGACTTCTGGTAAATATGGCTGTCTAGGCTAATGACTTAGATTATAAAATAAATCTAGGTATATCTGTATATAAGAGAGCTACTAGGAAATTAATGACACTGAGTGCCAGAGGACTGGCACTTTTTAAGTGTTATATTTTTATGCTGTTACTTATACACAGTTTTATGTATTTATATTTTTATTTATACTTAAATGTCATTTTAAAGTATGTATAGAAGCATCCAGAAATGCTAAAAATCAGAAATCACCAGGTGACTAGGCATGAAACCAAGAGAGGAGTGCCGCAGCATCAGTTAAGTTAGTGTTACTTGCTCCTTTCCAACATTTTCTACCATATTCTAGAGAAGAAGGGGACACAGGATACAGAAGTAGGCAAGAAAGCATATGTTACTTTCTCTTGGGTTTAGTGGGTATGTTGGGAGGTAGACTAGCTTAAACCATCAATTCCTCATTCTCAAGGAAAATACAGTGTCTCAGAAGAAACTAAGCACAGGCAGGTTAAAATCAAATTTTACAAAATTTTAGCTTTCTGGAAAAATCACCTGCCTTGTTCAGATTTGATAGGCCAACTAAGATAAATGTCAAAAATCCCTTTATTTGTCGCCTCACTCCAGGAAGGTGTTTTAAAGCCAAAATAGCAAACAGAAAAACTGTATTCTAGAATCAAGTACTATACCTGTAGTTCAACTCTTAATGTGACCTTTTTTACTATCCTGGGAACTCTATCCTATGTGTGTTCCCTAGTGATGGATTTTAACTCCCAGATTTAACTTGATATTTCTCTTTCCTCTGAAAAATTTTTTTGATCTCTCTTCTAGATTCCAATTCTAGTTAATATATTTGAATTTCTTTCCCACCTCTCCCACCTCTATTTCAGTTTGACAAATGGCAACACAGCCCTCCAGTCTACTTGTACTAACACATAATTTCTCTGCCTTTCCCATGTGTAGACCCCAACCTTGACCTACCTAGAAAAACTCTGAATTTGGCTTGTTTCTTAAGTCTTAAGTTATATTGAGCACCCAAAACTTCTAACTTAATGATTCAAGGTGGCATACTTGGCCCTGGGCTCAGAACTTGTCATTCTGTCAACCCAAATACCCATTTCATTCACAGCAAGTGTGAAAGGGAGAATTTTCTTTTCTCTGTAGAGAAGATACTTCAGTTATCTGCTTAACTTGCAGGAAGTTTTTCTCTACCTTTACTCTATATGCCAGCATCTCCAAGATGTATCTTGAATGTTTAATAGGTATATTCTGGTTTATAAGTATATTTGTTCTCTCTCAACTGTCTTTGGCTATACACACATATATACATACTGAATTAACAAATATCTTTCCTCAGATTTTTTCTTAATCTATGCTATTTTTTACAACTGATTTGAAAGGTGGGTTTTATATTAGAAACCTTATTAAGCTTTCAGTAGCCCTTCTTAGCTACTGTAAAATCACCAACAACTTAATAGCAGTACTGATTTATTATAATGTTGAGTATCAATGCTGGTTTGATTTAATTTACTTTTTAAAAATGATGCAACATCCATCTACACTAAAATGGATAAATATAGTAAAATATGGAAATCATGATAATTTACTCAATTGAATACAGCAATGAGAATATGAAGTCTTCAGTTATAGGCAATAAATATGGTGACTTCTTTAAAAAAAAATAAAAATAAAGGGGCGCCTGGGTGGCTCAGTGGGTTAAGCCGCTGCCTTCGGCTCAGGTCATGATCTCAGGGTCCTGGGATCGAGTCCCGCATTGGGCTCTCTGCTCTGCAGGGAGCCTGCTTCCTCCTCTCCCTCTCTCTGCCTGCCTGTCTGTCTGCTTGTGATCTCTGTCTGTCAAATAAATAAATAAAATCTTTAAAAAAAAAATAAAAATAAAATTTCTAAATAAATAAATAAATAAATAAATATGGTGACTCTCATAAACAATGTTGAACAAGAGAAAACACATAATTACTATACAACACTTTTTAACAATTCGTTTTTAACACACAAAAAAGCAGATGAAAGTAGTCCATTCTTTTTTTTTTTTTTTTTTAAAGATTTTATTTATTTATTTGAGAGAGAGACAGTGAGAGAGAGCATGAGCGAGGAGAAGGTCAGAGAGCAAAGCAGACTCCCCATGGAGCTGGGAGCCTGATGCGGGACTCGATCCCGGGACTCCAGGATCACGCCCTGAGCCGGAGGCAGTCGTCCAACCAACTGAGCCACCCAGGCGTCCCAGTAGTCCATTCTTTTAAAAGTTAGTATAATTAGGTTATTCTGAGGATGGTGGAGGGTGGGATATTAAAAAAGGGCATGAGCAGGACTTTTGCGTTGCAACTAATGTCTTGATCAGGATGCTGAATACAAAGGCATATTTAGTTTTCAAAACAATATGTATTTAGCTATGCAGTTATGATTTATGTAATTTTTCTTTGTGTATATTATGTTTAAGTAAAAGCCTTTAAGTGAGAACAATAGATATTCTTACTGAATAAAATAAAATTTCAGTGATTGTCTACTGAGGAAAAAAACAATATACCTTCTTCAAGTCCCAACCTATAAATAAGTTGAATGTGATTAATCAGTTTATCATAGAATTGCATTCCCCCTATTTTGGTCCATGACACAATAACAGCCAATATAGATTGGATCCATACATCAACTGTCTTTTGTTAAGCTATTATCATATAAACCAACCTGTGAGCAGTAATCCCTTTCTTAATAAGTTTCATAAGCTATTTATACTCCTTTCCTAACATACAATACAGCCAGAATATTTAAATGTGCAGTTGTATGCAGTATTTGCAGAACAGTTGTAAAGTATATATAACAAAATTTAAGTTTAAATAAATTTCACATGTACTGAGAAAATATTAGCTCTAAATGGTTTGCACCTTCTTTATTTACTTTGAAATAATTTTTCTAAAGACTTATTTTTAGAAATAGACAAGAGCATAAAATACATGAGATGGGTTACTTAGTTGGCCTCTTAGCTTTTTTCTTCTTTTTACTGTAAACTTGAAGCATTTTAAAGTATTTTTATTACTTTGAAACTCAGAGCAGTGTCAGTTTTATCTTAATCTTTTGAAGAAATTTATGGCGTACCTCTTATAACCCTGTACTTCCTGGCCAATCTTTGGAATGAGAATTGAAATCAAGTTGGTTTTTCTAGCAGTGCTGTTAGAGCTGTTCAGCATTACTGATGTTTCCTTCATAATTGCTACTTTATCTAGAAATCATCAGAAAAAGATGATTTCAGCTTTGGGTATCCAGGCTAGCTGGGTTGTAATTATGGGACTTTATTTATGATTCCCTAACCTCCACTAAGAAAATATTTGAGATTGTCTCTTTCAGCATTCAAACCTTTGCAACGACTTGGGCAAGCACTTGTGTGAGTTGCTTATATGAAAAAAAGAAAAAGGAAAAAAAAAAAGGAAAGGGAAGGAAAAGAAAAAGAAAAAATGTGTATCTTGGAATACATACCTTGTTCATTATAATTTCACTACTTTAAATGACTTTGTCCTGGAGATGCATTTGAATGGTAGAAGTAGCTTAGAAAAACAAAAAACTAAAAAACAAGAAAATAAGCATTAAATGCTGATGCTCTGTTCCCATTGTTTAATTTCTCATTTAATTTATTAAATATTCTTTTTAAAATACCCCCACATGATTTAATATGATGTCAAGACTAGAAACCACTACACAAAGGCTTGGGCTTGCAAACTACAAATATACCTTATAGTAGCTTATGGAGGACTGTGAGATGAATACCAGAGATACCAAGGATACCAGGATACCAAGATTCAGAAGGTAAATCCTAGAGCAGATGAGTTTAGACTGTTCTACCATTATTTAAAACTAATCAGTTCTGTACTTTTTCTGTCGAGAAATTATGCTTTAAAAAAGCTTGAGTTTTAAAAACATGTTGAAATTGTGCTGTTCAGTTATTGTGCCTGATTCTCTAGAGCTGTGGTTAGATCAGTAGTTGCCATATTTAATTTGAGATCCACATATATATACATATGCACATAAATATTTAAGTCTTGATAGGAATTGAGTGGTTTAGCAAACAGCTGTTTTGCCATATTCTCTGTGACTGACATGAATATCCACAAAGAAACTGTTCCTCCTTCACCCCAAAATATTTTTACAGAGTCCACATGGACTACTGAAATACATTTCCTTTCATATATTAAATTCATATGGTGAGTTTTGTATAAAATTATTACTGGAAATCAAGGAACAAAGGTCATAGGAATGCAGGCAGAGGAATGAAAAGATCAACAAAGGCACAGTATTTTGAAGCTACTTTGTGATTGCTCTTTCTGCCTTTTTGAGGAAGAAAGAGACATCATGGGTAGTAGATTAGATTTGCTCTGCTGGGGTTTTTGAGGGTTGAATTGAGCTGTGAATATTTTCTACTATACTTTAAAAAACAGAAACTATGTACAAATTTGGGCAAAGAAACCCTGAGAGGAAAGATAAAGGGAAACAGAAATGGTTAACCTCTTCTAAAGTCAAGTGCTAAAATAAAAGGCCACAAAGATTGCTCATACATAACACAAAACAATTATTCTCAATGCAGGTTGAAAAACAGCTGAGAAGTTATAAGATATATCATTGCTCTGACTCCATTCAAAGGGATTCCGATGTAATTGACCTCTGGTATAGCCTGGCAATCTGTGGCTTGTTTGTTTTGCTTATCTGATTGATTGATTGATTGATTGATTGATTAAAGCTCCTAGACAGTTTTAACTTTCAGAGAGGGCTAAGGACTACTAGAGGATTGTTGGATGCAATGATAGTCCTCCCAGGAAACAATCTGTAATGACCAGCCACATACAGATATTTAAAGGCAAGAAATCAAGGACTGCTCAAGCAATTGCACACAATGGTGAATCCAAAATGAGAGCATCTCTCTCTCTTGGAAGGAGCTGGCTAGAGGCATAAAGAATGTTCTCTGTTAATAGGGGAGAAAAGTGCTAAAGTTGAATGTTGACATTACATCATCTCTTAGCAGTTGCTGATGTGAATCCCTTGGGCACAGGAGATAAGAAGCAGGTTCCATTTTACCATATATATATATTTATTTTCAAGCTTTTAGTGGTCCTAGTCTGTGATTGCTAATATTTGACTTTTATTTTTAAATTTTAAATATATATTTATATTTAAAAAATACATACATATACACACACATTTACTTCATAAACTTACATGTACTGTTCATGTGGTTTAACATATTAACATATTTTCATCGTTGTCTTTGTGTCAGAACTGATGTATTGGCATCTACAATCGGTCATTCACTTGCAGTAGTAGATGCCATTTGTTGGCAACTTACTACATGCCAAATCCTGTGCTACATCTGTAAGATACGTTATCTTACTTAATCCTAACAATATCTGAGTTAGAAATTAGTATTTCTACTTTGCATGTGAGAACCCAAGGCTTAGAAAATTGGGTCTATTGCTTGGGGACTTAAAATCCTGAAATTTAAAACAGTGTCTCTGGTTCCAAAATCTGGGCTGTTAAACTCAAATAATTTTTATTTGGTTTTATTTATTTTATTGTTGTTGCTTTAAATCCTCATCTTTAATAAAATTATTAAATTATGTTCCTTATTTTTACATATATTTAAGTTACCAATACTCTTGGTCTCAAAAAATACTCTTAGTCTCTTAGTGCTAATATTTAGCTTTTCTTTCAGATTTTAAGTTTATTCTTATAATAATTATATTTTACTATATTTTACATATTTTATTCATTCTATATTGAATATTAGATTCATCATATGTATCAAATCTTTTATAATTCAGATTATGAACTTTCTCTACATTATACTATTTTATATTTTCTCTTATAAAAGTTCTTATTACTGTATACTTTCTCTTTTTATTCTTGCCTTTTATTTTTTATTACTCAAGTTTTTATTTTTTCTGATGACAGGCAATAAGCATGTCTGAAAGGATCTTAGGATGGAAAGCCTATATTATAGTTGGGCATTCTAGATTATATTCTTTATTCTTGCAAGTATTCAATGCCTACAATAAAAAGTATAAGTGAACAAACAGAAAAGACAATCCTTTTGCAGATGGAGGAATCAATGCATGATATATTAGGTTAGAAAGTTGCATATTTATATATTCTATAGAAACAATAGAGACATTTTAAGGAGGATAGCAGCATAGACCTATTGCAAAGGGTGCATTTGGGCAAGGATATCTCTAAATGATTTTAAGGACACAGGTGTGCTAGGAGAAGAGAAAGTGAAGAGGGGAGCTGTGAAATAAAATGTAAAAGAGGTCATGGAGAATTAGATCTATAACTTACTTAATAGGCCTGCCTTATAGGCCATTATAAAAAATGTTAACTTTCACACTAAATGAATTGTGTGTTGATTAGAAGAAAGTGATATCTAGCTTGGAATTTTAAAATAAGTCAACCTGCTATGCTAATCCAGAGACTGAGGTAAGGGCAAAAGCAGGGAGATAATTTGTAAAACTATAGATCCAAGTGGTTGGAATCTGCTTATATTTAATATAAGACCAAAAGAATTTTCTAATGGATTCAACAAGTATATAGGAATAAGTTAAGAGTTAAGTATGCCATAAAGTTTTTCACCTATTTTCATCCCCTTGTTCGAACTGCCCTTCATTTTTCCTTTTTACAGACTATTTCCCATGAAGCAATAGAATTCTTTTTGAGTACCTTGAGTCAATTGTGGTTTTAGTAAATGTGTGTGTATGTGTGTGTGTGTGTGTATGTGTGTGTGTGTATATATATATATATATATATAAATAATATACTCTACACTTTATATACAAATACACTATATACATATATACTGTATACATAATATACATAAATATTTATATATACTAAGTAAATAAATATATTCTTGTAAATATTTATTTGAGTAAATACTTAATATGTATATTTAGTATATATACTAAATAAATATATATATGAATATAGACTTTGAAATTTAGTATAGCTCAAAGTAGTTTATTTCTCTAATTTACTTCACTATACCCTTTACAACTATGTTCAACACACCTCTCCTTATTTCAGTTAATCAGGAGATATATTATTTAATTATTACATGTTACACTTCTTGCCAGGCCATAGAACTCTTGATTAAATGATTTGATCTCTTAACATCCTACAATGACCAATCATTATAGTAGAAGGAGTGCATTTTAAAAATAATATAGCTGGAAATATTACAGATATGGTAAAAAAAATAGAAATGTAGAGACTCAAGAAGGACAAAATTCAAGCAAAGAGAAATATTAAGAAAAGGTAATGACCCAAGATCTGTGATAAATAGATATTAAAAGCATCCAAAGACAAAAACAGGAAGAAACAAAGAGATGATAACAAATTTTTCACTGGAAGCTATGCAAGCAAAGAAGAGGAGAACAACCTCTTTAAAGTTTATAGTATTTATACCAATACTTTTATTTATACTAAGACTTTATGGTATTTATACCAATAGTTTAAAGTATTGGGGGAACAAACTATCAAGTAGCATTTTGTACTGAGAAAAATATCGTTCAAAAAGGAGGTAAAAACAATGATTTGTTAAAAAGCCATTCAAAAGATGGAGCAATACATCATGATCAAATCCATACCCTAAGATCTTAAAGAAATTCTCTCACGAACATGCAAATGTATTAAATATATATTTTTCTTACTATTTAAATATCGTCAAAAGATAATCAACTATTTAAACACAGTAATAACAATATATTGTGTGAATTGTATGACAGGACCACAAAGATTGGGTAGAGAGTTATGGAAGTATGCCAGTATAAGTTTATTTAAGTATGAGTTATTAAGCTATAGTGTTAAGATATCCCTTGAAAGTGGATTATAGATAAAGATGTATAGTATAAATCATAAAGCAATCACTACTGTAACAACACAAAAAGTTATAGTTGGTAAGCCAGCAAAGGAAATAAAACAGAATTGCAATTGACTGTTGAATAACACAAGTTTGAACTATATAGGTCCACTTATAAGAGGATTTTTTTAAATAAATACAGTACATTACTGTAAGTTTATTTTCTCTTCCTTAACATTTTCTTAACATTTAATTTTCTCTGGCTATTCTAAGAATTCAGTACATAATGCTTATACAAAATATGTGTTAATAAACTATGTTATTGGTAAGGATTCCAATCAACAGTAGGCTATTAGTAATTAAGCTTTTGGGGAATCAAAGGTTAGACACAGATTTTCATCTGTGCATAGAGTCAGCCTCCCAACCTGTGCCTTGTTCAAAGGTTAGCTACATACAACTTATTCAATTAATCCTCTAAAAAAGGAAGTAAAAGGAAAAAGAAAGAAAGAGTGAGGATAAACAAAACAGACAGTAAGATGATAGAATTATACCTAATCTTATCAATAATCACATTAAATATAAATTACCTAAATACTCCTATTAAAAGACAGAGATTGTGCTATTGGATATTCTTATGCCAAGTATGAAATAAATAAACTTTGTTCTATGCCTCCAACAATATAAAAATTTTTAATTCAAAATGGAGCATGGGAATTAATGAAAATCTAAATTTCTAGACTTTTAAAACTTTTTTAGGTACATAGGAGTGACCTTTGTGACCACAGATTGTATTAGTCAAATAAAAAGTTAAAATATTGTACTTCATCAAAATTAACATTCTTTTCTTGTGCAGATGCTGTTAAGGGAATGAAACATAAGCCACAGAGTATAAATCAAAACAAAACAAAAACAAACAAGAAAACCAAAGTGCAATTATATATCTAGTAAAAGACTTATATCCAGAATATAGAAAGAACCCTCAAAACTCAATAATAAAAAAGTAAATGGTGCTGGAAAAATTGGACAGCTATGTGTAGAAGAATGAAACTCAAACATTCTCTTAAATCATGCACAAAGATAAACTCGAAATGGATAAAAGACCTCAACATGAGGCAGGAATCTATAAAATCCTAGAGGACAACATGGCAGTAACCTCTTCGACATCAGCCATAGTGACTTCTTTCAATATATGTCTCCAAAGGCAAAGGAAACAAAAGTGAAAATGAACTTTGGGACTTCATCAAGAGCAAAAGCTACCACACAGTAAAGGAAATAGTCAACAAAACAAAGAGGCAACTCACGGAATGGGAGAAGATATTCACAGTGACACTACAGAAAAAGGGCTGCTCTCCAAGATCTATAAAGAACTCCTCAAACTCAACACACACAAAACAGATAATCACGTCAAAAAATCGACAGAAGAGATGAGCAGACATTTATCCAAAGAAGATATACAAATGGCTAACAGGCATGTGAAAAAATGTTCATCATTAACCATCAGGGTGATTCAAATCAAAACCACATTAAGATACCACCTTACACTAGTTAGAATGGCCAAAATAAAAAGACAGGAAACAACAAGTGTTGGAGAGGATGTGGAGAAAGGGGAATCCTCTTACACTGTTGAAGGGAATGCAAGTTGGCATAGCCACTTTGGAAAACAGTGTGGAAATTCCTCAAAAACTTAAAAATAGAGCTACCCTATGACCCTGAAATTGCACTACTGGATATTTACCCCAAAGATACAGATGTAGTGAAAAGAAAGGCCATCTGTACCCCAATGTTCATAGCAGCAAAGGCAACAGTCGCCAAACTGTGGAAAGAATCAAGATGCCCTTCAACAGACGAATGGATAAAGATATGGTCCATATATACAATGGGATATTATGCCTCCTTCAGAAAGGATAAATACCCAACTTTGTATCAACATGGACAGGACTGTAGGAGATTATGCTGAGTGAAATAAGTCAAGCAGAGAGAGTCAATTATCACATGGTTTCACTTACTTGTGGAGCATAAGGAATAACATGGAAGACATTGGGAGATGGAAAGGAGAAGTGAGTTGGGGGACACGGGAGAGGGAGACAAACCATGAGAGACTGTGGACTCTGAGAAACAAACTGAGGGTTTTGGAGGGAGGGAGGTGAGGGGTTGGGTGAGTCTGGTGGTGGGTATTATGGAGGGCACATATTCCATGGAGCACTGGGTGTACTGCATAAACAAGAATTGTGGAACCCTGAAAAAAAATGAAATAAAAAAAATAATAATCCAACTTAAAAATTGGTAAATTATTTGAAGATATTTCACTAAAGAAGATATGACAAATAAGCACTTATTTATTATGACAAATAATATAACAAATAAGCATTTGAAAAGAGGCTCAGCAACACTAGTTATTAGGGAAATACAAGTTAAAACCACATTGAGATACTGGAATATACTTACTTGAATGACTAAAATTTAAAAGAATAACTATAATAGTTATTGGAGAGGTGAGAGTCAAACACTGCTATTGAGTATGTGAAATGTAAATGTGTTTAAATGGTGGTATCCAGACCAAAAACTACATACTGTATACTTCCATTTACATAAAATTCCAGGAGATGCAAACTGTTTTATAATGATAGAAAAAGGGATTGTGTCCAGGGCTGGTGTGGTAAGGATGGAGATATGATGGGGTTACACAGGGCATGAGGCAACATGGGGAATGATGTACATGTTCAGGATGTTGGTATCATGGATGTGTACAGATGCCATAACATCAAATGGCACATTTGAAATGTATGCAGTTTATTACATATCAGTTATCCCACAACACTGCTGACTAGAAAAAAAAAATTAAAAACTATATAAAGTAATTCACATTATTTTACTTATTTATTTAGGTAAAGCCATTCTTCTGCCTCCCTTCTCAATGAGGCAAAATGATTTAAAGAAATATTTTACTTTTCTGATTTTTATTAAGGACATGTTTCCAATTGGATGTTTTGTGTAATTCCCCATTCTCTGGCTTTGCATGTCATAAAGGTTTATATTTCTGTTAATTTTTATTGTGTACTTAACCTTTTTTCTTTTTTTAATTTAGGCACTACTAAAGCATGCATATTAATTCAGTCATTCTCAAGAAAGTCATATTTGTTACCATCAGACATTAAATATTAGTTATTTCATGATATCTAGTTGTTTCTGTTAATTCCAAATAAATTGGTATGTCCTAGTGTATCTAAATGTGGTGATATTAGCAAAGGATTAAGATATTAAATATTAAAATCTGGAAGGGTTAAGGTTTCTAAATGTCTTTATGATAAAACTCACAAATTATTAGGCCCTCTTGTCAACTAGTGTTAACTCATTTTCATTTTAAAGCCTAGCCTTGTGATTTTTGTAGGGGGTGAGGGTAAGGCTTTAAAATGTAATCATGCACTCTAAAACAGCATATGCTAGCATCTACCTAAGGAACTCATTTACTGAGCTCTGCCATTTGAACAGCAGGGAGCTAAGTTCCCTGAAGTGTCTCTAAGCATTTCAGGCTCAATGAGTCAAGACTAAATAAAACTCAGCTACTGTGAAAACAAACACCTGCCAGATAAACCTACTAATGGGTGGTTAACTATTAGCAATCCTGCTCGATCTCCCGGGATACTAGCAGATTGTACCATTTAAATATCAATTGTAGCAAGCTGGAGTAGGATGTAGAACCTCAAAGAATAGGATTTCCCTTGATCATTTCCTGTTATTGTATGAGAAGAGAAGTAAGGGAATCTAATCAGAATACCAATGGAAGGAATGAAGGAAAGTTGCTGAAAGAGGAAATTATATTCTGATAAATCTACAATTCTTCTCAAAAATACACAGGGGAACCAGTGCTGTCATTTTACCTCAACACTATTCTACTATTCAAAGTAATAAATTACTTTCACTAAGTATTAATTGAACCATTCGACTTTATTTTAGTTCTTTTTGTACACATGAGAATAAAATGCAAAGTAGGAATTCATTGAGCATTAAAAAAAAAAAAAAAAAAGTTTTCGTTCTTTAACCAAGGTCTAGTGCTGTGTGGGGAATTAGGTTTTCCCAGTAGATGATTTTATATCCAAAGAAAAGCGAAGGTCTGCTAACTTTTCCTGTCTAGGTGGAATTCAGTGAAAGGCAGTATTTATATACACACCCCATGTGTATGGATGGGAAATGAGAAGAAAATAAGAGGACAGAGCGAGCAGAGGGTGTGGCTAGATAGAAGAGGGCATGTTGCTGTCTTCAGTTGTCCCCAAATTCTTTTATGTCCTCAAATTTCATGATGCAGGTTACTAAGATTCTTTGGCCCTGAAGTCACAGAAGTTACATGGCAGTGGGTCTGTCTGTTTGCCAGACTGTCACAGCATGGGACAAAGAAATGAGGCAATCAAAGGAATGACAGCATGACCCTGCCGAACAGTGTCAGATAGAAAGTGCAGCTGAATCTCCCAGGGGTATCCTCAATATAGAGGGATTTCTGTCAAACATGAGCTATTTCAGATAATCTGTAGGTTTTTAACAAATAATTTGAGGCCCTCCCCAAGAGAAAAGGCAGCAAGATAAGTCAGTGAGGTTAATCATCAGAGGAGCACAGTGCAAATGCACACTGACCCTTTACTTACATAACCTTGTCTATGGCTTCCTTTGACCCAGGGTAAAGGAGACAGGGGAGCACCTTTAAGAGGTGAGATCATCTCACGTGAAGATGGTATATGTGCTGCCGAAGCGAGCACATCTCACGTGAAGATGGAATTTGAAATGACTAAGTTGTGAACTAGATTTCAAATTTTAATGCCTAAGATTTTTAAGAAACAATATCAAAGATGGGGGGAAAGGTACAGATTTCAACTATTGATGTCAGAATGGGATAGAACAAACTCAAAAATATTGAGGAGTAGAAAACAAACTTACTTTTTTTTTTTTTCCATTCTAGGGAAAATACAGTTTTCAGAAATTTTACATCCTAAACATCCCCCTTGTTTGCTCATTGTTTGTATTCTCAGAAATAGTTGCGTTGGTACAGACTTCTTAAACTTTTCTGTCAACTCATAAATGCCTATGCTTTAATCTCAGTTCTCTCCTCTCTACTGTTTACTTGGGGTTTAGAATTTATCTTGTGGGAAATGAAGACCTATAAGTGAAATATTTTTATTTTTTGCCTTCTTTTATGAAAAGCTCATGATTAGCTTTTCATTCTTTTATATAATGAATGCCATTAAGAAATTTACTGAAAACAAAAGTACACATGGAAAATTATCAGATATCTTTATCTGTATTTCATGTCAAATGCAACTGAATTTGTCCATTTGTAGAAAAAACATTAATTGCATCCACCCCTGATTTGGAGTTCTTTGAAAATTGAGACACCAGGATAAAGTTTACATCAATATGCAGAATGTTTTTGCCAAGTAAAGTCAAATTCCACATTTATTTAACCTAGTTATGATGAAGGAGCAGGAGGCTGGCTGAGGACAAAGCCAAAGCTGGCACCTTGCATCCCCCTCTCCACCCGCTCCCCTAGGTAATGTGTGTGACCTTCCTCAGGCACCCTTGACTGCCATAAGTGAGAAACAAATAGCTAACTTGCAGAAATCACAATCCTACAAGACAGGAGTCTCCCTTGGTTTACAAATGTCCTAGAGATCTACAAACAAAGAAGTTACCTTATCAATAGCACAATTTCCAGAGGCAAATAACTCAGTTTCTCAAACCCTAATGTCACCCTCCCCTCCATAAACAAAACTGAAGGAGGCTGAGGTAGAAGGAAATGTAAATATAGTTAAATCTCTTCCGAACCTAAATGTTGATAGAAGGATTGTGACATCCCACCAGAATCTCCCAACTATCTTGATGTTAATGGCTGGCCAAAAGACAACATTGATCAAGCCGCAGGGCCTCCGGTATCCCCCACACCTTGTAGGCCCTCTTTAGCATATGAAAGCTCCGTTGAAACCTCCCTTCCCCTCACCTTCCCCCAACCACAAGGTACAGAACCTGCCATTTCTCACACCACTTGCAGCAGCTCTTCCTGCCCACGGGTCCTTTCCCCGTGCTTTTTTTTTTTTTTTTTTTTTTAAAGATTTTTATTTATTTATTTTGAGAGAGAGACAAAGTGAGAGAGGGCATGAGGGGGAGGTCAGAGGGTGAAGCAGACTCCCCATGGAGCTGGGAGCCCAATGTGGGACTTGATCCCAGGACTCTGGGACCAGGACCTGAGCCGAAGGCAGCTGCTTAGCCAACTGAGCCACCCAGGTGCACCTCCCCCCCCCACCCCCCCCACCCCCCCCCACTGCCCCACCCCCCCCCCCCCCGTGCTTTAATAAACCACCGTTTTGCACCAAAGATGTTTCAAGAATTCTTTCTTGGTCATCGGCTCTGGACCTCAGCCCACCGAACCTCACCTAGTTTCTAGAACTTCATCAGCTATAGTGCACTGAGATTTAAAAAAAAAAAAAAAAAAACTGTTCATAGAGGTATACAACTGCAAATTATCATACATATTTATGCTGTGTTTTTATTGATTTATTCTTTAATTCATTTTAACTTTTAATTTTGAAGTAGTTTCAAATCTATTGAAAAGTTGCAAAATTACTGCAAAGAATTCCCATATGTCCTTTACTCAGCTCCCCCAAATGTTAACATCTGATTGAACAAGAATGCAGTGATAAAAACCAGGAAGATAGCATGGATAAACTATTAAGTAATTCACACATCATATGCAGATTTTTTTCATTTGTCTTCCTACAGTCTTTTCACTATGTCTAAAGGCTCTTAATTGGCTATCTTCTTAGTTTCCTTTATACTGGAACATTTGTCAGTCCATTTTTCTTTTATGACCTTGACACTTCTGAATAGCATTGACCAATTACTTGCTTCTGTTTTTGTCTGATGTTTCCACGTGATTAAACTAAGGTTATACAGTTTGATGCTATTTATTTTAAAGCATTTTATAATGTATTTTTTCCGTGATTTTATAGCTAATCTACCTTTAAACTGTAGGGCAGGATAAACCCACTCCCTGTACCTTCCTAGGTTCCCTGACTAGGCCCTGTGAATTAAACTGACAAAAGACAGATAACAAAAGAAAAACAAACACATGGGGCTCCTGGGTGGCTCAGTGGGTTAAAGCCTGTGAGCTGAAGGCAGAGGCCCAGGTTCAGGGATTGAGCCCCGCATTAGGCTCTCTGCTCAGCAGGGAGCCTGCTTCCCTTCCTCTCTCTCTGCCTGCCTGTCTTATTATTTACTTGCTTATTATTATTATTTATTTACTATTTATTTATTTTTTATTTTATTATTATTTATTTACTATTATTTATTTACTTGCTTATTACTTATTATTTATTACTTGCGATCTCTGTCAAATAAATAAATAAAATCTTAAAAAAGAAAAACAAACACAAGTTTATTAACACATAAAATGTGCTTGTATGTGGGAGAAACTCATATACTCAAAAGGGTTGTTAGAACTCGGGGCTTACATAACATCTTATCAAAAAACAATAATTTTGTAGGGAAGTGACAAGACAAAGGAAAAGGATTTTGAGCTGCTAGGGTAGCAAATATATGAGGATAACAGCTAGAATTAGTAAGGTTTGTGTAGACTTTCTGGATGCCATCTAATTTCTGGGATAAGGCTGTCAAACCTTCTTGGTACTGAAGTTGGAGGAAGGGGCTAAACATCCATAAGGGGAATTAATTTATTTTCTGCTTTCAGTCAGACATGGATGGACAGAGCAATTATACTGGAGCTCTTTTCTCAGTTGTCTTCAGCTCAAAATAACCCTATGCCAGACTGGTATATTTTGGAGTGCATGCTATGAATCCTTTCAAAGCTAACCAAAACAGTAATAATTTATTCTATTTTGCTATTTCATTTAAATATGATCGAGTAAAAAAAAAAATACAGCTACCATAAAGAATAATTTTAGAGACATGTTAATGGGGAAAAAAATTGTCCAGTTGAGAAAAAACAGTTTGTAGAACTCACATTTTTATATTAAAAATAATACTAGTGACTGGAATTTTAAGGGCATTCCATGTATTTGGGTTTTATTTTGTTTGTTTTTAATGTCCATGCTTTTTTTAAATCAAGTTTTCTAGCCTATGGAAAATCAAAGCTATATTTCTGTTTTCTCTACTTTACCAGTATTTCTGAATTGCATTTTATTTTTGCTATTGTAGATTTGAAGCAGAACCTCAATGTTATTATAAAATAAAGGAATGTCGAGCTAATCTAATTGTCCATTGATAAATTTTTCTTGATCTTACATGCTAAAAAAGAAGATTTGTAAAACCAAACTATTTATTGTAATTGAATTCGTGGAGAATTTTAAATGGATTTTTAAACTAATGAAATATATTTCAAGGAAAATAGTTCAGTTTTTCAAAATATATTTGCTTTATTCAGGGACACCTGGGTGGCTCAGTTGGTTAAGCTGCTGCCTTTGGCTCAGGTCATGATCCCAGACTTCTGGAATCAAGTCCCACATCGGGCTCCTTGCTTAGCAGGGAGCGTGCTTCTCTCTCTGACTCTGCCTGCCACTCTGCTTGCTTGTTCTCTCTCTCTCTCTCTCTGACAAATAAATAAATAAATAAAATCTTTGGGACGCCTGGGTGGCTCAGTGGGTTAAAGCCTCTGCCTTTGGCTCGGGTCATGATCCCAGGGTCCTGGGATCAAGCCCCACATTGGGCTCTCTGCTCCTCGGGGAGCCTGCTTCCTCCTCTTTGCCTGCCTCTCTGCCTGCCTGTCTGCCTACTTGTGATCTCTGTCAAATAAATAAATAAAATATTATATATATATATTTATATTTATATTTGCTTTACTTATTTGTTTATTTTTTGTCCAGTGAAAGGGGAGGTACCGGAGGTGGGAAAAGAAGAAGCCATAAAGCCCCCATTTTTCCCCTATAAAGTCTTAGTTAGAAAAAAGAGGCCACCACACCTCATAGGTAGGGGTGAGCAAACCAGACTTTGAATTGGGAGCCTGTAACAACCAGAAACACAGAACGCAGCGCAATCATTTTCAAGACAGGCAGAGCAGCAGTGGGACAACTCCTTGTCCTCAGCAAGGCTGTAGCAGCAAATAGGACAGATATTCCAGAGTCAGCACCTATGGTGGTGGCATTTCCGTCTCTGGACAGAGGAGGTATGTGTTCACTGCATCCCGATTATTACTCCCCTTTTTTCTGCACTGTTGTCCATGCCAACTTTTGTAGCTTTCTCTGCATTTCTGCATTGTTATACAAATCTTTTAATGCTTAAATAAGTCTGATTTCTAGGGTGTTTAGCCATGAATGCTGGCTTTTTACTTTATGTCTTTTAGTTTCATATGGATCCTTACCTCAGGAAGACAAAGAAAAAAGAAAAAATCTGGCTCCTCCAGTATTGCTGAGTAATTTCATTCATGGCTTTTACATCTATTATACTGTTCATTCTTGGAAGTCCTTGAGTATTTAAAACTGTATTTTATTTTACTTCCACTATGAAAATCATTTATGGATAACCTAGAGCAAATTTTTAGTTAAAAAAAAAAAAAGGACTTTATTTTTTCCCCACCAATGACCAGGTAAATTTTTATCACTTATTCCTCTCCTTGTAGTATTTGCAATCTTACATCAAAGCATGTTTCCAGCTGTGCTAAGTGACACTTTATTGTATCTAAATCCGAGTAAGACTTATTCTCTGCCCTTATTTGTTATTCTTACCTGACCTTTTCCATTTTAGTTTGCAGTTGCATTATTACCACCATGCTGACAGCTCCAATTTGTTTCTTTAGTTGTCATTTTCCCAACAACATTCCATTAGTTCTTCAGATTGCCTGGTGTTTCCACCAAATCATCCTAGTATTTTACTGAACTGTCTCTATAAAGGGTGCTTGAATATAAATATTAGAGTTATCAAAACAAAACAATAAATATTTCTAATTTAACAATGGAAATACTAGTATCAGATTTAAGTAATGTCATGACACAAATGTACCTTTACCTACTCAGATATTCCAGCAAATTAAATTTTAGGCTACTGAAAATTTTGAGAGAAGTTTTTTAAAGTAATTTGAAGATATTTGCTAACGAAAACTTTGAGTTTTTATTATCAAAGAAAAGAGTTTGTGTCTTCCATACCATATCAGTAAATCGCACATATTTAAGTGTGTTGAACATTTTCTGAACTTTTCATATCTTGAAAGTTGTGTTATTTATGATGCATTTATTTGTCATTAATTTTTTTAAGGTTTTATTTATTTATTTGAGGAAATGAGAGAGAGAAAGCACAAGCAGGAAAGGGATAGAGAGAGAGGAAAAAAAGCCAACTCCCCACTGAGCCTGATGTGGGGCTCCATTCCAGCACCCTGGGATCATGACCTGAGCCAAAGGCAGATGCTTAACTGACTTGAGAAAGAGAAAGAGAATTTCTTTGTACCGTTCAGTCTTTCAATTATTCTAATATTTATGACAAAGTATTTGATTTATTTTCAGAAAAAGCCATTTTTATGGATGTTTCTTGAAGCATTTCACTATCAATTTGCCTTTATATTTTAACTACAAGTATCATAATAATCAAAGATTTTATATATAGAAAGAATTTTATAGCATGCTTAGTTTTGGGGTTTTTTTTTTAAGATTTTATTTATTATAGAGAGAGTGTGTATGTGTGCATGCATATGGCTGGCAGTGAAGGGGAGGGAGAGGGAGAGAAGCAGACACCTACTGGGCAGGTAGCCCCACATAAGTCTAGATCCCAGACCGTGAGATCATGACCTGAGCTGAAGGCAGACGCTTAACCAACTGAGCCAACCGGGTGCCCCTAGCATGCTTACTTTTTTCCTCAATATATTTACCTACCACCTAACATACATAGTTATTACTACTTGATTATAGGAATCAGAATCGCCATATTTCATGTTATAAGATATAAGAATTACTGATAATAGAGCAGGTATAAATTTTACTATAATGTATGTCTTATATGCACATACATAATTATATACCTCATATAATTATTCTTCACATATAATGTATATATTACATAATTTATATGCAGATACATAATGTACACACATATGCATGAATAGATAAATAGGGATGTTGAGAATTGATAATCTTGTTTGTTCTTAGAGTATAGCATTTAGTTCTTCATCATTAAGTGAAATGACCACTATAAATTTCTCAAAGAGCATTTAGAGCCCTTTTACTCCTACTTTGCACATATTTTTTATCAGGAATGGGTGTTGGATTTTGTTCAATTATTTTTTTAAGTGTTTTAAGTTGATTTTGTGCCAGATCCTTAAGTATTTCATATTTTGAGATTATTTAAATGGCATTTTTCTTAAATTTCAATTTCCAAATGTTTGTTGCTAGTAAATATAGAAATAAAAATAATTTTTTATAAATTAACTTTGTATCCTGCAACGCTGCTAAACATAATTATTAGTTGTAGCTTTTTTGTACATTCCATTGGCTTTTCTACATAGACAGTCATATGTGTACATAAATATAGTTTAATGTTTTTCAAACTCTATGTCTGTTGTTCTCAATTCCTTGCCTTATCACATTGGCCAGAATACCACTACAATGACAAATAGAAGTGGTAAGAGCAGGCATCTTTCTTGTAATGTGATCTTAGGAGAAAAGCGTTTTGTCATTCATCACTTTGTATGATCTTAACTCAGAGATGTCCTTTATCTTATAATCAAAGTCCCTTCAGACTCTACTGTACTAAGATCTTTTATCAGGAATGAATGTTGGATTTAAGTTATCTGTCTTTATGTTTAAAATGTAATTCTTGTAGGTCGCTTTCAGATTTGTATCTGTCTCTATATGTAAAGTGTATATGTTACAGGTTGCATTTTGTGAAGTACTTTTCTATATATTTTTAGAGGATCAAATAATTTTTCTTATTTTCAGTTTGGTGAATTGCATTTATTGGTTTTTTAATATTAAACAACTATCCCATTCATTTGAGAAACCCCAGTTGGTCCTAGTTTTTTTGTTTTTATTTTTGGTATATACATTGTTGGATTCAAAATGTTAAAAATTGTTTGGAATTTTTACATCAGTCTTATGAAGGTTATTGGTCTGTATTTACTTCTCTTACAATAGTTTTGTCTGCATTGGATAGCTAGGTAATACTATCATTTTAGAGTAACTTGAGAAGCCTCCCTTCCTTTTCACATTTCTGGAAAAGTTTGCATGGATTTCATATTATTTCTTCCTTAAATGTTTGTCAATGTCAGCTAGTGGACAACATCTGTAACTGGAGTTTCCCTTATGTTTAGGGAACAAAAGATTGAGTAAGAATTTCAGTTTGTTTCATATGATAAATATGAAGCTATCCAGGAGATATATCTATAGATATCTATAGATATCTCTGTAGAGATTTCTATCTATCTATCTATCTATATATATATATATTTTTTAGTAAGTTTAGGTAGTTTGAGTTCTTCATAAAAATTTTCCATTTCAAAAAAAAAAAAAAAAATTCCATTTCTTCTAAGTGGTAGAATATATTGCCTTAAAGTTTTTCACAACATTCACTTATTATCCTTTTAATGAATGTAAGATCTGTAATGTTTCTTATTCTTATACTGGTAATTTATGTTTTGTTTCTTTCAACTTGTCTATATGGCCAAAAGTTTATCACATTTTATTGATTTTCAATGAGCTTTTGGTTTTATTGAATTTCCCTATTGTATTTTATTTGTTTTATATTTAATTTATTTCTGCTTCTTTCTTATACTTACTTTATATTTGATAAGCTCATCTCCTAGTTTCCTAAAACTAGGAAGGAATTTTCCATTTTTAAAACTAAAATGGAAGATATGGCTGTTGACTTGAGTCCTTTGCTAATATTGAGTATTCTTTGCTAGTATTCACCTTTGCTAAGTACTGCTTTAGTCTCATTTTGCAAGATTTGACATGTTGTGTTTCACTTTTATTCAGTCCAAATAATTTTTAATTTCTTTTTTGATTTGTTATTTGACCCATAGATTATATAAAAGCATATTATTTCTTTTTAAATATTTCTAATTTAATTTTATGTGGCTAGAAAACATCCTTTATATCACTTGAATCCTTTAAAACTTACTGACTGTGTTTTATGGTCCAAAATGTGATCTGCTTTGATAAATATTCTGTGTGTTCTGGAAAACAAAAAGGATATTTTCGAGTAGAGGAGTAGACATTTATTCTATAAATTTCAGTTACTTCAAGTTGATTGATAGTGTCATACATATTTTCAGTGCCATTACTAATTTTCTGTCTGCTTGTTTTGTCAATTACTGAGAGGAGAATTGAAATCTCCAACTATACTGTGGTTTTGTCTACTTCTACTTACAAACCTGTCTTTGTTTTATGCTTTTTGAAAATCTCTTACTTAGTAAGTAGAGTTTAAGATTATTATGTACTTTGATAAATTGACTCTATTATTAGGAAATAATCTATATCTCTATCAATATTCTTTGTTTTGAAATCATTTTTTTTCAAAATCAATATGACAACACAAGCTTTGTTTTACTCAGCACGACATTTTTTTGAGATTTTATTTATTTTTTTATGAAAGAGAACACAAGCAGAGGGAGTGGCGGGCAGAGAGAGAAGCAGGCTCCCCACTGAGAAAGGAGCCTGATGTAGGACTCCATTTCAGAACTCTGGAATCATAACCTGAGCCAAAGATAGATGCTTAACTAACAGAGTCACCCAGGCCTTCCATTTTTAATTTTTATTTTATTTACTTATTTATTTTTTTAGATTTTATTTATTTATTTGAGAGAGAGAGCGAGCATGAGAGGGAAGGTCAGAAGGAGAAGCAGACCCCCCCCATGGAGCTGGGAGCCTGATGTGGGACTCGATCCCAGGACTCTGGGTTCATGACCTGAGCCGAAGGCAGTCACTTAACCAACTGAGCCACCCAGGAGCCCCTCCCTTTTTTATTTTTATAAAACTTTAAATTTGTCATTCTTTATACGTAAGATATATTTATTACAAATTACATTAGTAGTGTCTTTCTTTTTTATTCAGTTTGCAAGCTCTGCCTTTAAATTTAAACTACTGATATTTATTGCGATTTTTGATATGGCTGATTGTAAATCTGTTATAGTGCTCTTTGTTTTTATTTGTCCCATTTATTTTGTGTTCTTATTTTATCTCTTAACAAGCCCTCTTTTCAATTAATTGTGTATTTTTATGATTGCATTTTATCTACTGTGGAAACTTGTTTGCTATTATTCTTTGATTATTTTTTAATGATTGCTTTAAGATATATGGCATATATCTTTTAACTTCCTTCAAGTGATATATCACCTTAAGCACAGTCAGGGACTCTCACAGTATGATACTTTCATTTTTCCCCTCCCAAATTCTGTGCTATTGTTTCCTATAGTTTTCTTTTACAAATATTATAAATCCCACACTACATTATAGTTTTTGTTTGTACAGCCAATGATTTTTAAGATATTTAAATAACAAGAAATTGATATCCTATTCCTTCTCTCTGAAGAAATGTCTTAACGCTACTTGTACTGTAGATCTTCTAGCAATGAATTCTTTCAGCTTTTTATATGTCTCAGAAAGTCTTGCTTTGCATTACTTTAGAAACATATTCTGTGGTTATAGAATTCTAGGCAGACAGATTTTTCTTTTATTACCTTCAATAACTTTCTTCTTACTTGCATCATCTCTAATGAGAAATCTGTCATCTTCATCCTTGTTTCTCTGTAACATTTTATATCTGAATACTTGGAAGATTTTATTTTTAATCCAACTATATGTGCTTCTGGAAAAGGCAAAATTATGGAGACTATTTAAAATATCAGTCATCGCCAGCAGTTACTGGGGAGGAAGAAATTAAGAAGCTGAGCACAGAGCATTTATAGACCAGTATGGTGGTATAATTTGGAATACATGTCATTATAAATTTGCGTAAACTCCTACAATGTGCAATGCCGAGAGTGAACTCGAATGTAAACTGGGTACTTTTGGTGATGGTACTGTGTCTATGGGACTCATCTGTTGTAACAAATAACCACTCTGGTGGAAGATGTTGATAACGGAGACTCCGTCTGTATGAGGTCAGATGGTATAAGGGAAATTCCTGTACTTTCCTCGGTTTTGCAGTGATCCTAAAACTGCTCTAAAAAGAAAAAAATGAAGTTTTAAAATGCAGGAAAAAAAATCTCAAAAAAAAAAGAAGAAAAGAAGGTCCTGTAGTTGGAATCATACAGTATGCAGTCTTTTCTGATTGGCTTCTTTCACTTGCTAATATGCATTTGTTTCCTTCGAGTCTTTCATGGCTTGATAACTCAGTTCTTTTTAGCTCTGAATAACTTTTTCCATCATTTAGAGGTACCAGAGATTATTTATCCATTTACCTAACGAAGGGCATCTTTGCTATTCCCAAGTTTTGGCAATTTTGAATACAGCTGCTATAAACATTCATATACAGGTTTTAATTGGACAGAAAATTTCAACTCCTTTAGGTAAATACTAAGAAGCATTATTACTAGATTATGAATCTATCTATTACTAGATAATGAATTAGAGTTCCTATTGCTTCCTTCCTCATCAGTATTGTTCACATTTCGACCATTCTAATAAGCGCATAGTGGTATTTTACTCTTGTTTTAATTTGCATTTCCCTTATGACATGTGATGTTGAACATCTTTTCATATGCTTATTTGCCATCTGTATATTTTATTTAATGAGGTATCTGTTAAGGTCTTTCACCCACTTTTAATCAGGTTTTCTTATTGTTGAAAAAGATTTGCTTAATTATTTAAAGTTTAAGTTATTTTAAAATTAAGGAAATCGTATGCTTCAAAATCACCATAAATTGGCAATGGATTAATATCCAGAATATACAGAAAGTTCCTATAAATCAAAATTTAGACAGTAAAAAATAAAGTGAGCTAAGCATATTAGCGGTCATTTCACAAATTAGAAAATATGAATGTAAAATATGGTAAAAAAATGTTTAGCTTTGGTAGGAACCATGAAAATAAAAATTAGTATAAACTGATTAAAGATTAACATTAAAAGGAGTTATGGTATTAATTCCATTAAGTTGGCAAAAAGTAACACATTCTTTAAACCAAATGTTGGCAAAAATGTGGATTGCCATAAATTTTGTACATTGTTGATAGAAATACAAATTGGTGCACACACTTGGGTATATAATCTGGTTTCATAAATAACAGCGTCACTGTTAGGTTTATGATTAAGAGAAATTCTTGCTCATGTGCTCTACAAAACATATAATGTTCATAAAATTTCTTATAACAGCAAAAAATACAAGCATAAAATATAAAATATTTTGGTATTTGAAGTATTCTTTGCAGGGAATTGGTTTGGAATCTTGACAAAAGAATTTTCATGCTGGAGCATAGGTCTTAAGTTATGGGTTAAATGCAAAGTTTATGATCTCAGCCAAGTAATTTAGGAGGTAACACAGTGGGAGTTGTTTTCATTAGGTCTTCCTAAATTTTTAGTGTTTCACATTAAATATGGATCAGTACATATGTTATTATTTTGTCTGAAACAAACGTAATGATATTTTAAATTGACAAGATAATATCTGGATGAACTAAACAATTTTTTAGACATTAGGAAAAAAATAATAAAAATTCAGTCAGTGGAGATGCATTTTACATGTCCTCTGTGTAAAATATGCAGTTTACATTATTCTGCTCTTTTCACTACCCCTGATTAGGAATATACAAATAAAGATTTGCAATTTGAAAGCATATATACAATTTGAAAACAGTATTCAGTGCCTAATAATTATTAAACAGAAATTAGTAATAATAATTGTTTTCATATAGAATTAACAATGTATTTCATGAAATTTGCTTAAACATATATATTTTATTTTCTTTCTCCTTAAAGTTCCTTTCCTCTTTCATTTTTTCTTTGAACATTTAATTGTCTTACTCTATATCAGATATTATGAAAATAGAAGAGTTGTGAGTTGTAAATTAAAATTTTTATTATCCAGTCATTTTATAATTTTGATTATTATTACACTTTTTATATCAAACTAAGAAACAGTGGCATAATTTTTATCTCTGTTTTGCACAGATTCTGTAAAACAGTGTACTCTAATTAAAATCACATTTATTAAAGCACTCATGAGAGAATGACTCTGTCTTAAAAGGTGGAAGATGAATGAGTTTGGGTTTGGTCTTGCTTCAGCTTCTTTCCCCTTATCCATCTCCTTCAGTCAGTGACAAAGAAAACTTTCAGTAGTAGATTATCAGTGTCAAGTACCCTAGAAGAATTGTGTGCTGAGGGATTTGAAAGTAGTAAAATATATTGGTGTGCCAAGCAAATAATTGACCTAGGAAATATAAACTAGTAGTTGTGATAGAAAGAAAAGTGAGTTATCAAAAAAAAAAAAAAAAAAAAAAGAAAAGAAAAAATATTTCTAGTTATTTTGACTGCTTGGTGGGGAGCAGCAACTTTTCTAACATGCACACTATAAGCAAATATTATGGGTGCAAATAACCTCTGAACTTTCTCTTGTATGCTATTTGATGTATCATATTCAAGATGATAATAGTCTACGGCCAAGATGATAATAATTGAATATTAGAATATATTTATTTGCTGTTTTTAAAATAAATATTGACTTGATTTGATTAAACTCTACATTAAAAATATAGGTCTCCAGTAAATTTTAAAAAATTAAATTTCAATCAGTGAGTATTAAAAGTAAAATAAAATTTGCATTTCAATAGCAATAAAAATAACAACAATGCAATACATTTGTGTAGTGGAATTCCTAACTTCTCTAAACCATGAATGGCATAAACATTGTGTTGTTTGTAACCAAGTTTCTAATTGGTGAATTAGAATCAGCAGTGAATCAGCAGGGTGAGGATCCCTATGTCCTCAATATCCTTCCAAATATATCACAGGTTTTTACTTCAATAGCATAAATAGGGGAGCTGAAATAATTCAGTTTCACCCTACCTTTTAGTAACAAATGAATAAATGTACTTCATAGAATTAATAGTTTCTATAATTAGGAATAATATAAAATTTATTGTAGAAATATAATATTTGAAGACATTTACAAAGCAAGAAAATTATTTTAATAAACATAGTGAAAGTTTTCACATGCAATAGATTTTAAATACATAATTTTATCATGTATTAAAGTGATTATTAAATATAAAGCTGTCTTTCTGATAATTTTGTTTTTTAAAACTATGTGAACACCTATTTGGTTAGAGCTCTAGTATTTTATATAGTAGTAGGTATTAAGGACTAACTAAGTGCAGATCCTGAGAAATAAATAGATGAGTAGGACATATTTGTTACTGTTAATTTACAATATAACATTTACTAACAAATAGTTAAATTTAAGAGAAAGAATTGAGATAGGATATTTTTTCTGTCTGTGCTGATGAAATAAAAAGTTCATTTTATCTGTTTGGTTTGTTTGGGGTACTGTTTGTTTTTGGCCTTGAAAAACAATAAGGATAGCATTATGAGATAAATGTAGGAAAGGACAGTGGGTAAACTCTAGCCTAACTGCAGTGTCTCTCTTATATAGTGATTGAATAAGGGCCATCTCATCATAGATAGAATGAGAGGTTAAAGAAAATTTGGGGCAAGTTCTTTTTTTGTCTTTTTTCCCTTTGCAAGTTCTTTTTTTATCTTTTTTCCCTTTTTTCTTTTTTTTTTTCTTAGGTGAGTTAACTGAAGATAGATTAAGCAGCTTGGATATCTATAAAAACATGTTTCCAAATATTGAAAACAAGTTAAAGAGCAGAATAACTGAAGTGTATTTCTTGTTTAAATACTAATTAAAAAAGATGACTTACTCTAGCAGAAGTTTAAGTGTACATTATTTAGTGAACAGAACAAGAGACGATTATTTTATTTATACATGCATTTTCTTTTGTTTAGTCCATCCATAATATAGCAAAAGTTTACTGAGGATCCAAGCAATGAAAAAAAATAAATAAAACTCATCAGATAAAATAAATATAACAAAGGCAATTTCTGAATGAATAAAATTAATAATTTCTTCTGCTTCTTTGTGTATTTACACAAGACCTAAAATTTGAGTTTGAATTTATAATTCACATCTTACCTACTTAAAGAATTCTTTAAGCTGATTCAGTTTTCTGTAGTACCAAATATATGCTTCATTTACCTCATTTTTATTAGTTACCATGTTCTTAATCTAAAAGTAATATTTCTGGTTTTTATATAGCAAACTAATAATAAATTCTTTTTTCTTTCCTTCTTTTATTTATTTAAAGATATTTTTCTACATATAGTATAAGAACCTGCTAAGGATATAGCCCTCACTTAGCAGTATACATATACTAAAAGATTAAAAATATTTGGATACAGTAAGTAGCAAAGAGAGAAAAATGATATCATTTCAAAGATAATGGCTGGAAGGGAGGTCAGCAATAGTTACAGCAACTGGATGTGCCGGGTGGGAAGGTGACGATGGTGAATCAGCATGATGTCTGGCATAACCCTTAAGGCCAGTATTGTCCAGTGGGCCTTTTGGCAATGATGAAAATGTTCAATATATGCACTGTCTAATATGGAAGCCATTAGTCACATGTGTCAATTGAATTAGAAATATGACTATTTGAGAATTAAATTTTAATTATCTTTAATTGAAACTCAAATTGTCACATGTGACTGGTGTCTACTGTATTGAAACTGTAAGGGCCTATTTAGCCAGAGCGATGCTATCCAGTTAAACAGTGATTTTGTTGTTTATGCAGTAAAACTTAAACTGACCCTGCCCCCTCCACCCCAGCCCAGGGGACTTCCTTAAAAGCAAGTCCAGGAAACCAGTCCCAGGTAACAAAGCCCAAAGACAAGGGCGGGTCAGGCCAGGTGGAGACATCCAATCAAGTAGGGCACGCATACTGTCTCCCTAGCTACCAAGGAGTGTGGGCCCCGCCTTTTGGGTGCCCTTTGGGTGCCAGTTCTGACCAAGGTGATAGGCTAGTTCAAATATCTACTATAGGGTAAATAGTAACTCAATTGGTCACTTGTGTGTGATCTAGCATGACTGGGCAGCTTTCTCTGTGTGTTGCAATCTCATTGGCCACCTGTATTGTGGCCAGGCTCAACCACATGGTCTTTGCCCTTTCAAAGCTAGTCAGCAGGGTAGGGAGGGGTCACCCTCTCTGTAAGAGGCGGCCCCGACTAGTCGGTTTGATTCTCGATGCTTGGCGCGAAATAAAGCTTTGCTTGACCTTCTTTTGTATCAGTCTCGCTCCTTTGATTACGGACCCAACAGAAACCACACAGCTGTAGTTCACAGAAACAGTAACTCTTCAAATGAGAATTTATGTTAAAATATGAACAAGTACTGTGGCTCCTGTCACTAGGAGAATGTCAGTCGCAGAATTAAATAAACAATAGTTGAAATATAGAAAGAGTCTTTCAATCATTGTCTATACACAGTCAGTCTACACACAATCACTGTGTGTAGAAGGGTGGGTGCTATTTGTTTCTCATTAATTTGTAAACAAAACAAGCTCTTTCCTGTCAGAAGTATTTTTGATAATACAGCATGTAAAATTGTAAATGTTATATGTGTTTGCATTTGTCTGTATATGTAAAATTATATATATGTATGTCATATATGTGTATCACTTAATATATCCACATCATCTTTTTAAGAATTATTTATTTAGTTAGAGAGAGAGAGTGAGAGTGGGAGCACAAGCAGGGAGAGCTGCAGGCAGAGGAAGAAGCAGGTTCCCTGCTGAGCAAGAAGCCCGATGCAGGACTTGATCCCAGGACTCCCTGATCATGACCTGAGCCGAAGGCAGACACTATACTGACTGAGCCACCCAGGTATCCCTCCACATCATTTATTTTTTTGATAAGAATTGTTTAAGATAGAATTTATAAGAGTTTTAGAATTTTTGTTTGTAAAAGGCACAAAACTACAGCAGTGTCTTTATGTGAAATAATGGTGTGTGCATACAACTATCAAAAATTTAAAAAGAGTATTCAAATAACCATACTAGAGGTAGAAATGCATTGTCTTTCTATTACCTCTGTAGAAGTATTACAAAGTTCTTGTCATAAGAAGTAACAAAAGTGTATGCTTCTCAAAATATAGGAAAGAAAATATAGAAGTATGTGAAGCAGTTGAAATTTTTAAAAAACTAATCTTATTTTTCTGGGGTACCTGGGTGGCTCAGTTGGTTAAGCATCTGCCTTTGGCTCAGGTCATGATCCTGGGATCCTGGGATCGAGTCCTGCATCAGGCTCCCTCCTCAGCGGGGAGCCTGCTTCTCCCTCTCCTTCTGCTCCTTCCCCCTTTGTCTCTCTTTCTCTCAAATAAATAAATAAAATCCATTAAAAAAAATAAAAGTAACCTTATTTTTCTATACTTTCTGATGACTGTTGTATTTGTTAGCTTTTGAAAGTTATAATTTGTGATTTTTTTCTCATTCTATATAATTTACGTTCAATTTAAATTTGCATTAAGTTAAAAAATACTTTTGTATTTTTCTTAATAAGGATGTCCCAATTTATATATATGCTTTAGTTCCCATGAAACCTGCATCCAGACATCAAAAAAAAAAAAAAAAAGATACTTTAATTAAGACTGAAGAAACAGTCTGTATAATAGTCTTGGCTGTAAGGAAAGATGCCCAGAAAAATCCTCAGCAATGACCCAAATGAAATATAGTTGCTACATTTGCTACAATGGATTGTGTACATAACCAGAAAGCTTCTACTGTAACTGTCATCTTTAAGAACATCCTGTCATGGCTGTAATCTAGGGATCCAGGAAGCTGCTGCTTCCATCCCTGCCACTGCCTCTCTAGCCCCCTGATGCTTATGCCCTGACCCTGGAACACTGCTGCAGAAAAACCTTGTCCCCAGGATCAGGCTGGATAGAAAGTGTCTGAAACAGCATGAGGATGACCTCTGCCTCCTCTGGGTTCCAAATAACCCAGCCAGAACCTAATTCCCACATAGAATAGTCTGCAAGATAGACTGAGAAATGGTGTTTATAGCTTTCTAGCTTCCGTGATACCGAACGGTGCAGTAGAAATACATACTGATGATCAGCCCCATAGTAACCTACTTCTGGAACATATATCCAACAAAAATGCTTGTGTTTCCACTAAAAAATAATTGCAATCCTTTGACATCATGGTGTCCTCCTACCATAATCCTATTACCCATGTGTATTTTACAAAAAAGAGCTTTGAAATAATTTTCCAGACTCTTTCATTGTATTTCTACATGTTCCTCACTTAATTTAAAATATTTTTGCAGAAAGCTAATCAACTTTCATGTTACAAATTTAGTGTCAGTCTGTTCTGATGTTACTTAGTCTTCATAACATTTCATATAGTTAAGTATGCCCTTTTCAAAAGTGATCTTACCTTTTGCTATGATAAACATTTCCTTAGTTTTTCTCCCACTGTACTTTTTTCCATGATATGCATGTGCACACACACACACACACACACACACACTCTGCTTTTTTTGTGCTAAATCGTTTTCATTGAATATATTTTTCTCATTTTTTAGATTTGTTTGCCCTTGAATATTTTCATTTAATTAATGCTCATCATTTCTCTTTTTTTAAAGATTTTATTTATTTATATGAAAGATTGAGAGCATGAGCTGGGGGTGGTGGTGGTGCAGAGGGAGAGGGAGAAGCAGACTCCTTGTTGAGCAGGGAGCCCGATGTGGGACTCCATCCCAGGACCCCGAGATCATGACCTGAACCAAAGGCAGATGCTTAACTGAGCCACACAGACACCCCGAATGTTCATCACTTCTAAGCAGGCTTATTAGTCTGCTTGGGCTGCCTTGACAAAATATCATAGACTTAATGGCTTAAACAAAACAAATGCCTTAAATTCTGGATCAAGAAGTCCGGGATCCAGGTGTCAGAAAATTTGGTTTCTAATGAGACCAATATTCCTGGATTGCCTCATGTTTATGTCCTCACATTGCTTTTTGCCATGCATGCATGGAGAGAGGAAGGAAAAGAGAGATCTGGTCTCCTCCTGTTATAAGGACACAGTCTTGGGGGATTAGTGTCCTACTTTATGACCTCATTTAAACCTTATAGTCTTTATTTCCAAATATGCTCACATTGTGGGTTAGGGCTTCAAAAGATGAATTTTCGGGGGATACAGTTCAGTCCATAACTTTTTATATTTGTTTAATATAAGTTTTATGGGGAGAGATACTGTGGATTTCCACATGCATTGCTTTAGTTCTTGACAAAGGAAAAATGTTGAGTATTTATATTTCTTTTATTTTTTATTTTCTATAGTAAAAGTTCATTAGATGTGAAGATTAGGGAGATAAAGGCAGGGAATTTTATACCTGTGGAAAACTATGGTTTTGCTGTTTTTGTAGCTAGTAAGTGTTAGCCGGCCCCCTGCCCTAACACTTCTCTACTTTGCAGGAGTGCCTTCAAAGACCAGGGTGACATACAGTGCTTTCCCTTTCGTTGAGATGCTCATACTAAATTTACCTTGAAGTGCACTGGCATTCTGCATCCCCAAATTCATTCGGAATTATCTGCGTCTCTACTACATTAAAATTTATCCTGTACTCTTTAGCCGTCTCAGGATGCTCTGTGTCTTGATAAATGATTCCAATAACCTATGACAAATGAAAAATGATATAATAACAAGGAAAATGAGGGTGTTCGCTACCATCTTAGAGATTTCCTTTTCTGTATTTGTTGTATAATCAGATATAGGTAGGCTACAAACCCTTTTCTCTAACTAGCATAACTATCTTTTATTGGAGATTTCAGTGGCAATAACCTGCTTTACTCTATTTCTTATACATGCTCACTGGAGACTAGGATTGAATGAGTATGTCTTAGACCCTGTGTGTCCATCTGTTAGACACTGAAGTTCTTCCAGAAGCGATCACATAATTGAAAGTTTGCCTTATCTTCACAAATTGTCTACAGGTTCCCTTACTTACAGCCTCTGCCTTTGAAATAATTAGTTTGCTTGTGATTTTTCTGGGAGCCTAGCAAGTCACTTATGAGTTATTTTCTTCATATACATAAGTGCTGAACTTTTTGATCTTCACTGGAAACTTGTTTTATCATACTTAAAAAAAACCCAATGCATCAAAGACTCTAACCTATGGATCTATGATATACTGTTTATTTTTATATTTGTCTAAAATCAATTAAAATATTCCTGTATGGGTGCCTGGGTGGCTCAGTGGGTTAAAGCCTCTGCCTTTGGCTCAGGTCATGATCTCAGGGTCCTGGGATTGAGTCCCGAACCGGGCTCTCTGCTCAGCAGGGAGCCTGCTTCCTCCTCTCTCTCTGCCTGCCTGTCTGCCTACTTGTGATCTCTGTCTGTCAAATAAATAAATAAAATCTTTAAAAAAATAAAAATCTTTCTGTATCTTTTATTCCTTCTGTCATATCAATGTGCATTTCCAAAAGGAGGAGAAATAAATTTATGTCCTTGAATTGCCATTTTGAACCAAGATCATAAACATCATGCATAATGACTGCATAGGATATATTTTGGGAGTTGATTTATGGAATTAAAATTTATACCCAGTCTGCCAAATTTTAGCAAAAAATGGTACCTAACTAATTACAAGGTTGAAGGACAAATCAAAGACAACTACAAGGCACCTGGGTGGCTCAGTTGGTTAAGCCACTGCCTTCAGTTCAGGTCATGATCCTGGAGTCCTGGGATCAAGTCCCACATTGGGATCAAGTCCCACATTGGGCTCCCGGCTAGGCAGGGAGTCTGCTTCTCCTGCTGATCTCTCTCCTTTCATTCTATCAGATAAATAAATAAAATCTTCTAAAAAAAGAAAAGGCAACTACAGCAAAATTGTACCATGAATAATCACAGAGATCAACTGAAGGGGAAGTGTCTGTAACAGGGGAAGACGTTCCTAAATTATACATAAGGTTCATTATTTTTGTGTTCATTATACACTGTGGGCCCTCATTACTACACTGTTCACAAGTATATATTTAATTTAGCAATCTTAGGTAGAATCTTCTGTTTGTAATGGCTGTCAAGGTATGGCATTTTTGACAATGGGTCTGGGAAAGATTTAGCTTGTAATCAAGAGAAAGAGATGTGACATATGCATTAACGTCAATGTCCTGAGAATCCTGAGCGGCTTATATTTTTTAGTGCTTTTTTTTTGTCCGTGTAGGCCATGCAGTAATTAAAGTTGGACTAACATACTTTTACGTATCTCCTGACAATCTCAAGGAGACCTCATACAAGAGGAAATCTATTAAAGAGTTTTCCTCCTCCTTACGACCTTCCAATAGTAATATTTTACCTCAAATGAGAAAGTCTATTATATTTTCTTAACAAAATGGTCTTCACTTCATCAAGGAATATGTTTTTTCACACCAAAAAATAAGATAATTTTTCTTTCCTCAACCCAGGGAAGAATATAATGTTTACTTTCTTGAAACCACACAAACTATTAAAAGGATTTCTCTATCCATATCAAATACAGAAGCAATGTGGACCCCTGAAAGAAAAGAACATTCAGAGGTATCTTTATGTTTTTGCCAGATATGCATTAAATTTAAATCTGGGATATAATAAAACATGTTATTAAAACTACAGTGTTTTTATTTTAAAGGGTAATTATATATTTCTAGATGAAATGATCCAATTTTTACTTTTTATTAGTGTCACTAGAGAGCTAATACTAGCAACTACAATTAGTGACTAAGTTCTATCAATTATAATTTTAGGATCACTTCCTAAAAGTGATCCTACTTTCCACTTAACTATGTTATCTTTGCATGCCTAAATGATTATTTCACAGTTTTTATAAAGGCACTGTGTAATTCCTGTACAGGCTAAATTCTCTTCTAGCATAGCTTCCATTCTTCAAAAACCATTCCCTTTCCATCTTGCAATTCATTTCTCATACTTCTGAAAGGTCAATATTCCTAAAATGAACCTTCTATCATATCATGACCCTTCTCAGAAATGTTATTATTTCCTATTGCCTGCAGGATAAATTGCCCTCTTAACCTGACATTCAGGGATTTCAAAAATGAAGACTAAATTATCTTTTCAGAGCCCCTAAACTAAAATAAATACTGTACACGTAGGCTAAAATGTTTGAACCATTTTATCTGAACACACTTCCTTTAACATAGTCACAGTGGCCTCCACTCCCCCCCTCTCCACTCCCCTCTCAACCATGCAAATCTTAGTAGCCAAGCTGTCCTGTCACATGGTGAAGGGTTCTTTGCCTTCTCTGATAGTGTAAAGTAATTAATTTCCATAAATTTTCTACCAAGTGATAGCATTTTAAGTAATCTTTAAATAATCTTCAAAATTTCTTATTTTTAAATTATTTTATGTATATAAATCTCATCCCTCCAATGCTTGTTTGTAATAAATACTTTATAGGTGCTCAGGTATTCTAAAATATCTATTTGTCTGCAGTGCCTTCTGAGATATTGCCACTATTTTACTACAGAGAATCAAATTCATACAGCCATGCTATAATGCACAAAAATGAAATACTTATATGATTATACTTTAGTAATCACAGAATGAATGTTTATTCAGTTTATAAGAAATTTTCAACAGAACTCTATCACTTTGTCTGATGATCAGGTTTAAGGTTATCACTGGCTTAGATTCAACCTCTGATTGTCAAAAGACCAGTTTTCTCTTCATAATTTAGGCTGATTATATTTCTTGGTGAAGCTAGATTCTTTCTTTCCAATAACAAATATTGGAATTTTTCTTCCAATGAGGAATTAGAATTTTTCATTCCTTCCAGCTCCTATACCTCTGCCTCAAGTATTAGGCAATCAAGAAAGCCAAACTCTGCAATATTTTGTTTTTCTACCTCCTCACCTTGTAAAATGCAAGCCATAGCTCAGGGAAGAAAGAAAGATTTTGGCTATAGCTACAATTCATCCTTAATCAGACACCTGTATTAACCAGGGCCATTTAGCTATCTACCTACCCCCGAAATATCTAGAAGAAAAGCCCTTGCAAATATACGTTATTGATTTTATTATTAATATTTTTCATAAATCATTAATTACCTTGATAAGTGGGGCTGCATCATGCAAAGGATTTTTGTTTGTTTTTAATGCTTGAACCAGAAGCAATTCTTACCCTTTCCCTAGAATTCACCTAAAAATTTTAGAGGAAGTTGGAATTTACTCCCAAGCCCTGGAGTTGAATTACTGTAAATAATCTACTCAGCTTCTTTTACCAGCTTCTTTATTTCTCAGGTAGATCTAGTGAGATAAAGAGCATAGAGATAGGCAACTCCTACTGAAACTTAAGTTGTTAGCTGCCCACCTAGACATGGTGAAAACTATCCTCAAGCACCAAGACACAAATAATGTCCATAGACTTGTCATTTTACCAGTTTCATCTTTATCTATTTATAGTGTCTCATTACTTAGAATCCTGAGCTTGTCCCTTGCATCTTAATAAAATTATTCAGATATTATTGAATATCCACTACACATCACACTTAAGATAGATTTTTTTCAGGACACAGAAGTAAATAACACTGAAGTTAATTCCTTATTCTAAGTATAGGGAAAACTTATACAACATTTATCGTAGAATTTTTTTTTTTAAGATTTTATTTATTTATTTGACAGAGAGAGATCACAAGTAGGCAGAGAGGCAGGCAGAGAGAGAGAGAGGAGGAAGCAGGCTCCCCGCTGAGCAGAGAACCCGATGCGGGACTGGATCCCAGGATCCTGAGATCATGACCTGAGCCGAAGGCAGCAGCTTAACCCACTGAGCCACCCAGGCGCCCAATCGTAGAATTTTTAATGTTAGCTACCATTACTATAAATAAAATACTGTGATAAAGAGAAATATGAAAGCCCAGATAAATGGATGAGTAATCTTCTTGTGATAGAGGAATATTTGCTATCATCATCCCCATCCACATCATCATCATTTAATAATAATAATAATGATATTAATCATAGGTTATATCAATAAATAATAATTACAGAAAATCAAATTGAGGAATTCTTTTTAGTAGACAGTACTGGGAAATAATGAAAAATAAACTCTAGAAGGAAAAGAAGGAGAAAATGGTATAATATAATAGAAAAAGAAATTAAAAATTCCAAATACAAGAAATATTTAAATGGCTTAATGTCTGATAACAACAAACAAAACTTAACGTAATCATCCTGACACATAGTGATTAAATTTTAGAGCACTGAGAGTATAAAAAATGTACTTTAAAAAGTCTCTATCCAAAGAAAAAGAAAATGAGAAGACTGAGAATTCAATTCATTTCTATTCAGTTGACAATAGACTCAGAATTTGAGACAACTAATTTTATTCCAGAATTTGACATTCAGTCAAAGCCATCTTTCATTTCTGTAATCATGGAATCATTTTGGAATCACAAATTTTTTGCATAATAGAATGCCCAAACCATTAATTTAATAATGAAAAGATCAGGCTGATAACACTAAATCTATAAATCGATCTTAGTTTTATTAAATGTATGTCTTCAGACATGTTTTTTGTGATGTGATGCAACAGGAAGTACACAAAAGGAAATGAAAGAGAAAGAGAACAGCTGTGACATTATACTAAAAAGAATGTAAATTTTCCAAAGGACAAATGATCTAGTTTTTTCAGCAAATAAATAGAACAAAAAAGGAATGAGGATTATTAGACAATGGAATGAGTGAAGCAACAGAAAACTGAAGGGTAATGTTTTAGATCATTTTGTTTTTCAATTCTAAAAGTCATGTGTGAAAGGACGCTTCTAAGACAGGTTGGAAAATTTGAATATTAACTGCATAAAACAAAATATTAAGTAGTCATTGTAATCTTATTAGATGTGAAAATGGCCAGGTGATTATATTTAAATATATTCTTATCAATTAGAATAGATAATGACAGCTGACATAATGTGATATGCAGGATTTACATTACATTACTCTGGGCAATTAAAAAGTATAAATTTGTGTGGAGGTTGCGGTGAGGTCAGCAAGAAATTGGTGAATAAAAAAAATTACTAAGATAATAATTATCCAAATTGGGTAGTGAGTACTTGGATGTTCATCATACTATATCTTTCTGTGTTTTTTTTTCTCTGTATGTTTTAAAAGTTCCATTAATACATATTACATATATCTTTTATAGATCATACATAATAGATATAGATATGTATTTCAAATAAAAGAGCAAAAACAATCTCCAGCAACTATAACTTTTCAAACATTCAGGAAATTGTTGAAATTTTACCACCCATGGAACTCCTCTGAAATAGAATTGAACAGAATTAGGCTTTGTAGTTTAAAAAGTGGAGCAGTGTGACTTGCATTAAATAAAGGGAAAAAAATGCCCTTCACCATTTTAAAATTTCTGTAGGAATGACAATTAGGGTCAGAGAAATACTGAATAAAAATGGAAATGTGATGATCAAAGAAATAAATAGAAGTATAATTCACAACTTTCAAATGAATAGAAGTCTCCCCACTATCTCCACTTACATCTTCTCCACATTACAATTTTTTAGATAAATTTTCATTTGGGACTCCTGGGTGGCTCAGTCAGTTAAACGTCTGCCTTCTGCTCGGTCATGATGCCCATGGTCCCACATCGGGCTCCTTGCTCAGTGGGGAAGCCTGCTTCTCTCTCTGCCTGCTCTGTCTGTTCTGCCTGCAGTTCTCTGTGCTTCTGCTCTCTCACTGAAAAATAAAATCTTTTAATATTTTTAATTTTTTTTCTCGCATGTTAATTTTAATTTTCAAGGTTTAAATAATCTTTACCCTTCTCCCTTTTCCCCTCTCCTGCTCTCTCATTTCTTATCATCACCAGACAGCTACAAAATAGGTATCATAAACCCAATTTATAGAGAAAAACAACAACAACAATAAACCAGTGACCCTATAATTTGATCCAAATCACATGGCATTATTATTATTTTTTTTTACAGTGTACTTTCCCTCACAATCTTCCTCTCCTTCCTCTTATGATTTTCTTTGTGGAAGTGGTTCTGCAATGATAATATAAAGACAATTATTTTTCAAGTTGAGCAGATCTTCTGCGCTTTTCATTTGACATATTTGTTCAACTTGGCAAATTGTGGCACATAATAAAGGCTGACCAAGTTCTTTGAAATCATAGGGCACTTTTCTGTACATAAGCTAATCCAACAGTTTCCTCCTTGCCAGTAGAAATTTTCTGCAGAAATACTTTAAATGTAATACCCAACTACATTCTAGAATAAAAAATTACATCATACATTTCCTTCATATCTATTCCTTTCTCAAGGTATACACTTAGGAAATCATGAGGCTGAGCATGAGTCTTTTCTTTTTTTTTAAGATTTTATTTATTTATTTGACAGAGAGAGATCACAAGCAGGCAGAAAGGCAGGCAGAGAGAGAGGAGGAAGCGGGCTCCCCACTGAGCAGAGAGCTCGATGTGGGGCTCGATCCCAGGACCCTGAGATCATGACCTGAGCTGAAGGCAGCGGCTTAACCCACTGAGCCACCCAGGTGCCCCAAGTTCTGTATCTTTTTAAAAAAATTAATCATTTCCTTTTCTATTCTTGATTTCTCCTTTAATACTTTAATTAATTTAAATGCCATTTGCTCATCAGATGTATTTTAATATACATAAAGCCCACCTCTTTCTTTTTAATATAGAACAAATTAGAAATATGATAAACCATTCTTAAGAAGAGCTCTCAGTTTATTTGAAACCTTCTATAGCTAACATTACCCAAAATTTAAAAATTAATTTTCATATATCTAAGTTTCATTGCTTTAATGATTATAGCTAATACTTATTAGAAACTTATGCCAGCCACTTTGCAAAACACTTTACATATATTAATCTAATTTGATCTTCATACTAATCCTGGTGATTATTGTCCTTTTTTTAAAATATGAGGAAATTGAACAGACAAGTTAACTAATTTGCTTGAGTCTACCTAGTCATAAAAGTGGTGGAGGCAAGCTTTGAATTCAGGCAGTCAGAATCAGATTATACTACATTTTAAGATTTATATTATCTTATTAAAATAAATCAGCAGGGGCATCTGGGTGGCTCAGTTTTTGGGTGTCTGCCTTCTGCTCAGGTCATGATCCCAGGGTCCTGGGATCTAGCCCAGCTTTGCTTCCTGCTCCCTGCTCCACAGGAGGCATGAAGCCTGCTTCTCCCTCCCCGACTTCTCCTACTTGTATTCCCTCTCTTGCTGTCTCTCTCTGTCAAATAAATAAATAAAATCTTTAAAATATAATAGTAAAATAAAATAAATTGGCAGACCACTTTGTTTATATATCATTATTCTCTGCTAGGAAGACTATTCTTAAAGTTAATTCATTTATGATTTTTGGAGATATTTTTACCATAATAAAGGACTAGAATCATGAATGTGCATTTAAATATTAAATTAAAAGATATTTCTGAGACTAATGCTCTTTGGAATAATTGTGTTATTTTTTAGTTAAAAATTCTAATTATAAAACTGAGATGTCTAATACTATAGTGAATAAGTTAGAAAATTTTAAAAAAGCAATTACTTTGAAAATTTAAATATACAGAATGAACATTATAGAAATTATTTTTGCACCAAGACAAGAAGAAAATTGATTCCATGATGGTCCACAGAATCTAAACAAATTATTTCAGCTTGTTTCAGTTCATATAGCTTAAGGTGAAACATTGTCTTTTTTTCAAGAGTTCAATTTAGAATTTAGTCATAAAGCACAAGAAAGCATTATTCAGTTGCAGTGCAATTTAATAAGCTTTTTTTCCCCCTGAAGATAATTTTTTTTTTATGTAACATTTCTAAGATGCTAGCAAACTGAGTATTATATAGTGGAGTAAGGGAGAGTTATAACCTTAGTTAATCTAGAAATAAACTTTTACCCTAGAAATACATATATGAAACTATCTGTTTAGTACTTGCAAAAATGTGTCAAGAAAGGAATAACAAATAATTATGAGACCAAAATCTACATTAATATGTGAAATTTAAACACTAAGTTGTCATTTTAAAATGAACTTAAAATTCCAAAATCAAAAGGTGAAAATTTGATGGGTCAAAAGATTGCACTCACCATTTGTACTAAATAGAAAAACCAAAATTGACCATTTTCTAGGAAGATAGTGGGCGCATAATATAATACTTGTGTTCCCCTTGCTTATACAATAATCAATGGATGATTAAGTTTGCATAACACTTAAAATCAGAAAATTATGCAAGCTGTATTTTTATCATTTCAAAGTCATTTTTCATATTAGAAGTTAATTAAATTTGCTGTTCCAAATCATTAAGTATAATATCAATAATATTCTTGGAAGTCTCTGTCTTTTGGTTTCCAGAAGCATAATTTTGAAAGCCTAGAGTATGGGGGGAAAAAAAGACAATAATCTTCGTCAAAAGCAGAGAGCATATATATTTGTCACTGGCATCTATATATTTGTACTTCAAAACTTTACCAAAAGAGGGCAAACCAAGTCTATAGACTATTGAAATTAATTTCTACTGAATTATTTTCCCCTCACCAAAGAAATAACTCTTTGTTCAGAGGTAGTGCATAATACATAATTACAACGACTGTAGTGAAGAAAATGGATTATAAGTCTTCTCTAACTTTTTATGTTAGATCTACATGAAATATTTGCAAATAAATATACAAAATTATTTGTCTTCATAATATCAAATATACTGAGTTTGAAAATATTCATAAGGATTTACATTTTACTAATTTAAAATGTGATTAAGTATCAGTTTGAGCACTAAATTGGGAAAAATCCTGGTTTTGGTCTTTCTAAATGCATGGTCATATTGCTGGTTTGCTCCTTGTTTTTGTTTACTGTTTACTATTCCTTAAATCTATTAAAATATTTTAAAAGACACATTATTGTTTTCACTTTACATTTCCCACAGATAAAGTAAATGGATATGCATAATTTATTTTATTTTAGTATCCCTTTTTTGCATTATGGCTGTATGTGACTGTAATAAATTAACCACATAATGAATTAATGAATACCAACTTTTTTGTCCAGATACATAAATGAAGTCAAGTTCTTTGACAAATAGATTTTGGGAATGAGAGCCAAGGCAATAACTTTTAAATAGAATAGCAACTAGGAAGTTAGGTTTTGAGAATGGCATCTTTGGAAAAAAACAGCATTTAGTTTATCAAACCAAGAAGAATTTCCTTAACCTGATGTATTCCATTAGGAATATATTCTGAATTCAAAAGAGAATATTTTTAAAAATAGTTTTATTTAGATAGAATTCATATACCATCCAATGCACCTATTTAAAGTGTGCAGTTCAATGGTTCTCAGTACATTCACAAACATTACCCACAATTTTAGAATACTTTGGTCACCTCAAAAGGAATCTATTACCCCTTACCTATAATGCCTCTGAAACCTCAACACCTCTAAGCAGCACCTTAAAGCAACCACTAATCTACTTTATATCTCTCTAGATTTCCTTCTTCTGGACTCTTATATGAATAAAACCATATAGTGTCCACTTTGTGATTAGTTTCTTTCACTTAACATACTGTTTTCAAGGTTTATGATTGATATATCATCGTGTGTCAGTACTTCATTCTTTTTTTTAGGTGAATAATGTACAGTTGTATGAATAGACCACATTTTGTGAATCCGTTATTGTGTGGATGGACATTTGGGTTGTTAACAGATTTTGGCTATTACAAATAATGCAGTGGTAAATATCCACGTACAATTTTTTTTGATGTATGCATTTATTTCTAATTTACTTATTTCAAGAACTGCCATGCTGTTGTTACATTATGGCTGTATGTGACTGTAATAAATTAACCACAAAATGGCTGTACCATTTTGCTTTCCCACCAGCAGTATATAAGGTTCTAGTATCTCCACATGCTCACTGACAGTTTTGTTATCCCACTTTCTGATTTTAGCCATTTTAGTGTGCATTTAGTGGTGTCTCATGTCTTTGATTTGCATTTCCTTGATGATTAATGACATTGAGCATATTTTCATTTATTTGCCATTTGTGTTTCTCTCTCGGAGAAATCCCTGTTCAGAACCTTTGTTCACATTTTAATTTCTATTTTTATTTTTTTTAAAGATTTTATTTATTTTTTGACAGAGAGACACAGTGAGAGAGGGAACACAAGCAGGGGGAGTGGGAGAGAGGGAAGCAGACTTCCCACTGAGCAGGGAGCTGCATGTAGGGCCAATCCCAGGACCTTGGGATCATGACCTGAGCTGAAGGCAGATGCTTAATGACTGAGCCACCAGGCGCCCTTTGCTCACATTTTAATTGCATTATTTATCTCTCTATTATTGAGTTATAAATGTTCCTTATATATCCTAGTTACAAGCCCTTTGTCAGATATATGATTTGCAAATGTTTTCTTCCATTTTGTGAGTTGGCTTTTCACTTCCTGAAAATTTTCACAAAAATTTTAATTTTTATGAAATCTAACTTATTTTTGTTGTTTTTATTTTTGCTCATGCTTTTGTTGTTGTCCATTATACTTTTGGTGTCATATCTAAGAATTCATTTCAAATTCATGGTTGTGAATATTTATTTCATCTTTTCTTCTAAGAGTTTTAGACTTTTAGTTCTTACATTTTGTTTTATTCATCCCTTTTAAGTTAATTTTCATGTATGGAATAACATAAATTCCCAACTTCATTTTGCAAGTGACTATCCAGTTGTCCCAACACCATTTGTTAAAAAACAATGCAAAACAAAACTATTCTGTCTTCCATTGAAGTGTTCTGGCACTCTTTTTGAAAATTAGATGTATATACGTGTGTGTGTGTGTGTGTGTGTGTGTGTATTTCTGGACTCTCATTTCTAGTTATTCATCTATATGTCTATTCTTTTGCCAGTGTTACAGTGATTTCATTTGCAGTAAGTATCGCAGTAAAATTTGCATTAAGTTGCTTTTCAGTAAGTTGTTTTTTTTGGTTTTGTTTGTTTGTTTGTTTGTTTTTTAAGATTATTTATTTATTTGACAGACAGAGATCACAAGTAGGCAGAGAAGCAGGCAGGTCAGGGTGGCGGGGGCTGGGGTGGGATGGCTCCCTGCCGAGCAGAGAGCCAGATGCAGTGATCAATCCCAGGACCCTGGGATCATGACCTGAGCCAAAGGCAGAGGCTTTAACCCACTGAGCCACCCAGGTGCTCCAAACACTCAGCCCTCAGTAAGTTTTGAAACTGGCAATTATGAGGTCTCCTACTTGTTCTTTTCTGGAGGATTGTTTTGGCTATTCTGGGTGCCTTGCAATTCCATATAAATTTAGAATCAGCTTGCCAATTTCAACAAAGAAGACAACTTTATAGAATGGTGTTGAATCTGTAAATCGTTTTGGGGGATATTGTTTTCTTAACAATTTTAAGTTTTCCAATTCTTGAACATGGAATATGTTTCCATTTATTTAGATATTTTAAAAATTTGTTTCAACAGTGTTTTATGGTTCTCAGGCATAAGTTTTGCACTTATTTGGTTAGATTTACTCATAAGTATTTTACTCTTTTGATGCTATTTTGAATTAATTGTTTTCTTAATCTAATTTTGGATTATTCCTTGTGTATATATAGAAATATAATTGATCCATGTATTGCTCTTATATCTTACAGTCTTTCTGAAATTATTAGTTCTAAATTTTTTAGTGAATTACAAGGATTTTCTATATAAAGGATTATGTCATCTATGAAGAGAGAGAGTTTTACTTCTTTTCCAACCTGGGTGTCTTTTATTTCTTTTTCTTGCCTAATTACCTAGGCTAGAACTTCTAGTCAATATTAAATAGAAGCAGTAAGGGTGAACATTCTTATCTTTCTCCTGATCTTAGGGGGAAACCATCTAGTCTCTCACCATTCAGTATGATGGTGGGATTTTTTGATAAATACTCTTTATCAGGTTGAAAAACTTCCCTTCTATTCCTGGTTTGTTGAACATATTTTTCTTGAATAGGTGCTGGATATGGTCAGATGTTTTTTCCTGAATCACATGGAATAATAATTCGATTCTTGTTTTTTTACCTGTTGATGTAAAGTATTATATTAATATATAAATCCCACTTGGTATAAAAGTTCACTTGGTATAAAATGCTTTTTATAAATTGTTAGAGTTCATTTATTAGTATTTTGTTGAAAAATTTGAAAGAGTCAGTGTTTTTACTTCTTAAAAGAATTCCTGGTCATCTCTTGTGAAGCAGAAGTGTTAATTATCTCTCTCTTTGAGAACATTGAAATAATCCATCTAATCTCCTTACCTACACTTTTCTGCATATGTTTTCTTATTAAAAAAGTAAAACCAGATTTCTAGATTATTTCAAATTTTAAAGGAACAAATTTTGCTCATGTTACATAAACTCTCCCAAAATATAGTCGAAGGATAATTTCCCAAATGATTAGTGAAATTAACAGTATTTTAAAGTGCACACCTGTCAAATAAAGTTCCTCTAAAATCAGATGTAGTCTCACTAATGAGTAAAAGGCTATCAGAATCCAAATAAGATAATATATTGAATACTGAGTCATATTAAAAGTGAGCCAGGAGTGTCTATTCCAGATAGGAATGTGTGGTTGAGTATCATCTTTGGCCTCTAAGGGGAGCTCAGACACCTTTCCAACCTCACCCCATCTATAAGCGGCAGGAGCAAGAGTGCGATAAAGGGGCTAATCAAATACAAGGCCCTATTTTTTTTTTTTTTATGATGGTTCTAGAACAAAAACCAAAACCAAACAAAACACATGGGATACTTTTGAAAAATACAGCTACCCAAGCCCTGCTTGTGGGAATATCAGTTCATTAAGTCTGGCAAAAGGACAAGTTATGTACATTTTTAATAAGGAACCTAGGCAATTTTAATGAAGAGTCACTGTGTTCTATAGATATGTTCGTTAGTAAGATGAAGACAGATAAAGATGAAGAAAGATAAAATCCCTAAAAAGTGTCCTTTTCTCTCTTTTTCTCTCTTCCTCTGGCAGTATGGTAGAACTTATTTAAAAACGGGGGGAAATGGTAGGAGTATTATATAGGAGATAAATGGTACCACCTAGATTTATATCGAACAATGTCTGAATGAAGCTTTCACAGACCCGATTTCATAAGAAGAAAGAAAAAAGAAAGAGAGAGCGTTACTAAAAATGATTCAAATGCTAGGACTTGAGTAGTCAAGAGTCTTTAATGGCAGAGGGAACATTATGGTCAGTAGGCTAGAAACCTTCAGAGTTTGGTCCTGGAAAAAAATATTACTGAGGTTAGAAAAGATGATTTCAGAAATTCTGGGAACAATGATATCAGCTTAGAGACCGATTTTTTTTATCTTTGAGTCAAAAGCTGTAAAAGACTGTGTTAGGTCTACATATGGTAGGGGAGAAAAAATACATCAAAGTTTTGAAAATTCAACTTGACCTGCTGGAAAGGAAAGAAGAACAGCAGAGAGAAATAAAAATAAAATATTCAGGGAAATAGGGTCAGGGCCACCTACAGCAGAGAAAGAATTGCGTGAAAGAAATGTTTCAGCTGTCATCTGTGTTCTAAAGGTTGTTCAATGCCAGAATTAAACAAATTAAAAGACAAAGTTTTATGGTGGGTAATACAGAAAATAATTACATAATTTCCAATTATCTCCCAGGACCCAAGACTTAGTGAGTAAGGGAAATAGGATTTTTGTTTTGGGAATCTATTAAGAGTTTCTCCATCAGGAATAGGTAGTAACAGTTCACCTGCTGGATACTAAGCAACTTTGGAACAAACACGGTGGTATACAGGATATTCGGAGTAGAGAAATACAGAGAAAAGTAGGAGACTGAGAAAGTAGGACATTAACAGGATGTGAATCTCTGAGAGTTTTCTGTTATAAATTGAGATTAGCATGCTCATGAGAGAGTAGGGAATACAAGCTCATTCCATTAGACATTGATGGTCTTTAAGCATAGCTGGTTGACATCATAAAGCCCAGATGAAACAAACAAAACACATATAAATACTGATGATTGGTAAGTACACCACTATAAATTTCTAAATTTCATAGAAGAGAAGTTTGACAGAATTGGAGAACTCCATTCAGATTCCCTTCCAAGGGAAGATTCACTGTCCAATTTTGAGATATATGGTACCTGACAAGCCTCCAGCTGTTAGTATCTTGTAATTTGCCTCAGCATTCAAGCCAAGGTCACATTATTCTGAGATATCCCTTAGCTAGTGACTAAGCAAGATGGTAATGCTCAGGTTTAGCCATTTCTGCCCAAACTGAGACTCCTCTGATGATATTTGGTCAAGTCCCAACATTACGATGTGATGACTCTTTTCAGGTTGAGGTGTCTCTTTTTATTTCACAGATATTACTCCCCACTAAACCTATTGCACTGTTAAGTTCATCTCAGCATCAGCTTCCTGGAGAACCCAAACCAGGACAAGAGATAGCAGATGGAACTGGAATAAAGGTTTGTTGTTGTTGTTTTTGTTTTGATTAAAAGTGTTCTGTGTTTTGTTTTGTTTTGTTTTGTTTGCAAACTTACCATACCACTCCAGAAAATAAGAAATGCTGTACTAGTTAAATTAGGTAAAATAAGGTTCTTATTTTTAAGGCTGCCACTGGAACTATGGTGGCCTAAGTCTTAGAGTGATAGCACAGCCACAGCAGAGCCCAAACAAAGACTGGAGTATGGATACCCGGAAAGACTGGTTTCTTCATATGACTTTATAATCCAGGAATCATAGAGTCATATAAAGAAACCAGAGCTACTTTCCTAGTTTTTTGAAAAACAGAAAGCTGGGTAGCAGACAGTGGAGTATGATACAGAAAAATGGCAACTTTCCTTAAGCAGCAGCACAAGGCAGCCACAGGAAGATAGCCTTCATCTTATATCCACTTTCCAAATCTGTAGCAACGATTTCATTAGATTAACCTAAATAAAAATATCCAAACTTATCTTGAAAGAGCAGTGTGGTTATAATCCTTCTAATCTCTGCTATACTGAGAGAGGAATAACAGTAGAAGAGGTAAAGTGAATGAGAATGGAAAGGGATGTTAGTTGACAGTAGACTATATGCAGAAAATCTAACATCCCTTAGTTCCTCACATTAAATGCTGGTTGTAGTGGGTCAATATTTTCATGGAAGCCAAGGATTTCCTGCAAATCTCTAAAATACTCACTAGTTAGTGATACTAACCACTGTTGAACAACACTGATTTCCAGTGTAATCTGTTACAGTTTGTGTATGAGATTTGCTTGAGTTTTCTTAGTATTACATACATGAGGCTGGTGATATACTTTGCCATCTTGATACTCAGGACAGCAAAACTGGGGCACATGAGAGTTTTGAATTTGGGAGAAATGAAACTCCCAATGTGCTAAAGAAAGTAAATCATATTATGATTCATGTTTCAGCTGGTGAAAATGAAATTGGGACCACAAATAGGAATCTCAGTGGTTCCTGGCTCAAAATGAGCAAAATAAGGATAACCTTGTGGAGAACAAAATTATTGTGATTATTTTAAGAACTCTACATTCTCCTAAGAAAAATGAAAGGAAGAAAGAGTATTCAGTCTTCTAAGATTTCATTGGTGCAATAAAAGGAATTCTTGATTGTCCAAAAAGATTCATGTTGTTATGTCAAAGCATAATGTCTTATTTGGTCTTTGAATATTAGCTAAAACTTGAAAGTTTTAGCTGTTATACATTAAAGAAATGAGATATTCTTTCTCTTCCTTCTTCTTATGATAATATTTGCAACAACTGCAGTTGGTTGAGTTGCCAGAATCCCATGGAGAGGAACTGTCACATGAGAAACTGGTGCAGATGGGAAAAGTGAAAGTGAGTAAAGAGACAGCCTACCCCACTCATATTGCCAAGAGTAGTTGCCAGGAGACACACTACATTTTTTGTGTGTCTTTTTAAAGGTGAATTTACAGTGTTCTAGCAACAAATGTGCAGAAGAAAGAGTTTTCAAGTCAACTGGCTTTGAATTTTTGGCAATTTAATAAAGTCACATTTTTTTTTTTACAGTAGTAATGTAAAGTATCTTTTTTTCCATATCCAATGATCACTCCTCTGCAAATGGCTCTTTGGCTAGCTCTCTAATTTCAGAATTATTTGATGCAAATACTCACTTAATAATTTGCTTTTTGACCTCCTAATATGTTTACTATTTAATACTTACATAATTTATTTTAGAAATTTGAATTGACATGTCTTTGAATTTAAAGGAAGGGCTATTATGAGGCTGTCCTCTAGCCTGATCCATTTATAGGAAAATAAGTAGAAGCAAACAAACAAACAAAAATTAAATGTCTTGCCAAAGGACATAGAACATAGTTGTGATGGAATCAAGACTAGAATTTTTAAGTCTGTTATTCTCCATTTATATTTGTAAAGTACATTTCACCCATTTGTCCAAATATTAAGACCTAGAATCTTTCTTCTTGTGACAACTAGCTTATTAATTCTGGAAGATTTTTCCAGTGAGGATAGATTTATCACCTTTTTTTTCAGTATTTGTTTTATTCTGTGCATTTTATCTTATTTATTTACTTTTATCTTGTTTTTAATTTCCAAATGAAGTTAGTTGATGCTCAATGTTGCATTAATTTCAGGTATACAACATAGTGATTCAACAATATATGTGATGCTATACTGACCACAAGTATAGTTACCATCTGTCACCATATAATACTCTTACAATACTACTGACTATATATCCTCTATGTTGTAACTTTTTTTATGCTGTAACCTTTATCCTCATGACTTACTCATTCCATAGCTGGATACAGGACTTTTTTGATCAGCATGTATAAAGAGTAATGTTATATATATTTACAAATATTAACATTTTTATAAACATGAAAACAGCTTAAAAATAAAATTCTTCTGAAGTTCTAGTTCTTTATATAAAAGGTGATAATATCATTTTTATTCAACTTTGAAAAATCAAAATGTCAATATTTAATCAAAAGAGAACTTAATTGAAGTAATATAAACTAACTCTGACTAAGTAAACAGAAAATGGCTTTCCTAAAGGATATTGGATGACACATAGCATCTTGCCAAGAAGACTAAAGCACCAGAATTGGAGGCTACACAGTCACAAAAAATTATCCAAAGTGACATGACAAAACTGGTCCACAAAGACCTGGTTGCTGCTCTAAGATACATTGTTGTCATTGATGTCATTGTTGACATCACTAATGCTTACTAAAAACTCTATTGCTAAAAATGCAACTTCTGAAAATGATGCAACAGTCTTTGCTGCTGTCATAATTGATCAAGTCTGTTACTTGCAGTCATTGAATCTAATTCCCAATACTAGCCCAGATATACTGCAGCTCATAGGAGTCAAGGTGACATACCTGAAACTTCCCTGCAAAAGAACCTAAGAAATTACGAACATTACCTATATTCTGAAATATGAAGAACAACAGGGAAGTTCTGAATCGTTGAATGCAGGTGTGTCTTTACCATGGAAATGGTAGTTTGAAACAGAGATGGCGGTTTATCTTTTACTAGTGATGGGATGAAGAAGCCATGTGGGTATAGTTGTCTGACAAAGCCTGACTTGTATAGAACATTTTAGAGAGGGAACAAAATGCACAATGCGCTCTTGTGAGAGGCTGCTGAAAACCTGTCACTCAGATCTCATGATAAGTTCAGAAACGGAGTGGAGGCTTCTAAAGAACAGAATATCTTGGAGGTAAAAAAACAAAAACCTTACTTATTATGGGTATACCTGAGTTACAGTGTTAATATAAGAAGCCAGACCAATGTGAAAAACATATTACAGATTCCATAATCTGTTGATCTGCATGATAGTAATAGGAATGACAGAGAGAAATGGAACATTACATAAAGGTGCAATTTTTGTGATCCTTCTTCCATTGTTAGAGAGATATCCAAAAGAGACAGAAAAGGGAATGCCAAAGAGGTAGCCAGAGTGGGGAAGCCCCCATTACTCCCATCTATTCATAAAAAAAGAAACCATACAGAAAAGCCCAATGACATTTCTGCCAATGAATAGCTATACCTACCCCTCATGCTAATATAGATTCCTAAGAAAATGGAGCCTACATTTGGATTTGATCTCAAAATTGAACTTTGGGAAGGACAGCAGTGGATAGGAAAGGAGAAACAGATGTGTTATCTTGATAAATCTTAAGCAAAAAATACATATATAAGATGTGCATAAATTAAGGTAATTTAATGAGGATCTCTCAAGAAGAGTACAAATTCCATGCCTTTCCTTTTAGTTACTGCTCAATGCACATTTTAAATAATTATGCTCATAGAGGTATGTTAAAAGTTTTTATAGTTTTAAGATGCCTGAAAAAAGTAACTAATTTATATTTCTTATGTCTAATGAAATTGTAATATTTGTTGAAACAAAGTAAATACCTATTAAAATATGATATTTGCTCAACTTGTAGTCACTACTAAAAAATCTTACCTGATTGTAGAATGGACATTTGTAATGCAATTAAAACTAATTGGCTAAAGAATAATTTTGGAAGCATACTCTGGTTTCTCTTCAGATCGTATAAATCTTTCGCCTTTTACTAAAGATTTCCGTGAAGAATAATTTTGGAAGCAGATATGAATTTGAATTTGGGTAGAAATTTGAATCAATGAAGTCACACTTCTGGAGACAATTAACTATGAAAGAAATCTGAAAATTGAATATAAATAAATGTAAGAAAGTTATCTATGGAAGTAAAAGCATAGTTTGCAAAAGGGGAAAAAATGGAAAAGAAAAGATGTGTTAATGTCATTTTAGACTTTATACTTGAGCCAGAAATAAAGTAATAAAGCACAATATTAGAAGCTTTTCTTCTCTGATTTTCATAGGTAGTCTTGTATAGTTGGTCACCAAGGAGAAGTAAAAACCGAGCAGATATCTCTTTACTCAAAAGACTCAAAGTAGCTTCAATAATCTAAACAAAATATCCCCTCAATATTCATAATAAAGATATTCAGTGAGCTTTTAATTCTATTATAGCAAAATTTATGTAGGATGAAAAAGCAAGGTCACATTATTGTAGAAGAGACAGTGACATCATTCACAAAGGAAAAACAGGAGGTCAAAAGTATACCAAGAAAATGGATTGTAATGGACTTAGAAAATTCAGGTTAGAAAAGAGTGTTTATATTTAGTCAGAACACTATTGGAGTATAAAATAAACAACACAGATGAGGCCTTTTGTGCTTTCATTTTGTGAAACTTGATAAAAGTGAAGTACTGAGAAAAACAGAAGAATAAGAAATGATCAGAAGCAAATCTTTGAAGGTGAAAATGGATGGTTCTCTATTAATTAATATTAACCAAAGAAAGGACAAACAAATATATTGAAAAAATGAATATGGAGTATAATAGAGTCAATTCACAGACAATAATACGAGCTGCCAACAAAAGTATGAAAATATTTATCAACTTAAAATTTATCAAGGTCATGCAAATTAAACCAACATTAAAATGTAACTACTTGAGAGGCAAGATATCTGGTGAAAGAAGTATATCTAATTAGAGCCCTTTGGGAGGGCAATTTGTCAGCATTATCAGAATATAAAAGGCACGTACATACTCTTAAATATAGAAATTCTGTTAATTATCCCCTTTCTTATTGAAGTCATTTAATAATTATGTTTTACCCAGAAAGTTTTATTTCTTTACAATTTATATAGCAAAAGATAAAAATTAAGGGATCTCAGGCCTGGGTGGCTCAGTGGGTTAAAGCCTCTGCCTTTGGCTCAGGTCATGATCCCAGGGTCCTGGAATCGAACCCCACATCGGGCTCTCTGCTTAGCGGGGAGCCTGTTTCCCTTCCTCTCTCTCTGCCTCTCTGCCTACTTGTGATCTCTGTCTGTCAAATAAATAAATAAAAATATTTACAAAAAGGAAAATAAAGGGATCTCCTCCTGAGTTAAAACCTCACTGGATTAAAAAAAAAAAAAAAAAACAAAAAAAAAAAACCAAAAACCAAAAAACAAAAACGGTATTTCACTGTTAAAAAAAAAATCACCTTTTATAAAGGGCAGTATATTCTCAGCTGTTACCATTTTCAGTTTAATATGGTTTTGTTTTCAGTGCCTGTGGGTTACTTGCTCTAGTATCATCTTCATATATTTTTATACAAGAGTGTTCTAAAATAGTTAAATCCAAAAATAAATTCAGTGGCACACAGATGTTTGATGGGACTACATTTTAAAAATTAAACAAAAGTGAATTTGAACATCGAAATTTAGAATAATGATTAGCAAATAAATAAAAGTTAAATGTCAAAATGTTACATGTAATGGTTAGTTAGAATATAACCCTTAATTAACATCTGACATTATAATAATATTGAAAAAAATATTAAATCCTATTTAAAAATTAAGGAGTTGTAAAGTGGCATTCTGGGGATTAGATACATAATTTCTTGGCATTGCCTTTATGTTATGGGAAATTTCAGGAAAAATGAAATGGGAGATTCATATGATTTAACAGAAACGTTTTTTGATCTGCTCTTGTTTGTTGCTTTCCACCGATTTCAAACAACAGTTGTGTTCAGTTAACTAAGTTAAACTAAGGTGAGTTTATTAGCTGTATGTCAGAAATGTAAAATTTAGAAAAAATCGTTTTTGAATGTCAAATGGTCTTTTATTTCTCCACCTTGAGATTTATATTTATGTCTCTGTTCTTTCTCTGTATTTCATGTCTACTTGTTCTTTCAACTCCCTTGGAGTGGAACCAGACACTGCAGTCTACAGTGTGAATATGCCTGCTCTATTCCTGTTTGATCTTCTTCCCTTTATGTGTCAGCTTCTCTGTGAGCTGCCTACTTGTCAAATCATTTTTATTCTTCAAAACTTTATACATAATTTTTAAATAAGCTGTGCAGATCTCAGGGCACATGATGAATTTTTCACAAGTTTATCACACTTACATAGTATAAACACCGCAGCTTATGTGTTTAACAATGTAAGGACAAACATATATTTACTTAACTGCAACCAATTAGATGCAAAATACTCAAATGATAGGTTAAGGAAAGCTGTGCTTCCCTTTGAATTAGTAAAATAAGTAGAGTTAAGAAGCTAACTCAACAAAATGCGGCTAGCATGTGTAAGCATCAAAATGGAAGGTGTTTTTTTAAGAGTGTTTAGCTAAAAAAGCAAAAAACAAATCAATACATATTATTTAGTGGATTATTGCACTAAGATATAAAAATCTTAGTTCTCATGTTATCTGACAGTTACATAGTTGTGATTCTTTTTCACCTAGGAGAAAATGCATGCCTTATTTAAATCTCTTCTTATTAAAAGGAAGTTGTTCTACAGTCAGAGACATTTTATAAAACCTGGAACTAGTCACGTGGGGAAGAAAAACTAAAAACATGTCTTTTAGTTCCGTGCCTCATACTACCAGAGGCATGAAATAATAGTCAGGAAATGCAATACCTATCGTCATGGAACTTAAATCATTCGCCTTTGTAAGTTCCAATGAAAATATACTAATCTATTGGAAGAAATACGTTTTTAAAAGTGTATTAAAGAGATTACTGGTAATGTTACATTGAGAAATTATATGGAGGATGACAAGGCCAGCCTAGTATTAAAAAAAATCTACAAGATGAATGAAAAAAATCTATCTTAACCAAACCTAGTAAAGGTCAGGTAGAAGAGAATTTAAGTAAACTGTACACTTTTATAAGCTGTTTTAAGGTCAACTCAAGTTAATATTTTTTTTAGTCCTAGAGAAGTAATAGAAAGGGCAGGCATGTTTGGGAAAGTTAAAGAAAAATATTTTTATCATGAACCAGGAAATATTTTACTTTTATTCTCAGATATATTCACATTGAAAGTCCATGCCTACTTTTCCAGAAATTTTAGGTTATTAAAATTATACCAAACCAACAAGAATAATGAGTAACAGACTTGCAAATTAACTTCTGAGACTATGAGAGGTTTGTAACCACAAACGAATACTCATGAGGAAGGGCTGTCAACGTTACTGAAGATCTAACTGAAGTGTGTGAAGATGCGAGGGAAGACACACGCAACTGCAGTTCTTGGAACCAGTTAGCACAAGGTCATTGTCTAAAGTGATGACACTTCATGAAGAGCAAAGCCGTAAGTCAACCATGTCCTGTTTGCAACAATGAGAGTGGCACCTGAGGCTGGTAGCGACAGTCAACTCTGAATTCTGTAAAAGAAAAGATCTGGTCTTTAACAGATTATGGCATGCAGAAGGCTTTCCAGGAGGTTGCTATTCGGAGAGGAAGCCTGGAAAGTGGTATTAAATTATGGGCAGACCCTAAACTGCTAATGGTTGTCATTTAAAAGTAAGTAAATATTAAAACAACTGCTTGTACCCACACACAGAGTCCACAGTCCCTTAAATTCACACACACACCAGAAATATATGGAACTTTATGGACAATTGGTAGAAATTCTCTCTGGCTCCAGAGGTTGCTGTCTCCACTCTTGGAAATAAATAGTTAAGGGTTATTTCTCCGTTTTAATCTGTACCCAGTTGTTACATGATCTTATCCAGTCATATACTTTTTAACACCATCTATATTCAGAGGATTCCAATTTGTATTTCTAGACCTTATCTCTCTGGAACTAGATTTTTATATCAAATGTATGGTTCACTCCTGGAAGTCTGAAATGTATCTCACATTTATGTTTGTAAAACCAAGCTCTTAATTCCCCCACTATAAAACTTTGTTCTCAACACCCTTTCTCATAACAGTAAATGGCAATTCCTTTTGTCCTGTTAACCTGGAACAAAAACTTCGGAACTATCCTTAACTTCTCTCTTTTCCTCACCTTCATTTCATCATAAAAGCCTGGAAGCACTACCTTAATATAGTATCTAGAATTCAGTTTCTTCTTACTGCTTACAGCATAACCACCTCAGTCCAGGAAACCTTCATAACTAACATGAAATTTTAGTGTTAATGTTTATATATTTCATTTGCTTCTGAAAGTAGTTTCCTCCACGTATCCTGAAAGGCTTTTGGAAATATAAATATAAATATAAATCATGCCACTCCTTAAAACTCTCTGATGACTCATGCCACTTCTTAAAACTCTCTGATGACTTTCCTTTTAATTAATGATAAAATTTGTAGTTTTTACATTGGTTTATAAGTCCCTATATAGTCTTTCTCATTGTTAACTATATGCTTTCAACTTCCAGTATACACACATTTGCTAAGAGTAATTTCAGCTAAAGTTGTTTCCGTATTATTTTCAAACTGTTATGTCTGTTCCATTAATGTACTTTTTTCATGTAAGTTTTCTCTTCTGTAGTATCTTCCTTACAGATAAGCACAGGGACTTACATTCTTTTGAAAATAAACATGAGTACTCTCCAAATAGCTTAGAAGATTTTTTTTTTTCTAAGAACATTTTTTTTTAAGATTATTTATTTGAGAATGAGAGCACAAGGGAGTTAGGGGGAGGGAGAGGGTAAGAGAATCTTGAGCAGACTCCATGCCCAGCGCAGAGCCCAACACCAGGCTCAATCTTACAATCCTGAGATTGTGACCCCGAGCTGAAACCAAGACTCGGATGCTTAACTGAATGTGCTACTCGGGTGACCCTTCTAAAAACATTTCCCAAAATATCAATACCCTTCCTCCTCTACTTCTTCAGTGTGCTTTGTTTTCTTTTATAGAACCAACACATCTCACATATGCAATATTAAATTGCTTATGTTTTTAGTGCCTTTTTCCTCCCACTAAAGTGTAACATCCATGAAAGTATATTTTCTTCTTTGTTTTTTCTTATTATGTATCTCTTGTTTTTACAGTAACACATAGTTAAGTGTCTACCCCCTCTCCCTCTCTCTCAGCAGAATCCTGATCAGTTTCCTGTGAGGAAAACATCTCAGAATGAGGAAGGAATCACCATAAAAGATTAGGGGAAACACAGAATAATTATAGATTATACAGATATTATGCGGCCTATAAGAATAAAAAATGTGTATACAAAATATTGTTTGTGTATATGTAGACAGTATATTTATTGTGTATGTCTCTGTGTATATGTATATGATGTTGATTTCATGTGTATGTTAGACCAAACTTTAGAAAAATTGTACAGTTTTAATTCATGCAATCAGTTATACCTTAATAAAGCTGTTTTAAAAATCTAGAGTTGTGGCTGGATGGCTCTCTCAGTTAAACATCCACCTTCAGCTCAGGTCATGACTGGGATTGAGACCAGCCCCGTGGTTCCCTGCTCAATGCGGATCCTGTCTCTCCCTCTCCTGCTTCCCCTGTTCTCTCTCTGTCTCTTGCTCTCTTTCTCTGTCAAATAAAGAAATAAAATCTTTTAAAAAATTTAAAATTAAAATCTAGAGTTGTAAGTTTAATGCCAAAGGAAGTGTGTTAGAACCACCTACAATTCCAAAAGTAATATCCAATCATGAATATCTGTGCACAAATATATAATCACAATTATAAATCATAAGCTACAAGCCATTAACAGAGCAATGTAAATCAAAAGAATAATTTAATTTGTGTCTCTCACCTAGTGAAAATGTACACCAATGTATATAAAAATACAGAATGACTAAATCACACAATTCATAAGATATAATTTTAGGTATATCAGACTCTATATTTCAGAAATCAAAAACTAATTCTCAAAATTGACTATATATTAAGCCATAAAGAATACCTTCAGAAATTCTGAAAACTTTAAATTGTATAGAAGACATTCTTTGACCTACTTTTAATTAAATTTGCAAATTATTAATAGAAGTATATAAATAATGCAATATCAGATATTAAAACATTGTTACATAAGTGTTGTCTTCAGGAGAAGATTGAATCTAAATACTGTTTTATTTAAAAGCAGTAAAAACCTATGGGATACAGTTAAGACAAAGTTCAGAGTAAAAGATACACTACTAAACAGTAATACTATAAAACAGACAATACTATAATAAATGCAACCCCCAACTTAAGTTAGTAATTAAACTAGAAAACAAACCTAATTGGGAAAAAGCAATTAGTGAAACAAAGTAGAATATGGTGGAGCACATAAATCTAAGAGCTGTTACTTTGAAAATAAAGAGAAAATTTTGTCATGCAGCCTTAACTGAATGAGGAGAAATAGACACAAAATAGAAATAGCAAGATAAAATACCCACAAGAGAATTAAAATGAAAAGAACCCAGATAATATATAAAATATATATAAATTTATATAGTAAGATGTAGCTAATTATTAGGAAATTATAAATTACAAACATAGAACAATAGAAGAAATAAAATTACCATAAAAAGTAAAGTTGTTACACAACTATTCTTTTTATCCCTTAAGCCAGTAATGTGCTATTTTCCAACACTCATGAAGGAGAAATCTGTCAAGCTTGTAAAGAACTAATAGTGCAAATGAAATCATATCCCCCTAGGACATAGAAAAAGAAACTAAGGTCCTAAATAATTTTTATGGAACAGTTATAAGGTTGATATAAAAAATATACATTTTTGATAATAATATTGAATAACAATGTTTTCCAGTGTGTTTCCAACTAAGATTGTTGGCGTTGTTCAATATTGTTAGAGAAATATAAAAGTGACCATTTAATGATCTGCCTATTTTCTGAAAAGGAATATTTGTATGCTTTTGTATGCACACGTACATATACACATATATATATATATATATATACATATATCTTTGTTTCTGTGTATGTAAAATTATATATGTATACACAATCTTTAAAACTTAAAAACAGTAGTAACAAAATTATAAAATTAAAAAACAAAATTAAATGTACATTTTTTTAATAAAGTGACAAAAACAATATTGCCTGGCATGAAAGTACCTTGATAATTTTTTGTAGAATGAATGAGTAAATCAAAACCCCAAGTAAACACATAAATGTTAAGGAATTAGTTTTTGATAAATGCAATATTGCAAATCAGTGGGGAACAGTTATATTAATAAATACAGTTGAGAAAGTACAATAGCAATCTGGAATATGTAAAAATAAAAATAGCATTCTAACCCTCTCCAAAAGAAGATCCAGGTGTTAAATCAAAGTAAATGACTGGGGCACCTGGGTGGCTCAGTGGAGTAAAGCCTCTGCCTGCAGCTCAGGTCATGATCCCAGGGCCCTGGGATTGAGCCCTGCATCAGGCTCTGCTCCGCAGGGAGCCTGCTTCCTCCTCTCTCTCTTTCTGCCTCTCTGCCTACTTGTGATCTCTGTCAAATAAATAAATAAAATCTTAAAAACAAACAAACAAACAAACAAAAACAAAGTAAATGACTAATAATTCCAAGATTTAAGCAGAAATAATATAACCACAATAGTATAAGAAAATATTAAATGATTCTTTCTGCGTGCCTGGGTGGCTCAGTTATTAAGTGTCTACCTTTGGCTCAGGTCATGATCCCGGAGTTCTGGAATCAGACGGGCATTGCATTGGGCTCCCTGCTCAGGGGCAAGCCTGCTTCTCCCTCTCCCACTTCGCATGCTTGTATTCCCTCTCTCTCTGTGTCTCTGCCAAATAAATAAATAAAAATCCTAAAAAAAAAAAAGAAATGATTATTTCATAATCACAAATTATTGGAAGACTTTCTTAATATGACTCAAAGCCTCAAGAGTACAAAAAGACCAATGATTGTGAAAAAATAAATGTTAAATTTTGGAGAGTATCTTGAGAAACATACACACAATAAACTAGAAATATATACAAAAGGATAATTATTGATAAACTAATTATCTTTATATATAAATAGCACCCATGAATCATTAAGAAAAATCTTAAAAACTTGGGGCACCTGGGTGGCTCAGTCATTAAGCTTCTGTCTTTGGCTCAGGTCATGATCCGAGTGTCCTGGGATCTAGGCCCAGTCAGGCTCCCTGCTCTGCAGGAAGCCTGCTTCTCCCCCTCCCACTCTCCCTGCCTGCTTTCTTCTCTAGATATCTCGTTCTTTTTGTCAAATAAATGAATAAGATATTTTTAAAATCTTAAACACCTAATAAAAATGAGTTAAGATATGAAAAAGTTTGATAAGTTAAGTATAATAGTTATTAATAGTTATTAAACATTAAAGGATGTGTTCAATATGACAGAAGTGCAACAATAAAACCATAATTACCTATTTTTGCTAATTATGAAGATCAAAAAGTTGGATCAATTTTTGTATTGATAAGGATATGTGTGTAGGCAAGGGTAAATTGCTATCACCTAGAGAAAAATTTGGCAAGCTTATTAAAATTTAGAGTGTACACTTTGATCCAGTAATTCTACCCCTAGGACTCAATTATATAAGATTTATCCACAAAATTACAAATACGTATGTGTATGTATGCATATATGCATATTTACACTTTAATATACATGTCCATATGGATGCAGATGTCTTTTACATTGTACTTACATAAGCTATCACTGAACTATAAGTAAGAAACTGGTTATTTTGTTTGTGAGAGGAATTGCATGGCTAGAGGACCAAAAAGTTTTGGTTTTGCTGTACATTGTCCTTGTCTGCTTTTTGAATTCTGTACCATGTTTGATCAGGTAAAGTACTCTATATTATATACATATTTGTATATGTATATATATGTTTTTGTGTGCATATGTGTGTATGTCCCTGGGTATATTTATTCTATATTTATTCCATTCCATTATTCTATATTTACTCCATATTTCTATATATTTAACAAAACTGGCACTGTATGCCCATAATGTACCCAAAACTTTCAATGATGGAGCAGGGATAAAATTTTTATTTATTTATTTATTTGACAGAGAGCGAGATCACAAGTAAGCAGAGAGGCAGGCAGAGAGAGAGGAGAAGCAGGCTCCCCACTGAGCAGAGACCCCGATGCGGGGCTTGATCCCAAGACCCTGAGACCATGACCTGAGCTGAAGGCAGAGGCTTAACCCTCTGAGCCACCCAGGCGCCCCAACAGGGATAAAATTTTTGAAGACCAAGTATCTTTAAATACTTTTACAATGAATTTGCAAAATTGGTCTAAGTATATAATGTATACTGAAGGTTATCATAGTATCTTTCTAGGAAGTAAAAATGATATTTACCCCCAAATAAGAGGAACTTAGTATATTATTTTCAAGAATATTTCATTCTTTCAAGTACGTATTTCAGTTCAACTGTATAAAGCAAAAGGAAACTCATTCTAGGTTTATTGATATGGCTTAACCTATTTCCTCTTTTGTTTAATTTGAGCAGCAACATACATAAAGTAGTATTGGATTTTAACCACAATTTTAGAATAAATATCTTTGAACCCACACTGATACAAATGATTGAATAGTTAAGTATATGAAGAAGCAATAAATCTACCATCGAAAAGAATTCTAAGTAATTTATGTAGAAATCCTTCGTTAAGGAGGGGAAGCGGAACTCCTAGTTAAGTTTTGGCTGTATAGAGTGACTACTTTTCAAGGAATATAAAATGGAAAAGGGTGAAAAGAGTAACCTAAATAATAAAAATCAAGATGTTATAAATTTCCAGAAGCAGTTGATAACTCAACACTCTCTGGCTCTGGAAACTTTTTTACAATGTGTTTCCATTATATCCTCCTTTTTCTCTTTAATTGTGATGTTGTTTCTATTCTTTAAGAATTTGGACAGAATTCTACCTACTCTATAAAATGGAATAATTTGGCAGAAAAAAAACATAGGAAATATTCCTGAGTCTCCCAGAAAACAACACTGATCAAACTTAAACATTCGAGGAAGTAAAATATATATTGTGATTATCCCTGGAAAAACTCAAGAACTATAAGCATAAATATACTGAAAAGGAATTATTTTGACTGACTCATACATAATAATTTAATTATCATTTGTAATATTCTGAACAGAAGAGGAAATATGTTAAGCAGAGGAGCCAGCTTTGAGAACATTAAGATCTCTTTTGGGACTATGGCCACTGAGAAATCTTTCACTTGGCTCCTGTGCCAACAAGGATTTTCTTATTTATTTGATTTTTTTGTTTATATGAGCATGCCCTTACTTTCTTTTCCTTTTTAAATTTAAACTCAATTAGCCAACATGTAGTAGTACCTCATGTTGTGGTGTTCAGTGATTCACTAGTTGATATCCTTACTTTCCGACACCAAAAGAGCTCCAGGGTCATCTTATTGATTTCCTGGCCCAATCCTAGAATCAACCATTTCTCCAAGAAGCACTGGTTTCTTTCATTGAAGATCACATTAGGAACCAAGCCTGAGTACCAGGTGTACTTACTGATACGAAATATCTTTGTTTTTAGACCCTCTCAGCTGCCAGAGCAAGGAATGCATGTGTGTTTACTAATAGTGTGTATACTAACTAAATATTTCTAAATACTAACTATGCAGCTATCTGCATCTCTAGTAAGGTAAACCTGAGTGCCTACTAATGTCTCCAACTCTAATGCTTTACTATCATTCAAGACTTCTGGACATGTGTGTCAGTAAATTTCCACTCCAACAGTAAGAAGAGCCATTCATTTACATATTAGTTCAATTCCAGAATCTTTTACAACAACATCAGGATTCTTAACCTTTTTGCCCACTGAACATAACTTTAAGTAGAGCACAATACTTAATGTGCAGTTGATTTTGCCTTTAGTCTTACCAATTTCACACATTTCCAAAGTTACTTAGGTTAGCACCTTCCCTCTCCCCTTTCAGTGAGGTTATTTCATAACTTATAATATATTGTTGACCCTTGAGCTACAAAAGTTTGAGTCTCATATGTCCACTTACATGCAGAATTTTTTCAATAAACTAAAATACTGTAAATGTATTTTCTTTTAACAGTTTTCTTAATACCTCTTTTTTTATCCTCTAGCTTAACTTTATTGTAAGACTATAGTATAGGTAAAGTGTAAAATATGTGTAATCAATTATGTTATCAAGAAGGTTCTGGTCAATAGTAGACTATTAGTGAAGTTTTGGGGAGTCAAGTTAGATGCAGATTTCTGACTGCCCGGGGGATTGGCACCCCTAACCCTTGCCATCGTTTAAGGCCCCCTGTAGTTAGATTGCCGTCACTTTCTATATGACTTCCTGGTACATGCCCGCCTCCTAAAATGGCTTGTTAAAATTTGAAGACAATTAGAATCATTTTTTGTTCTATAAAATTCTGTGGGTTTTGGCAAATGCGTAGTGTCATGTATCCACCATTACATTATCATAAGGAACAGTTTCATAGTCCTAAAAAGTCGCCTGTGCCTCACTGTTCAACCCCTCCATACACAATTGTCAATGACTGGTCATTTTTACTATCTTCAAGGTTTTCCCTTTTCTAGAATATTGTACAATTGAAATCATACAGTGCATAGCCTTTTAAAGTTGCTTCTTTTAGGTAGTATTTCACATTAAAGGTTCATCAATACTTTTTCATTGCTTGATAGATCATTTCTTTTTTTACTGCTGAATATTTCTTTGTACGGAGGTATCCCGTTTGCGAATTCAACTACTACAAATTGCACGTTTCCTTTTTTTCAATTATGAATAAAGTTGTTATAAACATCATGGGCAAGTTTTTGTGTGGAAACAAACTTTCAGATCAGCTGAGTATCTCCTGAGAAAGCAGTTGATGTGTAACATGGGAAAACTATGTTTAGCTTTTTAAGAAACTGCCGAACTGTCTTCCAAAATGGCAGTATCATTTTGTATTCCTTCCAGCAATTAATTAGACTTTCCATTGTCTTCATCTTCACAATCCTTTGGTCTTCTCAACTTTTGTTTTTGTTGTTGTTGTTGGTTTAAAACAATTCAAATACGTATATGGTGCTATCTTGTTTTAATTTACACTTCCATAATGACAAATGATGTTAAGACTTTTTTAATATGCTTATTTTTCTTCTGTATATCTTATTTGGTAAGGTATCTGTTCAAATATTTTGCTTATTTTTATTTTTTTAAAGATTTTATTTATTGATTTGACAGAGATCACAAGTAGGCAGAGAGGCAGGCAGGGTTTAGGGTTGGGGTGGGGGGAAGCAGGCTCCCTGCCAAGCAAAGAGCAGAATGCAGGGCTGGATCCCAGGACCCTGAGATCATGACCTGAGCTGAAGGCAGAGGCTTAACCCACTGAGCCACACAGGTGCCCCTTTGCTTATTTAAAAAAAAAAAAAGAAAATGTTTTAATTGTTGAGTTCCAAGAGATATTTGTATGTTTTGTTTAAAGTCTTTTATAAATACTTTCTCCTTGTTACCTGCTTAACTTTTCATTCTCTTTACAATATCTTTATGCAAAGCAGAAGATTTTTCATTTTAGTAACTCTAACTTCTCAATGTTTTCTTTCATGAATTATGCTCTTTGTATTTGTATCTAAAAAGTCATCACCAAATCCAAGGTCATCCAGATTTTCTTCTTTGTTTTCTTCTAGAAGTTTTATAGCTTTGAGTTTTATAGTTAGTTCTGTGATCCGTTTTGAGGTTTCTTTCAGAAAGTTGCAAAGTTTGTGTCTAGATATAAATATAGATATAATTATGTTTTTCTTCTGGAAGTCAAATTGTTCCAGCATTATTTGTTGAAAAGAATATCTTTGAGTGAATTGCCTTTGCTCCTTTGTCAAAGATCAGTTGATGATATTTGTGTGGGTCTATTTCTGGGCTCTCTATTTCATTCTTTCATCTTCTTGTTTATTCTTTTACCAATACCTCACTCTCTTGTTTATTATAGGTTTATAGTAAGTCTTGAAGTCAGATACTACTCCAACTTTGTTGTTCTTCAGTACTGTATTGAATATTATAGGTCTTTTGCCTTTCCATATAAACACTAACATTATTTTGTCAGTAGTTTTTCTGTCTAGTAATGCCTTTATATAGTTTTGGTATTAGGAAAATACTGACCTGATAAAAAGAATGATGAGGTGTTCCTATGCTTCTGTTGCTTAATAAATATTACAGAAAATTGGTATTTCTCCCTTATGCTTCCTTCTTTCATTCCTTCCCGATGCTTTCTTTTTTGGAAAGTTTTTATTCAGTGTTGTTAATATAGATGGACCTAATAAGATTATCTATTTCTCCTTATTTGACTTTTATAAGTTTGCATCTTTCAGATAATTTGTATATTTTATCTAAGTTCAAGTTTGTGGGCATAAAGTTGTTCATAGTATCCCTTTGCCTTAGTTGATTTGGGTTGCTATAGCAAAGTGCCATAGACTAGGTGACTTAAAGACATTTATTTCTCCTGGAAGCTGGGAAGAACAAAATGAAAGTGCTCACAGATATTGGTGTATGATGAGAACCCTCTTCTGGGTTTCTGACTGCTACCTTCATGCTGTACCTGATAGAGAGAGGAAAAGAACAAGCTCTCTTATCTCTTCTTATAAGGGCAGTAATCCTATCATCAAGACCCCAACCTCTGATCTCATCTAAGCTTAGCTACCTCCCAAAGTAGGCCCACCTTCTAATATCATCACGTTGGGGATTAGAGCTTCAATATATGAATTTTTTGCAGGGGACCCTTACAGTTCATAATACCCTTTGTTAAGCTTTTAATGTCCAGAGGATTATTAATGGGTTTGTGTCTTTTTTTCCTCCTTTTTATTTGGTTAGCCTGGCTAGAGGTTTAATATTTCAATGAATCCATCTTCTGTTTGTTTTTTTCTGTTATTTTCCTCATTTTGAGTTAATAGATTTCTGCTGTAAATTTTATAATTTTCTTTTGTTTACTTTGAACCTAAATATCTACTGTTTCTCCAGTTTTCTGAGATAGAAGCTTAGATTATTTGAGGGCTTTCTTCTTTTCTAAAATACTCACTTAGCTCTGTAATTTTCCATCTAATCACTGTTTTCACTGCACACCACAAATTTAGATGTCTCATTTTCATTTTCATTTATTTCAAAGATTGTTTAAATTCTCCTGAGAACAATTTTTTAGTTAAACCTTTGTTTATTTGACACTGTTTTGTTTAATGTCCAAACATATGGTGATTTTTCTGGTTTCTCCTATTGATGGTTATTTTAATTCTATTATGCTCTGAAATTATTTTTTATGTTATTTGTATTGCATTTTACGACCCAGAATTGTATTCTATCTTAGTGAATTTTCCATTTGAACTTAAGAAGAATATGTATTATGCTTTTGTTGGGTGAAATGTTCTGTAAATGTCAGTAGGTCAAATAGATTAAAAATCTATTCAGGGGTGCCAGGGTGGCTCAGTCAGTTAAGTATCTAACTCTTCATTTTGGCTTAGGTCATGATCTCAGGGTCTTCGGATAGAATCCCACATTGGATTCCATGCTCAGTGAAGGGTCTGCTTGTAGCTTTCCCTCTGCTTCTCCCCCTGCTTGTGCTCTCTCAGTCTCTCTCTTTATTAAATAAATAAATAAAATCTTAAAAGAAAAAAAAAAAAACACAACTCTGTTCATGTCAGTTACACTGCTGATCTGTATCCCCCTGATGGACCAGTTACCAAAAGAAGGGCTTTGGAGTGTTCAGCTACAATAGTGGATTTGTGTACCTCTCCTTCCAGTTCTGCCAATCTTTGCTTCACATATTTTGGCTGTCTGTTGTTATGTGTAAGGTGTGTGTTAAATATTATTATCCTTTCCAGGAGAATTTACCCCTTTATCACTGTGCACTACCTATTTTTATGACTAGTAATTTTCCCTATTCTGAAGTCTGTTGTCTTTTTTCTTACTACTATTAGCATGGCATTTCTTTCTCCAAACCTTTACTTTTAATCTCTATCTTCATGTTTAAAATGTGTTTCTTTTGGAGAACATATAGTTGTGTTTATGTTTTTATTAGCTCTGACAATATTTTTTCATTGGTATATTTAGAATTTCACACTTAAAGTGATTGTTAATATAAACATCTATTATGTTGTAATTGTTTTCCTATTCATTGCCTTTATTCTTTTTTGTTTTATTTTCCTCTTTCTGCAATCTTTGTTTTTTTTTCTTTTCTTTTTCTTCTTCTTTTTTTGAGAGAGGGCAATTGAGAGTACAAACGGGGGAAGGAGAGGAAGAGGGAGAATGAGAATCTTTTTTTTTTTTTTTTAAGATTTTATTTATTTACTTGCCAGAGAGAGAGAGCACAAGCAGGGGGAGTGGCAGGGAGAGGGAGAAGGAGGCTCCCCGCCGAGCAGGGAACCTGATGTGGGACTCAATCCCAGGACCACCTGAGCCAAAGGCAGCCATTTAACCAACTGAGTCACCCAGGCATCCTGAGAATGAGAATCTTAAGCAGACTCCATGCCCAGTTTTGATCCTGACACAGGGTTCGTTCTCTCCACCCTGAGTTCATGACCGGAGCCCAGATCAAGAGTCAGATGCTTAACTGACTGAACCACCCAGAAGCCCCTGCGATATCTGTTTGTTGTTTGTTTGTTTTAAAGATTTTATTTATTTATTTGAGAGAAAGAGAGAGAACTCAAGTCGGGGTGGAGAGGGGGGACAAAGGGAGAGGGAGAAGCAAACTCCCTGTTGAGCTGGGATGCGGGGGTGATCTCAGGACCCTAAGATGACCTGTCATCTTGACCTCATGACCTGAGCTAAAGGCAAACACTTAACTGACTGACTTACCCAGGTGCGCCAACAATCTCTGGTTTTAACTGAGTATTTTGTATGATTTTTTTTTTTTCTCTTAGCATATCAATCACCCTTCTTTACCAAAAAAAAAAAAAGTTCAGTGATTGTCCCAGAGCTTGCAATATGCATTTATAGTCTAAGGCCACTTTGAAAAAACACCTTACCACTTCATGGGTAGTGCAGATATTTTATGACAGAATATTCCCAGTTCTTTTATCTTGTCCTTTAGAATATTGCCTTCATTTATCTACATGCTATAAACATCCAATATATTTTTACTATTACTATGTCAAAAACAAAGTTACTTTTAGGTCAATAAAACAAAACAAAACTAAAGGTTTTATTTTACATTCATTTATTTCTTCTATGACATATTTCCTTTGTGAATTGAGTTTCTGACTTGTATTAAATTTTCCTTCTCCTTGAAGAACTTTTTTTTTTTTAACATTTCTTGAAAGTTTGATCTGAGGGCAGTGAATTCCCTCACTTTTTGTTGGTTTGAAGAAAGATGTATTATTTTTAAAGAATAAATTCAGGCATATGGAATTCTAGATTGAGTGATTTTTCCTTTCAACACTGTATTACTTCTTGTTTGCATGGCTTCTGATGAGAAATCCTTTGTGATTATTATCCTTGTTCCTCAATAAGGAAGGTGTTTTTCTGCCATCTGATTTCTTCAAAATTTTCTTCTGTCTTTGGTTTTCTGCAGTTTCAATGTGATATGCCTCATTATTTATTATTTGATATTTATGCTGCTTAGTGTTATTTGAGCTTTTTTTGTGGTTTGATGCCTGTCATTAAATTTGGAAAATTTTAGGCCATCATTAATTCAAACATTCCTTCTGCCGTGGGCCTTATTTTCTTTCAGTTATCATAATTATGCATGTTAGTTACATATTATGAATCTGTCCCACATTTTTCAGATTTTTTTTCATTTTTTCTTTTATATTTCAGTTTGTGTGTTTATTGACATATCTTCAGACTTACTTATTCTTTCGTTGGCCTATGCAGTCTATTAAAGAGTCCTCAAAAGCATTCTTAAAGTCTGTTACTGTATTTTGATTTGTTGTGACATTTTTTGTCTATTTCTTCAGACTTCCATATCTCTGCCAATATTACCTATCTCATATGTGTTTTGTCTTTTTCTGTTAGAATGCTTAACATAGTTATTATAATCACTTTAAATTTTAAAATATTTCCTGTATGATCATTCTGGTCATCTGTGCTGTATCTGAGTCTGGTTCTGATGCTACTTTGTCATTCCAAGCTGTTTTCTCTTGCCATTTAGCATGTCTTGTTATTTTTTATTGAAATTCAGATATTCTGTATTGTAAAACTAGGTATTGAGGCAGAAAACATTCACCATGAAGTTTTTTTGCTTGTACAGCTAGTATTTGGACTTCCCTTAATGTTGTAGTTATTGGTGCCAGGGGCTTCAAATTCCTATAGTGTCTTTGTTTTTGTCTTTTGTTTTTGTCTCCCTGTTAACTCTGGGTTTCCTTAAGAACTACTCCTTATATCTAGTCTGTATTTTACAGTAATTTCATCTGTAATCTGTACTTACTACTACTCTAGCATCTAGCATCTTGTGTGGTGAGGTGAGGGGAGAAGTGTCCTATAATCTTATTATTAAATCTTAATCTTTCAGTGGGCCTGTTTTCCTGGGCTGTGACCCTCAAAGTGTTTCTTAGGATTTTTCATTCTGGAAGTGAGAGAGAGAGAGGAGTGGAGTTTGGTGAAAGCCCTTTCTCCTTTGTGGGATAAGACTCTGACAGTCCATTTCCCTGGTGAATGACTCTTTGTTATTCAGAATGAAACCATTATCAAAAGGGCTATTTTTCCCCTCGACGTGCCAGAACATGATGGGATTTTTCTTGGATTGTGATAAATTGAGAATTGGTGAAGTTCCAGAAGGTAAAGCCCACAGAAGTGTGGAGCCTCCTAAGACTGACTGCCAGGAGTTTCTTAATCTCATGCTAATTCACATTTAACCTTCAAAAATTTGTCAAAATTGCTGTTTAAATGTTTCTCTAGATAATGGTTCCACTCTCTTCTGTTCCAAATAATCAAACCTCAGCTGTGGTTCTTTGTATTTGCTAGTCTCTACAGATTTTAGAATGTTGCTTTTCTTTGTAAGGTCAGTTCTTTGATGGGTCCAAGGGGAACATTGATTTTCTTATTGTCAACTCTTTTCCTGTTGTAAGGATGGGATTTACAACTTCAAGAGCTCTTTGTTGTTGTTGTTTGCCTTTTTCGCTTTTTTAAAGATTTTATTTGAGTTCAATCGGTAGCGGGAGCGGAGAGCGGACCCCAGAGAGCCCTGAGCAGCCCCACCGCCGCCGCCGGCCTAGTTACCATCACACCCCGGGAGGAGCCGTAGCTGCCGCAGCCGGCCCCAGTCACCATCACCGCGACCGTGAGCAGCGAGGCCGAGACCCAGCAGCCGCCCGCCGCCCCCGCCCTCAGCGCTGCCGACACCAAGCCCGGCACCACGGGCAGCGGCGCAGGGAGCGGCGGCCCGGGCGGCCTCACATCGGCGGCGCCTGCCGGCGGGGACAAGAAGGTCATCGCAACGAAGGTTTTGGGAACAGTGAAATGGTTCAATGTAAGAAACGGATATGGTTTGATCAACAGGAATGACACCAAGGAAGATGTATTTGTACAGCAGACTGCCATAAAGAAGAATAACCCCAGGAAGTACCTTCGCAGTGTAGGAGATGGAGAGACTGTGGAGTTTGATGTTGTTGAAGGAGAAAAGGGTGCGGGGGCAGCAAATGGGACAGGCCCTGGTGGAGTTCCAGTGCAAAGGCAGTAAATACGCAGCAGACCGTAACCATTATAGACGCTATCCACGTCCCAGGGGTCCTCCACGCAGTGTAGGAGATGGAGAGACTGTGGAGTTTGATGTTGTTGAAGGAGAAAAGGGTGCGGAGGCAGCAAATGGGACAGGCCCTGGTGGAGTTCCAGTGCAAGGCAGTAAATACGCAGCAGACCGTAACCATTATAGACGCTATCCACGTCCCAGGGGTCCTCCACGCAATCACCAGCAAAATTACCAGAATAGTGAGAGTGGGGAAAAGAACGAGGGATCGGAAAGTGCTCCCGAAGGCCAGGCCCAACAGCGCCGGCCCTACCGCAGGCGACGGTTCCCACCTTACTACATGCGGAGACCTTCTGGGCGTCGACCACAGCATTCCAACCCTCCTGTGCAGGGAGAAGTGATGCAAGGTGCTGACAACCAGGGTGCAGGAGAACAAGGTAGACCAGTGAGACAGAATATGTATCGGGGTGATAGACCACCATTCCGCAGGGGTCCTCCTCGCCAAAGACAACCTAGAGAGGATGGCAACGAGGAAGATAAGGAAAATCAAGGAGATGAGACCCAGGGTCAGCAGCTACCTCAACGTCGGTACCGCCGCAGCTTCAATTACCGACGCAGACGCCCAGAAAACCCTAAACCGCAAGATGGCAAAGAGACAAAAGCAGCCGATCCACCAGCTGAGAATTCGTCCGCTCCCAAGGCTGAGCAGAGCGGGGCTGAGTAAATGCCGGCTTACCATCTCTACCATCATCCGGTTTAGTCATCCAACACGAAGAAATGAAGATGAAATTCCAGCAATAAGAAATGAATGAAAGATTGGAGCTGAAGACCTTAAGTGCTTGCTTTTTGCCCATTGACCAGATAAATAGAACTATCTGCATTATCTATGCAGCATGGGGTTTTTATTATTTTTACCTAAAGACGTCTCTTTTTGGTAATGACAAACGTGTTTTTTAAGAAAAAAAAAGCCTGGTTTTTCTCAATACACCTTTAAAGGTTTTTAAATTGTTTCATATCTGGTCAAGTTGAGATTTTTAAGAACCTCGTTTTTAATTTGTAATAAAAGTTTACAACTTGATTTTTTCAAAAAAGTCAACAAATGGCAAGCACCCGTTAATAAAGGTCTTAAATAATACTAATAATAATAAAAGATTTTATTTATTTATTTGACAGAGAGAGAGATCACAAGTAGGCAGAGAGGCAGGCAGAGAGAGAGGGAAGCAGGCTCCCTGCTGAGCAAAGAGCCTGATGCAGGGCTCCATCCCAGGACCCTGAGATCATGACCTGAGCTGAAAGCAGAGACTTAACCCACTGAGCCACCCAGGCACCCCAACTTCAAGATCTGTTAATGTCAGAGGTAAAACTGGAGGTCAATAATTTTTAATAAATAAAATATATTAAACAATAGCAATAATTTTAAATGTTTTTCTGTATTCCTTTCACTGTTTTCTATCATTGATTCCTTCCAACAAAACTAAGGCAGGTAGTATTAAATTTCTTTTCTGCCATACTAGGCTTCAAGTTTATTATTACTTGCATAAAATAAAAAAGCTTTCCATTCAAAAAATTTCCAATGAAAGTATGTTTTAAAATGTTGTCATTATGGGGCGCCTGGGTGGCTCAGTGGGTTGAAGCCTCTGCCTTCATCTCAGGTCATGATCCCAGGGTCCTGGAATCGAGCTCCTCATTGGGCTCTCTGCTCGGCAGGGAGCCTGTTTCTTCCCCTCTCTCTCTCTCTGCCTGCCTCTCTGCTTACTTGTGGTCTCTGTCTGTGAAATAAATAAATAAAATCTTTAAAAAAAATTTTGTCATTTATTTTTAGTTTTATTGATTTTGTTTTATTAAGATTATCTTTATTATTTCTGCCTTATAGGATTTATTGATGCTTTTATGACCTAATAATGTATGTATGATTCATTTTGTGAATGTTCCATGTGTTCTTTTTTATGTGTTCTAAAAAAAAAGTATATTTTCTAACATCAAGATACAATAGTTATATGTATATTTATTTACCTTATTGCTTACGTTACTGAGATCTTCTACCTCTTGTTTAATGTTTTTTCACTTGATTTATATTGGCCCCCAAAAAGACTTAAATCTCCTATTATTTATGTGTTTCTCTTTACTTTATATCTCTTTAATATAAACAGTATAGAAGTGAATTGTGGCTTTTATCATCATAGTATGTTTATGGTGTATTTAATGCTTTTTCCTGAGTTTTAGCTTGTCTGATATAAGGTTTCTATCTTGTACTTTCTTGATTTTTTTGTTTTCCTGTTGTACCTTCCCCATCCTTTATGTTTAGACTTTGAGAGTCATTGTTTTAGGTGTATCTATATTAAATTGCATAAATTTGGATGCTACTGCTTTGTGAGATAAACTGAAATCTTCTTTGTTTTTCAAAATTAGTGAATTAGGTACATACACATATATTGTTATATCTGATACTTGGTTTCAAGTTTTCATATTATTTAATAACATGATAATATAACTACAGTGAATATTATATTTTGTTGTATCTATACTTCTATGTGATCTGTTTACTTTTTTCTTTTTTTTAAATCATAAAGGATTTGTACTTTTGTTCACATGGTTCTTTTTATAATAATATTTAACCTAGATGTCCATCAACAGATGAATGGATAAAGAAGATGTGGTATATATACACAATGGAATACTATGCAGCCATCAAAAGAAATGAAATCTTGCCATTTGCGACAATGTGGATGGAACTAGAGCATATCATGCTTAGTGAAATAAGTCAAGCGGAGAAAGACAACTATCATATGATCTCCCTGATATGAGGAAGTGGTGATGCAACATGGGTGGTTAAGGGGGTAGGAGAATAATAAATGAAACAAGATGGGATTGGGAGGGAGAAAAACCATAAGTGACTTTTAATCTCACAAAACAAACTGACAGTTGCTGGGGGGAGGGGGGTCAGGAGATGGGGGGTGGGGTTATGGACATTGGGGAGGGTATGTGCTATGGTGAGTGCTGTGAAGTGTGTAAACCTGGCGATTCACAGATCTGTACCCCTGGGGATAAAAATATATTATATGTTTATAAAAAATTAAAAAAAAATACCAGAAAAAAAAAACAATATTTATTAAGATACCCTTCAGTCTTCTTTCTTTTGTTTAATCACCTGCTGTTTGAGTTGTCAGATGAAGATAACATTCTTTGACTATCAGCTGCTACTGATGTGACAATCCACATTCTTCCTCCAACATTTTATTTGTATTATTTCTTGTTTTCAGGTTTTTTTTTTTTTTAAGACATAACCATATTACTCTTACAACCTTGTTCCTGCCTTTCATTTATTCTTAGATCTACAGATCTACAATTAAGTATGTCCATTGTTGCCATGAACCATTTCCTGAAGTTTCCCAGTTATCATTTTATGGGATGTAACTCATCTTTTAATAGATTCCTTGAGAAAAGTTAATTTAAAGTATTTCCTGAGGTATTCCATATGTAAGAATTATTTTATGCCCTTGCTATTTAAGAGACAATTAGATGGATATGACAGATTTAGCTCCCAGATTTGCTTTTATTGAGCTTCTTAGAAATGATATTATATAACCTTTATTGCATGTTGCTTTTTCAGTGAATGGATTTATGTATTTATTTATTTATATTTATTGGTAAGTGTATTGTTTTTAATTCCTGGAGAACTGGAGATTTTTTTTCCATTTTTAAAACCCAAAAGCTTTATCACGATATTTCTTGAGTTGAATGTTCTAGATCAATAATTCCATGATGCATAATGAAGACCCATTCTCACTAGAATTGGGTCTCTTTATATCCTGGGAAATATTATTGAGTTATTTTTAATATTAATTTTATTCTTATTTGTGTGTGTGTGTGTGTGCTTTACATGGGCTTCAGTTGTGTGTGTGTGTGTAAATATGAAGGCTTTTTTTTCCTATAAAGATCACTTGTCCTATAAATTTTATTTCATGCAATTCCTTTATTGCACATACTAAATTTTATTTTAAATGCCTTTCCTTTTGGTAATATGTTAGTTAATCTTTATTCCTCAGATTATGTAACCTTTTTGTCAATAACTTTTCTGAATTTGCTCAACTCATTTGACATACTCTTTAAAATGTGTTTCCTAGGTTTGGAATTTATGATTCAGGATTTTGTTGTTGCTTTTTAAATGTACATAAATATTGGTTTAATGTTAACTTGAATTAACAGGTATGTTTTTACTGGTTTTCTGCTTTATGTGGTTTTGGAAGGACCATTTCAACTATTATTTTGTATGTTCTTTCATATGTTGATTAATTTATTAGTTCATAGTACCTCTCCTTTTGAGATAATAAACTGCTATTTTGTTTTGTTTTTCCAAGCAGTGATGATCATTTTTTTTCTTTTTGGTAGAGAAGTATCTGTAATTTTATGATTTTCTTTTATTTCTGATATACTTTTTTTTTTTCAACATTTAGGTTGTTCCCATATCTTGGCTATTACGAATAGTGTTACACTGAACATGGTAATGCAGAGATCTCTTCAAGATCTTTATTTCATTTCCTTTGGATATATACCCAGAAGTGAGATTGCTGGGTCATATGATATAGCTGTTAATTTTTTTGAGGGATTCCTTAGGGCTATAACAATTTATGTTCCCACCAGTAGTGTACAAGTGTTCCCTTTTCTCCACATCTTTGTTAACACTTATTATCTATTGTCTTCTTTTTTTCTTTTTAAGTTTTTACTTAAATTCTAGTTAGTTAGCACACAGTGTAATATTAGTCTTAGGTGTACAATATAGTGATTCAACACTTCCATACAGTTCCCAGTGCTCATCACAAAAAGCATACTCCTTGATCCCCATCACCTATTTTACCCATCCCTCCACCCACCTCCCTTTTGGTATCCAACAGTTTATTCTCTATAGTTAAGAGTCTATTTCTTAGTTTGTCTCTCTCTCTTTTTTCCTATTTGCTCATTTATTCTGTTTCTTAAATTCCACATATGAGTTAAATTATATGGTAATTATCTTTTTTCTGATTGACTTTATTTTGCTTAGTATAATACTTTCTAGTTACATCTGTGTTGTTGCAAATGGCAAGATTTCATTCTTATGACTGAGTAATATTCATATATATACACACATTAATATATTTCATATATATATATATATATATATATATATATTCCTGTACACACATACACACACACACACACATACACACCAGTTCTTCTTTATCCATTCATCAGTTAATGGATACTTGGGCTATTTCCATTTCCATCTACTGTTGTAGATAATGCTGCTATAAATATCAGTGAGCATGTATCCCTTTAAATTAGAATTTGTGGATTCTTTGGGTAAACACCTAATAGTGAAATTACTGGATTGAAGGCTAGTTCTATTTTTAACTTTCTGAGGAACCTCCATACGGTTTTCCAGAGTGACTGCACTAGTTTGCATTCCCAATAGTGAAAAAGGGTTCCCCTTTCTCCACATCCTCACCAACACCTATTGTTTCTTGTGTTGTTGATTTTAGCCATTCTAACAGGTGTGAAGTGATACCTCATTAAAGTTTTGATTTGTATTTCCCTGTTGATGAGAGATATTGAACATCTTTTCATGTGTCTGTTGGCTATCTGGATGTCTTCTTTGGAAAAACGTACGTTCATGTCCTCTGCCCATTTTGTATCTGGATTATTCATTTTTTGGGTGTTAAGTTTTGTAAGTCCTTTATATATTTTAGATAGTAACCCTTTATCACATATGTCATTTGAAAATATCTTCTCTCATTTTGTAGGTTGCCTTTTAGTTTTGTTAACTGTTTCCTTCACTGTGCAGAAGCTTTTTATTTTGATGAAGTCCCAACAGTTTATTTTGCTTTTGTTTCCCTTTTCTCAGGAGACGTATCTCGAAAACAGTTGCTATGGATGATGTCAAAGAATTACTGTCTGGGGGCACCTGGGTGGCTCAGTGGGTTAAAGCCTCTGCTTTCGGCTCAGGTCATGGTCCCAGGGTTCTGGGATCGAGCCCCGCATCGGGTTCTCTGCTCAGCAGGGAGCCTGCTTCCCTTCCTCTCTCTGCTTGCTTCTCTGCCTACTTGTGATCTATCTGTCAAATAAATAAATAAAATATTAAAAAAAAAAAAAGTTACTGTCTGTGTTCTCCTCTAGGATTTTTATAGTTTCAAGTCTCACATTTAGGTCTTAAATCCATTCTGAATTCATTTTTGTGTATGGTATAAGCATGTGGTCCAGTCTCATTCTTTTACATGTTGCTGTTCAGTTTTCTAGCACCATTTGTTGAAGAGACTTCCCATTGGATAGTCTTCCCTGCTTTATTGAAGATTAATTGACCATATAGTTCTGAGTTCATTTCTGGGTTTTCTGTTCTGTTCTATTGATATATATGTCTATTTTTGTGCATTTACCATACTATTTTGATCACTACTGCTTTGTAATGTAACTTGAAGTCCAAAATTGTGATGCCTCTAGCTTTGCTTTTCTTTTTCAGAGTTACTTTGGCTATTCAGGGTTTTTTGTGGTTCAATGCAGATTTGGAAAAACCACAACTACATAGAAGCTAAACCACAATCTATTAAACAGTGAATGGGTCAATCAAGAAATCAAAGAAAAAAAGTATATAGAAACAAATAAAAATGAAAACACATGGTCCAAAACCTTTGGGATGCAGCAAAAGCAGTCTTGTACCTCAAAATGCAAGAAAAATTTCAATTTAACAACCTAACCTTACACCAAAGGAAATGAGAAAAAAAACAAAAACGAAAACAAATGAAGCCTAAAGCCAGCAGAAGGAAGGAAATAATAATTAGAGTGGAAATAAATGATATGGATGCTAAAAAAACAATAGATTGAATCAATGAAACCAGGAGCTGTTTTTTTGAAAAAATTAAATTAACAAAATTGATAAACCTCTAGCCAGCAAACTTGTCAAAAAGAAAAGCAAAAGATCCAAATAAATAAAATGACAATGAAAGGGGAAAAATAACAACAACATCTCAGAAAGTAAGAGAATATTATGAAAAACTGTACAACAATTAATTGGACAACATAGAAGAAAATGATAAATTTCTAGAAACATATAAATGGCCAAAACTGAAACAGGAAGAAATAGGAAACATGAATCGACCAATAACTGACAAAGAAATTGAATCAGTAATCAAAAAACACCTCACAAACAGAAGTCCAGGGCCAGAAGTCTTCATAGGTGAATTCTACTGAATATTTAAGAATTAATACCCACTCTTCTCAAACTATTACAATAAATAGAAAAGGAAAACTTCCAAATCCATTCTATGAGGCCACATTACTTTGATACCAAAACCAGATAAAGACTCCACTAAAAAGGAAAACTACAAGTCAATATCCCTGATGAACATGGATTCAAAAATTCTTAATAAAATTCTAGCAAATTGAATTCAACAATACATAAAAAAAAAATCATTCACCATGACTGAGTGGTATTTATTGCTGGGCTACAAGGGTGGTTCAATATTTACCAATCAATCGATGTGATATACCACATTAATAAAAGAAATGATAAGAACCGTATGATCAATTCAATAGATAGAGAAAAAATCATTTCACAAAGTACAATATCTATTCATGATAAAACCCTCAACAAAGCAGGAATAGAAGGAATATACTTCAACATAATAAAGGCCTTATATGAAAAAAACACAAAAGCCAATATCATTCTCAGTGGGGGAAAAACAGAGCTTTTCCTCTATGGACAGGGACATCCACTCTCACCACTGTTATTTAACATGGTACTAGAAGTCCTAGGCACAGCAATCAGACAAAATCAATCAATCACTTAATCAATCAATAAAAGGCATCCAAATCGGCAAGAAGTTACAATTTCATTATTTAAGATGACATGATATTCTATGTAGAAAGCCCAAAGACTCTACCAAAAAACTGATAGAACTGATACACAAATTCAGTAAAGTTGCAGGATACATAATCAATGTACAGAAATCTGTCGCATTTCTATACACCAATAAAGAAGCAAGAGAAAGAGAAATTAAGGAATTAGTCCCAATTACAATTGCACCAAAAACAGTAAGCTACCTAGGAATAAACCTAAGGAAAGAGGTAAAAGACTGTACTCTGAAAACTATAAAACATTGATGAAGGAAATTGAAGATGATACAAATAAGTGGAAAAACATCCCATGCTCATGAATTGTAAGAACAAATGTTAAAATATATATACTACCCAAAACAATCTAAACATTTAATGCAATCCCTATCATAGTACCAACAATATTTTTCCCAGAACCCTTAATTTTTCTCTAAATTCTTGGTTCTTTTCACCACTGGATCTCTAAATTATCCCTACATCTTCTTCCTTAGAATTAGTACCTTCCCAAGATCTATGTCTTGAGCCCAGCCCACCTTTTTAAATTTTCAGTTGTCTATGGTCTGATGTTCCAATTACCCATATTTTCTCATTAAGAGTTGTCCTTGCTTTTTATGAAGGTGACATTGTTTGTGTTCTCTCATTAGGATCCTGACACCCTATCTAAATCTCCAGTCTCTGACTCCCCACATTTCATGGGTTTCACAGGTAGGTCTCTTGGAATTTAATATTCATTTTCTGACTTAGAGTCATTTGGCATTTTTAGTACTCCTTGCTACTATTTTTATACAACAACCTCAATGTTCTGAAATATATTTTATAGTATTTATATATTTTATATAATCAATCTTAGTAACCCTAATATTAAAATTGAGTATCTTGATCTTCAAAAAAATACATGATTATTTACAAAAGTTAGCATTTTAGCAGCTAATTCAGGTCTCTTAATGACATGATTTCTTTGACTATTATATAACTGCTTGATATTTAATATATTTTATATAAATATAATATATTCTATATTTATAATTTATATAAATATATAAATTTATATTATATTTATATAAATATATAAATTTTATTAAATGATATTTGAATTTATTAAAATATAATGATATTTTGATGGTTACATATTCATTGATGGTTATCATGTTTATTACTATAAAATGATAATATTTAGTTTATTTAATGATTTTTCCACTTTGTTCAGATTTACCTGATATTAACACTAGTGTTCATGATTTCATTTTGCCTTCACTAGAACATTAATACATTAACACATAATGCAATAACCATGAGTTAAAATTGATAATTTTAATTGATAACTCATAACATAGAGTGATGGCTGTAATAGAAGAAGTTTTGCCATTATGAAGCTTAAGTTCCATGGAAAATTTCGCCTATCCATTTACTTTTAATGTATCTGATTTTTATTTAAAAATTTTCTCCTCTAAATCGTACACAGATGGCTCAACTGGTATGTTTTAACACAATATTGAAGTATTTACCTTAAATAAGGAAATCTAGCCCAGTTAATGGTTTTAAAATATTTTATAGCTAATTCTATTTTTTTTAATTAACATATGATGTATTATTAGCCCCAGGAGGACAGGTGTGTGAATAGCCTGATTTACACACTTCACAGCACTCACCATAGCACATACCCTCCACAACGTCCTCACCACCCTCTCCCTACTCACCGTCCTCCCTAGTCACCCTCTCCCTACTCACCGGCAACCCTAAGTTTGTTTTGTGAGATTAAGAGTCTCTTATGGTTTGTCTCCCTCCTGATCCCATCTTGTTTCATTTATTCTTTTCCTACCCCCCCCCACATTGCATCTCCACTTCCTCATATAGGGACATCATATGATAGTTGTCTTTCTCCGATTGACTTATTTCGCTAAGCATAATACCCTCTAGTTCCATCCACATCGTCACAAATGGCAAGATTTCATTTGTTTTGAAGGATGCATAGTATTCCAATGTGTATATATACTACTCTTCTTTATCCATGCATCTGTTGATGGACATCTAGGTACTTTTCATAGTTTGGCTATTGTGGACATTGCTGCTATAAACATTTGGGTGCACATGCCCCTTCAGATCACTACATTTGTATCTTTAGGGTAAATACCCAATAGTGCAATTGCTGGGTCATAGGGTACCTCTATTTTCAACTTTTTGAGGACTCTCCATGCTGTTTTCCAGAGTGGTTGCACCAGCTTGCATTCCCACTAACAGGGTGGGAGGTAGGAGGGTTCCCTTTTCTATACATCCTCACCAGCATCTGTCATTTCCTGACTTGTTAATTTTAGCCATTCTGACTGGTGTGAGGTGGTATCTCATTGTGGTTTGATTTGTATTTCCCTGATGCCGAGTCATATGGAGCACTTTTTCATGTGTCTGTTGGCCATTTGGATGTCTTTTTTGCAGAAATGTCTGTTCTTGTCCTCTGCCCATTTCTTGATTGGATTCTTTGTTCTTTGGGTGTTGAGTTTGGTAAGTTCTTTATAGATTTTGGCTAGTAACCCTTTATCTGATATGTCGTTTGCAAAAATCTTCTCTCATTCTATCAGTTGTCTTTTGGTTTTGTTAACTGTTTCCTTAGCTGTGTGAAAGCTTTTGATCTTGATGAAGTCCCAATAGTTGATTTTGGCTCTTGCTTCCCTTCCTTTTGACAATGTTCCTAGGAAGAAGTTTCTGTGGCTGAGATCGAAGAGGTTGCTGCCTGTGTTCTCCTCAAGGATTTTGATGGATTCCTTTCTCACATTGAGGTCCTTCATCCATTTTGAGTCTATTTTCATGTGTGATATAAGGAAATGGTCCGGTTTCATTTTTTTTGCTTGTGGCTGTCCAATTTTCCCATGCCATTTGTTGAAGAGACTGACTTTATTTCATTGGACATTCTTTCCTGCTTTGTTGAAGATTAGTTGACCATAGAGTTGAGGGTCTATTTCTGGGCTTTCTGTTCTGTTCCATTGATCTATGTGTCTGTTTTTGTGTCAGTACCATACTGTCTTGATGATGACAGCTTTGTAATAGAGCTTGAAATCTGGAATTGTGATGCCAGCAACTTTGGCTTTCTTTTTCAGTATTCCTCTGGCTATTCGAGGACTTTTCTGGTTCCATTATAAATTTTAGGATTATTTGTTCCATTTCTTTGAAAAAAAAAAAAAAGAATGGGGTTTTGATAGGGATTGCATTTAATGTGTAGATTGCTTTAGGTAGCATAGACATTTTCACAATATTTGTTCTTCCAATCCATGAGCATGGTACATTTTCCCATTTCTTTGTGTCTTCCTCAATTTCTTTCAAGAGTACTTTTATAGTTTTCTGAATACAGATTCTTTGCCTCTTTGGTTAGGTTTATTTCTAGGTATCTAATGGTTTTTGGTGCAATTGTAAATGGGATTGACTCCTTAATTTCTCTTTCTTCTGTCTTGTTGGTGTAAAGAAATGCAACTGATTTCTGTGCATTGATTTTATATCCTGACACTTTACTGAATTCCTGTACAAGTTCTAGAAGATTTGGAGTGGAGTCTTTTAGGTTTTCCAAGTATCATATCATCTGCAAATAGTGATAGTTTGATTTCTTCCTTGCTGATTTGGATGACTTTAATTTCTTTTTGTTGTCTAATTGCTGAGGCTAGGACTTCTAGTACTATGTTGAATAGCAGTGGTAATAATGGACACCCCTGGTGTGGTCCTGACCTTAGTGGAAAAATTCTCAGTTTTTCTCCATTGAGAATGATATTTGTGGTGGGTTTTTTATAAATGGCTTTGATGCTTTTGAAGTATGTACTATCCCTACACTTTCAAGAGTTTTGATCAGGAAAGGATGCTTTACTTTGTCAAATGTTTTTTCAACATCTATTGAGAGTATCATATGGTTTTGTTCTTTTTTTTATTAATGTATCACATTGATTGATTTGCGGATGTTGAACCAACCTTGCAGCCCTGGAATAAATCCCACTTTGTCATGGTGAATAATCCTTTTAATATACTGTTGGATCCTATTGGATAGTATTTTGATGAGAATTTTCACATCTGTGTTCATCAAGGATATTGGTCTGTAATTCTCTTTTTTGACAGGATCCTTGTGTGGTTTTGGGATCAAGGTAATACTGGCCTCATAAAATGAGCTTGGAAGTTTTCCTTCCATTTGTATTTGTAGAATTCCCCTGGGAAGCCATCTGGCCATGGGCTCTTGTTTGTTGGGAGATTTTTGATGACTGCTTCAATCTCCTTATTGGTTATGGGTTTATTAAGTTTTTCAGTTTCTTCCTGGTTCAGTTGTGGTAGTTATATGTCTCTAGGAATGCACCCATTTCTTCCAGATTGTCACATTTGCTGGCATATAGTTGCTCATAATATGTTCTTATAATTGTTTGTATATCTTTGGTGTTGGTTGTGATCTCTCCTCTTTCATTCATGATTGTATTTATTTGGGTCCTTTCTCTTTTCTTTTTGATAAGTCTGGCCAGGGGTTTATCAATCTTATTAATTCTTTCAAAGAACCAGTTTCTAGGTTCATTGATTTGTTCTATTGTTTTTGTTTTTATTTTGTTTTGTTTTGTTGTTTTTATTTCATTGATTTCTGCTCTGATCTTTATTATTTCTCTTCTCTTGCTGGGTTTAGGCTTTCTTTGTTGTTCTTTCTCTAGCTCCTTTAGGTGTACTGTTAGGTTGTGTATTTGAGACCGTTCTTGTTTTTTGAGAAAGTCTTGTACTGCTATATATTTTCCTCTCAGGACTGCCTTTGCTGTGTCCCATAGATTTTGAACCATTGTGTTTTCATTATCATTTGTTTCCATGAATTTTTTTCAATTCTTCTTTAATTTCCTGATTGACCTATTCATTCTATAGAAGGATGCTCTTTAGTCTCCATGTATTTGGATTCTTTCCAAATTTCCTCTTGTAATTGATTTCTAGCTTCAGAGCATTGTGGTCTGAAAATATACAGGGAATGATCCCAATCTTTTGATACTGGTTGAGACCTGATTTATGACCCAGGATGTGATCTATTCTGGAGAATGTTCCATGTGCACTAAAGAAGAATGTGTATTCTGTTGCTTTGGGATGGAATGTTCTAAATATATCTATGATGTCCATCTGGTCCAGTGTGTCATTTATGGCCTTTATTTCCTTGTTGATCTTTTGCTTGGATGATCTGTCCATATCAGTGAGGGGAGTGTTAAAATCCTCTACTATTATTGTATTATTGTCTATGTGTTTCTTTGATTTTGTTATTAATAGGTTTATATAGTTGGCTGCTCCCATATTAAGGGCATAGATATTTAAAATTGTTAAATATTCTTGTTGGACAGACCCTTTGAGTATGATATAGTTTCTTCCTCATCTCTTATAGTCTTTGACTTAAAATCTAATAGGTCTGATATAAGGATTGCCACACCAGCTTTCTTTTGATGTCCATCAGCATGATAAATGGTTTTTTGCCCCCTCACTTTAAATATGGAGGTTTCTTTGGGTCTAAAATGAGTTTCTTGTAGAAAGTATATTGATGGGTTTTGATTTTTTATCCATTTTGATACCCTGTGTCTTTTGATTGGGGCATTTAGCCCATTTACATTCGGGGTAACTATTGAGAGATATGAATTTAGTGCCATTGGATTACCTGTAAGGTAACTGTTACTGTATATTGTCTCTGTTCCTTTCTGATCTACTATTTTTAGGCTCTCTCTTTGCTTAGAGAACCCCTTTCAATATTTCCTGCAGAGCTGTTTTGGTGTTTACAAATTCTTTTAGTTTTGTTTGTCCTGGAAGCTTTTTATCTCTCCTTCTATTTTCATGATATCCTAGCTGGATATAGTATTCTTGGCTGCATGTTTTTCTTGTTTAGTGCTCTGAATATATCATGCCAGCTCTTTCCGGCCTGCCAGGTCTCTGTGGATAAGTCTGTTGCCAATCTAATATTTTTACCATTGTATGTTACAGTTCTTGTCCCGGGCTGCTTTCAGGATTTTCACTTTGTTGCTAATACTTGTAAATTTTACTATTAGATGATGTGGTGTGGATCTATTCTTATTGATTTTGAGGGGGATTCTCTGTGCCTCCTTGGATTCTGATGCTTGTTCCCTTTGCCTTATTAGGGAAATTCTCTACAATAATTCTCTCCAATATACCTTTTGCTCCCCTCTCTCTTTTTTCTTCTTCTGGAATCCCAATTATTCTAATGTTGTTTCTTTTTATGGTATCACTTACCTCTCGATTTCTCCTCTTGTGGTCCTCTTGTCTCTCTTTTGCTCAGCTTCGTTATTCTCTGTCATTTGGTCTTCTATATCAATAATTCTCTCTTCTGCCTTATTTATCCTAGCAGTAAGATACTCCATTTTTTTATTGCACCTCATTAATATCTTTTTTTTTTCAACTTAGTTAGATTTTAGTTCTTTTATTTCTCCAGAAAGGGCTTTTATCTTCCAGAGAGGGTTTCTCTAATATCTTTCATGCCTTTTTTGAATCCAGCTAGCACCTTAAGAATTGTCATTCTGAACTCTAGATCTGACATATTACCAGTGTTTGTATTAATTAGGTCCCTGGTCTTCAGTACTACCTCTTGTTCTTTTTTTGTGTGTTGAGTTTTTCCATCTTGTTATTTTATCCAGATACAAATATATGAAGGAACAAATAAAATACTAAAAGGGTGGCAAAGACCCCAGGAAAATGTGCTTTAACCAAATCAGAAGAGACCCCAAATCATGGAGGAAAGAAAGGGGGCAAAAGAAGTTCAGAATAAAAAAAGAAAAGAAAAGTAAGCAAAGAAAAAAATAATATATATATTAGACTGGTGAATAGAACAGGGTCACCCACTTAATTTTGGGAGTATTTCGGTCTCTTATAAGAAACTACCTCCCAAAATTTTAAAGAATGAAAAACATATAGACACAATAAAGGGATGGAATATGACTATAAAGATGAAAAAAAATTTAATTTCTAAAAAAGGAGTTGATAAGTTAGTTGGGAGAATAAAGAAAAAGAAAATGGAGAGAATTTTCTTAGGCTGGAGACTAGAAGAAAGCCCTGTTTTAGATTTAGGGTATATTTTGATCTATTAGAAGAAGTTGTATCGCCAATATTTTTAGAAGAAAAAACCCAATGGGTGTATAATAAATAAGGTCAGAACAAAATCATATTCCCAACTTAAAAAAAATTAATAAGGTTAGATATAATGAAGGATAAAATATGACTATAATAATGAAGGTTCAAAAATTTTTTTTCAAAAGTTACTGTTAAGATAAACTAATTAAAAATTTAAAAGAGGAAAGGGTAAATGTTCAAAAACATTTACACAGGCTTGGTGAGCTCGGAGCGCAGCCGGAGGTTAGGCAGATGGGAGTTACTAGGAGCGGTTCGCTGAGGGCGCACAGAGGAGCGGGGCCCCGGGCTCTCGGCTCCTCCAGGCCGGAGACCAGGAGGCCACCATTTGTATTCCCGTCCTCCAGAACTCTACGGAAAGCGCTCAGGGAACAAAAGCTCCTGAAAGCAAAGCCGAGCAGATCACTCAGCCCGGCCCCTGGTAAGGGCGGTGTAATTCCGACTGGGGCAAAGACACTTGAGAATCACTACACCAGGCCCCTCCCCCAGAAGATCAACAAGAAATCCAGGCAACACCAGGTTCACCTACCAAGGAGTGCAGTTTCAATACCAAGGAGAGAGCAGCAGAATTCCAGAAGAGGAGAAAACAAACCACGGAACTCATGGCTTTCTGCCTGTGATTTTTTAGTCTTGCAGTTAATTTAATTTTTTTCTTTTTCATTTTTTTTTCTCTTCTTCTGCTAAAATTTTTTATAACTTTTACCCTTTTCTTTTTTAACATTTTTTAACTAGATTATCTAATATATATATATATTTTTCTTTTTTATACTTTTCTTTATTCATTTTTTTTAATTCTATTTTTTTGTTTCTTTCTTTATGAACCTCTTTTTATCCCCAAATCAGAAGAGATCCTAATCTCTTTAATCTTTTTTTTTTCTTAATTCTTTTTTAAATTCTTGATTGAATTTTTAATTCAATCTCTTTTTTTTAATTCTTTTTTTCTTTTTTTTTCTTTCTTTCTTTTTGAACCTCTTTTTATCCCAAAATCAGAAGAGATCCCAATCAGAAGAGATTGGGAGATCCCAATCAAAGGAGATCCCAATCAGAGGAGATCCCTCACCCAATCGTGAGGGGGGAGAAATCTCCCCTCACGATTTGGGATCTCTTCTGATTTGGTTAAAGCATATTTTCCTGGGATTGTTGCCACCCTTTTAGTATTTTACTTGCTCCTTCATATACTCTTAGCTGGACAAAATGACAAGGCGGAAAAATTCACAACAAAAAAAAGAACAAGAGGCAGTACTGAAGGCTAGGGAGCTAATCAATACAGACATTGGTAATGTGTCAGATCTAGAGTTCAAAATGACAATTCTCAAGGTTATAGCTGGGCTTGAAAAAGGCATGGAAGATATTAGAGAAACCCTCTCCAGAGATATAAAAGCCCTTTCTGGAGAAATAAAAGAACTAAAATCTAACCAAGTTGAAATCAAAAAGCTATTAATGAAGTTCAATCAAAAATGGAGGCTCTCACTGCTAGGATAAATGAGGCAGAAGAAAGAATTAGCGATCTAGAAGACCAAATGACAGAGAATAAAGAAGCTGAGCAAAAGAGGGACAAACAGCTACTGGACCATGAGGGGAGAATTCGAGAGATAAGTGACACCATAAGACAAAACAACATTAGAATAATTGGGATTCCAGAAGAAGAAGAAAGAGAGAGGGGAGCAGAAGGTATACTGGAGAGAATTATTGGGGAGAATTTCCCCAATATGGCAAAGGGAACGAGTATCAAAATTCAGGAGGTTCAGAGAACGCCCCTCAAAATCAATAAGAATAGGCCCACACCCCGTCACCTAATAGTAAAATTTACAAGCCTTAGTGACAAAGAGAAAATCCTGAAAGCAGCCCGGGAAAAGAAGTCTGTAACATACAATGGTAAAAGTATTAGATTGGCAGCTGATTTATCCACAGAGACCTGGCAGGCCAGAAAGAGCTGGCATGACATTTTCAGAGCACTAAACGAGAAAAACATGCAGCCAAGAATACTATATCCAGCTAGGCTATCATTGAAAATAGAAGGAGAGATTAAAAGCTTCCAGGACAAACAAAAACTGAAAGAATTTGCAAACACCAAACCAGCTCTACAGGAAATACTGAAAGGGGTCCTCTAAGCAAAGAGAGAGCCTACAAGTGGTAGATCAGAAAGGAACAGAGACAATATACAGTAACAGTCACCTTACAGGCAATACAATGGCACTAAAATCATATCTCTCAATAGTTACCCTGAATGTTAATGGGCTAAATGCCCCAATCAAAAGACACAGGGTATCAGAATGGATAAAAAAACAAAACCCATCTATATGTTGCCTCCAAGAAACTCATTTTAAACCCGAAGACACCTCCAGACTTAAAGTGAGGGGGTGGAAAAGAAATTACCATGCTAATGGACATCAGAAAAAAGCAGGAGTGGCAATCCTTATATCAGATCAATTAGATTTTAAGCCAAAGACTATAATAAGAGATGAGGAAGGACACTATATCATACTCAAAGGGTCTGTCCAACAAGAAGATCTAACAATTTTAAATATCTATGCCCCCAATGTGGGTGCAGCAAACTATATAAACCAATTAATAACAAAATCAAAGAAACACATCAACAATAATACAATAATAGTAGGGGACTTTAACACTCCCCTCACTGAAATGGACAGATCATCCAAGCAAAAGATCAACAGGGAAATAAAGGCCTTAAATGATACACTAGATGAGATGGACATCACAGATATATTCAGAACATTTCATCCCAAAGCAACAGAATACACATTCTTCTCTAGTGCACATGGAACATTCTCCAGAATAGATCACATCCTCGGTCCTAAATCAGGACTCAACCGGTATCAAAAGATTGGGATCATTCCCTGCATATTTTCAGACCACAATGCTCTGAAGCTAGAACTCAACCACAAGAGGAAGTTTGGAAAGAACACAAATACATGGAGACTAAACAACATCCTTCTAAAGAATGAATGGGTCAACCGGGAAATTAAAGAAGAATTGAAAAAAAATCATGGAAACAAATGATAATGAAAATACAACGGTTCAAAATCTGTGGGACACAACAAAGGCAGTCCTCAGAGGAAAATATATAGCGGTACAAGATTTTCTCAAGAAACAAGAAAGGTCTCAGGTACACAACCTAACCCTACACCTAAAGGAGCTGGAGAAAGAACAAGAAAGAAACCCTAAGCCCAGCAGGAGAATAGAAATCATAAAGATCAGAGCAGAAATCAATGAAATAGAAACCAAAAAAAACAATAGAACAAATCAACGAAACTAGGAGCTGGTTCTTTGAAAGAATTAATAAAATTGATAAACCCTTGGCCAGACTTATCAAAAAGAAAAGAGAAAGGACCCAAATAAATAAAATCATGAATGAAAGAGGAGAGATCACAACTAACACCAAAGAAATACAAACTATTATAAGAACATACTATGAGCAACTCTACGCCAACAAATTTGACAATCTGGAAGAAATGGATGCATTCCTAGAAACATATAAACTACCAAAATTGAACCAGGAAGAAATAGAAAGCCTGAACAGACCCATAACCAGTAAGGAGATTGAAACAGTCATTAAAAATCTCCAAACAAACAAAAGCCCAGGGCCAGATGGCTTCCTGGGGGAATTCTACCAAACATTTAAAGAAGAACTAATTCCTATTCTCCTGAAACTGTTCCAAAAAATAGAAATGGAAGGAAAACTCCCAAACTCATTTTATGAGGCCAGCATCACCTTGATCCCAAAACCAGACAAGGATCCCATCAAAAAAGAGAGCTATAGACCAATATCCTTGATGAACACAGATGCA